>NW_026087411.1:11135579-11735579 GCF_022539395.1 Myiozetetes cayanensis | reverse complement strand
AATCAATTTGGTATTTATTAGTTTGAAATTCTCCCTTATTTAAATCAGACAAGATGGCATGGCAGTGCTTCATGTCTCAGAGCCCAGCAAGGGTAGGTTTTGCTGAAGTCTGGTCAAGATGAGCATAGAAAACCACAGGGTGTCTGGTTCTCTCCTCTCCTGCCGCTCACGTGGGCTGGGGAGGTACGAACAGGTGCCCCAAACCACCATGGCAGGCTATGCCACTGGGCACCAGCAAGCTCGAGGGATGATGGCACGCTGAGGAGCGAGGAGGCAGCTTTATTTACACTAGCAATGCTGAAGCTGCTAGCTCAGAGTGAGGAGGTGTAGCAGGAGGAAAATAAACCTCAGCTTCAAAACCATCAGATAAGGCTGCAGGAGAAACAGATGAGCTGTTTTAAGAGCTGTTTTTCCGAGCAACCAAGCAACTGCTCAGAGGGCCTCCAACCACCAGCAGTAAACACTCAGAGAAGTTTCCAACCACAGCCTGGAGTTGGACAGATTTCCCACAGTCTTGGGATTGCTTACTGTAAGGCAGTGTGCTACCAAGCCCACATATGGATGTTGTCTACACAGAGGCCTGGAATTCCCTCTGGCAGCTCATGCCCATGAAGAAAATGCCTGAGCATCTGGTTCAGCAGGACTGCTGGGCTGGCATCCCTCATTTTGAGAAACCTACTCCTCAGTGCCTGGCTACAGTCAGAGGAGACTATCACAAGATTAGACCGTGACAATGCAAGCGATTAAAAGCTCTGTCCCAGCTCTTCCCATCTACCAGAGGGACTGTTTCAGCAGGATCATCCCTTCCTGTATTTCAGATAACAAGTGGGTTAAGCTGTAGACAAGCAAGCAGGAGGCAAAGAGGGGCACTACAAGGACATTAATATCCTGCAATAACTGCAAGAAACTCTCCCCCTTACTGCAAATACTTGTTTCCAGCCCAGGGGTGTATCTGCCAGGCTGGAGGAGCTGGATGGACCCAGGTCTCCAGTGGTGATAACCATCATCCACCAATTAAAGTACAGAAGGTATAAGGGGGGGGTGTATATATATATATTTATATATATATGTATATTAAATAATTTCTCCCTCCTGAAACACTTTTGCTCTCCTCTTCCTTGTTTAATGATATTATTGGACACGGGGTCTAATACCCTGCATGGGTCCAACCATTACCTCACATGAACTGGGAGAAGCATGCTGAAGGCAATGGGAATGAGTTACATTTGGCTGACACAGACATGCTCCCCAGGACTCCCTGAGGATGGACGCCCTGTGCCGCTTCCCTCTCCCCCTCTGATATTTTGCTCTCCACATTTTAATAAAGTGCATACAGCATGTATAAAATTCCCTTGGCACTTTCTCGCTTACTATTCCCTTTCTTGAGCTCAAGTGGATTGGATCTTTGCTCAGAAAGAGTGGGCTGAATGCACCATTACTCAGCTGATTTACAAATGAACTGAGAAATGCCCTGGGGAGGACAGCAGGAGGAATGATTCTGGTTAGGCACTGACAAGCAGATCATGTAAGCAGGGAGATATGAAGCCAGTTCAGACAGCTACACAGAGAAAAAGAGCTGTGCAGACTGCTGCAAAATAATATCGGAAGATCTGTACGAGCTTTCAGTCATCTTGCAGCAGCTGCTTCTTTGGTGCATGCAGACAGGGTAGCTCAGTATTTTAACTCGCTGCCCTATAAAAATGTTTCAAGATCTAGTGCACAGGCAATTATGCCAAACTTAATTCTGCACCAAGAGGGATTAGGGAAGCGTTTTTAAGAAGTCACATAGTAAAAGGCAGCTGCACAAGCCAGCGAGCAGCTCAATTAAAATGACATCTCGCTAAGCCGCTCTGAGAGGCAGCCCTTGAATGAAGGCTCATGCCGAGGGTCCGCTGGAGTGGGCTGTGCTTTTTTTGGTATCCAAGCAACATGGCAAAGCCTGCCAGCACACGAATTACAAGCAGCACCTTATTTCCAGAGATATGGAATGGAGCCAGAGGTTAACACACACAGGCAGGGCTGCTCAGCTCAGGCCTATGTGAAGACACTGGCTGGACACTTAGGAGGGTAAGCACACCTCTTCTCTAGAAGCCACCTGACCTTGGAAGGCTGTTGGCCTCACCGTGTCTGCATACAGAGGGCAATGCTGAAGATCAAAATCTCACAGCTGAGAAAAATCAGCAAACTTCAGCCACTTTCCAGACACACATATTCAGATGGCCCATCACCTCACCACTGCTACATTCTTTGTGTATGCACACCTCAGGCAAAATATGTGGATTTTCTATCGCATGGATCTTTTAAACTGTAATGCATCTGTTACTGGACCACCACCCACCAGACAATCCCTGTTCTCACACAGAGACTTCCAAGACAGGAAGTCCAAGTCCTAGAAAGACAAGCCTGCCTCATACTCTCCCCTGCCTAAACCACCTCAATTTAAAAAAACAAGCCTAACATAAGTTTGGATTTTTTTAAGTAGCATCTAGAAAGATTCATACAAACCTTAACTCTGAAGAAACTTCAAATGACACCAAATAGTTTTCAACTTTTTTGCTTCCCTCGCTGCTCAAAAAAATCCAAAAGCAAACACCAAAAAACTAAAATAAACAAACAAACAAACAAAAACCCAACACCAAAACCCACCAAACTGAACACAAGTCAGGTTTGAGGCAAGCAGAAAAACCAGCAATGCTTTTAGGTTATCATGGTGCCCTAGTTTCAGCTAGGGTAGAGTTAATTCCTTCTCAGAAGCTGTTACAGTGCTATGTTTTGGATCCAGAATGATACTGCTGTTGATGTTTTGCTTCTTTGCTAAGTTGGGTTTATCCTAAGTCACAGGCTTTTTTTTTTCTCTTGTCTCATGCTCTGCCAGTGAGGAGGTACACAGAAGAAACTGGGAGAGAGCACAGCTGGGACAGGTGACCCAAACTGAACAAAGCTTTTCCACATCATAGAATGTTATGGCCAGTATATAAACTGGGGAGAGTTATCTGGAAGCATGGGCCGATGTGGGTTCAGGAAAGGCATCAGTCAGCAGGTGGTGAGCAATTTAATTGTTTTTCCCTCTTTATTATCATTATTCTTATAATTTACCTTTATTACTGTATGTTAGTTTATTTACAATTATTAAACTGTTCTTACTCAAAATACAAGTTTGACTTTGATTCTCCTTCCTATTCCACCAGGGTGGGGGGAGAGAGGGAAGACTGAGTGAGGGGCTGCATTGTGTTTAATATCCAGCTGGGCTTAAAACCACAACACATGGTTATATGTAGGCCACTGATCACCCTTTGCTCAAGTGCTATGGGGAATAATCAGTTCACTACTAGAAATAGAGCACTGCAAGCCACACTGACACTGCAGAGCAGCATCAACTCCCCCTGGGGATTATTTCCCCCACTGCTTTCATCCCCAAATAGTCTGGGACACAACCCTGACACAAGGGCAAGCCCAGCGTATCCACTGACATCATTTCAAGGGAAACGAGTTGATGTAAACTTTTTGGAATTCAGGAAAGCTTTGAATACTGTCTCTTGCATTATCCTCCTGGACAAAATGTCCAGCACAAAGCTAGAGAAATACATAACACACTAGGTGAGCAACAGGCTCATAGGTCAAACACAAAGGTTACATTAAATCAGGTTACATCAGGCTGGCAACCAGTTGCTACTGAGGTTCTGCAGGGCTCCATTTTGAGGCCAGTTCTCTTCAACATCTTCATAATTACTTGGATGCAGAACTCAAAGGTATACTTAGTAAGTTTGCTGATGACGTGAAACTGGAAGGAGCTGTTGACACCCTCAGAGGCAGAGAGGCCCTGCAGAGAGACCCTGACAAATTAGAGAGATAGGCCATCACTAACCATATGAAATTCAACAAAGACAAGAGCTGGAGTCTGCACCTGGGACAGGGCAATCCTGGATCTACATACAGATTGGGGAACAAGATGCTGCAGAGCAGCACCAGGGAAAAGGAATATGAGTCAGCAGTGCAGGTTTAGGTTGGATATTAGATTTTTTTTTTCACCCAGAGTGTTGTTGGGCACCAGAAGAGGCTCCCCAGGGAAGTGGTCATAGCACCAAGCCAGACAGAGTTCAAGAAGCGTTTGGACAACACAGGCCCAGGAGCTGGACTTCAATGATTCTTGTGCATCCCTTCCAACTCAGGATATTCTAAGATTCTGTGATTTCTGCTTCTGAAAGGGCATTGGTTTGAGTCTCCTGTTGACATCAAGCCCCCCAGGACCCCATCCCTCTATAGCTGCATGCAGACCCTGCCAGCATTTGCAGGGGAAGTACTGTCAGCCAGAGCCACCTTTCAGACTCATACTCAAGGCTTATCCCTGGTGCACAGGGAGCAAAGCAGAGCCACAGCAGCACACCACAAACCTCCCAGCACGCTCAGGACTGTATCCAGCAACCAGTCTGGCACACCATACCCTTGCACTTTGCTTCAGCCCACATCACATTCCCACCTGCCCAGCAGCCACCCCTCCTCACCAGCCAACAGCGGGCACTACCTGCCAGGCTCTGCCAGCTCCTTCTCCCACAGGAGGGGGCAGCAGCAGCAAGCAAAACGCTGCAGAGGCATCCCAGAAGCTGGTTTGCTTCGGGGCTTATTTTGGGTTGTGTTTTTGTTTTAAATCAAACCAGATCAGTTGTGATGAGATTTTTCTGGTAAACTGTTCCTGTAGCCCTGCCTTGCCCTCCCCTTGAAGTGGTTTAGGATGGTGCAGGCTGATTTATCAGTGACAGCAGAGGAGGGTCGAGAAGGGGTTCAGCCTCTAAATGAAAATACTCCTGGGTTTTTTTCTGAGCCTGAAAGCAAGCATTATGTTACGGTAAAGCTTAAACGTTTAACTATAATACACATATGTTTCTGGATAAAGCACAGCTGTGGGTTGAGAGACAAAAACTAACATAACTTGGCCATGTACACATCAGAAAAACCGAGCTGAACCCGTGCTCCTCAAGTGTTACCAAGCTCCAACAATAACCAACAGAGAAATACTAACAAAGAAAACAAGGATTGTGTAGGCAGATACTTATCTGGGCACTTTGGGTCAGATCCTGACATTACGCAGATTACCAGGGCAGAAGGCAAAGTCTGCACAGCCTAATCATAACACTTGTGAACTGGGCACACAGCATCCAAACTCCTACCAACAAGCCCAGTCAATTCAGCAAACTGCTGAACAATACCATGGCAGCTTATCAAGCTGCTGGCACTCACCTTTGGCTGTGACCCTCTCAAACACCATCCAGGAAGGGCAACCTATTAAACAGCACTGCAGAAGAAAAAGTCACAGGTATGTGAAAGGATACATCCCCAGGATAACTGCTTCAAGGCATTTGATAGGTAAGGACTCCCTGGTCATTTCTTTTGCTGTCTCCATTAACCTAGAACAGAAACAAAACAATTTTCAGTCCTTCCATCTAGAGCAGTTGACTGGAACCAAAGGGCCCTCTCATAGACTGAGGGCCAGGCACATCCAGTTCTTATCGCTGCAAGAGCTGATGAACTTGATTATCCTTTACAGTGACTTGCCAGAGCCCTGACATCTGGAGGATGACTGGGAGGAAAAAAATAAAAAAGAAAGAAAAAAAAGGTTTGGCATCCCAGTGCCTTCCAACCTCTGAAGATGGTTTGAAGGAATACAGTCCTCTCTGCCTCTCCCAGCAATTCCACGAGCATCACTTCAGACTGTAATACAAATCCCTGCTGAACTGGAAAAGCTGGCAAACCCGCAAGCTCCCACAGCAGGTCTAAGAGTAGCTTATTTTCAAAGTAACCCTGGTTCTTTTCTGGAAAAATTAAAAAAAACCAAAACCAACAGGGTTACATGATGGCACCCTGAAAGCTACAAATGCCCCTGTGAGTCTCTAGCTGTAGCTGGACAAGTTTGTAATGCTTTTTTATCACAGCCTTCTCTGCAGAAAGCTCTACCAACACAGACACTTCACACCACTGCAAGCTGAGTTATTGTCTTGCTGCTGTTCCCTACCTCCTGTGGATGGAGAAAGAGGCAAAACCCACACCATTTCCTGCATGAGTGCAGGAAACTATACCCAGGATTTTGCAAGTTCAGTTTAGTTACAATCTAGACTATCTTTGGAGTACAGTTATTTGACAGGGACAACATTGTGACAAGAAACAAGATCAGCTGAGAAAGATGTTGTCCCCGACTGATACTGGACCATTAACTAACTAGGTAGCCCATCCCCTTCCACAAGCAGATCCTGAAGCTAAAAACTAAGCCAAAAGGATGAAGTCTGTTTTGAAGTCTTCTCTATCCATATGCTTTCCCTGGGAAGAGCTTTGTAAACAGATCCTTGCTCTAAGGAAACACAATATCAAATGACAAAAATATTTGTATTAAAAAGATCATGAAAATATGCATCTGAAATCATCAGTCTCTTTTTCCCACTTTCTAATTCAGTCACCTCTTGCATTTTAAACCTTGTATTGAGCGCAAATGGCAATACAGCTTCCACTGCTATTACAGCCTGTCACAGCCATTCCATGTCCCATTTATCCAAGTTAGAAATTATCTTTTCATTTGTAAACAACCGCCCTTTACACTCGGCCTTCAGTACAGAAGACTAATTAGAGTTTGCCTGCCTCCTACACACTCACAATCAGCCACAGAAACCCCACTGCTGGAAGCACAGAGCAGCTCCGGCAAGGGCACACAATGGGATTCCTTCATCCCCCACAGTGCCTCTTCAGTGCTGGTCACAGAAAGAGCCACTGCAAAGCCCCAGCTCCATCCGGAGGTGTTACACGTAGATGATGCATGAGAGGTATCCATAAACAAGATAATCCACCAAATTGCCTATCTTCCAAAGTTATAAAAAAAAAAAAAAAAAAAAAAAAAAAAAAAAAAAAAAAAAAAGTCCCAGCTATTTGCTTCAAGCCATTTAGTGTGACATATGGCTGGTTAACACGGTCTGAGGGAAGGGCCAGCACCTCCTCCTCAGGTCTGCACCTGTGCTGGCCCTGCTGCCTGCAGGCACACACAACAACCTGCACCCGGCTCCAGGAGCTGCGGCAGGTGCTCCAGACCAGGACAGGGATGAGGATCTGTGCAAGGGGAGCATCAGTCAGGAGGCATCACCAGTGGCCAATGAACAAGCATCCATCTGCAACCACAGGCAGATTGTGCCCTCACAAACATCCATCCCACAGTCCTGGGGGATACTCTACAAACAGTTTGCTTTTTCTCTGCATGTACAGAACTGACCACAGGGTATATATATGGATGACCCAGTTCAACAGCCACTTCAGAGTTCTTCTTCCACTTTTAACAAGCTTGAGACAAAGCATGGCCTTAAACCCTGTGTTTGCACTGGAAGCAGAGCCTTTGGAGAATCCCCAAGCCACTGCTCTGCCCAAGGTAGCATAAGCCAAATCTAAATCACTGCTCAGATAATTTTTCAACTCACTTTCAACTGGCTTCTCAAAAGCCTGGGAACCCACCAGCTAATCTATCCTATACTTAACCTTTCATCTAAGAAGGTCCCCTAATGTTTAAACTCAATCTTTCCCTTTTTGCAAATTAAATCGGGAGCTATTTCTGCTCTCCACAATGGGCATGGAGACCATTTATTATCTCTCCTCTTGCTACAGACATTTGGATATGCAATAGACTATAATCCACCCTCTCCTCAATAAAGATGAGAAAGCAGACACCAATATTTCTTTTTAAATCCCTCCCTCACTCCCCCCAAAATTTCCCCCTTAGGTTATGTTTTCTATACCTTTCAAACAAAGTTTGCTGCTTTCAATTTCAGTGTCCCTTCAATCGGCTCACTTCTCACAGTCCTTCAACTAAATCCACCACAGTACAAACACACCAATTTCTTTCTGAATCCACCCTTTCAATGCATTTTTGCAACCAACCCAGTGTGCTGTTGGCTTTTTCCCTGATGGCCAACACCGAATAGTTTTCTGTGGGGCTTTGTGTGTTCCTTTTACTGGAGGGATAGGGGGCGCTGTGTTGGCTGGGTTTTAGCGGGTTTTTTTAGGAGTGGAGGTTTTTTGGTTTGGCTTTTTTTTTGGGGGGGGGTTAGGTTTTGTTTGGTTTCTAAGATCAGCTCCTTCTTTGCAAAATTAGCCTTTTGTTCTCCACAGCTGGCTACTCCCAAAACCCTTTCCTGTGTTTGCCCTTACTAAATTACCTTCTGTTTGTTCCAGCCCAGCTCTCTCCTACCCTTTGAGAGCACTTTGAATCCCAATTTCACCTTGCAAAGCCTTGTCACCTTGTCCAGCCTGGACTGTAAATCATCCATTAGCAAACAATTAGTGTTACCCATACCATTAATAAAAATCCCATTGAGCTGGGACAGACATTACACACCTCAACTGGCAATCTCTGCTGGGCAAGAGCAACCTACTGGTAAGTACCACTTTCCACGTGCTGCCTTTCACCAAGCTGGGTCCTTATGTTGAATAGTGTTATTTAGACTGAAGGCCCCTGCCTTATGCTCAGGCTGCCAAATGCCATACTAAACCAAGGAGTTACTATATCCACAACTTCTCCCTGATTGACAAAAGCTCTTACACTCTCATAAAAGAAAATTCTCAGAAACAAACTGTGCCCAGTGAAATTAATGTTGCCTTTCCCCTGAAACGGCAGATAAACTCAAAGTTCCTAAACTTACCTTTTCCTTAATTTTTTTTAAAGGCTGATATCTTTGCCTTCCCCAATTTCCATAGGGAATACCCATCCTCCCCATGCTCTCTAACACAAGTATTAATGGTTGGAGACCGCTTGTCAGTTCTCTAAGGGATCTACTGCAAAAGAAAAGAGCATTCAGCTCATTTGAAAGTAACTCATTACAGATGCTCTTTGATTTGTCTTTTCCCCATTTCCTTCACTCCTAAATTCTGACCATGCTGTCTCAGACATTAACAGTGACCAGAAAGTCCACACAGTTAAACTCATGAAAGAAGATTTAAGGAAGGTAGAAAAGAATTTTAAAAATAGCATCAAGCATTTCCATTCCCTGCTTGAGAAGCATTTGTTTCTGGGATATTTTTAAATCTTGACTGTTACCTAAAAAGATTCCACATGTACAGCTAATCTTGACAACCTTATATCACAGACAGCTGGGAACTAGCCCACAGTTGCCCTCTCCACAGACCCCAGTGAGCATGGGGGCAGCCCATCACTTCCAGGAACCCAAGGGAGACTGCCACAGTCAAAGACAAGTGTCATGCAGCTTCCCTCTTTGTGGAATTTACACCACTACCTCAAGTCTGCCAGGCAGATCTCTATTCCAGACCAGAGCAAACACTTCTGCCTCTAACAAATGTAACCAACACCACAGGCTGCTTGTTCCTCCCTCAAGATCTAGTCCTTGGTAGACAATAATATTTCTCTGTTAATTGGTTCAAATTTCTTTAGTGTTTCCAGGAGCCCACCTGGACTAACTCCCTTCCTTTCTGCAGTAAGAGAGGGCCTGTAAAGGAGGTGGCTTTGGCTCTTTGGGATGTTTTCTATTTAAAATGTCAGTGTCTGCAGACAACTCATGAGAAGAATGAATTCCTTTTGCTCCCAGATTTTTCACTCAGGCACCAAGTTTCATATATGGGTTAGAAAAATCTTAAAACCTTTTATTATGCCCAAAACTGGAGTATGTCACAGCTGGCACCCATCACACTGGACTCCCTTCAGAGATGACCATGCTTAGGAGAGCTACCTTCACCAGAAAGACTATGATAGACCTCAATAATATTTTTATTAGTGAGATCCTTCAGCACATTTTCCACAAAATTCTCCTTCCCCAGACCCCTGTGCTTGCATGAGGTCCATAAAATCTCCCTCTCCCAAGCTTTTCTAAAACTCCTGGCAGTTTTATTCACAACAACAAAGCCAAGAAAGAAGTGAAAGGCACCAACAGGATTAAAAGGAGAAAAAACAGCAGAGCAGACACTGATCTCGTGAATCTTCTCAAAAACCAGTCTGCTTCAACAGCAAAGGCATTTCTACCACATGCTGCACATAGCACCGTATCCTGCAGCATTCTCACTTTGTGCGAGAGAGAAGCAGATGTTCAAATGCCTTCTGCAGTCTATTGTCTGGAAATGGTACGAGCCCGCTTTTCTCTGCAGCCCCATCAGGTTTCTTTAATAACATGGTGTGTTGAAACAGTATAATTTCCCGTCCCCCCTTCTCTGTTATTTGGTTGCACCGTTCCCACGTGACTGCTCCTCTCGCAGGCTTTCACTGCAATTGATTACCCATTATATCCTCATGTATACCCATTATATCTGCAGTCTCTCCGTTCTCATACAGCAGCTCCTGGGCTGCAATTCCTCAAAGACCCCAGAATCTACTCAAACATCAGTTCTTGCTTCAGTTGTAGGTCCCACTGACCAGCTGGCACTTAACTGGAGGGAACAGTACAATACCACACCTCCCCAGATACTCTGTGCAGGACAAAGGTATTTGTTTCTCATTGTGGCTCATACCTGCATCCTAGAACAGAAGCTTCCAGAGGGCCTATCACTCCTTGTAAAGCCAGTACTAACAGCTTGTTGACACTGCCTACAGAATTACAGAAGTTACTGGATATCCAGAAATACTTTTTTCTTGAAGCTCTTAAGTGATCTAAGCTTGGAAATTTTAAAAATAATGGCTATTTCAGTTAAAATTAGCATTTTTTTATCAGACCAATTGTACCAACAGGAAGCTGTAATATAGGTTTGACCAGCATAATCCTGTATGGGAAAAGGAAAACCAGCCCTATTGATGCCTGAAACACTCATGTCATATGGGCACACACATTCCATGGATCATTAGAGCTGAACTCCGTGGAGTGCCCTTTACCTACCTAATACAAAAAGGTACATCATGAAGCCTAAGAAGGTCACTGTCTCGGGTCAGGATACCTGTATACTCTATCAGCAAAGCACTCCCACAGTGGATGCAGCTACACCTGTAAATCCGGATTTTGTGCAAATACAGCAAACTCGTGAAAGGTTAGACGCAGACACATTTTCAGTCACAGTCTGCCAGTACAACAAGAACACCACACAAAGTTTACAGGTTCACAGCTCTACCACCCTGACTCACACAGCTATGCCAACAGAAATCTAACATTTCCAAAAGTGTTATCTGTAGTCAAGACAAATCCATGGAGTGTCTGGCAGTCTAGAAGTTAAGCTGATAATAAGAGTGACTTTTTCTTAAAGAGATTTTAAATACTGAATTATAGCAGGACTGTGTCCGTTAATGAGTTCCTATAGATAATTTATGCTTGCCTTTTACATGCAGCCACACATTTTTATTTTCTCATACATCACATTGATGCTGGCACTAAATCTGTGTAATATCTAGTTCTCCCTCCATAAAAGAAAAACTCATTAATATGCTCCAGCTGCTTTAGGACACTTTCACATGAATTTATGAATATTCAATTTCCATCGAGTACTCAAGCTTCTTTGTGTCCAGCCACTGCTCTCTTGAAGAAAGGCTGCCAAAGATCTCATAATACTTCCATTAGCTTTGAGCCCTCACGCTATGAAATAAGCAATACGTTTAGTATCAATAAAGCTCAATAAACAGCCTCATTTTTCAAGAGCCAGTGACAATTGGAGGCACTCAGCATCTTGCCCAACTGACTTGCAAACTTTGCCTTGCAGCAAAGTGAGGCCTCTCACACCACAGAAACTTGCTCAGGGCAGCGCTTGTCGCCTCAGTGCAAGACGCCTGTTGTCGCCACGCTGGAAGCAGGTTTCTTGCAAAGTGGAACACACCTCCCAGAAAAAAAAACCTTGCAGGTGTAGGCGATTTTCCAGCTTTGATGAAAACTGACCTGCACACCAGATGAGGAGGGAAAGGAAAGCTTTCAGGCACAACTCAACATTACAGGGCAACCAACGCATTATTCACACTGAATCACAGAATGGCTGGGGTTGGAAGGGACCTCTGGAGATCATCTGTACAACACTCCTGCTAGAGCAGGTTCATCTAGAGAGAGTTGCACAGGATCACGTCCAGGTAGGTTTTGAGTATCTCCAGAGAAGGAGACTCCACAACTTCTCTGAGCAGCCTGTTCCAGTGTTCTGCCACCCTCCAAGTAAAGCAGTTTTTCCTCATATTCAGATGGAACTTCCTGTGTTCCAGCTTGTGCCCATTGCCCCTTGTCCTGTCACTGGTCACCACTGCAAATAGTCTGGCCCCATCCTCCTTGAGACCTACCCAGGTAAATTTAAAAAGATCAGTTAGTTCTCCTTCTCATTTCAGTACATTTGTATTCAGTATGATACATGTACTTTTTCTCACAAAAGCTGACTAATTGTATCTTCATGCTATCTATTCAGAAAAAAAAATCTCAGCTAATCAAAGTTTGGGTCTTCAAAGTATTATGTGTATTTAGGACATAGGACCCTTTAAGCTCACTTCCTCTTGTATTTGTTTGACCATAGTAAATGTTAGCATGTTAGTGCACAATTATCTGTTTACTTGAAATCTAAACTTGGTTTCATAAAAATGACAGGAACTTGAGATAGTCTGATATGTGTTCCCCTTCTCAAATTTGGAGAAAACAAGACAGGGCAAGCATTTGAGCCCTACTGCAGTACAGCAGGATCTGGGCAGCACTCCCATCTACACGATCAAGGAGCAAAGCAGCACAGGTCTTAGAGCTCTACACTGTGCCAGTCCAGCACACACCAGGTTCGGGCAACTGTGCCTGGACATCTGGCAGCAGCTGCCCTGATGAGTTGGACCATTTCCAGGGGTACTCTCCTTAACTCCACAGAAGTCCTGCCAGCCCATTCCAAGTCACTCACAAAAGCCCTAAGAGCCACCAAAGAAGGAGAGAAGTCAGATACAAGTCCCCAGAAAACACAGTAAGGCCGATAAATGGAGGAAATGGAGAGGATCCAAAGCCAGGGATAGGTCTCCAGCTGTGAGCACTGTATTTGTTCCCTTCCAGGAAACAGTACTGTCCTCGTAAGCCAGGCTTTCATCCAGCCCTGGAAGATGACGGCCTTTAAACTGGTAAGTGCTGAACACAATTCATTTTCATCCTTCATTTCCTTGGAAAAAAGTAATGAGACAAATTGAGTGAGCAGCTTGGAAATCGGTTTAAGCTTCTGTAAACCCATCTATCATTCAAGGCACAAGATTTGTTTTAAACTAGTTCCACCAGAGCAGCGAACATTAGAGAAAGGAAGTGGAAAAGATCGCTGTAAGTAAGATGAAAACCTGAAGCACAAAGCTGGGGTGGCAACTGGAATTTATAGTGATGGACCATTAGATTAATGACAGAGACCTGAGGAGAACTAGAGACAGGCTAGTCTACAGAAGGAATTATATTCTGCTTATCTAGATTCACCCTAAAATAAAAGCATAATGTTGTCAACATCACTTCCTGCCCTAACCTGCTAATTTATTGGGTTATATTAAAGAACTGTCCTAAGTATGATGCAGTTCTTACATGCAAAGGACCCCAGTTCTCTGTTGGCAGGCTCCCTGGGCACACAACCCATCACCACCCAGCACAGGAGTCCACTACATGGAAGGAACAGCAACATGAAAGGCAGTGGGAGAACACAGACACAATTTAAAACAGCCCATTGTGAGCCTCCAGGGTAAAGGACTGTGCCCAAGACGTCAAAATTCCTGCAGCATTTTTCAAACCTGATCTCCTCCAACCATCAGCAAAGGGCATCACAGCACAACCAGAATATCAGGACTTACGCAGTTTTCATAAAAACAGCCCAGCCCTCCCAACCTAACACCAACAAGCACAAAGTTAGAGGTTTCCCAGCCCAGGCAGCTTTGGCCTGCAGCTATGCAGCTCCCACAGAGCTGCCAAGCAAGGCCAGCCCTTCCACTCAGCAACACACAGAGTTTTGGCCCTGCCAGAGGAGCCATGGCACAGAGAAGACGGCCCTCCCATGCCATGGTGCTACAGATGCTTAAATGCCAGGTGATTAGCTGGCATGATGTGGGACAAGGGTACTAAACCAATTCCAGAGACACTTACCCACTTAGAGGTCTGCTTTTTCTGATCTCGAAGAACTGTGTTCCTGTGTGATTATATCTGAATTTTCTCTGTTAAAGGAAAATAAGTTTAACAGTCAAACAATAAGATAACAATGCTCTAAAGGTGAATTTCAGTTCTTATGTTTGATGTTCAAACATCAAACAAGCAGTAAAAGCCATTGACTCTCAGAGATTAAACCCTGGCATGTGAAATAAAGCAAACTTTTAACTTGTCTTCTTGTCTGAGCTGTTAACCACCATTCAGTGCAGAGTCAAGCAAAAAGCCTGTCCGTCTAAAATGACACTCAAATTTGGCATTTGAGGGTTATTAAGTCGCTTATCTCCCAGGTCCCACTCACTGTTGGGTTACAAGTTTGAAAAAAAGTCTCCCACTTGGGTAAGAGAAAGCTTTCACAGTCTACCAAAACCAATCAACATAATTCATGGTTTCAAAGAACTTATTTCTTTTATAAGTCTTTAATTCAGTCAGCCACCTAGCTCACACATGACCTGTAAACCAATGCAGATGCATCCATTTACACTTAGGAAATATAAATCATTCTCTAAAAAACAACAATGCACTTGAAATTTAAATAACCAGCTACATGCAACTCAAGCTCATTTGTTAAAACTATGAGGATAGGAGAAAAGTTCATCACAAATGATGCCTGCAGACAGTCAATCAAATCTCAGCACCACTCGCCTAGAAGCACAAGCTGCCATGCAGCAGCATCACCAAAAGCAGCCTCTTCCTTGCTCCTCAAGCACAGCTGTTCACGCAGCAATGTAGTAAATCAGATCAGGATACCAATCTGTTCAGTAAAAACAAAAACAAAACAAAAACCCCAACAAAATTAGAAAAAGAAAAAAAAAAACCCGAACACTATTCACTTACATTTTCTAGGTTATTTTTCCAGCTCAATCTCTTTCCTAACCTAGTTCCCAACACGGCCATTAGAATATTCATGCAAGTAAAATTGTAGTGGGGATACCAGGGCAGAAACAGGTGAGCCCATGGAGGCAAAAGGTGCCTTGCAAGGCATAGGTAGCACAGCTGCTGGCTGTATAACCATGGTCTAAATAAAAACTCCAGCTTGCACCAGGATGCTGTGAACTGACTTCAGTTAGAGTTCAGAGTTCTCCAGAAACAAGGCTTTTTTTCCCCTCCTGCCTTCAAAACCTAATTCATGAGGCCCTTTCAGGGTGCTCTGAACAAAGCATACCTCCTCCTTCAGCCCTCAAAGGAAGCCCAGATGCTGCTCCCCAGCCCACTTTGAAGCTTTTCTGAACGCAGATCCAGACCCTGTCCCCTGAGGCCTGCTCCTGCTACATAGCAGAGTGCAGGATTTCAAAACCACTGCAGGGTGAGGTAGGGAAAAGTACAATTTTTGGAGCTCTATGTGACATGGTATCCTCTCTGGCACAACCCCAACAAGCCTCTTGTCCTGCCCAAGTGGCCGACATACAGAAGAGAAGTACACCATCCCCTGTAGAGCAGGAAGGCCCCAGCCTCCCTCCCCACGGCAGCTGCTGCGGCTCCAAGCCCTGCTGCTGCCTTGATCCCAACCACTGCTCCTCAGCAGGATAACTGCGCCTGCTATTTTTGGATGCTCTTCCAGCTGCCACCCATATTCTTTCTAAATCCTTACCAGGACTTTACATTCATTCCTCATCCCCACAGCTTCCCCCCGCACACACACAAAAAGGGAGAGTTCAGAAAAAAAGGAAAACAGAAGAGCAGCATCTGGGCCAGCAACCTTCTCTGATATTATCTGTCAGCAAGGGAAACGGCCAGGAATTAGGCATGGGACAGTGAAGGGAGGCTAGATAGACATGTCCATCCCTGATCAACCCATCAGGCAAGTTCTTGTGTCACCTGCAAGCCTGCCCACCTTGGGGTCAGGACAGTTTCTGGTGCCACTCACCCCAATGACAAGCACTTCCTGCAAGCTCAGCACACAGGCAGTCCTCGGGGAGCCCACAGGGGCTTCAGAGGCAGAGGGAGAAAGGGCTTGCCACAACACTGTCTCAGTTGCTTTATGACAAGATGCCATATTATTTCTCCAGGCATCACGATCCAATCATAATATCCTCATAAATCAACTTCAAAATAAGCACTTCTACTCCCACCAACGCCACTTCAGTTAAATGTTTCAGTATCATTTAAAGCTAATTACATCTCCCAGAGGATTGCTATGACAAGCTCAGTTCTGCTGGTGCTATCACAAATCCTTGGAGGCGTCCTTTTACCCCCAAATGATCCCAAGCCCTCATAACCAGCTAATGCTTCAGTTAAGCTCCTATTAACTCATGCCAGGCACAAGTCAGCCTTCTCTCCAGAAACCACACACTCGAGAAGGATACTGCAGCATCTTCATGTAGGTCTGTATTGCCTGCAGCCATTCTGGGATTGACATGGAGAGCTTGTAGTTTGGCACAGGTGGCACGGAGGGCTGGACACAAGAAAAAAAAAAGAGATAAAGAGGTTAGATAGTTATGGCTCCCCGCAGAGCGGATAAGTGATTTAGTTGGGCAGCGGCATGTGCTTAGTGCAACGCAACGCGGCAGCACAGATGGCTTAAACCCCACGTGAACTCAAGCATCAGACAAAGTCATCCTGCTGACAATGGGGGCTGCCCCTGCACCAGAGCCAGCGCCATCCCTGCCGGCACAGAGAGCCTAGGGCAGGCCCCCCCACGGCATTAATACCACCAGCATCCCTGTGTGGGCAGGCAGTCCAGAACAAAAGCCAATGCTTCCCGTTTTTCCCCCTTAGCACAGGGCAGTTTGGATGAGCAGCATCCCAGTACTGGCTCTGCTGCCCAAGAAGCCACTTCAAGTCTAATTTTTGGTTTCCTTTACCACAACAGAAACGGAGACAAGGATCCCAGGCTGCATAAATTCCCATCTGCCATGTGTCTGCAGCAGACTTGCTGGGCAGGGAATGCATGGTACCTAGAAGACCACCTGGGACACAGATATTTAATGATATTAAGACACTTAAAGATATAGACTGGCGACGTAATGGGATTTTTCCAAAATCTCGTAAGACATCTGCTTGTGCCTAAGCATTTTAAGAAGCTGGGCCCTCAATCCATGTTTAATCCCCAAAGCTATGTGGCTCCTGAGCCTCCAGCCAAGCAGGAAAGGGGCACAGCCTTGTCCCAAGTCCCATTATTTTAGGGGTGACATTGCAAAATATGGGATCAGCAGATAACAAATGGGCAGCATGGCTAAAAAGAGCATGGCTAAATACAATTCTCAAAAACACAGTGTAGGAAACATTTAATTTCTATATTATAGCAGATTCATATTCAGGAACCAGCAATTTGGGTAGCCATGACACAAGATGCAAAGAAAAGCTTGCATCATCTGCTGGCCCACATCATTGCTACAAGAGTTTGAAATGCATAATTGACATGTCTTTGTCCCAAATACAGTTCAAGTCAGCAATTACAGGTAAGAAGAGCAAGTTCAGGCAATACAGGGTCATTTCCACCACATAGATTTTCCTCTCCACTTCCCATCTCCACTTATGAGGGAGGGACTGTGCTTTTGCTTTCAGGGAGTCAGCACCGGTAATACCAAGGTGACCAAAACCCAGCATTTACTTCATGTAGCTAGTTACTACAGTCAAACAGTAAATACAGTTTGGGGAAGGGAAAAAAAAAAAAACCACAAAACACCAAACAAAGAAAACAGAGACTCCTACACTACTGGCACACCGAAAAGTACCGTAAGCGGCGAGCAGATGGCGAGGCCTCCAGCTCACTCCTGCCATCCCAGCACCACACGGGCTTGCGCACACACACGGGCTTTCTCTCCTCACCAGCGGGAATTCTGAGCAAGACTCAGTAGCACTTCTTAACCACAATTTCCATGCCCAAGCTTTTTTTTTTTTTTTTGGTTTCACAAGTTCCTTTCTCCCCCAGCCCCTTTGGTCTGGACAAATTATTCAGCTGTCCCTCCCAGCATGAAGGCAGACCTGGACTCCATACACTAGATGAAGCTTGAGTTTCAGGAGCAGCAAGGAGGTGATTAAAGGAATTACAGCAGGACTGTCACGCCTTCACACGGGTGGCCTCCTCCAGTATAAACACTCCTTTTCTTCGAAGATACAGAAGGTGCATGTTTTGCACTTACAAAATACACCAAGACAATGGGAGCCCCAGCCAGTGAGAGGCCCAGTTGCTGCAGAGGCACAGACAGCATCCTCTTCCCAGCCCTCGCACACCTGTGGGACCCAGGATGCCATAGGGATCACACCAGCGTGAACAGACGTGGCCCTTCCTGTAACCCAGAGTGGCCATCCTTACCATAGGGATCAGGTTTGGACCTCCATGTGAGGTGCTCCCCATCTCCAAGGTGGGTGATACATCATCCAAGGAGGACAATCAAGTCAGAGAGAACCATGGTTTTCCCAATGGCTGACACGTAACCTGTTTGTTAAAGTTACCTCAGCAGGCCTGCTGAGTCAGGAGTCCCGAGCCCCTCCAGATCTCAGAACACGACAGAGAAGCCATCAGTTTTCCCACACACAGAGGACATCACACTGCTCTCGTCTCTCCAGTGCCACCAGCCAGGCCAGACAGAGGACAGCCACCTGCCACTCCCACTCCTTCCAAACACAACACATTTCCCACCCCCCAGTTCCTGCCCCAGCTGCAGGAGCACCGATACTGGGCACCCACCCAGCATGGAGCAGAAGTCAGGGCTGTAGGACACCACCACAAGCAGAGGAAAGTGCAGCATTGTTGCTGCTGAGGCTGAACCTTTCCAGCTCAGCGGCAAGGAGCTGGTGAAGATTTGTAGCAGGAGAGCAGGGACGTCAAGAGGAACTGCAGACACAGCACTTCAGTCCATGAATTCGTGAAGCGAGTGAAACTGAGAGATCAGGCAGATGAAAAGCCTTGACCTTATATCAGTATTTCCAAGCAATTGCAGCTCCAGAGACAGTAAAGCCACTGCAGTGCAAGACCATGTGGCCGAGCTGAGACCATCATCCTATGGCTGGAAATGCTGTAGTCTCACTTCACCACAGACATCCTGTGTGAAACTTGTTTTGCCCAATTCCACCGTCTCATTTAATGACCAGAAAGTAATTTTCTACAAGCTCACCTGCAAGTACAATGCTAGTTAGCACAAATGAAGCTGACAGGCAAGAGCCCTCAAAGCTGGTTAGCCGTTTAATTCATTAAGATCTGCAAGTATCCCCATGATCACAGGGCATGTAAAGCGTTGCACAGTCCTTCCAAACCATAAGCCTGAACTCTTCCCAGAGCTCAAACCAGCACTCAGAGGTGGGACACCCTCAGGTTCCAAAACTGGCCTCCTTGCAGACAAGTCAGCTTTTTGGGAGGATTCTGCCTCCTGAAAGAGATGCAGCCCTCCATCTGTGTAGTTTGCTTTTGTTCCAGTAAGGACAACCTCACCGATGCGGTAAGAAGCTACTTACCGCCCTGAGTGTATGATTGCTGAGACTAATACCAAGATGATTAGAGCAATCAAGTGGAGCTTCTTGATGAAAACTCTCTCCCATCACTAGGGATTAAGAACAGATCAGATGCAGAAATGAAGCAGCTGCACATACCACTCGCTCAGCCTTAACCAACTATGAATGCAAGCGGCTTACAAATCATCTTCTCACAGACACAAGTTTCTCTTGTCACTCCCGACCAGCAGTACATGGTCTTTTATGGGGTGGCACACAGCCAACAGAACAAGTCAATTAAAAAATCTGTACCACTGTTTAAGGATCAAGTCTCCCCTCACATTTCTATTCTGAACCAGAAATTACCATCGTAACTTCAGCAACCCACTATCACTTTGTGGCAAAACCCCCTGCTCCTAACCTTCATTTGCTCACTTGAGGTGTGTTGGCCCTAATAAGGACCAGGTGGTCTTCAAACTGCACTCTGACCCCAGAGGTCCCAGGCTTAGCCAGCAAGAGCTACTTAGTCACAGGGGTCACCAGGTCCTTGAAGAAATTAATCACTGCAACAGGGAGTTTCCTTCCAGACAGCACTGGAGGAGTACAACTCTTAAAGCACCCTCCATTGATCACCAACATCAAACGATTCAGCCAAGCAGATTTCAAAACATTTTTTGTCCTAATCAACTTCAGCACATGCCACAGTCAGCCCAGTGCTTTGGCACTGAGGAAGACACCATGGGCAATGCTCTCTGGGGCACTCCCACAGGCAGCATGCCCGCACACTGGAGCCACTGACACATCTCTCACCAGATGCTTTGTCAGGAACCAGGAGTATCATCAGTAAAAGTTACACGCTTTGGAGCTGGCAAGTAAAGGATGGAAGTCAAGCCTAGATCTTGCCTTGCCAAACAGATCTGCAGGCTGTCTAGACTACCATAAGACAGTCATGCTGCTGAAACAAGAAGTTTTACCCTCTCCCCACCCCCTTCAGTTCTACCTCAAACCCTTGTGCAAGTACAAGATTAATCACACTAAGAAACCACAAACTCAGTATAACCAGACTGTTCTTTAGCTGAATCTGCTCCCCATCCAAACAAAGGCTGGTTCCAGAACAACGCGAGTAGAACGGAAAGAAAGAGACTGCCCCTTTTGCACTGAACTAAACACTGCAGAAGAGATGAAACGCCTTTTCAGCCTGCATCTTATTAGACAAGCACCTTCTCAAGAAAGCCCTACTCAATACACTTTAAACTTCTCTGTACACAGACCCCACAAAGAGAAAAGGCATATACATATATAAATATCACTGACAATCTGGACTGTGACAACACCAGCCTGACCATCTCATCCCGGAATGTAGAGGGGTGCAAATCAACCACGACTTCAATGGTCAGCTCAGATTAATGCTGCTTAATGGGAGGAGTGAATCAAGTTCAAAGTCTGCCAAAGCAGAGAGTGTTAAAGACACTGTCATCAGTAATGCAGCGCAGTGGTGAGAAGCCTTTGAACAACTGCAGACAACAACATTTCATTTGCTGGCTGGAGGAAAAAGACATGGGTTAGGCAGAACTGTTTGGAGCTTGTACTGAGGAACATATAAGACAAAAGCGTTTGGAATCTTTCCATGCACTGGAAATGAGATGACTGAGTTTCAAATCCCTTGTTACACTTCAGGAGCAAGGCTGTGTTTCATGAAATGCCTGTGTTTCAAAGAGCTGAAAAAAACGTGATTTAAATTGCATAAAGCACTTCGTTCAGTCCGTTTAACTCTTGTTTTCTGCTTCTTCCTCCCCAGGATAAAAAAATAGTCATTTTCTTCCTACTTGTCTCCCAAGATACCAACTCCAGCCCCTAAGCATTCCGCAGCCCCCGTTCCCCGCTCCGGATGCTTTCGGAGCGCAGACGGTCCAGCTCTCCCCTCGCTGCCCCTCGCAGCCCCCAGACCCGCTCTCGGCTGAGCTGTCACACCCTCCCAACCAGCCCTCGAGCCTCCCTGGCCCCTCGACGATCTCAGAGCTAGCATCCGCGGGACCTCGAGGTTCGGGCTCTGTGACACCCTCTCGTTCCGCACGAGGGGACCCGGGCTCTCCGCCTTACCCGAGCCAGGCGGGCGGCGCTCCGGATGGCCGCGGCCACGGCGCCGCCGTCGGGGTGCACCCGCTCCACGTGCCCCCACATCCGCTCCCAGGTCTGCCCGTCCATGGGGAAGCCGCTCTTGTTCACCAGGAAGAGCGAGCCGCCGTCCCGCTGCTGCTCCTGCTCCTCCTCCTCCGAGCCCCCGCCGCTGCCGCTCCCGCCGCCGCCGCCGCCCGCCGCCCGCGGCTGGGCGCTCCGCGACCGGCCCCCCTCCTTGCCGGCCGCCGCACGGCGGCTACTCCCGCGGCCGCCGCCAGCGCCGCCCGCCGCGCCCGTCATGGCCCCGCGGCCATGCCCGAGCCCGGGACCGCTGCCGGGAGGTGCCCCGCGGCCTCGCCGCCGCCCGGTCCCTCTTTATATATTTATATATATATATATGTGTGTGTGTGTGTGTGTCAATCAGGGGCGTGCGGGGCGGCCGCTGCTCAGCGCGGGCAGCGCGGGCGCCCCGTCCCGGCCCCGCTCCCCCCGGTACCGGCCCCGGCCGCGCGCCATGCCGCGCGCCGCCGCGCGACCGCCGCCCGCCGCGCGCCCCCATTGGCCGCCGACACAAAGAGGGGCGGGGCCAGCGGGGCGGGGCCGGCGGGAGGCGCCCCCTGCCGGGCCGAGCGGGCCACGGGAGCCCGGCGGCGAGGCCGGAGCGGCATCGCCCCATCCCAGCCGAGCCAGAGCCCGATCCCAGCCTAGCCCGATTCCAGCCGAGCCCGATCCCAGCCGAGCCCGAGCCCAGCCGAGCCAGAGCCCGATCCCAGCCGAGCCCGATCCCAGCCGAGCCAGAGCCCCATCCCAGCCGAGCCCCATCCCAGCCGAGACCCATCCCGGCCGAGCTGGGCCCGGCCCAGCCCGAACCCAACCGAGCTGAGCCCGGCCGAACCCAGCAGAAACCAGCCAAGGCCACCTCAGCCCAGCCTGAGCCCAACCCAGCAGAGCCCGAGCTGAGCCCAGCCGGGCCAAGCAGAGCCAAGCCCGAGCCGAACCGTGCAGCCCAGCCCACGCTGCATGACAGGAGTCTGAGGATCAAACTCTTCGTCAGAGAGAGCTGGGCTGTTCCTTTCTTCCCAACAGCGCTGGAAAATCCATTGCTAAGCACTGAGTGTTACGGTGGTGGCAGTGAGATCCCAGCCTGAAGGCAAAGCGCTCCTGAGGGAGGCACCAGGGCTCTTGTGCCCGGTGGGCAAAGGAGTGCCCCAGGCCAGGCTGACAGCTCCCTGGTGCTGCTGCCATCTCCAGCACTTGGCTGCTCCCTGATGGCTATTTCCATGCTCGGAGGGCATTTTGCAGCTCTTTATATCACGGAAAAAAGTGTCGACGTAATGGAACTTCTGGAGCTAGAGGTGACTAGCCCGTCAGAAACAGCCTGAAAAATGTTGCTCCCATCCCCTGCCCATGCACTCAAATACTGCTGCCACTCTGATCTCCTCTGTTCCCAGACATAAATAAATTTCTGCAGTGCCCTAATCGGCTTCCTGAAGGCTCTCAGGAGCCAGGAGTGTAGGCTGAGTTGCTAATCACTCTCCACAGGAGTCGATGTCTCTGTGAGTCCTACCAGTAATCCTCCCTGGCCCTGTCGTATACCAGAATCTCATCAGGAGGTTTAATGGAAGGGAGGCCCAAGGAAAGCTGTTCTATCAGCTAAAGCAAACCAAGGGTTCCAGATTACTTGCTGAGTGTCAGCTTTCAGCCCAGGAGACTTTGGTCTAGGGAGCCCCCTGAGCTGAATGTGGGGGCTGTGTGTGTAAATGGCAACACAACCTGGTGAACGGGAGGAAAGGTCAGAGTGGATTTAGAGCTGCTGTGAAGTCTTCACCTTCTCCACTATGTCCTGCATTTCCCTCATCATCAGGCAAACACTGCAACTGGAGGGCAAATATACCCCTATGCTGTTCAGAGACAATGCACACACACGCACACCCCCCTGGGTTTTGAAGCAGGATCCCAGGGGAAGCACAGTCTCTCCTCCTAGAGCACAGATGAAGCTGCACATCAGCAAGATGTGAGAGCAGCAAGATGAGTTCCAGATGGGAGCTGATGAAGCACAGAGATCCAGAGAGGCTGCAGATGGCTGCAGATATGGAGGAGAAGGCTCTCGAGGAGGCAAGGGAGGCTCGGGTAAGGCAATGCAAGGAAAGGAAGGCTGAGAAAGTCTGTAAGTTCACTGGAAGAGAGACAGGGGAAAGCTTGAAAATCATTCAGACCTGGATCTTAGGAGTAATCGAACTGTGCAGGTGGTGGCATCCATGTGTGAGCAGCCCAGGGGCACACTGCATGTGACAGAGCCTGGAGCGCTGGGATTACACAGCAGAATGTCATCACCAAGGACGCTGATACAGAAGCTGGCAGTCATGTATGTCCCAGAGCCTTGTTCACTATTGGAACAGGCAACCATGGTGAGGCTGTCACAGCCTCACTCAGTGCTGCTTCACTGCCCAGAGCAGCCAGGAGCCTTTAGATCATGCTTTCCTACACCCATCCACTTCTTAGCCACCCTGAAAGGATGAAGATTAGAGTGATACTACATACTTTGCAGTTCAAACCCTCCTGCATCCACCACATCAGGGCGTGCTCCATGCCAGAGGGAAGGACTCTCCCTGGCCAGACGAAAAAGGGGTATGGTGAGGTTGGGTCACCACAGCTCTGTCCATAGAAGCTCTTTGCAGCACCCAGACCCCTTCCAAACAGGACTGAAAGAAAAAGAAATTATTACCAGCTCCTTCTTGATGCTCAGGATGAACAGGGACAAGCAGAACTCCCAGAGGTCAATGTATCCAATACCAGCTGTGGGCTGGACAGGCAGGGCTGAAGTTAGCTGAGGTCCGGAAGCCAAAGGCAACTTTGGAACAAGAACCTAAGGAGATAAAGGTAGAATCCCCAAGTCCCTACAGCTAAGGGAACATCTTAGTAACTCTCTTTCCAGCTACAAATTAAAAGTAAAAATAAAAGAACACTAGCTCTTGATTAATCGAAGTCCTCCCTGGTATTAGTTATGAACAGAGAGATATTCAAGATGAACAAGAGCAGGGTGGGATATGCAGCATTTCCCCAGCATGATGAGAGTTATGATACCATAAATCTCAGAGCAGACACCTTGCTCCTCACTCTGTTCACAGCTCTTACTCTCACGCCAGATTCCTTCCCAGCTTGTCCTGCAAAGACCTTTTTGACTTTGAAGTCCCTTTGTTTGGATGTACCTTTCTAAAGCCAGCTGTGAACAGCACCTCAAACCTACCACCTTTCTCCTAATGTGGCGCTTGTTGCTACCACAGCTGCTTTCTGGGTCAAAGGAACTAATTTGATCATGAAATCATGTAAGAGGGTTTTAACCTTCATTATTTCCAATTGCAGACTCATTTAAATGCAGTATTGAAAAGGCCCTGCAGTGCAATTACACAACCAACTGAGGGAAAATTAATAGCTCTTAATTGTACCATGGCAGCAAGGTGATATTAACACTGGCACTTTTTCCAAGCAGACTTCTCCAAAGTGTCACCCCCCCTACCCCCTCAAGGAGTCCCATTAGCCCCTTTCCCAGCATCTTCTTGCACACAGCAACAGATCTAGCCCTGCCGTGTAGCAAAACCTCACTGCCCTGTGATATTCCTCACAGACAGAGGCAGTTCATTGATGTATTTATTTGGGCTTATTTGGGAAAACACTTCCTTTATTACCCATTGTTTCCAAACAGCCTTTCTTGTGCCAGCAGGAACGGGCTTGTCTGGCCAGCAGCTCCAGCCTGACCCGGCCTCAGAACAGGCTGGGAATGGACCACTGGTGTGATCAGTGCCTGTGAGGACTCTTGCACTACCTATGTTCCCACTTTGCTGCTTTGAAATTCAGTGGGTTCCTGCTCTGCAGGTCTTCTGACAGGCTCCAACCTTTTGTAAGATCTTTGTAAGGCCTTGTCCCAGCTGCACTATCAACAGACCTGTGTTAAAATACTTCTCACTGTGAATGGGAATGCTACTCTGTGCTGCCAGGACACATAAGGGAAGCACCAAACCCAGAAGTGGAGGAAGGCCAGCAGCAGCACTGCAGCAAGAAGATGGGCTGGTTGGCAGATTGCCCTTGACCCTGCCCTACCTGGCCTCTGGACCCCTTCAGGCCAGGTTGTGTGGCAATTCTCCTGGTCCCAGTCCACACGAGCGCCCTTCTCAGTGCCACAGCCATGCCACAGATCTGCTCCTGGTGCATTTGCTGTGCTGCCTCTGCAGGAAGGCAGTGGGGAACTGGTCCAGTAGTCCACCCAACAGGGCAGGAGACACCACTGACATTGTTCCAGCCCCACTAGGGAGAGCTGAAGTTTTCTTTTGAGCAAGAAGAGGATGTTCAAATCTTCTGCTGGCCAAGGAAGGGCTGGGAAGCAATAGCCAAGGAATGGTCTTACAGCATCCAATCAAAAGTTTTCTTTCCATCAGGTAAATGACAACATTACAGTTCTGGACCTGGCTTGTTTTCCAGATCACCAAAAGTGGATGCAAAGCGTTCTGCACTCACTGACCGTCCCTGTAGCAGAACCTGAGAGCAGGTCAGTTACTGGTGGAGCAGGAAACATGCCCAATGCCTCCAGCTATCAGTGGTCAAAAGCCTGAAGCCTGGGTACCTCACAAAGTGTTCCCAGTGGGGGCACACTGTTCTGCTAAGGTTGGGCCAAGAGATCTTTATGGCTTTTTCTGAACGTAGGAGCCAGAAGAGCAGCTGCAGTCTGAAATGGTTAATACTACAAAAGTGCTTCAGTTTTGCAGGGGGAAGCAGAAAAACAGAGGTCAAGAAAGTTTGCCTGCCATAAATGAACGGCATTATTCCTATGCAAACGTGAGCCCATTTCCTGGAAAGACCATAGTGACCTCATTTGATCCTTGAAAAGGAAAATAAAACTTGTTTGTTTGGGGCTTTTTCCTAAACTGAACATTATGCTGGAATGGGATTTTTTTAGTAATGAAATGCAAGGTCAAACTGTGATAAGGATGTAACCATGGTAATATGGGAAGGGCTGTTGATGCAAGTTTGCAGGAGTGATTTGCGTAACCACTAAGAACAACTTTATGTATTCACAAAACTTCCATGTGATCACTGGGAAAATAAAAATGTAAGGCAGACTTAAAACAAGCCAAAAAAAAAAAAAAAAGAAAGTTATAAAAGGAATGCTTGAGGTTGTGCTTCCCTGGAGCTTTCCCCAAAGTAACCCTTTCTGGGAACTCTTAACACTATTTATTTTACAGTGGTTTAGCAGAAAAAACAGCCATCAGCTGCTTTGGCTGAACCAATGAAAAACTTCAGCAGCATCTTTCGATTTCTGGCTGAGCAAGTCCAGGACCTCCTGCAGTAATTCTACTGCAATGAATTGTTACAGTGTTTATTTTAGATGGGTCTAACTGGAGTCCAGTTGTTCTCAGACTAATCCAACAGGCAAGATTTCCTTGCATTAAAAAAGATTTAAAAAAAAAAAAAAAAAATCAAAGTGTCAGGAAAAGCCTACAAATTAGGCTTCCCCCAAAACTGGTTTGCAAGTGTTCACTTTCCACTCCCCACTGGCAGGTCAGCATGTCCCACTTGGCCTGACTGAGCCTTTGCTGACAGTGAAATAGCCTTTCATACTTACTATAGTCACCTCACTTTGGTCTATAACAGACAGCACCAGATACAAGCGAAACTTGTTTCTGAGGGGTACAACATCAGTGTCCCTATATTAGCCTGCCTTAGACCTTCTGCCTCATCCCAAAGTTTCAGTCTCAAACATTACAGTAGCTTGGGAAAATAATTACGTCAATACAGATTGCTGTGAAGGTCTTGCTTAATGGCATAGCACATGATTTGGTCTCTGCAGCAAGCTCTGCTTATAAAAACAAGGAAACAGTAATGCAACCTTCCATAAATATCGACAATCCTTTTTTTTTTTTTTTTTACCTGACTACTTCTTTAACCTTTAGTCAGAGGGTAAACTACCCAGCACAATCACCTTTTTCTTTTTTTTCAGGGGAACTGTATAATAAAAATGCAGGGAGTAAGGAAAGGTAGTGGGTGAAAAAAACCTGCTATTAGAAATGAGTTTTTTCAGCAATCATCCACACCTGCAGCCCTTGTCACAAGGGAGCTGCCAGTGGTGGCACCAAAGGTGAGAGTCAGGACAACCTCCACTGCCACGTGAGCACCTGAGTCATCCCTGCCTGCATGGAGAGAGGAACGTACTGCAATAAACCCCTGCCTGGTTAAGGTTAGAAGCATAATTGTTGGTGCTGTTCAGAAATAAATTAATCAGTCTAGTTCTCTTATAGGATACTCTGTGTCCTGTAGGAACAGTATGATGCTGGTTAGGAAATGCTCTGACCAGATGTCACCCTTATGTATTAAAATTCCTCAAATACATTTTCTTTCTAGGAAGAAAGAGAAGTGGACAGAAAAAGTTTTTAAATCTAGCAAGAGAACATATCACAAACCCAAAAACCAAAAGCCTTTGAATTTGGATGCTGTGTGAAACCTGCAAAGAGAAATGTGTGATACACTGTTCTCGATACCATCATACAACAAGGTGTCATCAGCTGATGATTTCATCAAACAGTCTTTGATCTGAAGCATCACTTCAAGCATCCCTAGGAGACAGTGCTCTGCAGGTTAAGAGTCCTCCTTTCTAGAACATGATTGAAGAGTAATCAGAACACTGCAGAAGCACCTGAAGGTGACAGTATAATTCATACACTGTGGTCATTTTAAAAACAACGTTCTTAAAGCAAGCATAGTAATCTGGAGCAAAATTACTTTTTCGCAGTCATCTTCATTATTTTCCATCACAGGAATGATGCTCATTGTCAGCGTTAACTTGCAAAGTCAAGCCTACAGAGCATTTTCTGACTTTGGAATCAAAACCAGGAATGCTGTAAGTGCAATCACACAAGCTGCAGACTTCGAGGAGGCTCCATATTGCTCTCTGTACTCTTCCTGCGCACAGACATTTCAACCCTCATGAGATTCTTACAGTTCTAGCCTGAGCAGATGGAGTAGGTCAGAGGAAAACCATGGGGCATTCTGTTCCCCAGAAAAAAGCCGAGGGACCTCCACATCTCCCCTGGCAACAGCCTGGCTTGGATAACTTTGTCAAGCTTCTGCGCCTTTGAGGACTCTTCTATCTTTTTGAAGCTTCCATGGAGCAGTGACAAGATGCAAAATCATGGGATTTCTATCTAGGCAGTGGCCTCTTAGTGATTTTCAGGCTTTTAGAATTAGGGCCCTGAGGAAATTTCAGTTCTTCATTGGGAGCAGAAGATAACACAAATTCAAGTCCCATGGAAACAGTTAATCATCCATGGGTGAGTCATTCTCACCCCGGTGGGACAGTGCCTCTTCATTCCGCACAGGATGTATGTTCTGTCTAATGCTCGTAGGGTTGTTCAGAGTCAGCTGATGAATTGTTCTGAAGAAATCAAGTTGTCTCCCAATATTTTATGGAGAAAGCAGCATGCACAGCCTTAGAAACTGTGCTGTTATGTTTTAAGTTCTTTTTCTCCTGGCAGCAAGCTGGACAATTTGCACTTCTCTGCAGTGCCTCTTTTACATTATTAAAATTAGTGATCAGCACCTGAGAAACCTCAGGACTGCCCCATTCTGAGAAAAGAAATTGGGAACTTTCTGGTTCAGCCTAATGCAGTCAAGGAAAACTGAAGCCTTCCATACTTGCCTGGGATTTTTCCATCTGCGTGGAGTTTACAGCTTTTTCAGGGTCTTGTGTCTGTTTCTGGAAACTTGTAACGTAAGGCCACAATACTGACAATGCCCTTTAGATATTATTTGCAATCTTTTTGATGGTCTAAGCATTATTACAAGAAGAAGCAGTTTACTGAGAAAACACTGGAAATTAGAACCCTAGAGGCTGAATTTTGATCCCTGTTATTAAGCAGGTATTAGCCAGTTATTCACAAATATATATGATTACTCACAAAGCAGTAATTATGCCTAACCATTGCCAGTACTTAGCGGTTTGTTTTTTTTACTTTGACATACCTGCTGAAGTCCTTTCTATGAAGTTCAGGATATTATTGTTTTGTTTTCTGAAAGTTGTTGTTTAATAAAGCTGTAAATATTGATTTAGAACATAGTCAGATAAGGTTAGCTCATTGTGAAGCACTACCAGAAGGAAATCCAGCAGGCTAAGAAAGCTTTCAGCCCAGGAAGCAGCTGGACTATTAAGCACCGGCCTATTTTATCCATACACAAACCATATCCCTTTCTGGAAAGGGTAGCACTTGTTAGCTTTGGATACACAGGGCCTCCTCCCAACTACAGAAATTATTATCTGACTTATCACAGTCAGGATGAATTCACATCTTCCACTTACCTGATGAGGTTTCTTTCAAGAAGGACTGAGCATCTGATAAAAAAACCAACCAACCAAAACAAAACCCAAACAACCAAAAGAAATTTTAAGACAATAGTTTTCTGGGATTGTTCCTTCCTAGCTGCAGGAATGTTTAAATTACAATGCTAAATGGAGATATTGCCTGCAGCTTTCACAGAGGAACATAACCCTGTAGTCATGGTTGTAAAATAAAGAACCCATCTGAAAGTTCAACCCAGTGTTGAACTGGAAGTTAGCATTGTTATATGACAAAAGGCTTATGTTTGCTGTGCTCTGCAGCACCTGCAACCTCCTTCTGTGAAGAATCTCCTATACAAAAATAGCTGAGAGAGAATCCCAGTTTTGTGGAGAAGTGAGATTAAGAAAACCTAAACCATTTTCTTACAGTGACTCTGTTTTCTTTGAAGCAGACTGCTCAAACTTACCTGGTTCACAGCTGTTGTGCTGGGCTAAATGCCTGTTGGTGACAGAACCCTTACAGAGTGTTCACAAGGGTTCTGCTGTGCACCCACTCGAGACAACTCCGGGTTTAGAAACAAAAGGTGTGCCATAACTGAAGATAATGTCTCACTCTATCCTCTCTAAGAAGTTAATCTATTCTCTCTCCTCGGATAATCTCTCTGCAACCAAGTGCTTTATTAAAATAATATTTGCACTACCCTCAAGAAGCTGCCTTTGGATTGCTGTGCTTTAGGGGTTAACTTATACTTCTTTTTCCTCACAGACCTTTTTCAAAGCAAAGGAGAAATCACTAGGCTAGAGCAGAGCAACTCAACTGTTGCTAATATTTAATTCCTTCCATGCCCTGAGAAAATTTCTCTGGATGCCAATACTCTTGTGTAGAATAAATCTATACCCCCTGCATACATGCACTCTGCATGTACGTGTGCATGCACGTTTATTAATGACACAGTAATTCATTCACTTTAAATTCCCCTACATTAAAAGGCAGCTTCTAAGGAAAAAAAAAAGAATAATTTTTAGATCAGCAGCTGTATCAGCAGCTACCAAAAATGGTAATCTTGGCTCCAATCGAGTTTTGCATTATACACTTTATTAGTTACATATAACGGTAAGTAATGATGCCATCCACATATACACATACATACAATATTGCAATCAGAGAATATTCCTAAAGAATTTTTAATTTTCTCTTGAAACAAAGAATGGTACAGTAACAAACCCGAAATATTACAGCAAAAACATTTGTTATCTTCATGAGTGGAACAAAGACATGAGCAGTAAATAACATGGGTCTTACAAAGAAATACATTTCTTTTAGGAAAATTTTTTGCTTAATTCATTCTAGTTCATGTATTAACACCACTTCACCCTGTTCACAGACTTCAGATCGAATGGTGGTGCTAGGGGCAATCACATGGGGTACCATAACAGCTTGTGGTCCAAGAAACATTAGTAGCCTATAACACTTAAGAAAGTGGTACATTAATTGAAAGACAGCAACTGAAAAGGTCACACATTCCCAATCACACAGGACAACTAGTGAGTTCACAGAATGAAAAATGAAAACAATAACTGTTTACAGCTTAACCCAATTTCACTTGGTTGTAGATGCACAAGATAGTCCAAACATTTCTCAAAAAACCATTTTTTCATTAGGCAACATGGGCTGGCAGCTCTAATTACACACTCCAGTGATTGTCTCTGAAACAACAGAATGCCCTGAACAAAAGAGATGACCAAGAGGATGAAGTTAGGAAAGACCTATTAACCTGAATTGTTTCACATGAATTCTTCCTACTTCTTCCCTTGTTCTTTCTTCCTTGTAAAACAAGGACATTCAGCAACAGAAAGAGATGTTATTAAAGACAAGCACCCACCTACAAAATACTGGCTCTGAAGGACTTACCTAGAAAGTTAAAGAAAGCTCCTGACTGCAGCAATTCCAGACTATGCCTTACAGATCTGGGTTTTTTCACACCCAGGCAACAGAAATGAGGGGTTTAAGGCCATATTAGGAATCCTAAATAAAAGTGGATCAATGTTTGCTGGGTCTCTCCCACTTAGGTTACTAAAAGTTTGACATGGTCTGGAAGAAACACAAAGATTAGAGTTATTTTTAAGGCTAATCTCCAAATCTTGTAGCTGAAAATTATCATTTGCACACCCTGGTGGGCCCCTGGGAACTTAGGGGCAACCCCCTTGCTTATGCTCCCCCTTACGTAAGTTCTCTTGCATCCTCTAGAGCTCTCCTGAAACACTTAAAAGAAAAGCAAATTGAAAAGCAAAAACTAATGCACAGGATTGGAATGCCTCTCTTCACTTGGTTTCTCACGCCATCCATCCTCTTGTAGTTGACACGTTATTCCATTTATTATACAATTACCTCTTTAAACAGTTACCTTTTTTAGCACCCACCTCTACTCTTACTGGACAGCTGAGCCAGGATTTCAAGGCTAAGCGAGTCAAAACCCCTATTTCCAGTGCCAGATGGATGTGGAATTTCCAGGCTGAGAAAGTTGGAGCTGTTCAGCCTGGAGAAGAGAAGGTTGCATGGAGACCTCATAGCAACCTTCCAGTACCTGAAAGGGGCCTACAGGGAAGCAGGAAAGGGACCCTTTCTCAGGAACTGTGGTGATGGGACAAGGAGTGATGAGTATCAACAGAAAGAGGGAAAATTTAGGTTAGATATTAGGAAAGAAATTTTTTATTGTGAGAGTGGTTAGGCACTGGAACAGGTTGCCCAGGGAGGCTGTGGATGCCCCAGCCCTGGCAGTGTTCAAAGCCAAGTTGGATAAGGTCTTGAGCAACCTGATCTAGTGGGAGGTATCCCTGCCCATGGCAAGCAGGTTTGGAACTAGATGATCTTTAAAGCCCATTCCAAAACCTTAATATTCTATGATTCTATGTTTGATTGAGTGGGAAGCAAAAAACACAAAGCCTCAACTACCCCAAATTTGTTTCTGCCATGAGCTAGAACCTCAGTTTCTTGACAAACAGATGATAAGATTATTGCATAAAATACTGGTTTGCTCTTTATTTGCTCTTTATTTTGCTGCTGAGCCTTTTATTTAAATACTTTATCGCTGCCTGGAAATAGCTCTCAGGTTTCCAACTTTCAAGCTCTTTTTGGAGGGAGAGTATTAAATTCAGGATATAATTAAGCCTTTATTATTAAGAATATTTTCTTTTCAGGGGCCTAACAGGGTTTCCAGCATGCCAAATTCTTGTTTGAACCTTTTCAGAGGGTAGCCAAGTAATTTGGCAGGAGATAAAGAACACAAGGAACCAGAAATAGAATATTTTTTCAATAATCAGCTGAACATAACTAAAGAAACTGGAAACTAGTAGTGAAGAAAAGAATTAAAAATAAATTTTAAGAAAGAAAGAAAAAGGTTCCATCTTTGAATTTGGACAGTGTTTACTGAACAGGTCAGCAAACATTTGGGATATTGCCAAAAACTTTCTACTGGATATTTGAAAACAATTCCCCAAAACTGCAAAAATATTATCTTGTTAAGATTTTGCAACATCAAAAATCAAAGGAACCAGGGGCCACGAACATAAATATTTTATAAATCTGTATCTTGCCGAAGAACACAAATACATTTTGGCATACATTATTACAAATTTGCCGGAGGAAAAGCCACCCACGTGTATCAGAAGGGAGAAGCTTTCAGTTTTCTCACTCAGGCTGAAAATGTGTACATCCCTTGATGGGGCAGCTTACATCACAGTAAGTCATTAAATGTAAAGAACTGACATAATGTAAGTGTCTCTACTTCCACTCCTATACCGTTGCCTGCAGTTTCAGTATCCAAGAGTTACTTTCCCTGTATTCAGCTACCTCAGCAGCAGACTATTCTTGTTGAGCTCACCTCTCTGGGACCAGCAAGGCCTGCTGGCACTGGACCTGGCAAAGAGACGTGGACCCTTTTTGGCAAGCTTATTCCGATAGGTCTTCCCACACAAAACGTTTAAATCAAGATCATCAAGTTCAGAGGCTGTGTTTAGAAAGGTAAGTTTTCAGGATCCTTCTCATACAAAAGGATTCTCTAAGTCTACAGTGAAACAAGGAAAAGAAAAGCATCTCATGATACTTATTGTACTGAAAGGCTATCTTGGAGTTTGTCGTGGTTTAACCCCAGCCAGCAGCCAAGCCCCACACAGCCATTTACTCACTCCCCCACCAGCAGGATCAGGGAGAGAATCAGCAGGGTAAAAGCTGGAAAACTCGTGGGTTGAGATAAAGACAGTTTAATAGGGAAAGCAAAAGCTATGCACACGAGCAAAGCAAAACAAGGAACTAATTCACTGCTTCCCACAGGCAGGCGTTCAGCCATTCCCAGGAAAGCAGGTCCCTGTCACATGTAACACTGACTTGGGAAGACAAATGTCACCACTCTAAACGTCCCCCTGCTTCCTCCTTCTTCCCCACACTCTCTACATTGAGCATGATGTCATAGGGTCTGGAATATCCCTTTGGTCAGTTTGAGTCACCTGTCCTGGCTGTGTTTCCTCCCAGCCTCCCATGCACCCACAACTTCCTTGCCAGCGTGGCAGTGCAAAAAGCAAAAAAGGCCTTGGCTCTGTGCAAGTCCTGCTCAGCAATAACAAAAACATCTCTATATATTATCAACCCTGTGTTCAGCACAAATCCAAAACATGGCCCCATAACTAGCCACTGTGAAATCAGCCCAGAGTTAAATAGTTCCCCATACCCAACTGTAACAATTCGTGGAAAACTTCAAGTAGGATTCTACCTTCTGGATTGCACTACAACTGTGGGAATTTAAAGAGACAGCATCATTGATGGCACTGAATCTGCAGGCTCAGCTTACAAACTGCTAAAACTTAAATGTTTGCAAAATGTCTGCTGGCTCAGGTCTGACTCTTCCAGCAATAGTAGGACCTCAGTATTGTTGTAGTGCTATCAGTTCCGTAGGTGTGTAGGTAAAGCACAAGGTAAAGGAGAAAATTTTCAGAAGCACTACAGTGAGAAACCCACAGCCCAAATTCAGATAAATGTGATCACGCAAGGTGAATGTTTATAATAGAGTCTGCTCATTTTGTAGCTAAGATGTATGGTATAAAAGCAAATAGTTGATCAGACAAAGTGAAAATACCACTATTTTCATTTCAGTCATCCTTACAGCTTTTAACAAAATGCAAAAGACAGGATTTAAGTTATACAAGCACAAAAATTTCACGAGACATGTGATACAATTCATAACAAAGAAAAATAGAAGGATAGAAAACATTTTCTGATATTCCACAAATATTCAGAGAAGGTTTAACACACAAAATGGAATTTCTTCAGCAGCACTGATTAAACTCAAGATGAGGCAAAGATCTTTACAAAGTAAAGGCACCAGCTCTTTGTAAACACGTACTCTTCTCGCTTTAACTGAGAAAGCACTCAAAATATTCCATGGAGGAAACCTGTGTGGTACTGTTCCTTATTGCCTATACTTCACAACAGAGATATCAAAGGCCTTTCTCTTCTTTTTTACTGTACTTAATAAGAAATGTTTTTTCTTCAATTTACCTAGTGGGAAACTCTTTAAACCTCCCCAGAACTGTTACAATGAATCTATGAGATAGTGTTTTCTCTTATCTGCCTTCTGATACCTATCAAGAAGTTTCAAGGCAAAAGAAATGTCAGATGCCAGTATGGAACATACACGTCATCTCTTGTTTTCAGTATTGTGCTATCAGTTTCCCAGAAGGAATCATTGGCTTATATTAAAATACAGATACATTTAAAATAAAAAAGGAACTCGTGAACGTCCTCCTGCTGTGCAGCTCCCTACTCTTTGACTTTTCAAATGCACCGGCAAAGACTGAACAAGAAAAGAAGATTAGATACTTCCAATCACGACAACTGTACTTCAGGATTCCAGAATTTTTCAAGTATGCATCCTGAATGTGCATGTCTCCCTAGTGTGGATAGTGTTCACAAAGTTCTTTACTAGTGAAACTGCAAAACTTGACAACCGTTTAAATAAATATTCCGTACAAAGGTGAATTGTTTGCATCTTGGGCAAAATGAACTGAGCATCTTCATAGCTTCCACCACACATCTACCACCAATACCAACAAACACATTTTACTACTCATACACACAAATCCAGTGATTATACTAGTTCATATTGTTCCATATCCAACCAAACTTGTGCGTTTCTAAGTCACCTTCCTTCTGCTTTATAAAGTTGACTGAATTTTTAACGTAGTGCTTTCAGGTTCTACAGGACTGTCAACTGGTACCTGGAGAGGGAGATTACAAAAAAAACACAAACACAACAGGAATTAAGCTGTTATGCATCAGAAATATTCCCAGCCTCAGTATTCTTAGTTAATTGTTAATTTAGACTCTAGTAGAACATCTAGTTAATTATACAAATTAAGACCTATTTTCCCTTCTCTATTAAAACAAAAAACAACCAAGAAAACAAAACAACAACAACAAAACCCCCAAATCTTAGAATTTAGTTTCTTAGTATAATTCTAAAGTATGTATTTACAGCACATAGATGTTTGTCACATGAAAATTAACTTCCAGTTTTTTTCTCCATTACATTTAAACACTATAGAATCTTGATGATCAAGGTTTGGTATCAAAGTGCTATTGTACATTTTTAACACAGACAGCTTTTAATTATTTATGGTAATACCAGCACAAAGACTCTAGCTTTTCTTATATCTTGGCTAATATAAATGAAGTTGTGTGACAACCTAGGCTAATTAGGAAGGTGATAACAGAAATCAGACAAGTCACGGGCCACTGTCTATAGGCAACATATAATCCCCAAGACAGCCCCGACTCAGGCTGGTAAACCCACAGGATGCCACACTGTGCACACACAGCTGCACAGGTTTCAGGTTCAAGTTAGCTCATACAGCACCAGCCTGGAAGCTTTTGAACCTCCTGCAGACACTAACAGTGTGTAGTTGACCACAGATGATCGAAAGCTGCTGTACACGCAAAACACCTACACATAAAACAGAAGTGCGGCAGAGGATCTTGCAATATCCGACTCTAAAAAGCTGTCCCATATTTTGATCTACTGAAAAAAGGTTTCGGTGAGAACTTTATTTCTACTAGTAACTGTGGTAATTTGGAAAAGTTGCTGAAACATGGTCTTGGAACCTCATGAACAGCAGAAAGGGCTATGCTTACTCTTCATTTAAATTGAGAGGGCACTCAGCATAAGAACAAACCCAGCTTTTTATGCAGCACAGTACAGAAACTGCAGCATGATTTCTATTCACTATACTCTGATTTCGCTTGAAGGGACTGCAGATATTTTTAAAAAAATGCATAGTCTATAGGATGGCCTCATAACTCAATACACAAAAAGGCTTCACAATGATACCTGTAAATATGAAAAGGTAAGATTCAAGCAATAAAATCAAATATTAATATTAGCCTCTTAAAATTCAGGAAAATCTGAGAGCAAAAGGTATTTTAGGTTTTTCTTCATGGGAGCTAAGGGGAAAAACAGATATCTGAGGGCAGCATCCCATGTGGCTCTGTTGGAAGCCAAGAATGGAAACAGTCATAAGATTTTGTGTTTACTCTTTTGCAGTTAATATTGTTATGCCAATAGAAGGCAAGCATTCAAGTAGGTAATAGAATCACGGAGTCACCACTTACAGCTTTAACATCCAAAGTCATAATCCCTGAATTCATATTGTGTCTTCGCAAATCTGATTTTATTAAGGCTGAAACAAAAACAAAAAGGAAAAAAGAAAGCTGGTTCACAACTTTGCAATGACATGCATGTCAAGGGAAATGCTTGCATAGTGCAAGCACACCAAAGATGCTTTCAGCACATTTTCAAAATACCCATATTCACTCTTCTGCAATTTGAACTCATTGCCAATTTGAACTTGCTCCCCACAAAGCATACAAAGCAGAAAATGACAATAAAAGCTTTTAAATCACAAGTACTTAAAGCAAAGTTTGATAGTTTTAGCACTTTCAGCACATTTGTAAGTCCCAACATGCGTAAGTCACTGCTACAGTTCCAGAATACATCAGCAGTTTCTTGCATTTGGAAAACTGCAAACTGCCTCCATTCATGCATTTTTTTCCATTTACCACTCTATTCTGGAGATGATAGATATCCGTCTCAAATTCAAGGCATGACTCAAGAAATGGATGTCAAATGACTGTCCATATACTAGAAATATCACCCTTAAAACCTCCACATTTTTACATCAAAGAGTAAAATCATTACTTGTATTTCTCATTAATTACCTGTTAAGATAATGCCCACAAAAATCCAAGCACAAAGAAAGAGGTTTCCTGCACGAGGACTGTAGTCTGTTGTGAGTTTTCCTTGAACAAGTGTAAAGAGAATTCCAAATATCTATAAACAAACAAGGCAGTTCATCAGGATGACACAGAAAAGAGTCACCACTTTACCTTTAAAGTTTCAGGTCACATCTTACAGAAAACAAATTACAACAAACAAGGGCTACAACAACACAAAAACTTAGTAGCCAAGTCTAAGAAAGCCTTCCTAGACCTGAACATAGTGGTCTTCCCAAAATTACTTTACTTGAAGAAATAAGATGATACAACCTGTGCTGATGCATTAAGGAGACCTGAGGAAGTGCCTTCAGACTCTGGGTATGTAATTTCCACAGCAAATTCAAATCCAAGTGGAAGATAGCCAGTCATGAAGAACCTGTTGAAGAGGAGAGTTAAAAAGATGACAGATGGCCTTCATCTATTACTACAGCTAAGAAAATCTAACATACACAGAGGGTATTATGAATTAGCTGGTACTCTGAACTGCCATGTTTTCGTAACTTAACATAATTCAATAATTCCTTTGCTGGCTTCATTCCCTCAACAAAGTGCAAGAATTTTAGCCACACATCTCTTTCTCTTTAGGATAAAGGTGTTTTAACGTATTTGTCCTATTTCCCATAACCACCTGCATTCCACTCCAGACACATGAAACAACCTTTTCTGACCAGTCCACAAGCCACTACATAATTGAAGCCAATTCCTCTCAAGTGAAAGATATACAAAAACATCATCATTTGATCAGCCCAAATATCCATGCTGGAGGACAAAAAGAGACTATTAGTAGGGAATGAGACTGTACACCAGAACATCTGCTAGAAGCTGCTATGGAATAAGCTGAAGGGACTGACAGGTGACAGGAGGAGCAGGGGCTTAATGCAGTTGAGGTTGTCTCAAGACATTTCTGGCTTTACCTGGTCTGCTGTGTCTAAACACAGCACCATTCCCTCACCACCTTTTGAGGCTTTTAGATCAGGTATCTATGATGACAGCTCATACTCCTCTGAGCAATAAAAGCAACCAGCATGTTGCTTGGGCTGTCAAAGTAGAAATTAATCAAAACGCAAAGAAGCCAGTCTTTCTAGATTTGCTTAAATTTAAATCACTTCTCCACTGGTCAACAGGAACCTGCAACTTTACTGCAGACAGCTTTTTGAATTGCAATCAAATTAATTGACTGCATAGAGACTTAGGTCCATAAAAATGTTAAATGAAATTTATTGGAAAGTGAGTTACTTTAGATTCCTTCTGATTTAACAGAAGGTGAGATCCTAGTAAACCCTACCTGCACTGTGAGCTATAGGCATAGGCTGAGATCATGGTGACAGACTACACAGTAGGACCATCTAATTAAAACAGTTAAATACTGTTTCTGAACAGAACTGCAGTAAGTCTTCTAGTGCTCTTTAATTGCTCACCCAAGTACTCCTCCAGTCACGAACACTACTATAAGGTATCCGAGGTCCAGGGTGAAGGTAAATACCAACAACCCAATGAAAGAGAGAATGTAAACAATCAAAGTAGTTTGCCTGCAACCCAACCAAAAAAAAAAAAAGAAAAAAAAGTTAACATTCTTAACAGAAGGTCATAGCACATTACTGAAGCATGGAAGGGCAACATAAACATTAGTTACTCTCTAACAACTGACATTCTAAAGCTATAAAATTTGCTTCATTGAATTCTGACTCAAACATAGCATGCAATGAGAGTATATTGCTTCCTGACCTCTTTAGTGCCTCAGTTATATGGTTGCTTCACTCAAGGCTCAAGGCACTAAGGACTCAAGACTCTCAAAGAGTGGACAATCACAGTGGATACTACTACCTTAAGACTATTCTAAGTTCTCTGCTATGTTGTGCCTCTGGGCCATTCTGCAGTGCTGCCCTTTACATGACACATCAACACATGAGCAGCCAAACTGAACACTATTAACAATAAAAGTCAGCCTACTAAGAGGCAAGTCGAACAAATCTCTTTACAATGTTCTATTTATTTTAAAATCTGGAATAAGGGATGTCATCCAAATTCTTAAAGCACATATTTATAAGCCAAAACACATGCAGAAACAAAGCCAATCTACAGCATTAACATCCTTTAGGTTTCTAGAGCTCTTGCACATAATGTGCTATGAGTCACAGGGGAGAACTATTCCATCACAAAGAGTGCTCCAGGCCAGTGCTTGCTGCTGGAGGCCTTGGGTGTTGCACCACGGAGCTCCTAGTCTCCTAGCTGAACACAGTTCTGCTCCATGGTCACCCCCTGAATTAAAGCTAATGTTATGCTTACTAATAGGACCAGGAGTAGTATAAAAAAATTGAGAATCCATCAGCTGTCCATTTTATAAAACAAGGCAGAGTAGGCTTTAAGCCTTTATGCTTTCCTAGGAGAAGAAGCTCCCTGGGCCACCTGGCCACTGCATGTAGGACTTACAGCCTTACACTCCTGAAGAGACAGGGGTAGATGGAAAACCCCTTTGCATCTTTGCATTCCTCTCCCTCATCTCTTTTGGTCAAGAACCAGTAAGAATCTCAAGCTTTCACTGTAGCCTCAGAAATTTGTCTCCATCAAGGCCACTAAAAGATCAGGGATGAACTGCATTTTATCATCAGTTCATTTCAGCCCTTACATTGCAGTATTTTTCTAATGCAATTGCAACACTCTCCTACCCCTGACCCCAGACATGCCTACCCACACTTACTTGTATGTTTTAGTGTAATCCAGCCACAAACCACAAATAATCGAACCCACCATTCCTGCCACCACCAGAGTCAAGCCAATTCTCCCAGCGTTCACTTCTTCTCCCTTTCAACAAATATTTATATGGTGCTCATTAATAACTTGCTTCCACTCAGAGTCAAGTTCAGACCTCACGGCAGTCAAAAGTGCAAACAAACATTTCTATGACTCCCACAGCTGCATGGTACAAGAAACTGTAGAGGCATATAAAGGACACCAAACATCTGAGCACACATAGCACCTACATAATAACAAACATCACCTCTGCAAATGTACAGAGAAAGAAACCAAAACCACAAAGAAGATCTTAGAAACTTACCTCATAATGAGTTACTATCATCTGGTTTAATAATGTGGAGACAGAATAAAATGCCCCGGTCATAATACCTGCAGTACCAAAATAAACGCTTCAGTCATTCCAGGGGTAGCCAAGCAGATCTGCTACCCTAAAGAATTATTCTTCTGACATTTAAGGCTCATATCAGAGGCAAAACCTTTTATTTGCGAGGTAAAATCTCTTCACTGGACCTATAAATGGTATTTTGCACCCAGGAAGATTTTCCAGAACTGGCAGCTGAATAAATAAAAGTTTGATACTCCCTCCCCCACAAAAAACCACCACCGCAATTAAAACTCAGTGTGCTATCAGCACACATTTGAACTGTTCTGCCAGACTACAGCCAGGCAGCACCACTTACCATAACTGATCAGCAAAAGTACAAAGGGAGTATTTTTGAACAAGTTAGTAATGGACTGCTTGTAGGAATAATCCTCGGGAGGTTTGGTTAGCAGGACTGCTTGGGAGTGACTAGGAGGATATTTGGGCTTTTCTTCAAACACTGGGGAAAAAGAAGAAAGAACAATTTGGAATTACCTTTACCACTAATGGGTTTTTTTGTTTTTGGTTTTGGTTTTGTTTTTTTTAAGTGTTTCAGCATGATGATTTTCAAAAGACTGACCTAGTGATTTTAAGACTTTCATGAAAAAATATTCTAGATTTTCTCATTAAAGGATCAAGTCACAGCCAAAAGTCACATCTGATTGCTACCAACAATTTGAACTTTAACAGAGGGAATTCATATTAAAATAGCAAAAAACCTAAGAGAACTAAATATTCTGAAAGAGGTCACCCCATGTGAAGCACGACATACAGTGAACTGGTTGTTGCTTAACTCTGGCACAATAAGTGAGTGTACACAAACAAACTGGAGAAAATGTAACCTCAACTACTTTGAACAGTCAGATGCTTTAAGTGAGATGTTGTAAACACTCCCTATGGTCAGCATTTAAATTCCAGGAACGAAACACTTACCAACTCCTGTTAAGAAGAACAAAAGTGTGGACACTATTGCTGTTCCGTAGAACATGATGCTGATGTTATGTGCCATGAGATCAATATCATTAGGTGTATTTGGAACCAGAACAGGTGGCAACAAAAACCCAATTGCAGTGCCAAGCTGTAAAGCAAGAAAAGAAAATGAAAAATAATTTGCCTATGAACATAAAAATTAACAGAAGTGAAAAGTCTTACCAGGTAGAATTTAGAAATTTTTCATAATAAGTGTTAGTAAAACTATCAAGGAAAAGTGTTCCTTTAGTGTCATACTTCTGAGCCATTTTCTCTTGATGATGTTTTACAATCAGATCTTCCATAATTCAGGTTTTAACCTTTTCATTTCTACATTAAACTCCAATACTACACCTACTGTATACCTATACTACACCTAGCACATATCTAAGATTCTTCACAGAAAAACACTGTGCATGCACATAAATCTATATCAGTCATCCTGCAACTGAAGGGTTGGAACTGATAGAAGACAAGCTACTTTTGCAGAAACGCTCTTCTCCATTTGATGCCACATTCCTGCCAACACAGTAACAAAGATTGACATGCAATGTTTACTGATTGAGCTGAGAAGAGCAAGAGAAAAGGAACATCCTTATTGAGAAACGAAAACCAACAATTATTGTTAAGGAAATAAGGAAAAATCACAGAGTGAACTAGTATCTGATTTGTATCTGGAGAAAATTCCAACATAACAACTGATTTTGTATTAAAGAGACCAAAAAAAACCCAGGACTGAAATTTTGAGTATATATATTTTAAAAGCATTTTAAAACATGAAGAAACAACCATCTTGGACTACTCCCCAATTTCTCTCTTTTGCTCCTCCAAAACTAAACTGCTTTTTACAGTGCTAGAATATTTATTTTGTAACTAAAGAACCTGTATCTATTTTAGATAAAATAAAACAAAAAGAGAGCACAAAAGACTGTTACTACAGAGTAGTAAGTCCAACACTCACAAAGTACTGACACTTAAAGTGTGCCACAGTGCTTACAAAACATCCTTTGTGCATATCCCGATGTGTGGTTTGCAATTATTTTTTTCCCCACAGCCCATCGGATTTACACAGTATCCAGTGCTCACATGAAGACTGTGTCTCTTTTTGTCCTCACCCTTCAGTAAATGAACTCTACAAACATGAACTGAGTACACAGTTACTTCTTTTCTCACGGTATGTTTTTTCCTCCCCCAGTAAGAGCCAGTACAGTACCCACAATATTCCAACAAAGTCAAGTGATACCATTTTTCATCATTTACATCTAGAGAGGTTAAGGCCAGGAGGATCAAGCATTCCAATGGCTTTGGTGTGCCTTGTTTAAGACGCTAAATACTTGCGGAAATCTGGCACTCCTAACAACCCTCGGCAGGTACATCACTGCATTCCCAGGGATCTGCGCTCCAACTGCAAATGATCAGCATCTAAACAGGTAATGGGTACAATCTGATTTTTCATAACTACCCTGTCCCTTCCATGCCTGCACTCCCAGCCCTGTTTGCTGAAGCTCTGAAGTTATAAGAAGTTTCTGATAAGAAGTCGGATGACCAACCACACAGTGTGTAATAGCAACGTGTTCTGTTACATAGTTCACCTTGTGCAATTAAACAAGTACACCGAGACCCTACCAGAATGTGTATAAAGAAGTGAATTGCAGTAGAATATACAGACAATATTATTTCTAATTTCTAATTTGCCATCTCTTTCAATCTAGCTTTTGAGGGTTTGGGTGTGTGTTTGGGGGGATGTTTTAGTTTGATTTTGGGGTTTGTTTTCTAAGAAAGCAAAAACTGAGAACAGAGAAATTTCCTTGTTTGACACCGTATCAGACTTCAAGCGTCACAAGCAGGACCAGGATCTTCGGACCGCTGTAGCACACAGCTCTGAGGTAGCAGGGTATGGCCCAGCTGCAGAATAAGCCACTCTCCTCTGCAAAAGGACTGCCAGAGGGAGACAAAATACACCTTGTCAGTGCATTTCACAGGTTTTTTCCCTGGCAGAGGACCAGCAGGCACTTCGGCACACTGAGATCAGTCCTACCTTCTGGAGGGGAATATGCTCCAGAAACAACTATGACTTCTTTTGTTCACATTCTCTTCCCATTTCCCTTGTCTATCTTTCCCGTGGTTCCTATGCACACAATCCCCGCTCTCTTGCTCCTGTCCTGTTCCACTTCGACCCACTCATCTCAGCATCCAAACGAAGCATCTGTTTCGCATTTCAAAAGCTTCACACTTTCACACTTGCATCCTTGGCACTGTACTGCAGAACTGAAAACCCAGTAACTCCTTGCTACTTGGAAGGACTGGTGCATGTCAGGAAGAGTGGAAATTTAGCTACCAAAGAAACCTTTAACCCGATTCCAGGATGTAGATCCAAAATTTTTGCTCAGCTGATGAAACAACCAACAACACCTGAAATCTTCAGCCCAAAGGGGACACGACTTGTACATTGAAAGACCTGAACGCAAAAAAACATTGTTTTGGAAAAACTGCAGACAGGTATAAGCTAATGGGCAACCCTAAATGTAAATATGTAACATTAACTGGTACCATTATAATAATCCAAAGTGTACAAGCATAAAATCATTAGACTCACATGAGAAAAAACAAATTCCCACTACCTTTATCAAACTCTACCTATGACCTCAGCCTGCACCAGTGATGCTGGTTGGAATCTTAGCAATATTTTGCCACCAAAAAGCAGGGACAGTGGCAAGGTGTGAGAACAAAGCTATAGGAGGAAAAAAACCAAGTATCATACCTGCACCTGTGCTTTCAGATGCACCTGTTCCAGCTCTCTGAAACTGGCCAGGACCAGGGAGCTTGAGGAAATCCAGGACTCAGTTATCAGCTCCCCACAGTGATGTGAACTATCACAGCGTAACAGAAAACTTCACGAGCCACCAGGGTATTGACTACTGGCACCTGGCAATTAGAGGCCATATTTTACAAAGCAGAAACCAGTATTTGTTGGCGCTGGGGCTCTTCATGAAAGTTCACGTACTTCACACCCCTCCAACCGGGGGCGGATTCAGTCATATGAATCCAAATGTCAAAATGCAAGAGGAAGAGAAAGTGGACTAAGACCACTTTTTCAGAAGTCTTGACTAGTGTACTCCCAGCAGCTGATCTGGAAGCGTGTGAGCTGCTACACACGGCCGAGGTCCGGCACAGAAAGGCTGGCCAGGCAGGGCCGGGCGCAGCATCACCCTACACTTGTCCCCACTCCCTCACCTTTCCACTCTCCAATGTCGCCCCATAACCGCTTCCTAGAGAATGTCTTATCCCTTTAAGCACCTTATTTTTAACTCAATACCAAACTCCAAGGAAGCCCACTTCTCCAAAGCCGCCCTTGGCTCCTCTCCGCCCCTACCTGGTTGCCCAGCACAGCCACGGCGCAGGCGGTGGAGACCTCGGTGGGGCCGAACCAGACGGAGGCGATGCGCGACGGCAGCCCCAGGATGAAGACCTGGGCGACGGCACAGACGGCCTGTGCGGCCAGGGTGATGGGGTAGCGCTGGGGGGCCAGGCTGCCGCACTTGAGCCAGGCGCCCAGCGCGTTGAGCCCCGAGCCCAGGAGGGCGGTGAGGCGCAGACCTCGGGCATCCAGCAGCCAGGTGGCCGGCAGGATCAGCGGCACGTAGGCCACCATGTAGACCATGGAGAGCCAGTCGATCTGCGTGAACGAGACGCCATAGAAGACGGCGAAGACGTTGCTGAGGATGCTGTACTGGATCCACTGGAAGGCGTTGACCAGCGAGTAGCAGCTGAAGACGGCCAGAACCGCCAGCCGACGCCGCGACAGGCGCGTCTCCACCCGCCCGCCGCCCGTCGGCAGCATCGCCTCGGCCTCCGGGGCCGCCGGGGCCGCCGGGGCTACGGGCGCTGCCAGCGCTGCCGGCGCTGCCGGCTGCTCCTCGCCGCCCGCCGGGGCCGCCCGCCCGCCGCCCGCCGCCTCCTTGCCGGGCAGGAAGCCATTGCAGCGCGGCAGCGGGGGCGCGGCGGTGGCCGCCGGCATCTCCCCGCTCTCCCCCTCCGCCTCCTCCTCGCCGCCGTCTTCCACCATCTCGGCCGTCTCCCCACCCAGCTTCCCCGGCAGCGGCGGCGGCGGGCGCAGCCCGGCTCTGCCGGCCAAGGTCACCTGGCTCCGAGCGCGCCCCGCCGCCGAGCCCACGCCGCTTCGCCGAGCCCCGCCCCGGGGCCGGGCCCGCAGCTCGGCAGGGCGGGCGGGGCGGGGGTGGCACCGAGCACGGGCGGGTTTCGCAGGGCGGGAGGCACTGCTGTGGCAGAGGTTAGTCTTAGAAAGCTAGTACTGCAGCCCTGATCGCTGGGAAGCTGTTGGGAGTGTAGATGTATAGATATACCTGTATACACACACACACACATATACATGTGTACACAGAGGTATTTATTTTGCTCACACCGCTGCTCCCGTTTTCTTGGTCCATCTTTCTCATGGCTCCTATTTGCACAATCCCTGCACTCCTGCTCCTGTCCTGCACCACTTCAACCCCAACATCTCAATATCCAAGTGATATGTGTGTGTATACACATATATATACACACACACACACACACACTTCTTTCAGTCTTTTAAACTGAGCTTAGAAGGCTTGACCATATGAGTGACTGAGAACCATACGGAGATGGTAGTGGTATAAACAATGCCCCATGACATCCCCAAGGAACAAGTAACATCACTACCTTCCTGTAACCATTTTGGTGTCTGGTGTGCCTGACCCAGGCAAGGCTGGGTGATCACAGACCAGTGCTTTGTGGCTCATTACTCACTCCTCTCCTTTAGGACAGGGCAGGTCGCCTTGGCTGCTGCACCATCTGTGGCAGACACATCTGTGGGCCACACCACTCCCAGCACATTCTGAGAAAATCCCTGGCCTTCCCTCACCATAATAAGATCCCTAACCTTTGCCTGCCATAATAAGATTTGTCTCTTCACAGTGGTGATGCTGAGAAATGTACTGGAGTGAAAAGAGACCGATGGGCAGAGACAGAGACCCAGTTGCAGCAGAGGGTGGCTGATACAGTGCATCACCAGGGTGTGTGCATCCACCCTAGCCCTTCATTGCCTCCAGAGCCGCAGGCAAAACATTCCTTGTTTCCACTCAGCCTCTGAAATTTGATTTGACACATACCCCAGAAAACTGGTCATCTGGCCTTGTGCAGAGGCGGGTAGATATCACTTCAGTAAGCAATCTTTCCTCAAACCCCACTTCGTATGTGCCTGCACAGGAGCAGTGTCTGGCAGCCCCTGTCACAGTCTGTAATTCTGCTGCTGCAGACAGTGTCCCCTAATAAAAAGACAGATTGTTCTCCTAAGAACAATAGGAAAATACAGAAATATTTAATTTTGTTAACAGTGTTAATAGCATTTTACTGGTTTCTGTGCGAAATCATTTGGCTTGTGTTCAGCAAATAACACACTGCACATTGTTCTTGGGTATGTCAGAGCCTAATCAGATCTGTCTGTGTGGTAGATATGCTTAGCCACCAGCCTAAGTACCCTCACTAATTATGAGTCAGTATTTTGTTCGAGATCAGTTGACCTATGTAAGCCACAGTTCCTGATCTTATTTACAGCATGAATAATAACATGAACACATGCTTCAAACTCTTAATTTGGCTATGTTTGCTTTCCCTGAGCACTTAGCTGAGCAATGGTAGTGATGATTGCAGGCATTATGGATTTTTAGAGACTACTGGAAGTATATCCTGAATTTGCAGATTAGAGGTGTGTGCTAGAAATCGTCTCTTTTAAAATAAAGTAACCCACGACAGACTCATGCTCTTCTTGCCTCTGTCATTCATGTCAAGAAAAAGCCTGATTTATTTTCCCTTTTCTGTGTCAGATCAGATGCTGGGTAAATTTCTCCCAAATCCTCTGCCTGACTTGACAGTTTGAGTTCTACAAACTGTAGCAAAGGAGCCCTTTTTAAACATGACTTCAAGAGAAAGAAGTGTAGTGGGAACCGAAACAAACAGTATCAAAGCAACAGAATAGCTGGCTTTCACTTCAGGAACGTATGTCCATATTACACATTACAAGCTGAAAACACACCTGTGGCTATGTCTATGCTGGTACTTCCACCAGTGGCTCTTCATGAACCCTGGCACAGGCTATGGGTTGGCTTTAGCATCAGGAAAAGTATCATGACACTTTGGTTGGGTTGTATAAATGTAGCTTTAACATCCTAAATTACTCCTGTTCTTTTGGAAGAAGGTATCAACGTTGATCTACATGTGATTTTATTTAACATTTTTTCCCACTGAATTTTGGATGACCTCAAAGTCCATCCAAAGATAACATTTATTCCTTGAAAACAGAGGAAAGTAAGTTTTGTTCTTTCTTTTAGTGGTGTTGCACAGGGCTCTATCTTAGACCTTGTGCTCTTCAATGTCTTCATAAGTTACTTGGACCCAGGACTGGAAGGAATACTAAGCAAGTTTGCAGATGACACAAAACTCGGAGGAGTTGACTCCCTCAAAGGCAGGGAGGCCCTGCAGAGAGACCTCGACAAATCAGATGACTGGGCAATCCCCAGCTGTATGAAATTCAGCGAAGGAAAGTGCTGGATTCTGCATCTGGGATGGGGCAATTCCAGATGTAAGTACAGATTGGGGAATGAGATGCTGGAAAGGGACCTGAGGAATATGATTCAGCAGTGCCCTGGCAGCCAGGAGGGCCAACCATGTCCTGGGAGGGCATCAGGGAAAGCATCACCAGCCGGTCCAGGGAGGGGATTGTCCCGATTTGCTCTGAATTGGTACAGCCTCACCTTGAATATTGTGTCAATTTTGGGCACCACAAAATAAGAAAGATATTAAGCTGTTAGAGAGTGCTCAAAGGAAGGTAACGAAGATGGTGAAGGGCCTTGAGGGGAAGCTGTATGAGGAATGGCTGAGGTCACTTGATCTGTTCAGCCTGGAGAAGAGGAGACTGAGGGGAGATCTCATTGCAGTTACAACTTCCTCATGGGAGGAAATGGAAGGGCAGACACTGATCTTTTCTCTGTGGTGACAAGTTGTGTCAGGGGAGGTTTAGGTTAGATATTAGGAAGAAAAATTTTTCTCACCCAGAGGGTAGTTGGGTGCTGAAACAGGCTCCCAGAAAAGGGGTCACAGCACGAAGCATTTGGATGATACTCTCAGGCACATGGTGTGACTCTTGGAAATGGTCCTGTGTAGGTCTAAGGGTTGGACTCTATGATCCTTGTGGGTCCCTTCAAACTCAGCATATTCTGTGATTCTGTGATTCTGTGATTGTTTTCCTACTGTTACACCCTTGGCTGCATACAGCAGGCAGAGTTGCTGCCAGCTAAATACTCTCAGTGAAAGGTTTGAATCCAGCCTGTGCTAGAATGGCCAGCACACCTTGGATTTCACTGCTACAGTGCACACAGAGTATCATCTGTCTTCTCCATCCACCCAGTGCTTCAGCACAACACAAGTCATCTGCTTCCTGCATAGAAGAAATAACTAGACACCGGGCAACTGTAGATAAAAAGAGGTGGAGCCTGGCAGTGGAAAGAGCACCTCAATGACAGCTGACTCCCATAAGGAGAAGAGACTTTTTTCCAGAGAGAGGCAAGTATATTTACAGCAGATCAACACGGAGGCAAATCAGCCTTTGCTACAGCTGCACTGGTCTCAGTGAAACAAAACCAGGTGGACTTTGATGAGATATGGCCAATACGTTTCCATCCTGGGAACACTCATCTCCAGAAGTACCTTCCTAGACAAGAAAAGGAAAAAGCAAACCAAACTGACAGCATCAGGGCAAAGCCTTGACATGTATCTCCTGTCTTTTGACACTGCTGTATTTCAGCAGCTTCACAAGCATTACTTCTGATTTATAGCCATTTGCATGAGAAGCAGGGCCAAGGACATAGTTACCCAGCAAGAAAATGTTAGGCCATGAGAAATGTCCATGGCATTAAAATGTGAGTCCCTGGATTTCTACATTTCATGGACAATTTATAGAGCTAAAAATGCAACACTGATGTCAAGGTTTACAGCACAAATTTAGCTTAAAACTGCTGCTATCCCTTTTCAATCTACCCTGTAACTGAAAATTTAGGCTCTCCTGAATATTCCTATCAGTGTTAGTGCCAGAAACCGTTCATGTATACCCAAATGTTAATGAAGTCGTTTTCCTTAATACTGTGAAAATGCTAAAATATGTTATGTATCAGGCAGTCACTGGGAAGTAGGAGATACTAACTTACTCCATAGAAATTATTTTCTTCTACCCAAATTCCAGAAGTCAGGCAGGGGCCAAGCACCCAAATTTTCAGGTTGGAGAAAGTTACAAGCCAATTAGTGATGCAGTATCCTTACTCATAATGGTGTTATTGTTCCTCCTATAGGATATATTCCATCAAAAGAAAATGTATTTTCAAAACTATTTCCAAACTTTAATTTTATCTTGCAGGTACTGCACCACTGTTATATATATATATATATATTAAAAAAAAAAAAAAAAGCTCAGAAAGAGCCTTTTTGTTTCAGTTCAGGGAATTTCACAAAATAATTAGCTTTCAGCTACAGAGTGCTGCTTTCAGGGTGTAATTAGCTTTCAGTTATCCCCAGCTGGGTTATTTCAGTGGTATCAATTTCTAGTTAAGTCCTTCTCCCAAATCTCAAAATGTTATCTAAGCCTGCCCCCCAAAAACCACAAGTCAATCTATCTTTGTAAAACTTGAGACTAAGGTTAGGAGTCTGAAATGAAGAAATAGGATGTAATCAAAATATCAAAGCTTCTGAAAAAAACCTAGAATTTTTATGTTCAGCAGGCACATAGTTAAGACTTCCAGCCTTTCTGGTTTTAATGTTTCAAATAATGTAGCAGTCTCTAAATGAAACAAATCAAACTTCTTTTATTTAACTCTTGTTTATGATTTTCAATGCAAAAAATTGACCTCTCCATGCAGAGAAAGCCAACGTGCCAGGAGTGCACCAGGTACTTGTCTTCCAGACAAGTTGTTTAAACAAGAAAACGACGGCACTTTAAGAAAGGGATTTCAGAACAAAAGATCTGAAGTTCCAGCTGGGCTAGAAATGAACTATTTTAGCAGGATATTAAACAAACTTCAATAAGCTGCACTTGAAAGAAATGAGTTGGAGAGTCATATGCCTTAAATATCTTAATTGAAAGCTCTGAGAGAATACAGGGGAAAATGTAAACATCCTTTTCCTCCTATGCAGTCCTCATTCCAGCAATATTTGCCCAGTCTCCTCATAAGATAAAGTCACAACTCCACCTGAAGAAAAAGCACTTGCAACACAAAGCACTTGCCTGAAATTTGTTTGTATCTATCTCCAAGGATTTACCTGGCCACTCCAATTTGGGAATATGACTGCCCACAGTAGACATGTTTGCCAATGACCTGGATTCAATTTTTGATGAACTGGCAGAAATATAGAAGTGTACTCTTAAGTATCAGAGAAAAGTTCTGAGTTTTAGAATATGTGCAGTGAATTCCTCTACTGCTAACAACAGAAACTTGTGTTTCTGAGTGTCTCAATCTATACAAAAGTTGCAGAAATATACATCTGGTACTTCTGTTGGGCTTCCATCTGGTTTTCTTTTTGCTATCAATTTCATATATGTAATGGAATGTTACCCCTGAGTTGGGATAAAGTGGGGAAAAAATACACACATAAAATAAATTTTGTGTACAAAAAAATAATCATGTGAACAAATACAGTAGGTAAATTTACTTGGTTCTTATTCTCCAAGATTAACAGGCCCTTCATATATTACAAAAAATTTAATTTTCATTTGAATCTTTTATAAACAATGAGAAAAGTATGTATGCCCACAAAAAAGAAAAATAATATAATGCATAATCTGCAGAAGAGTTATCTTGGAGGTACATGCCCATTTTTGACCAGCACTCATTCACTCAAAGGTTATTAAGTCTGGGGAAAGGCTTGGAGGCATTTTCATTGTTACATCACAAACTCCTTCAGCTGATATGCCTTTCACCAGAGCAATCTGCTGGCAGGCAATCCTGATTTGTTGGGTTCATTTCTTTCCTAAAAGGTAGTCAACAAAGCTCTTTGGTGAGAAAGATTAGGTGACATCAACTTGACCCATCAAAGGGCTGTGGGACTGAAGCGATTTGAGAAGCCACACAGATGCTTCCAGCTGCTTTTTGAGCGAACTGGCTCAGTTCACCCATAGCTGGAGGAACTGCTGAGCTGAAGTTCATCCCATCCTAAACTGTACACCTGGGAGATAATGCAGGTTTCCACTAACACAATCCAGTTAGCAGCTCAGAGTATAGGAATTCAGTAATGTAAGAGGAATTGCTTTCTAAGAGTTTTCTCTGTTGGCTACAGCAGGATCACAAGTGACTAACTCAGAGGTGGTGTTCTTTGGATGCAGAAAGTCCACTGAGAGCTCCTGCTTCCCTCCTGATCCACATGGGAATATACAGCAATGTTGAAAAAATTAGCTAGAGAAATCACCCTTCAGAGCAACAGGGATAAAATGTTCTCATCCCTTCTAGGAGGTCTCAGATCAGAGTTACAACAAAAAGCACTATACTCTTGAAAAAACTCCACAATGTGTATGTCTTAAATTTCCCATCTCTCTTTTATTACCTGATTCATTACAACATTACAACTTACCTGCCTGGTCCATGCATGCAGATCCTTTGAAAATTATATGGAAGGGACATTCCGTAACAGGCCTTTAAGAGCCTAGTACGGAAACGTGGCTTCTATTTCAGAGACAGATTGCTCACTCAAGCTTGAGAAATGTTGCTGCTTTTACTATGGAGGAAAATCAAACATTTAGTAACAGCTTGAAGTTCCCAATTTCTCTCTGAAGAGGTTATCAGCAGGAAGGGAGCCATGTTCTTTAAATATCTACATCTATCCGATGGGGAATGTTAACTCAGCTTAACTAAAAATCAGCAGGAATTTTTTTGTTTAGACTGAATAACAATAAAAGATGCCTGCCCAAGACCCTGGCTGGGAGAGTAAATTATGGCAAATGCATTAACATTCCAGCAGTTTTAATCACTTTAACAGGAAGTCAGACAGACAGACACCAGGGACTCTCCTTGTTGGAGCTCCTCTGTTGGGAAAGCTCTCCAAGTGTTCTCCAAAGACATTTTCGAACTGTTGTCTTTTGCAGCACAGCTACGAGATATAAACTGTTTCAGATCAGCTGTGAATCCAGAATTTCCCACAGAAAATTCCCCACCCTTTTATTATCAAGGGAGGCAAACTGTGGACAGCTCCTCTGCTGGGACAACCCCGGAGCACCCAGATCTTTTTACATGTGAGTGACATCACCTACTTCACCCACATGTTTAGAGAGCAGGGGAGGGCGTGGCCATCTCCTTCCACGTCCTGCCTGCCCTCTGACCAGTTCAGCCCTGTGCCCTGCTCCTGATGGCACCACATGGAAGGGAGGGCACTCAGCACCTCCAGCAGTCACCCAGCACCTGATATCCCTGAGGCATCCACAAATACATTCGTCAGTGTGTTTTACTGGAGCAGCAGTTGTGTATGATGTCAGCCCAACAGCTGAACTGTTGCCTTATAAACTGTTTCTCTATCTTGTGAGAACTCTGTGGCTCTTATATATAGAATCATAGAGTTTATTTTGGAAAAGACCTTTAAAATCATCGAGTCCAACCGTTAACCCACCTCTGCCAGGTCCGCTACTAAACCATGTCCTTAAGTGCCAAATCTTCATGTCTTTTAAATACCTGCAGAGATGGTGATTCAACAACTGCCCTGGGCTGCCTGTTCCAATACTCAGTAATCCTTTTCACGAGGAGTTTTTTCCGAATATCCAATCTAATCCTCCCCTGGTGTAACTTGAGCCCATTTACTCTCATCTGCATCCGTGTAACCAGGAAAATGAACATGACAGAATAGCCCATACATACAGTTCTGCCAGAATGGCATTCAGACTCTTTAAGTCTTTGGACATAATCCTGTATTTCCAATGAACTGCAAACACAGGGTGAACAGAGTATTTCTGTCCCTTAAGACCTCAGACATTACCAAGCTGAGGCTTATAGCTTTTAGAAACCTTGGGAGGGGAATGAAGTGGAAATAACTTGGGTTCTGGGAATAACTCTACTTTGAGTGCTTATTCCTCCCAGCTGGCTGTACAACAACCTTGGGAGCACACACAGGACAAAGGTGATGTTGGATGCCAGAAAGCAGACTCACAAAGCAGCTGAAAGGACACAGGGCAGTTTAAACACACTGGTGAAAAACCAGCACAGCCGTGACTTTGCTGGCAGCTTCAGCGTGCTGTGCTCAGAAACAGTCCTGCATCCCTCCTCTCAGCCCAAGGGAAAGGACAGAGACAGCTCATTATTGCCTCGTTTTACCCTGGCAGATTTGGCACTCTTGATGACCCTCCTGTCAACTCAGCTATTCCCAGGAAAAATGTCTGAGTGCTGGAATCAGAAGGCTTTGTTCCCCTTGTGCCCTGTCAGGTCAGAAGGAGGTGATGGAGCAGTCGGAGCCGGCAAGAACAGAGCTGGGTGATGTTGGAATGGCTGGTGGTGAAAATGACGCTCACACTGCTCCCTGGGTTGGCCTGGGAGAAGCTGCATTTTTCAAGGGACCAAAATTACTTACATGTTTGGGAAACTTTCTTTTATTTGTAAACATCAAACCACTTCACTCAGAAAGTCATACTGAGCTTTCTGTTGAGAAGTGTGGATCTGTTTGTTTTCATCTGGGAAACACAGAAAAACAAATGGGCCTCTCCTTTCAAAATGGGCAGGTTTGTTTGAAAACAGTAGCCTGTAGGAGGCTTAGCTTGAAACTGCTATGTGACTTGTCTTTCATATGTTTTTTTTCCAAAGTCAAAAAAATCCCAGAATCTTATTTTCACTCCAAAGGAAAACATGGGCATTGATATGCTTCATGGCATGGAAGTTATCCCCCCGCCAGCCCCAGCCAATCCCTCATCCCTGCTAGTATCGGTTTTCCTTCTACATTGATTCAGGTAGTGGAAAACGATAGTTGGAAGAGAGGGCAAAAGGCCAAAGCTCATGCAGTCCAATTATAACCCTGCTGAAATGTCTTCCAGGAACTCTGCAAGGGCTATACTGATCAAGCCCAGCAAGAGGAAAAAAAAATAATAACCAGAGGAGAAGAAAAATAATAATCAGACTGTACCCTTTCCAGAGTGACAGACTGTCTCCTAGCAAAGTTATGGAGCAGTATGTCCTGAACATCTATGGTGTACATAAGAAAGCCAGGGAGCTGGGATCAGGCTGCAGAGTTGAGCAACCCAAACCTCGTGGATCAGGTTTTCTTACAGCAGGACAAGAAGACTCCAAGATTATAGGCAGTATTACAGCCACCAAAAAAATACAAAGGTTGGATTTGTCAACCCTGCCCTCCATGTGGTGAAATGGCTACTGAGATTCCCTCAGGCTACTGGTAGGTAGGCAAGGAGCACCAAATTAACTTACCAGTCACCAAGGGACAGGTAACAGACACATTTTTCAGTTAGCACCTGCCCGGCACACAATGGGACTTGTAAATATAGGAAAAGTCTTTGCTGCAATAGTTCAACCTTTTTTCTGTCATGTTGTCTTCTGCCATGCTCCATTTTAAGGTAAGCATAAACCTAATTGTTTCTAAATGGGTGGAAAGGATATATTTTCCTCATTAGGTAAGTAACATTTGGAATATACACATCTGCCTAAAATAGTCCCCAGGAAGAAAAAATACTTCATGAAATCATACTTTCTTATCCTAATTCAAAAATAATGCTAGGGTAATGCTAGGGCAGTAGCTGTTTCGTTCCACTACCTGAACCACTTGTCCCACACAAAGTTACAGTACTCTCCTTGTCTCTGTTTCACTAATTTTCCATCTGCCATACTTGTTCAGATGTACTTTGCAATTCCTTATGTTACTAGGTCAGTACTAAGTAGCACCCTATAGCCCCTGGGGTGTAGAATCATAAAAAGAAGTCTCCTTTGGGAGAGTCTTGGTGGAAAGGCTAGGAAGTCTCCCACATCCTTGTAAGAAGCACAGCCAGAAAGGAACGGATTTCTAGTTCACGTTTGGCAAAGACACCGTGCTCATAAATGTAAGTGCTCACAGAGAATTGTTATTTTTTTCAACTCAAAACATTGAACACTTGGATAAACTCAAACTTCAAAACAGCCATTAGTGTTCTTTAGGGGATGCCTGTGGAGCTGTGATGCAGGAAACAGGTGTTGAGCCCAGTTAAAATCCTATGTATGAAGGAGACGCTGTGTGAAAGTTTTCTGGCTCATACTGGCAAGCCCAGTTTTTTTGCTGTGCCAGCTGCAGCACAAGCGCTCTCTGCTGCTCCTCATATTGCTGAGGCATGGACACAATCCATGAAGTCCAGCCCAATCCACACAAAAAGTCACCTAAGACTTGACAAAATGCAATGAACTTCAAACTGTGGGGATCTAACGCCTTCGCTGGTTTAATTTTCTCAGGACAGTGGCAGAAGCTTTTAGCAATAAAGCAACAGAAGATAGCAACCTCCAAAAGGCAACAATCCTGGAAATATAGTAATATATGAATAATAAAAATCAAAAAAACTATGATACTAGCTATGAAAATATTCCTGGTAAAGATATAAAGTAGTTTCTCTAGTATCCCTACAATGTCTTCATTGAAGGAAATCAGCATTTCAGATATCTGACAATATGCTCCCCTTTTAGGATTTTGCAATCTTCATTTTACTCCTGCATGGGTGTTTAGCTAGGGAAATAAAGTTTTGGGGTTTTAATCTCAACTCATTTCATATCTATCCATGAAGAGGAATGCAAGCAGCCAGAGATTACGAGTCACATGCAGCTTCAGACAGTTTTCATGTAGTCAAATCAAGGGAGATCTGGTTATGCAGAAATCAGAGCAGACTATCTCACCAATGGCCATCAGCTTATCTTTGTGATTCTTGAAGAGCAGGATGGATTCCATGACCTGCAATAAACCAACCTGTGTGTTTTGTAAAGACTGATGAGCTCTAAGCTGAGCCATGGTAAACAAAACCAACCACAACTGTATTATTGTGCATCTTGAAAAGCAAACCCTGAAAACGATAGTCCAGGACAGAGGGGATCACTCTACTGTGTTACTAACAGCTTCTGAATAACTTAATTACTCACCCTTTTGAGGACAAAATTAAAAGATAGATTCAAAGAGATTTGGAGGGATTTTAGTCCAGGTAACTCTGGTAGTGAGCAGAGGAAGAAAGAACCCATTCTTCCTCATTTGGCTGAACTGAGTCTCATCTTCTAAGAGCTGGGAAACCTCTGAGAAAGGCATTTTAATAGCTCTCTGGCAGCCTGGTCCTGGGTGGTGTCCTTTTCAGAGGAAAGGCAGTTGTCAATGCCAGGGAACAGGACTTGTTGAACCAACCTCCCAGACCAGTCCCATGAATCACTGTCTTTTCAGCCAAGCTCTTCATCACTTTGGACTATTGTGCTGGTTTTAGCTGGGGTAGAGTTAATTTTCTTCACAGTAGCTAGAATGGGGCTGTGTTTTGGATTTGTGCTGCACATCGGGTCGATAACATAGAGGTGTTTTTGTTATTGCTGAGCAGGACTTGCACAGAGCCAAGGCTTTTCGTACTGTCACAGTGGCAAGGAAGTTGGGGGTGCATAGGAGAGTGGGAGAAAACACAGCCAGGACAGGCGGCCCAAACTGACCAAAGGGGTATTCCAGACCATATGACATCATGCTCAGTATATAAAGGGTGGGGAAGAAGGAGTAAGAGGGAGGACATTTGGAGTGGTAACATTCGTCTTCCCAAGTAACCAATACACATGATGGGGCCCTGCTCTCCTGGGGATGGCTGAACACCTGCCTGCCCACGGGAAGCACCAAATTAATTCCTTGTTTTGCTTTGCTCATGTGCATGGCTTTTGCTTTCTCTACTAACCTGCCTTTATCTCAACCTAAGAGTTTTCTAACTTTTATCCTTCTGATTCTCTCCCGCCGGTGGGAAGTGAGAGAGTGGCTGTGTGGGGCTTGGCTGCTGGCTGGGGTTAAACCACAATAGCTGTTCAAGAGCACAGGTTCCTGTTCAAGAGCTGCACCAGCCAACAGAGCACTGACACAACAATTCTGAACGCACCTGTCCTTCACTGTGGGCTTCCAGCAATGAGATCCCCACCCATCTGGGACAGAGGCTAGGAAGGAAGGAGACGACTTCTGATCCCTGGGATACGAGAGCAAGACAACCTGTGCTGCTCTGGTGAACCTCAAATCTGTCTGCCACTGGTGGTAACAGGGTAAGCACTTACCTTCCTTGAGTTTTGCCTCAGCATTCACCCTCCTCTACCACAGGCTGCATCCACGAAGACAGCAAGGATGGAGTGACATCAATGTGTGTAGCTGCACCTCTCCAAAAACCAAGGCAGCTTAAGAATGCCAAGAGGCAGCTCTGATCATCCTGATACCACAGTGTTGCAAAATGTGGAATATATAAAAATTTTCTTAAGAAAGGATATTCTTTGATGTTTGATCTTTGTATACTTTCAAGCCTAACCAACGTGGAAGGAGATTTAACCTATGAAACAGATAGCAGCTAACAAGCAAGCTCCAAGTGATGTCCTGGTGTTTGAAGGATAAATTACTTGTCAGTAGAATTGCCTTGTTAAGATTTAGGGTTCAATACGTTTCAGTGATCTCAGACCTAGGTGAACACAAATAATGTAGAACTTATAGGCCACAAGGACATTTGGAAGAGCCTCCAAGATAAGGCAGAAACTAATAAATATAACAACTGTGCTGAATCAGCTCCAACTGGGTAAAAGGTGATTCTGACAGAAAGAGAGCATGACTGCCGACTCATGGTCCACTGATGTAAGAAACCCACCTACCCAAACAAAGAGAAAGGCTGAGAATGCAGAATAATTAGCATGAGAATCATTAATCAAAAGAAGATAGAATATTAATTACTAAGAGAAATAGGTAACTTGTAGCCAATGAACATTAATACCTTTGTTTGATTAGTGAAAAGTTTTGGTAGTCATTGTGCTGGCTTTGTGGATTTGCCACCAATCACCCTTTTCTGTGCAGAACTGTAAATAAATCAAATACCTCGACTCTGTGTGTGGATTGGCCTCTTGCACACTGGATGAAAGAACCTGTTTTGGGACAACGACAGCAGCCTCCCTGTGCTGGTCAAGAAACACCATTTTTGGATAAATAGCATCACACACACACAGATTGTCAGTGGATGAGCTGCACCCACTGGGAGTGCAGAATGGCAGTATTTCTGGAAGTGCTGAACTCTACTTGTGTATATTATATACCACAATAGCTCGCTGCACATGCATTTGCCATTGCTTCGACTCAGCACAGAGGTCCTGTGTAGTACCGAGCTGAGTTTCCACTCTGACTTTTCCAGGCGGGAATAATGATGCCTAAAGAGAAGGCAAGTTATCTAGAGATGCTTTGATTGGAACTCCCTGCATGCTGCTCCCTTTAACTTGTTCCATTTGTTGTCTTCCTCACCCTTTGTTGTGCATCCAGAAATGTTCTGAGCACAAAAACACTCTCTCTATATATTTATAGCAATAAGCCAGTGCCAATCAGCACTTCAAAGCTGCCCTCTCCAGGCAGTGCACTTCACAAAGACAGACCTTCCTGCTAGATAATCCCAGGTCCATTTTACAGTTTCATCAGTGGTCATATGCTGAGCAGAACTAGGAGGCTCCAAGCAACAGATCCCATTCTGTCTGGAAAACACGGCATCCAATATACACACATTTCTATGGAATTCACTTAACATGGTTATGCTGTCGCCTAGTCCACATCCACAGCTCACAGTTTTTGACCATGGTCAACAAAATTTGTCATGCAGACAGACCTTCTGGAGATACAAAATTCCTAGAAGGTTTGTGAGAGTTGGTTGTTATGTAGATGACACTGACCCTCTTCATTCCCTCTCAAGGCTAATAAGAGAAGTCGTACACCCAGCTGTTGGGTCTGATGCCAGCAGCTATTCAAATATGATCTACCCAGACTAATCTTGCCTAAATGGCAATCCAACAAGCTCAGGGAGGCAACATGGAAGAGAGAATAGGAATTACAGGGAGGTCACAGGGACAAAGAAGAAAGCCAAGGTACTGTGGGGGGCAGAGCCCAAAGTGTACATGGAGGAGCTGGTGGTACCATGGTAGGGGTTTGGGAGACATACAGCCTTGGGAGTCCTGGGCTGTAATAGAGGCTTCACAGGACACAGGTAGGAGATTGGGGATGATATGCTGAGGAGATCATAAATCCCTGGGGTAAAAGAGCATTATGGATTGTGCTGCTTGTGAAATAACTTCTATCAACATGGGACCACGTGCTTTATCTAAGCTGCCACTGGGCACGAACAAGGTACAAAGCATCTGTTTACACTCTCTGGTGTTAAAGCATACAGCCCTGGCACAGCCAAAACAGCTGATGCAAAATCCGAGTGTGCACATTAAAGAAGTTAAAAACAGTTTCCACACGCAGTCACATAAACAGGAAATACACGTGGGAAGGAGCCAGGCACCTCACCTGGACTGTGGCACCGCACTGCCCGTTTGCTCTGCTCCAAATCAGATGAACCCCACAAAATGCAGTGATGGAGTCAGGATGCCTTTGTGAGGCAGGAGGAGGGAGGGCGGACATGTCAGCTATTATTCCCTGGCAGCAAGCACAGCCCAGGTGCAGTAAGTGCCAGCAGCTGCAGAGACCTTGCAGCAGATGGAGAGAACAGTGGTCATGGCACCACAGGGTAGGGCTCTGCTGCAGTTCAGCACTATGGGCTCTGTCAATTGGGAGCTCAAACAGCTCTCCCCGCTCTGCAGTCAGACTTTAACAGCAAGCCCCAGGCACAGTCCATGTGCTGACCCAGCCTGCCTGCCGGGTGATACCTCTGGGGCATCAGGAGTTTGATCACACTGCCAATACTGTCACTTTTCCATGTCTCACACCTTGCATTTCCAAAACAGGAGGATGTGGCTCTGCTTCCCTGCATCTCAGTGCTGCTTCATGGTCTTTCAGGCAGCTGTACTCACTCCTGTGCCAGGAAGCTGCAGGTTTGCTCAGCCATGGCACAACATTGGTGCTCTACTGTGGCAGGCTGGGCTCATCTGTATGCAGCCACCAGCCATGGACATCATCTAGCTGCCTCACCTACCCTTGAAGGCAAGTATAACCAGACCTACTGCCTCACCCAGACATTGCAGACAAAATCCATATCTTTTGACTCTGTCACTTTGGTAGGACATCAGATACGTTCCCAAGCATTGGTGCAGAACTTGTTTGCTCTTCAGAGAACAGCCCAGATCCTCCTGTTCTGCTCATGTGCCACTGCTCTACACTTATTTTCAGCTTTGCCTTAGGTTCCTTGATGCCACCTGTGCAACTCACAATAAGTGCTCCATGTACCAGAGGCTCCCTGAGGCAGCCAAGATAAATGTCAGCAGTGCTCGTTATGCTGTTTTCTGGGGCAGAGAGGGGTTACACCTTGCTCCTGCAGATTCCTTTTCCCAGTGCCTCATTGTTTCTGCTTTTGCAGATGAACCACACCGCCATTTTCACCAGCCACGAAGGGTATTGATGTTGATCTCCTGCATTTGCATTAAGCAGTCCATGGGCAGCATCTCTGAGAACAGCACCAAGCATTTGGGAGATGGGTATCAGCTCCTGCTCCAGGCACGGGTTCACTAGGGCCATGATCCTCACCATGGTTTGTCCTGTCTTGCCATTCACAGTAGCTCAAAGGGACATAAATATTCACCAGCCCCTGGAAGAGGCACTTTGCACTCACTGCACGGTGGGGTCGCCACACAGTGCAGTGAGGGTGATGCCCATGTCCTGAGCGATTCACACTGATAGAAAAGCCAGCCCCAGCAGGGGAAATGAACAGATGGATAACCACCTGCTGAAAAGGAAAATATTGAGACAAGTAGGTGCTATGGCGATTTGTATACTTCCTTTGATCTCAGCTGTATCTTTGTACTGCATATAGAAAGCAAAGAGGAAAACAATGAAGCTTTATCCTAAGCCACTGACTTTCTCAGATTCATTTTCCTGCTCCATAATGGGAACAGAGGATTGACTCCCAGCCTGCATTAATGAAAAAAACAAACACAAGCATAACTTCATAAGTGATAAAAGTTGCGTTTCCAGGCAATTATTTATTTGCTTTTGCCTCTACAGAGCCTATCTATGCATTGCATAGGAGCCTGTTGGAAGGACCTCCAGTAAAAGTCTTTAGTCAATTTGTTTAAACTCTTATAATAATAAACAGCAACATTAAACAGCATTTCATCCACTTGGCCTCATCACCATCTCCTCACTTGTTCCCATGTTGAAGTCTGGAAAAACTCAGAACACTTTGTCCCAAAATTCATGACTGAAAACAAGTTTCAGAAGAAAGGTTCCGGGAGGATGATCCAGCTGCAGCCCTCCAAAGACTATTTAGGTGAGCACAGATAGAGCCCTTAGGCAGACTCTTAGCTGTCAGGCCTGAACTCAGAGGATACTCAGGATCTGAGTTCAAGTGACTCATGCAACCTTTTATTTCTATGCCCACTCCAGTCTTAAAAGTCACTTGGCCTTCAGGAAAAATCACTTTAGTGTTGTTTCACAGGAGCCCTGGAAGCAGCTTGGCACGGGTGGCAAAAGGGCAACACCACCAGCCTGCTGAGGAGTCACAACTTCAGTGTCCTTCCAGCTCCGGCTGCTGACCTGTGGTGCTCACTGAGCAAAGCACCTCTGTGTGATGTGGTAGCCATTGACAATATACACTGGTCAAATATTTTGTCTCTGTCAACTGATAAAATCCACTTTAGAAGCTCTCTAAAGTATCTCCAGGCTGTGCATCTCAGCCTAGGGAAAGTACCTTCACGTTACTACTGTCACCCTGTCTCCCCCTCATGTCTGTGCCTGGTGCTGAGCTACACGTTCACTGTAAGCCCTTGCACGTGAGGGAGTCCTGGGGCACACAGTGCATCTCTGTGCATTATTTTAAGCCTGGAAAGAACCAAGAGATTTGGGGCTTTTTTTTTTTTTTCCTAGTAGAAGCTGTAACAGCCAACTTGCATCGATAACAAGTACTGACTAACATGCAAGGCACTCTGAAGGCATTATTTATGTCAAAGAAATCACAACCCTTTCTTGATTTTTCTATCACACCATGTACATCCTGCAAGGTAGAGAGACATGAGGAGTCATGCAAAGGGCAACCAGATCTGCTGTTTGTAGCAGATGGCTATAGGTACCAGATGGAGCTTGGGACCTACCACTTTCCATACAGCTGCAGAACATCTGTGCCATTCCAGTTCTCTGAGTCAGAGATCACCAGGGCCATTTATGTCCCCCAGAATTAATGGGATGACTCAAAACTGAACTTGGGTTCCCACTACTTTGTCCATTTTCTCTTCTTTCTCCTCAGGTTTCCTGAAAGCTGAACAGGCCATCCAGCTACATTTGCATTGGGTCCTTCCTCCAGTATGTCCTTGACCACCTCAGTGTCTTATGCTATGTAGGAGGGGACATGGTTTATGAATACAATCTGAGAAGCTGCAACAGGGTTCAGCACACACGCTGATGTTAAGGCCAACCTTTGAGGGGATGGAGGGCTTCATGGTGTAGAGCCACACAGCTTCTCCCCAAAAGCCACTCTGACTTCCCAAGCTCCTCTGGACCAGTATTAGCTCAGGACTGCAGGCAGAAATGCAAGCTCTTTGCTAAATTCCCCTTTCAAGGTATAGTCACAGGATGACTGCTGAGGGATCAACGACGTTTTCCAGCTCAGATATCACACTTCCTCCCTCACACACGTTAATGCCATTAGTCCTGAGAGAGCACCTTAAAAAGTTGGGTTTCCTGTGCAAAGTAACAACTTTATTTCCAGTGCCTGCTGCCCGCTACCCCAGCGTTGACTGCAGGGGACTTGGGCACAGCTCACACAGCAAAGTGGCACTGGGGAAAGGGTGGTGCTTCTGATCCTTGTTTGGTGTCAGGGATGCCAAGGCAGAGTGGGAATGACACTGCATTTTCCTTTTCTGGAGCACCAGGCCATCTACTCCACGACTTAGCCGAGGCGCCGCAGGTCTAAGGAGAGGACAAAGTCGGTCTGTTCTACTGTGGGCTCCCTGCCAGGCTCGTCCCGCCCAAGGCTGCTGCAATGCCAGCTTTCTCTGGCCCGGGGGAAGCTCCTTCCCAAGCCCCAACCACACTCCCACACGACCATGACCACCTCCAGATTCTGCTGATGCAGGGACCAGAGGCACAGGCTGTCCCACAGAGCCCCCACAGCCCACGTGGGGCTGGCCACCGTCAGCAGTGCCATCCCAGATGGGAGCTGCAGGACGTGGGCGTGTCTACAGGTTTTTGCAGCACTGCAGCAGCAAAAGGGATTCAAATGCTCAGGCCAGGTATCACCCGACTGCAAGGCTAAGCCTGAACCAGAGCAATGCTCCCTGCAGAGACAGGGATTTTGAGCAGTCTAAATACTTAATATTCCCCTTTTTGCACAACCAGTGTTTTCATGCAATGCTAAGAACTCCAGAGAAAAATAACTAGGACAAAACTCCGCAAACATTTGGATGCTGCCTGACTTCTTACCCGGAGCATCTCTGTACCTAATTGCATTCCCAAGCAATGCTGGGAGCCTTCCCATCACACAGGCAGCAGGAAGCACGGCTAAGGTTGCCTGGTATCACACATTTAGTATCTCCAATGACGTGATCATTAATCATTAAGTCAATTGCACTAATATTCTTTAGACTATCGCATACCTGTTCCCTAGCACCCTCTGGAGGAAAACTTAGTCCTTCGCCCAATTTAGTGGAAATGGTGCCTGTAGATCTAGGATAACAAATGGCTCTAACTCCTCCAGATCAAACTCCCAGCAAAGATTCAGGTCTTTGGTTCTCTGAATACATGTTGTAATAGACACAAATTATGCAAGTTTGGTCGTTTGCTGCAGGCCGAGAACTGTTTAGGAACATACGTTTAAATTCAGTATGCTAACTCTGGTCAAAAAGCAGAACAGCTATGCTGTTCATTTTCTATGCTGTTCATTCTCATTCATGAGAGCAAAACCCGTCCTGACCATGTGGTTTTAAGAAACTGAGGAAAACAATGTACAGGAAAATAAAACTTCAATACTCATCATTTACATCGCAAGCCTTTTCTCCTTTTTTTTTCCCCCCTATTTGGGAGCTGATCCCTTCTTTAACCACATGCTCTCCAAAACAGGAAAAAACCTGAATTCTTGCCTTGCAACCCTCCACCCCAGAAGGCAGACATCAAGATGATTTCAGAACAGGGTATTATAAAACCATTTTGCAAAGGGGCAACCAGTAAGAAGCTCTAACTAGGAAGAAAGGAAGCATTCCAATTAAAAAAAAAACAAACCACAGGCACATGAGACATTAAAGAAACGTGCCCAGATCTTAAAGCCAAACTCTTTCACCATCAGCTGCTATGGTACATGATTTTGTACCTGAGGTGGTTATGGACTTATTCAGTACTTGTGTATTTTCTGAGTAGGTAAAACTCCCCATGGAGACAAAACCTCCACTTGTTTAGTGGCTCTTAGAATAATTAGGTGTCGTGCAAAACTCACTTTGTTCAATTGCTGGTTTATAGTCAGCAAAATTTTGATCGGTATTTCGCAGGCCCACATGCACACAGGTGCTGTGAGGGAGTACAAGATTCTGTTTTCAGGACACTGGCCAATGTAGCAGAATCCACAGCAGACTAATTACTTGTTCAGACATGAGAGATGCAAATAAACAACATGTCTTTATCACATTCAATATATTAGTATGGTGCATACCAAAGGCCTTGAAAAATTCCCTATTTTGATCCTACACAGCTATATAACACTGCTCACTTCTTGAACTTTCCAAGAGAAAAACTCCACTTTAACACAAGATGCATGTTGGTTTTATTAATTACAATATAAATAATACTTTCTGATATACCATATGTTCCAGTTTCTGAATCTATATCCGAAGAAAGTTCTGAAGTTTGGGGAATACTTTTAGTGCATTCCGTGTAGTCACTTCTACAACTTCTTCAACTGGAATTCCTTTAATTTTGGCAACATATTCTGCAGCAATGTAAATATTTTTGGGTTCATTTCTCACCTGAAAACAAAGAAACAAACCAAGTTACAGATCCCTATAGACCACAGGTGTTTCTGAGTCAGTATTTCCTGACACAACTTCACATTGTGGCTTGTGTTCCAGAAAAATTACACGTGTCTATTCCTCTTGATCACATTCCCTTGGTAACCTCTTTCATCTCTTGTTTCCCTGCTTACACTATTTCATTCTCCTGCACCAGGAACTGACCTCCATGAGGTGTGGGTTTGGATATACATACACAGAAGTCCTCATCATTTACCTGTTTTTCAGGCCCCAGAGCAGGAGAGTCAGTTTCCAAGCACATATTTTCCAGAGGTAGCTGTTTCACAAGCTTCTGCTTCTTGGAGAAAATAAGACAGCTATTAAATGCTTTATGCACTTAAACCTGTGGGAAAAAATTGTGAAAGGAGGACATCCCCTGCATTTAACAGCAACATCAAAAGACTTTGGTGCCACTGCCTGCATTTTAGCAACAATTTCTGAATGGAAGCAAGAATGCCAGGAGCTGCTCAAGAAGTGCCTTCAAATCAGGATTCTCTTGTTTTCTAAATATCTGAAGTACTGTTATCTCAACACTGAATCCATTGTTACTTATTAAATCACGCAGTTAGATTGCAGTAAACACACTGCATTTAGAGTTGCCAATGCAATTTTGCTATTTTCTGTGTATATATTTGTGTACCTTTTCCTCATCTCTGCTTTTACTTCAGTTTGCTTTCCCTCCTCCAAGTTTCCAACCTCATACACATGTATATCCACCCCTCATACCTCCTCCACTTGAATGAAGCCTTTTCCTTTCTTACATTTCCTGAGCTTATCACAGAAAGTGATGATGCTGCAGGATGGAAACAGATTGCTACCCCAAAATAAGAGATTAGCAAAGCTTGTAGCAGCCCAGGATAAAAATTAAAAGAGCAGTCTCACCACATAAAGTGCTGAACCTGAGCAATGCCATCTTTAAGCAATTTAGCTGCTTATTTGCTTGTGATAATCAGAATTCTTCATATGTCTGCAACTTAGCCAATTGTGAATGGATTTAATTTAGAACAGACAGTGCCACAGCTCTGAGATAGAAACTAGTTCTTTTCTATGTGTCATGTCCCTTCTCTAAAACAGTACAGTGACAGAAGCTTCCAAAGAAGAGTTCACCAGAAACCACATCAAAACGAGAAGGAAAAATCCCCTTGTTTCTCAGGAACAGCTGAGCTCTTTTAGCCAACATTTTCCCTCAGAAGCCTAACTAAGGCAAAAGTCCCAAAAGGTAGAAATCCAGCCAAAGTATAAAAATGTGCAATGCTATAAGCAACTGAAACTTCTCCTGAGAAGTGTCAGGTTACAGTAACTGTACACAGGCACTGCTGGTCTCAACAGCCATCATAATAAGCTGTCAGCTATTACCTGCTATTCCCAGGCACCGAGAAGGAGCAGACCCCAGCTGCAATCAGGACAAAATGTTACCTGTTCACTCCTTATAATGGAAGGAGGAATGGAGAAGTAGTATCCAGCTTTCACGCCTTCCATCGCTACAGATGGCTTCCCATCAAATGCATGGAGCAACACCTTTGTAGCACCTTGGAGAAACGAAGCAAAACAAATGATCAGCAGGGTTACAGGGCAGGGCTGCTATGTCAGCTTCCAGCGGGATCTTGGTCCCATAAAGAATGAATACAGAATCTCTGCACTATTGCTCCCAGGTTTCACGCACACAAACTGAAGTGAGGACACGGCACAGATGAAAAAATTCTCTTGACAAGAGCCATGACAGAGAAAATGCATTAAAAGCATACCTTGTTCCTTCAAGAGATTAATGGTTGGTCTTCCAGCTGAGCGGGAATGAACATTTCTGCACAGCAAGGAGAAGGTTGGTATTAGGAAATTCAGCCAAATATTTTTTTTTTGCAAACACAAACAAATTAACAGCAGCTTGGCATGAAAATAATTAATCTGTATTACACCTTTTATCAGGAAAAAAATGGAAGATATATGTATGAATCATTGTAGCTATGAAGATACAGGAACAACATAGCAAGGACAGGACACAGAAGGCGACTGCATTGAAATGTAAACACAACGAAAATCCTATAATTAAATCTTAAACTGGAGATTGACTGGACACTAATACCACTTTAATTCATCTAATAAAAGTTCTGTGGGCATTTAGTAACTATAAATCTTGGGAAATATTTTCACATGTTACTGAGATCTGGCAAATTCTCTTATGAGTATAAATAAAACCTACAGAGGCAAATCCAGTTGTCTTGCCAACTCAATTTGCTTGATCAAAACCTGTCTTTGTTCTTCCTTCTGTTCATCGGTGCTGGCAAATCTGGGAGTGAAATCTAGTCCAACCTATAGTATAAAAAGAGAAGGGGAAAAATTTTACAGACCTAACACTTAACAAAACCATCATTTGATATATAAAGGCAAAAAATGCTTCAAAATTGCAAAGCATTTCAAAGTATGTACACTAGAGACTGCAATTAAAACAAGCTCACCTGTAGCTTAACTCAGAAAAGAATCCATTCTCAACCATAAGCTCTTCCAACTATGAAAGCATTTGTGGGCAGATAGTTACTAACAAGGGTATTTAACACTTTAATCTGTAAGTGGGTTTCTGGGGGTTTATATTCTATTACATATTATTTCAGAGTAAGTCTCCAATCTGGACCCAATTTCGGACCCAAACCCATAGCTTTAGTCCAAACTCTAGCAAAAATTACCCATTACTTCTATACTCTTTTGATCTAAACATGTTCAGGCAAAATTTAAAGTCTGTCAAAGCAGCCCCATTCAGTTACACCAACCAAAGTCTTTTATATACAGTACAACGCGGCAAACTCAGCTACAAAGCTCTGCCAATAACTACTTTTCCTGCAGCCAGTGCAGAACCAGACATAAGTCCCTCCAGTACCAACACGCAAACAAAGGCAGTCTACCCTAAAGCTTTCAAGCCTCAATTCCTTTATAAACAAATGTTAGACAGGGGAGAACACATGGATACAGACAGATGAGGGATCAAAAAAAAGAACTGTACAAGTCAATGAGGTGTACTGAAATCACAACTTAGCCTAACTTTGTCAGGGAAGAAGGTAGGAAGGCTCTGCCTTCAGCTGTAGGATGATACAACATAATTATGCAATCTTCCTACTACTCCATCAGCATAAATTCCATCTATTTTCTAACAATAACAAGGAAGGAAAAGAGGGAATCAGGCAAATCTATGAAGGAAAGCACATTAAGAGAATTACAAATCACACTTAGTGCTTGTTCAGACTGAAGACAATACTTAGCATACACAAAAACCAGCATTCTCTAACTTTCTGTAATTCTGGTGACAGGTGCTGCTGAAAAGGTTTAAACAAGTTGTGGAATTCTACTCACTTCTCCGATCCCCACCAATTTGTCTTTGTAGAGTTCTATAAGCGGCAGTGCAGCATCCAGATCCTGCAGGAACAAGTTAGAGATGCCTTTACAAGGGGGAAAGGTTATGAACCCAGCATTATAGTTGAACTGTTCTTCATTGTTCTTAAATTCTGTACTTTAAAACTCGCTATTACTGCGAGTTGTGTGGTCAGACTTTAGAAACCTGCAGGATTTGCCTTGTTTACTTAATAACCATTTCATTATATATGCATATAACACTTACTTTAAATACTCCTATTTTCTAGCTATCTTTTCACAGTAGCAGAAGAGGTAATTAAAACAAGGCCCACAAACAGTCCGACCACACTAAATGACTGCAAACAGCCAAACAGCTCCCTGAGTTTTTCAGGCTAAGGTAAGGAAGGGTACCCTTTCAGTTCCCTTGTTAACAAAGGGACATCTGCAAATGCTGTTTACTGTAAGCAAAGCATTCACTTGGGATTTTTGAAAATGTTTCACTGCAGTAATAGGGCCAGATGACTCCAGTGAACAACTCTGCTTTAGGACTAACATGGACAAATGGATGTGCTGAGAGACCCCGGGATTTGGTCCACTGGGTTTCCTGCATCACAGGAAGCAGAAAAATCACTGGGCAGAACTGAAGGTAAATCAGGCAGACCGGAGCATCCTGTCGTCTGTCCTGAAAAGTCCCAGCCGTATTTTATAGCCTGTGTTTTACCTTCAAAGTGACACTGCGCTGCTCCCCTGGAGAAACCTCCTGAACGGGGTGAACTCCCAGGCATGGCAAGACAAATCCTAGGAACCTAGACACAGAACAGGGATCGGTAGTGTGAGAGACCCCAGAGAACCCAAGTTTAAACCCAAGAGACCCCAGAGGACCCAAGTTTAAAGCCAAGAAGCGCTGGCCTGACCGAGGAGGAGGAAGGCAGCGCGCCCCCCGCCACCTCCCGCCTAGGACACGGGTGGGCGCCGGGACCCCCAGCCGGCCTCGCACCTCTCCGACAGCTCCACGACGCTCCGGAACTCGCCCGCCTGCTCCGACACCACCACCAGCGCCGACACGGCCGCCTACGGCACACAGAGACCCCCGGCCCGCTAAGACTCCCCGGCCGGCGGCGCCACGGGGGAGCGGGCAGAGGGTCCCCGCCGGCCGCCTCACCTGCTCCGCCGCCCGCACCACGGCCGCCACGTCCTGCAGGAGACACGCAGCACCTCAGCCCCGGCCCGCAACCCCCAGCCCCCGGCAGCCCCGCCCGGCCGCCTTGCCTCACCGTGTGGAAGCAGGGCGCGGCCAGGTGGCAGTGACAGTCCACTGGGCCCGCCATGCCTCGCCCCGGGGGGAGCGCCAGGGCGGCCGCGGGTTCCGCTTCCGGGCCGGCATTTTGCCCGCGTCCCGGGCGGGAAATGTCGGCGCCGCCGGGGCCGCCGCCCGGCCCGGGCCCGGCCATGGATGCAGAGGGAGCGGCGGCGGCGCGGCGGGACCCGCGGGTGCGGTGCTGCTCGCGGCCCAGGCTGCGGGCCGTGATGGAGCTGTGCGCGCCCTTGGTGCGGGCCGTGATGGAGGGACAGCCCGGCGGGGACGCCACCGAGGGAGACGCGGTCTGGGTGAGCGGGGCGCGGGCTCGGCCGGGGCCGGCACGGAGCGGCCCCGGGGCCGGACCTCGGCCAGCGGGGCGGGGGAGGCTTCGCCCCGAGGTGGCCCCCGGGCAGGGCGGTGAGGCAGGAGGGGCCCTTCCCGCCTTCCCGGTGGAGGGATGGATTCCAGCCCGTGTCTTGCAGAACTTCGAGACGGCGCTGCGGGAGAACGTGACCATCAACGGGCAGCCCTGGGAGGAGGCCACGGATGAGCCCAGCCCGCCGAGCGGTACGCGCTGGTTTCCATTGATTTCCTGCCGGGCGGGGTTGTTTTGGTTCGGTTCGGTTTGGTTTTGCCCAGAGGCGAGGGGTCGGGCTGGAAGGGGAGGCTCTGACTTGATGTGCGGAAGTAAAAATCCGCTACTGGGATGACTGGGCGTTGGGAAAGGCTGCCCAGGGAGGTTGTGTGTTCTTCAGCAGCGAAGGCTTCCAAAAATCATCTGGACAAAAGTGTTCTGAGCAACCTGGTTTGAACTGGGTGTGGATCCTACTGCGAACAGGAGTTCGCAGTCACCTCCTGAGGGCCCTTCCAGCCCCGAGTGTGGGGGACAGTGACCAAGATACCTTCCTATCAAGGGACCCTAAGAGATTGTCTGTTGCTGCTATTTAATATGCAAATTAAGTGTTGAAAATTATTGATGTATAATAATATTTAAACATATGTAATGTACGCAGTGTGTGTGTAATGACTGTCTTTTGAATAATATTAGTGGAGATTCTTGGTAGTCTAGTGTCCCAAATAGAGTTTCAGTGTGGTTCATTTGCTCACCCATGTTGGTGTGAGATGCCCTTTGCTTGCAACTTGATGCTTTTTACAGTTACACAAAGCTACAAATACAGATAGAGTGTATCTATACATTATCTTTTCTATGGAGAAAGAGCTCCTTGAACTGGTTTTTGGTGAGGAAGCTTTGAGCAAGCCTGGGCCCTGACCAACCCAATCTAGTTGAAGATGTCCCCACTCATTGGAAGGGCCTTGGACTAGATCACCGTTAAAAGTCCCTTCCAACCCATTCTCTGATTCTACGAAGCTTCTGCAGTTGTAGTTCTGGAATGATAAAACTCCAACTCCTTTGACTACAAGGTCAAAAATGCTCTGGTCTCATGGTACAAAATGCTAAACCGAGGTACTGTCATCTGCCCGCAGCTGGCTTAAAGCAGGTTTAAGGACTATATTGTGCTTTTTAATTTGACAAAGATTTACTTGTGTGCCTATCTCTGATGCAGTTTGAATCACCAAGAGATCTGACATTTTGTGCCTTCTGTGTTGGCCAGTGGCTCATGTCTTTCCTATCTGTATTTAAATGATTTCATCCTTAAACAGACAACCAGAACAAACCCACAAACTCTTAAAACCTTGATTTTGCCTTTCTGAGGTTTGCAACAACCTGATTCTGCATAGAGTGACCCCGAGAGGGTGCTCAAAATCCATTCTTTACCACTAGATCGAAAACATTGCGTGGCTTGCAAGTTGTACTCAACTCGTTAGTGGGAACAGTGAATTTAAATGCTAAGGCATTTGCAAAATTAAATTAAAAAATAATTTAAAAAAAGAGTATTGTCAACTTTTCAAATTTTCACTGGGGAGAAAAATTCTAGGAGTGTGCAGATGAAAGAATATAGAAATATACACAACGTTTCAGTTACACATGGCTAGATTATAAGATTGAGTAGTTCATTCTGCTTTCTTCTATAACTTATTTTTTTGCAGTTTGTAACAATGGTGTGTGATGTCAGGAAAGTGCAGGCATTTACTTGTCAAAATTTTGAGAGCAGTTTTAAAATAGTATCTTAAGCTTTTAAAATTGTTAAGTTTAATTTGCAGTCTTGAGGAAGTTAAGTCCCCTTACTAGAGTAGCGGTAATAAAAAGACCAGTTTACAGCTGAAAATATGTTTTAGGTGTTTAGTCTGACCCTGACATTGGAAAAAAGAGCTATGAAAGGTAAGTTCCAGCATGTTTTCTCTTGGGCCTCAGGTGCTGAAAGCAGGCATGTTTATATTTTGAAATTTGTTGTGACTTGTAATTGTAGATGTTGTCAGGATGCAGAGTATTTCCAGGAAGTGTGTTGCATTATGGTGGCATTGTATTTTGTCATGTTAAACTGCATATTTGTGCTCTGTGTGGTATAAAAACAGTCAGACTTCAGATTTCTACTTGTACAGTTGGAGTTTGTTTAATGCTTGTAGGTCTTACAGATAAACCGTTTTTCTTGCTGCATCTTGCACTGCTTTTCTTCAGTTGAAAAATTTGTGACCTCAAAAGACAGCTATTTCTTTTTTAAGACTTTCTTCATAGATTCAGAGTTCATAGAGAAATACATTTTTTATTTTTTTCCCAGATGTTACTCCCCCTTCATGCCCCTGCCTCATTTACTTCAAAATAACTGGCCAACATCAAGTTATGCTCCAGTTTTTGTATTGCCTTAACAAGGAGACTCAAGACATATATGTGTCTCTTTGTTGTAATAATGCATGATTTTTTTTTATTTCAGATAAAATTTTTTCCCTACAAATTAGTCTCCAAAAAAAATTGTCAGAGAACTCCTGCAACATCTTTGAGCTTCGTGTGTTTGTCATTTTTAGGTTCCGACGTTAAAATTCTCGAAGATCAGTTTGATGAACTAATAGTAGAGACAGCAACAAAGCGTAAACAGTGGCCTAAAAAGATACTGGTGCATGCTATCCAAACCATGAAAGCTGAGCAAGAGATGTTGGTGAGTAACCTAAGATTTTCAGAAAAATCTTGCATAGAGTAGCTGCTGACCAAGTGTAACTAGAAGAAATAAATCATCTAATATTGATCTTTGAGTTCCTTCCCGTGGTTGCTTTGTCATATAATTAAATGGTCATATAATTAAGTGGTTTTGTTGCATTAATTGGTTCTTCAGTAAAATGAGGATTATTACAAAGCATTGTGACTGTGAGTGAATTGGGTCTGTGGCACAGTTTAGTGAGTTACTTAAGCAGATTGTTTCAATCTGGTGCCTCATGATTTACAAGCCAGTGTGCACCTGTTGTCACGTGTTTCTGAAATCCTTGCCCAAAGGCTGGTTGAAGCGCTCAGTGTTAGACTACGCACAGATAAATAGTACCATGCACAGTATGTGGTGGTTAAAAAGAATGTTTGTGTCTTCCTAAGCACTTTTTTTTTGGGCTACACTGTAACTGCTACTTTCCTGAAAGAAAAAAAAGAGCAATGAGGATTAATGAATAAGTGCAGTAATTTCTGTGGGGTTTTTGACACTCAGTGTAAAGTAATTACTGGCAATAAACAACCCAGTCATGTCCTTGGTTGCTAGATTTCTTCCCTGCAGTTACATTAGGCTTACCATTTGCTTACCTCCTGATTAATTAGGATTCCTTTGGGAAAAAAAAAAGAGGATGGAGAGGCAAACACTGGCACAAGTTGCCCAGTGAAACTGTGGAGTCTTCATCCTTGGAGAGATTCAGGCTCTGAGCAGCCTGCACTAGTTGGCTCTACTTTCTCTAGGGTGTTTAGAGGCCCTTTTCCAACTTCAGTTATTCTTTGCTAAAGAAGACAGGGATGCTTTTCAAAAGTTGTTTCAGAGCCTGCACTGCATTTCTGAGGACTAAAACGGACAAACATTAACTCTTCAGTTAGCCAGGCAGAGAAGATTTACTGTAAGGAAAAGGGCATAGGTACATATTCATCTTAAACCCAAGATATCATAAAAGGCAATATATGTTAGAAAATCTCTCTGTTTTGTCATTATATCAAGTATGTAAAACAAAGTCGGAGCCCCTGGTGGTCCAGGGAGCCCCTGGTGGTCCAGTGGTAAAGGCGCCGCGCTATCACCGCGGAGACCCGGGTTCGATTCCCGGTCAGGGCCACTCCCGGGCAGGTGGGGCTCGTTAGCCCTTAAAGGCAACCCACCTACGTCCTAAGGACCTCGCTGCCACCGTCCAAGCTCGCTTGGCCCCGGCAGATGAACCTTAGGATTAAAGGGTGGGCTCAGTTCCGCGCACACTGTGTCTCACCTAAAAAAATCCAATGCGCAGGCTGGAAGGTGGAAAGACCTTCCCCGGATCTTCGCTCGCGAAGACTGGCCATTATTGTTAAAACAAAGTCAGCTAAAATAAAAAATGCTATTATGGAACATCAAGATTTAGCAAGGCCTTTTAACCATCCTGCAGAAGGGAAGCTATGTGCTACCTGAGTCCCACAGTGGATTGGTTATTTACAGTGCCTCTCATGCTACCTCTTTACTCTTGCTGATCTCTTCAAAGTTTACATCACTCTACAGCTAGATTATTTCAATTAAAAGTGGCTGCAAAATATAGAAAGTGTAGTTTATCTCTGTAAGTATGTATAAAAATACAGAAAGTTTAGTCTAATCTCTGTAAACGAAGTGTCTTTTTTTTTCCTCAGAGCTACTTCTGTGAAGGTACTAGTGATTTCTCTGCTTTTGTTTGAGGATGTTTTGAGTTCTTTCTTGACCCTAGCTAATGTAGTCACAAGACTCACAGTTTGTGAAGCCCAGTGTTCTTACTTTAGCATAAGTAATTGCAGGGCTAGAATGAAGTCATGTAGGTAATTTTCTTTTTCTTAGCTTTTTGTCTTAATGTCCCATTTGTTGGAGTTTGTACCTCTGTGAAAGCATGCTGTTTTTGTGAATGACCCCTTAGAAGCCAGAGAAGCTCTTGTTCCACAGTCATGCAGCAGGTGGCAATACTTCCTCTAAAATGCTTGGATTTCAGTTCTGCTTTAATAATTAGAATTCTGCAAACTAAAGCAGAGTCTGGAGATCTGTTTACAGTGAATGTAACTGTGTTAACCAGAGTACTGTTTTCAATAACTGAACCTGCAATATATTCTTGATGTAAATAATTCCACCACTGTCCCCGTTGTTCTGACTGCTCTGTATATAACAGGTATCTGTTAAAGCAAGAGGGTATTTAAGATTTTTTTCCCTTTTTTTGAATATGCAGAAGCTCTACAAGCCCGTGGTAACACCAGAAGAGATAAGATCTCAGCCTTCTCAAGGTAAAGAGTTCGTGGGGATGGCAGCTGTACTGAGGAAACACTGTCTACCTACTGGCTAGCTGTAAATGTCTACGTTTTCTTCCTTTAAACTTGTTTAAAATTATTGACTGTTTAAGTAATTAACTAAAATAGCTACAAGTTTCTCATAAATGAGTGTATTGCTGCCTCAGTTTTCTTGTATCCATTTCGCGTGTTCTAAGTGCAGTCTGCAGTGAGACACTGTACTTAAAGGCAAAAGCTGGCCACTCTGTGTGTGTATGTTGGGTAGGAATTGTCACAGAGCCACTCCCAGTTGTTTTCCTTATTTCTTTCCTTCACCACTGGTGGAGGTCAGATGGGGAACTAGTTGCATCACTGACATTATACTTTGGCCATTCTTGTGTTCCTTTTGCATGAATATTAGAAATGCTTCAATCTCTCTTCCTAATCAGTCAGTTTCTTCAGGGAAATGAAAGCTGTTGTGTAGTACTCAGTGATGGCAGTGTTGACATCACTTGCAAAGCAGGAGTAACTTGCAAAGTAGGACACAGATTTTATCCTGCCTGTGTCACTTGTAAGGGTTGATGAAGGCACAAAACTGCAAACAGCATTGTAAGTTTGCTGCATGCTTGTGAAAGATGCCTTGTACAAAGTCTTTGGAACAAGGTGGTGGATTTGGCAGTGGGTGATTGGGATGTGCTTTCTGGAGGCTGGCCTTAAGAAATGGAAAGTTTTGTGTTACCTCTTCTTAAGTATGGAAAATGACAAAATTTACCAGTGCAGTTCTAAGTTGAAAAGCTTGGTTACAGAACCCTCACTACGGATTACTGCTGCAATGTAAAGCTGGTGTAACAACCAGTGGTGCTAATAGTTTGAGAAGTCTGAGCTTAGTCTTCCAGTTCTCACCCTGCTGATCTAACTTCATTCTAAGCATCATTTCCTCTTTGTAATCAGGAGACATTGCTTCCAGAAATGCCAGCCTGTGCAGCAGAGCAGCTGGTAGGAGCAATAAAGAGTGTCACTTCGTATCTCGGTTCCAAGATCTATGCTTTTCTGATGTGAATCAATTACTTCTTGAAAGTTAGTAGCTGTTTGCACTGTGGTATTGTGTTTTCATGTTTGGTAACAGCAAAGTTGTAGCAAAGATAGCATAGAGTTTGTGCTGAATTTTAATATTAGATAGTCTTTGGGAAGTTTACGTATCCCAGTTGAGCAAGTACAGTGGCCAGAAACCAAAAATGTTTAGATTACTCAGTACCTTTCATTTCCTTTTTTCATTTCCCTATGTTTTGGAAAGCCTTGAACACTGAGGAATATAATGCCATCTATGTCAAGCTGAACTCCTGCAGGCAAATTTCATTTAATTGTGTGCCAACCTTTCTGTATAATAATGCAAGTAATTATTTCTACTTTTACTTAACTCCTTTCTTGCCATTGCATAACATCAGCAGTCTTCTCATTCCATCACTCTAACGTAAGAGTGCTTCATTACGGATATAGCCTTCTTTTAGGCAGTGTCCATCCATAGGCCTCTGTGGTGTGTTTTGTGAGGCTGCTGTTGGACTCTTTGTTCTTCTAAACTCTGAATGATGGTACATTTTAGTATCCATGTTCATATATGGGTTATGTGTTCCTAAATCATGTCTGATCAGCACATTGGACATGTTGACAGTTTAGCCAACACTGTCTCTCGCTGCTCACCACCTTTCAGCAGGGAGCCACCATAACCCTGTGCTAGAATACGCTGACTGACTTAAGCTATCTCCAGCAGCAGTAGAGAGACTGATTCAGAGCAGAATGCTGTGTTTAACCCTGACAGGTTTAGGGGTGTATGCACCCTGTAACACTGTGTCCTACTGCAGGCGCTAAAACCCTACAGAAAAGCAATAGGAGTGGAGATGAGGCTGCTTAGTTCCCAGAAGCACACTGATCTGCTCATTTTAAGTTTTGTGGATGGTGGAGAACATGCCCAACAGTTTTATAATATCTTAAGAGTTTAACTCTTGAATAAAAAATTATTATGCTGATGATCTTGTCATATTGCTACTGCAATCAAATATATGCCATATTCCTCCCAGTGTTCTGCACCTGCTGCCTGCTTCAGTGTTCCTGAAAGCTTCTTTCCCCTTCCCCTTCCTCTTTCCTTCCTAATTAGCACAGCAGAATTAATGCATTTTGTGTTGTTTATGCTTGGTTCTTTTTGGTGTTAATGCTTAGTAAGTTAAGCCAGAAGAAAAAAAGTATCCTTTATTGTGAAAGCCATCTTGCTGGAGACATAAGGTTATTTATTTCCCCTCCTTAAAAGGATTTTGTTTATCTCATTTTCTCCACAGTTGTGTTTATTCTCCTTCTTTTCTGTGTTTTTTATCAAATATAATGTGAGCTTGAAAATTTTGAAGACTAATGGTTTTGTATAACTATTTCCTTACAAGTGTTCTCTTCCTTTATGTCAAATACTTGCATTGTGTCTCATGTTTTGCATAACCTGTAGGTTTTCTATGGAAGAACTCTGTGGCTTATTCTAGTTGGGACTGCTAGACAGTACTGCATTTTGAGTGATAAAGAATAACACTAGTAAGACAAAGCATACCAGTTGTCATCCTCACTGCTATAATGAAAGGCACGTGCTACAGGTTTAAGTTTTATATGGGGACTCTGCTGCTTCTCTGTCCAGTTTCTGATAGCAAGTAGTGGGGGAGGGGGTTCTGTTTCAGAAGGTGATTTGTGCTTTATGTCTTTCTGTAGATGCTCACATCGCAGATCTGAAGCAGGTGGCAGAAATGGTGTCCAAACAGATCAGTGCAGCAATGAAGGTGAGATCTCTGTGCGCTCCAAGAGGACATGTTTTTATTGTCTTGATCTGGTAATATGTCACAAAACAGGCTTTCTAACTCATCCTCATGATAGTTTTGTACAAAAAAGCCTGTGTGTGTACTTCTGAAGCAGGTACAACTGATGAAGTTGTCTATAAAGCGTTCCCTGTCATGTGGTAGTAAGGAAGATTATGCTGTGACTATAGGAAATACTTTTTGCAGGGATTTTGGAAGCTGCAGCATCTGGAAAATAACATATCTTTTGAAGACCTGTATGACATCATACGGAGTGTGACGTTTGCTACTTCAGTACCTGCTTAGGCATCAGCTGTGGTGTTCCTGTGATACTTACTCATCTTAGAGATGTCATGAGGGAACACTTAACCTTGGCATACTCTTTGCATGGCCTCTGGGCACAGACTGTTTTCACCACTGGGGTGGTAGCTCTGCATTCCCAACCTTCACCCACCATCCTAAGGATCATCTCTGCAGACACAGTAGCTTTTGTGCCTGTCACAATCTAATTAACATACTTAATTCATTGTAAGTGTTACTGTTCCCATGTAACTTGAGATACTTGGGTTTGTTTTTACAGTCTCTTCCAGCACTCACAGAAAGAGCTGAAGGTCTTTCCCAAGTGTTAACTTGGCAACCAACCTTGGAACTCTGCAAGCTGCGGCAAGAAATCTTTGCTGGTGGCAAGGCAAAGGAGGAAAATAATGTCCAAAATTTTGTACCACCAGGAGAAGTCACACCAACAGACACTGACACCAGTAAAAATCCTTATATTCTCCTAAAAAGAAGGAAAGCTGCTGATTCACCAGAAAGAAAGCGCTACCCACTTCGACGGAGGAAGATTACTCTCCGCTCATGAATTTCTCATTTCGTATTTTCAGTTTGGAATCTCTTATTCCGTTTGCTCTATCGTTTCTCTTAAAACTCGTCTCCTCTCAGTGCTGTATATGGGAGCTTCCTTAATTAATCTCACTCCTTTGTGTTTTGTATCCTTCAGTATTTTTTTTACTGTCGTGCTGATGGTATATGAAAACCTATGCATACCAGTAGCGTCCAATATTAAGCAAGTGTGTTTGCCTTTTAACTCTCATTTTTTTGCTCTTGTGTTGCAGCACTTAGTCCTTGCGTTTCTCTGAGTTCATGTGCATGTTTTATGTACGTGGGCAGCCTTTAGGAAACCACTGAATGCTCATTTACATTCAGCATGCTTCTGAAGAGGTTGGAGAATGTTTAGTTCTCCTAATGCACCTTCACACTGAGTCGTGTGGCTTTTATTTTAATAAATGAATTCACACTGGACCATATTGAAAAAACCAGATCTGATAGGATATTAGAGTTTTTAGAAAATCCATGCTCAAATGTGACATTGGTCCCTGCTATTCTGCCTTTCCTCAATATAGGTTATATAGACTTATTTATAGTCATGTTTGTTTAAACTTGGATTTTTAGTAATTGTATGTATTTACTTGCAGTGTGCTCTTCTAAATAGGAATTCGACCATCAACATCTTAGGATCTGATGTTTCATTTCATGTAATCCAATTATACAGTCTGGGGGTTTCCTGGACAGTATTTCTGTACAGGATCTTGACTTGGGTCGTGTATGCATTTCTGATGTTTGACTAAACTCTAAAGTACAGGGTACCAGTAAATGGTATTCAGTTCAGCTTGCTCACTTTTGTTTTCTTTACCCATTAGTACCTAGAGGATTGCACAGTATTACTAGATTGAGCATTGTGCCTTAACTATTTATAACCTTTTCTGGTTTATAGTTTCACGTGCTTGCAGTAAATACTGATGTCTGATACGTAACATTCCTTCCACGGTAAGTGGAGGGGGTTTTTAGGTGCTTTAATTATGACATGTGTGGTAAGAGGATAGGTCCAACTTAATGTTTGAGAGACTGAAAATTCTCAATAGAACATAACAGATTTTAGCATCATTTATTTTGTAAAGGAGAGCATCTCAGCCAAGACTTTGTATATGTAATCATATGTAAATATTTTTCCTGTCATTCCTGTAAATACAAATTGTGTTTTTATATGAAGTAAATAAAATCAATTGAGAAAGATCAAAGTTTCAGATAATGTCAGTTCTAATCCTGGAATAGATGGTGACTGAGCAGTGAGCATACTTCAGAAGACATCTGAGTTAAATTTTGGCTTGAGTAACTGAAGTAGTTCATTTACTGCCTTTGAACTCACAACTGTTATTAATCTCAGGGCTACAAAGCATCTAATGTAAGAGAGGACAGGATGTGAGAGGGACTGGAGCTGCAAAGCTGTGGAGCGTGTGACTGAGACGGCTTTTCACACAGCAACTTGCTATTTTAGCTGCTTTGAGTGCCTGTGCTCTGTGTGGCGTTGAAAATCCCCACCATGGCTTTCTTCACCAAGATCCACCGGTACTCTTTGAGTGTTCCCAGATAAAGTGAGCCCTGCAAGATTTTGCATGGCTACCGTTACAGTATTTGAACTGTTAATAGGAGGATTCTCCGCTCTTCTGCAAATAATAGGTAAGTACAGAAAATAGGTGCATCTCTTTGAAGGGGTCCCATGAAAAATGGCCAAGGTAGGACAAAAGCCTTACAAAATACAGAGAGAGAGCACTGTGGATTAAGACTTCATAAGTGAATTAATGGATTCACACTACAGTCTGTGTTCATGTTAAGAGATTGCGGGATAGTTGGTCTGTGCAGGATTTGAAGTAAGTGGGAATGGATGCCCCAAGCTAGAGCAGTCAGGCTTTGTTCCATGGCCTTTGTTTCAACTATACCTGAGTGGAAAAAGAAAACAAATGCATATGGAAACACTGGCCAAATGAATAAAGAAGGAAACCTGTCAAGATTCTAAAATTATGAATATAAAAATCTCTTGATGGCTACTTTTGGCCAAGCAGCACTAGAAGGTGTCAGAGGATTCCCTTTAAATACAAGTTCTGTGATGAGCTAAACTCAACAACTGAACGTTCAAGTGGGTTTCAAATGGTTATTAAAATTTTCTACAGGCAGTGATATGTGCAGCTAGCTGTGCCTGGGATCTGTTCTTCCCATTGGCAGAAATACACAAAACATTTTTTCCCATTCCAGTAGCCTTGTGTCCTTCCGTTAACTTTTCATAGGAATTGGCAGTGTTGTGCAAGACAAGTGTCTAATCAGGCTTCTACTGAAATGTCACAACATCCAAACTTCTTATTTTTAACTTGGGGTGAATCAGTATTGCATCAAGAAATGTCTGGTAGTTTTTCTTTATATAGCCTTTGAATTTTGTAAGACAGCTCAATGGTGATGGATGCTTGGGAGCATTTGCAAACTGAGTTTGCGTTTCTCTGCCTTTTGGGGTGAGATGACACATCTCGCTGTCCGTTAGTATGTGCTGTCTGCAAGGTGCTTACTGCTGGTGAGGCTGGACCATCCCCACCCGAGAAAAACTCGCAAATTGGAGCAGTATCCACGCACACTTTTGCTGTGTATGGTTTCTGAACAAAGGGGATTACAAATGGTGCAGGGAAGCTCCTCTTCCATAAGTCTTCATGTGGACACTGACAGCACTCTGAGACCCAGTTCTGATCTGTGCCTTTATCCAGAAGAGCCACGCTATGCTATGCTGTGATCAGTGACTCTAGTCTCTGTGTGTGTGTAGGCTGCTTCAGTGCAGAAAAAAATCACTGATCAAGTGCCATTATAAAATGTAAACTCAGCTGACTAGGCTGCTTTCTGGGCTTGTTTTCTCTCCTGCACAGAAACGCTCTGCCTTTACTGCTGCACTACCTGGAATTACTGTGTAGGCATTTCTACAGATGTACCAGAGATAGCTTTAATACTAAGTAGAAACTTGTTCCCACAAGCAAATTTTGACTTGTCATTTCCTTTGTCATTTGTTCTGAACAAGAACAGACTCTTCAGGCTCAAGGGTACTGTCCCCTGGCTTGTCCCATACTTGTAGTGTCCTGGAAACCTTATTCCAGCTGCTGGCTCCATGCACGGCAGCATTGCTCCTAGAACAGCTCGAGAGCTTCTTGTGGGGTCAGTTCTAAAGTCTCTCTGTGGAACAGGCTTATTTTCCCACAGGTCACACTGAAGGGCTGTTGAGGTGTTTTGTCTGTATGGTTCATGGGGTTTATTGCAAAAGACTATACCTGTTCCCTGAGCTTATGAACATACCAGCTTCTAGTCCTGTTAATTGCAACTGTGCATTAGCTATAAAGGCAGCAAGAGTTCAGTTGCTCCTTTTTATGCAACTGTCCCAATTAAATCTCTGCTTGTGCCCACACTTCTTTAATTGCATGAGGTGTAGTTAATGCAAAATTGGACTGTTTCACTGTTTCAAAGGAGCAGTTGAGAGCAATTCACCCTCTGATAACTCACTGCCTGGTGACTAGGACTGCCTTCCAGGAGATGCCAGTTTGGATCCCCTCAGCTAGAGAATGGCACTGAACCCACACCTTCTGCTACCTCCATGAGCACCCCCTTGGTGAACATCCTGCTCTCAGCATATTAGATGACAGAGGAAAGGAGAAAAGAAGCAAAACTGCTTGTAAAGAAACCACGGAGCGTCCTGTATGATGTGTGGGAGACCCAGTGCAGCCTGGAGACGTAGCTGAGGTCAGGGTAGTTTGGCAAGGGTGCCCATCCCGGTTGTGATCCCCATGGCCATAAGGGTGGGAGAGACTCGCAGGTTCTCAGAGCTCCTCTGGGATTGGAGGGGCTCTGAGAAAGTGCAAGAGCAAAGTTGTGGGTAGCCTGGAAGATGGAGACACAAGCTGCTTTGAGGTGTGACAGCTGGGGAGAAGTCCTTCCTACTGGGGAAGTCATGCTCAGGTCTTTCAGTCATCCTGATGGTCCCAGAGCCTACCAGGAAACCTGTGGCAGAGTGCAGACTTTGGTTTGACTCTTGGAGTCCTGGCAGCACAGTTCTCTCATCTTCTGCATGAACTGTTAGCCAGATCTTCCTGAAAGGACAGTCTATATTTACTCACTTTTCAAACATTTTAACCTCATCTTCATCTAAGCTAGATGACTCAGGCTTCTGAGGAAACCAGAAAAATAGAGAAGTATCTGATTTATTAAGATACCTGGGGCTTTATGACTGCAGTCTGGGGGCACGTACCCTCTTCACATGGCTGTGTTTGCCCCTGTGAGTTAAGCAGAGCCAGGAGGGCACATTAATTTCAAATACTTCTGCAGTAGAGCAAGGATGTTGAACTATTTGTCAATGCAAACAACCCCTTCCAGAGCAGAAGGCCAAGGTAACAGTGTAATTAAAATGCAAGGAAGGTGTTCAGAAGGGTAAAAGAAACATTGTTAAGTTTGTTAAAATACTCTCGACAGAATACCGAAACAGAGAGATTTTTGTCTGCAGCGACTGTGTTTTCAGCAGTCCTTGTCTGGCTTCGCCTTTACAAGAAGTCTGTGGCATTTCCTTATTATTTAAAGGAACAGGGCGAGTAGCGAAAGTGAAAATCTCTCTATCCCAGTACGGATGCCGTGTCCTCACGCCCATGACCCCGGGTTGAGCCGGCTGTCCCGCATCTGGAGCTCCCGCCGCTTCAGAGAGCCGATGTCGCAGGAGCGCGGCGGGCAGGAGCGGTCGGAGGTGAGACGGGAGGGAGACACACGGGGGGCACGGCCGGCTCCCGGAGGGACAGCCTGACCTCCCGGCACCGCCGCCGGCAGGAAACTCGGGCAGAAGAGAAACGGCGGGGAGCTTTTTTCTGCAGGTGAAAGAGCGAGTCGGGCCGCCCGGAGGGGCGTCGAGCCCGCCAGCCCCAGGGGCCGGGGCTCTCCAGGGGATTTACAGGCAGCTCCTGCCCGGCAGCGCCGTGCCCCGGGAGTGCGGGCTTTCCCCCGGCTCCCGGGGGCTGAGCAGCCCCGGCCGTCCCGGGGACTGGACACTCTTGCAGTCGCGGGGGCGCTCAGGCCCGAGGGTGGGCAGTGCGGGCCGGGGGCTCCGGGCAGTCCCGGGGTTCCCGCTTCCGCGGGCGCGGCGCGGTCCCAGGCGGGCGCCATGTGAGGGCCATGCGGGCGGCGGGGCGGCAGCTCCGCCCCCGGGCCGGGGGGTGCCGGCTGCCAGGTGCCGGGGCGGTGCGTCCCCTGCCCTGTCCCGCCCCAGCCCGCCCTGTCCTTCTACTCCCTGCCCTCCACTCCCCTCCCCTCCGTCCCAGCCCCCGCGGGCCGGGGCAGCCCTGCGGGCGGCTCCGCAGCTGCGGGATGTCGTGCGCCGTGCCGGCGGCTGCGGCGGGGGCCAGCGCGCTGCCCCGGGGCGCGGCGGCCGAGGGCAGCCAGCAGGTAGGGCCGGGCCGAGGGGCTCTGCGCTGCAGGCGGGCGGGCACATGGGGATGAGTCACGCCGGGCAGCGCCGCCTCGGGGGTGCTCGCTGCCCCTGGACATCGGCACTTCTTTTACCGGGAGGCGGCCGCCGTGCAGGCTCTTCCAGGTGGGAGAGCGGGCGGACGGCCGGCGGTGCGCGGAAAGCTGCCAGCGCTGGGGCATGGAGCGATCAGAGGCTTTTCCACGGGCGCGGGCTGCCGGGAAGAGAGCTGGGCTGCCCCGCCGGCAGCGGGCGCGGGGGCAGCGGGAGCTGCCGCTCTCCTCGGCGCTGCTCGCACCTCCGCCCCGCCGGCAGCGCTGGGGCGAAGCAGGTGTCAAGTGCTGCCAGCCGGGCAGGTCCCCGTCGCGGGTGACGGGAGTGCCCTCGTTCCCCTATCAGCGGCAGCGTGTGTGCCCGCGGGGCTCTGCGGCGTCCCCCGGGCAGCCCTGCCGGCTTCCATCCCTCCACCTCGGGTCCCACCTGTGCAGTGGGGCAGGGGATGCTCTGCCCTTTGCAGACTGTGGGACCAGTGGGATGCCGGCGGTCGGTGATGTGACGTTTAGAGTACATGCTCGTTCTCAGAAACAGTTGCACGCCTGAATTAGGGCATCTCCACATGCACCTTAAAAACTAACGAAGTGTTTCTGGCTGATGTCTTCCAGAGTCATGAAGAAGATGACAGGAAAGTAAGGAGGAGAGAAAAAAATCGAGTTGCTGCACAGAGGAGCCGGAAGAAGCAAACTCAGAAAGCAGATAAACTTCACGAGGTGAATGGGTACTTGGTGTTTTGCAAGCATAGCTCGGGTACTGAGTGCGGGACTTTACAGTAAATGGGAATTCTTAAGCAGGTGTGAGCCTGTCTTCATGCTACCCCAGCTCAGAGAGCTGTGGGTGTGAGGCAGAGACAGGTGTGCTGGGGGATGCCTGCTTGGGAACTCCCAGATACTGATGTTCCTATTGGACAGTGCAGCTCTGCTATCAGGGACACTGCCAGGGAGAGAGATGTGGTTCTGCCCTTGCCTCAGTCTCCCTCTTTTTGCTGTTCCTGTGACCACCCAATGAATGGGATCACAGGCTTCCTCTGTGCTGAAACAAACCCATTTTCCTCTGTATTAATGTTAAGCTTGCCCCATTTGCTATGGCAGTAGATAAATCTTTACTGTCTTACAAGGGAGAAGGTGATGGAGGAGGAGATGACCATGCAATGGCAGTGCTGATTTGAATCAGTTCTACAACTATGGTGCTAGCACGGCCACTAATCAACATGGTGCCCAGAGATACCCAGTTGAAAAGGCTTGTTAGGAGCTTCAGCACCTGCAATTTTGAGAGCTTGGCTTGGTTAGCTGTTGTATTTGTATGCTCTGATAAATAACATTTGATGTTTCAAAAAAAAAAAAAACACCACCACCAAAAACACAAACAAACAAAACAAACAAACAAAACAGACAAACAAACAAACCCTGATTCTTCCAGAAACTCTTAATATCACAATGCAGTGCAGCTTTCTTGTGTCCCCAGTGCAAACACTGGAGGACAGGAATCCCTTTCCTCTGGTTTTGGATGTTGCCTCATGCAAAAAGGCTTCTGTTGTAGCCAGGTAAGTGTCAGCTTTTGGGGTGTCAGTTTTTAGGGTAAGTGTCCGTTTTGCTGCTGCAACTGTGGCTGAGTTGTTGTTCAGCTCTGAAGGTTCATCACAGGCTTTTTGCCTTTCTCAGTGTGGAAGGATCTACCAATAGTCATGAGAGACCAAGAGGGACAATGTGGGGAGTTTTGGGTTTGGTTTTTCCCAGATCTCCTCTGAGTCAGCGCCTGAGAAAGCCAGGTGCAGAGTACTTCTGTAAAGGGGTAACCCCTGGCTCATTTGGAATAATTTCTGGTCCCCGTGCCATACTGCAGCCTCTCAAATATTCCTCCTCGACCTGAGCATCTTTCTTCTGCTGGGAATCTTCATTCTCAAGCACACAGGTTTTTCAGGTGCAGGCAGATCTGGTTGAATAGGCATTCATTCTTAGGAAGAACAATTTGATAGTCTCACCCCTGAAAATGGGACAGAGAAATGGGAGAGTAACACATTCCAAAACCCAACCCCATGGGGTTTAGGGCAACAAGAGATGAGCAGAGCCAGAATCAGTGTTGGACAACTTGACTGGAGTTTGGCTAGAATAGCGTGTTCAGAGGAATAGTGTGCCTGTTTTACTCTGTGTGTGAGAGGAGGGGTGTGAGGGAGGGCAAGGAATCCAAAGTTCTGCTGCAAAGGGTAGTAGAGGCAGTACCAGGCTGCCCAGAGGAGTACTGCATGAGAGGCTCTCCCTACTGCCTGAGAAACAAGCCTTTTAAGGCATGTGTAGGTTTTGAAGTTTGCTCTGAAGCTTTCCCAGGGAGGTGAGATTGAGTGGGTGAGTGTTGAGCCTTGGGCCAGCAGTGAGACACTTACAGGTTTTCATTGGGCTGGCTCTGAACCTCTGTCTCTCTTCTCTTTGGGATGAGAAGACTTAGCAGCAGGAACACTTGAGACAAAAAATTATTATCAAAAAGGTGACATGGGAGCCTTGCATCCATCACAGATGCAGGCTGCAGAGCAACTCAAAACTCCCTTGCAGTTAACAGCAGCTTATTTATTGCCAGAGAAGCCTTAGCCTAAAAGCAGCCCAGGTCAGGGATAACCAAGGTAGTGGTTATCCTTATGGCAGCAAAGTGAGTCTGGCAACTAGCTGGCATGACACTCCCCTCCTCTTGCTTCTGAGTTCTCAAGTATCTGGGCAGGGGGCTACAAGCCCTGGCAAGCCTGGAGGAGAACACTGGACACCTTGTGCTAGGTGTGCGTCTCAGCTGGCTCTGGGGTAAATGGCTTTTCCCTGCACTGGCCCAGGTTAGGGGCTGCTGTTTTCTCACCAGCAATGCCAGGCATCGGGTTTTCCCAGCACCTATCTGCCGTCAGTGCTTTCATTTTCTCTGATCTGACAGTGCAGAGTCCAGCTCAGCCCTTCCCAGCAGAGGCAACCCAGGGCTGGAAGAGGCCACCATGGGGACACAGCCACCCATGCCTGCAGCCTTGGGCTACTGGGGGACTCCTGAGGGCCAGCAGCACTTCCTGGTTTTCAGGGCCCCAAGAGGAATCACAGTGTGGTCAGGGCACAGGTCATAAAGCACTTGCCCTGTTACAGCACCCAGGTTGTGTGTGTTTTTCCTTAGCATTTTGCATGTTGTAGTAGGAAACCACACAGTTTTTCTACAGTTACGTGAATGTACTCAAGGTGGAAGCACTGAAAGAAGTGTTTTGACTAAGTTGGTTTGTTTTTTTTCTTTCCTCTCCTTCCAGGAATATGAGTCTCTTGAGCAAGAAAATACCTCCTTAAAAAGAGAAATTGGAAAGTTAACAGATGAAATGAAACATCTCAGTGAAGTGCTGAAGGATCATGAAAAGATCTGTCCACTATTGCACTGCACCATGAACTTTGTGACCATACCACGGCCTGATGCACTTACCAGCTGCCTGCCAAGATGAGTGTTCTCCTCAGCCACCTTTAAATGTGATGTGTGAAAGTGTCATTTACAGGAGTTTTAAAGAACTACCTACTCATGGTGCAAGTCTTCCATCTAAGAGGTCTGGACTTGATGATGCAGCTCTTCTCCACGTTGAAGTGTTATAGTCCTCTGAATCTCAGGATAACACCTGTGGGAAAAAAGACAATTCAAACTGCAACTTCTTATTTGGTAGAATCTGAAGCCATGGTTTTGCATTCAGAAATGTCACACTGCAGTGCAGCCCACTATCAAACGATGGAATGTAGACAGGGAAAAGCGCTGACCTCGGACTGGAATGCCTTTCTCCCACACATCCACTGCCAGTGACCCTTTGTAACCTGCCGTCCATGTATATCATGTCCTGGCTGCTGTTTTTTATATCTCTAAACAAGTTTGGTTAATAAAAGCAATGTCCCATCTTTATTATGTTCTCCAACTTCTTCAATAATCAATGTCTTTATGACATCTCTACTGTTTCTTTGCTGGTCAAATCCAAAGTCCAATGCTAATCTTCTCGTCAGTTGTTCTATTACTTGCTTGTCACCTCTTTGTTGGTTCCTCTTTCGAAGTGTGTGTAACAAAAGAGTTTTCTTAGTCTTTATTTCTTTAATAACCCAAATCAGCCCTGCTGACATTAGTTCTTGGAATGTTTTATAGCCCAAAATATGGTTTGACCAGTTTCTAATGATGATTGTCTGCTCTGTGTGGAAGAAAAGCAAATAGAGTTAGCTGGTTTTCACATCTTAGATTTTAAAATTTACTCTTTTTATACACCCACTGGAAATGAACAAATATTTTTATCCTTCCTTGATCTTGCTTATTGCTACTAGAAAACTATGACCATGGATAGAACAAATTGAGTTCAGTAAGCATTTTGTTCTGTGTCCACACTGAAGGTGGTTGATAACTGCATGCAAGGAAAACATTATGTTTTCTTTAATTTTTTCTTTTCAGTTACAAAAAGGAAGTATGATAATATTAGTGAGAAATGTACAGAAAAATGTGTTTGCTTTCTCTGAAGATTCTTATTAGTGTCAAGCTCTAGAATTGTGAACACTGTAGCCTGGGATCCAGCAAAGAGTGTTTTTCTCACAGTATTTTCCAGTTAAAGAGCACCTTTGGATAATAAAAAGCTCCACCTCTTTGCCAACTCTCTCACTTCAACATTTGGATTTTTTTAAGTTCAGCTCCTGGGATTAATTTCTCCCCTTGCCCAGATCACAGTGTTTATCAGCAAAACATGATCTGAAATGTCTGATTTGTTTGTTTGTTTGTTTAAGCTTCTTTAGTAGAATGGTACATTGGTAATCACTGCCAAGATAGAACTGGGGAAATGATGTAGTCAACTCTGCCTCTTGTGCCCTTGTTTTAGGCTAGAAACTCAAGATAATAGGCATGAGCTGTTGACTTCTTCAAATTTTTCATTAGGTTGTTCCCAAAAGAATTTGTGTCACCCTTAAGAAAGGAAGCTATCTTGAGCATCTTCATCCACACATCCACACTCCTTCAGGCCCTGGATACCACTGTGTAATTTGGACAGAGTAGAGATGTAATGAAGAAGGAGTAGCGTGATGGACATTAACAACAGTCACTCTGGAAAAATTCATTATAGCTTAGAATGGAGGCAGAGGGATAATGTCTCACATCTCATAACCAGGTACATGCAAATGAGCTGAGACTGGAAAGTATCTAGTTGAGGTCAGGACTAGTACAAAAGCATGGTCTTTTATATGGGGCCCTGTGGACCCTTGAAAATGCAAGGAAAGATCAGCCACCTAATGCAAGACAGTCTATCCCAGCAGAAACCTCTAAAGATTTTTGTCCTATAGATGCTTGCTTCTAGCAGTAGAGATCTAGTTCCCTGTATAAAATCTTCCTCCTTAAGCATTTATTATTCTATACATCTGCTTAGAAACTGACTCCAGTTTTTCATTTGGCATATCCAAGTTCTACTGTACACTCCTCATCAGCGAGCCCTATTCTTGTTCTGCGGTAAAAGTTTTAGTCCACGGTTTCTGCATTGGAGTTTGTTGGTTTCATAATTGTATAATGTTTATTAAGAGTGTACAGGGGAAGGCAGCTGAATTCACAGAAATGTTGTTGTGTGACGGCAACAGCAACCCAAGACCAAGGTTATGTTGCTCTTCCTTGGAAGAACTGGGAGCCTTGTGGCGGCCGTCACTCTCCCCAGTTTCTTCCCACAACCACAGGGTGTAGCTCTAGCCTGTGGATCATTTCCATTAGTAACAGCAGGCTTTGAACCCTCTGGGGCCTGGGACTGCTTCTTCCTCCTTCATTTCTTGCATCACTTTTTTTTTTTCCCCAGCAATATTTCCAGAGGGCCTTTTGCATCATTCTTCTGTTTAATAGATTAACCAAGGCATCTCGGCAATCAGTACACTGTGTGACTCATGTTCAAAGGCAGCTGGGATCCTCAAGTGAAAGAAGCGAGCAAAACGAGTGTCCCAAGGCAAATAATTCCAACATTTTGATATATCTGTAGAATTAACGTCAAGGCTGAATCACAGGTCAGAAAGGACAGTGAACTGTTAAAGCACAGGCTTATGTACCCCTAAGCAATTGGTATGCATACATACTGATTACACTTCTTGCAGGAGCTGCTTATAAAAATATTGATTTACAGGAAGTCTCAAAACAGAAAGTATGTTCTGGAGCCTGGGATAATTGTTACATGAATAGGGAACCAGAAAGGAGAACAGAAAGGAAAAGGCCCATTTGTTAAGGAAGCAACAGAGAGTTTTTTCAAATCCTAACCTCTCCTTTTGCAGCAGAGTATTACACCATCACAAAAAATGCTTCGTACCTATATATGGCTAAAGTACCACTTGACATACTCTAGCTTCTGAGAGCTTCCAGTTGGTTTGACTTGTTCCCCACAAAAATGTGGTCTATATTACATTCACATGATTTTTGGAATCAGGTATGTAGGGAAGATCTTTTATATTCAGGTTGTAGTTCATGTGAGGCAGATTGTGAACTGCAGTCTTGTTTGTGGAGGTGCATTGTAGATGAGAGCTGCTAAGAAAGCTGGATTTTGCCTCTTAGGCTGACAGGGAAGGTTACAGTTTGTCTAGATTAAGTTAGTGTGGATTTCTTTCTTGTATTTTCTGTGACTCTGATGAAGAAGCAAAACGTTTAGTGCAAACTTCCCAACAGATAAAAGTATTCATTCCAGGAGCAGACTGGGTCCAATTCAGCTCTTTATCTATGAAATTCTTTGGTTGTTGGTCAGATTTTAAATGATCATATTTTAAAAAGATAATTTTAACCTTCAAAGCTAAAAAAAAATCAACAGAAAGGCAAAGTCAAACTTCCCAAAATTGTTTATGTGAGTACAAAAGAGATCAATTGTTATACCTCAAGAGAGCTTATTAGAAAACCTTGCTCCTTCCCTCTGCTACTTTACATTCATGTCTGTGAACATTTGTGTCATCATGTATTTATCCAGAAGTTTGCTAAAAGTACATTTTTTAAAAAACAGATTTAAAACAACCTATTCTGCAGACTTTCCAGTTCTTTTCCTGGGTACCAGTTACTGTCGTTTAGTGCTCCTTCTACAACACCTCTTGATCTCATCTGCATATGGTATTTGCAGTAACCTTTGTATAGTGCCACTTTTTTTTTTCCTTCTTCCTGTTTCCTCCTCTTCCTACATCACTTGGTGACAGCATCACTTAATGGAATCAGTATTAGAGGATCAAGGCTAATGTGTAGAAGCATACAGAAATTGCATTTCACTGGTATACCTTATATATGATTAAAGGCTTTTATGTGTGGCTTGTTTGGTCAGCTGAAAATTAAGGAAGGCATCTGTGCAGTCTTTTAAAATGTACTTAAAAGTGATATAACCTTTACTCTAGCCTATGAAACCCATACTGTTTCCTGTCCATAGATGAATGCTTTGCTGCTTGTCATTCGGGGTTTCCATATGTGAATCAGTCTAGAATTTCTGTCTCAGTGAAAGTGATAGATAAAACAACCATTAAAAAAAAAATCCCTTTTCTCTTCTTCCCATCAGTGCAGTGATATAATTCTTGTTACAGTAAGGAAACATATCTGATAAACAGGAGAAGTGGTGGGTTTATTTACTGTTACAAAGCTAATGTTATTCTCTTCATAGGAGGGTAGGAATTTTCTGTTTGTAAACCCTGGGTTACTGTCAAGTGGTCACTGGAGAAACAACTTGCATGTACAGACAACATGTGGTGTGGGCACACATCCATAAGGGAGTGAAGGAATTTGGATTCATTCTTTGCAGAAATGTGGAATTTACCTTGATTTCACTGGAAGTAGAAGCAGTCCTACAGCTGCCTCAGGGGACATGCAGCGCTATGTTTACTCATTGGGTAATATTTAACTCAAGAACAGCTACAGGCTGACTGGAAGTGGGCAATTCTTAATAAAGAAACCATAGTAACAGTCATCCATGGGTTTGCATGCTCCATTTCTGGCATTCGTTCAGGTTTTTTTTCCTAGATGGCTCCTTTGGAAAAAATCCGTAGTGATAGACTAGGAATTTTTTCTCACTGTAAACTTTTTAAACCATGACATCAAATGTAAAGGCTTGTCTATTCTGAAAATGGCTGGCATAGCTTTTGCAAATAACCTGTCCTCTACTAGCTCTGTGTTTGGTCTGCTCTAAGGGAATCACTATAGTTCTCTTTAGAAGTGGATAAGCTAAACCACAAAATTCTCGGTATAGAATGAAAACATTCACTTGTGGAGTTAGTACTGAATGATTACCATGCTGCAGTGTCACAGCTTATCTCATCCTGAAGCAGCGTCTTCATGAAGCCAAATAGAAAATGACATTGGTAATAAGTGTGTTTGCTTTAAATTTGCAGCAGAAGAGCTTCTATTGTATGTATTTAGTAAGTTCTATAGACTTCTAGTAGAGCTTGCTACACCCATCCGGGTACAGTCCCATTAACGCTACCACAGACCATTCCACCCAGAACTCGGTATGGATAGGTGTCTCCAGTTATTTGGAAGAACTTTCTCCTTTAACTGTCTCACAGTGAGCTTGTTGTCATGTTTTCATTGTTCTAAATTATTAAAATATCAGAACTTGTGAAATTCTTAGAAAGGGTTATAAGTTATCTCTCCTGGGATAAGCGGACTTTGAAGATTTGTTGTCCCATTGTAAAGTAAATCTTGAGAATACTAATTTGTTATCCATCTTAGGTAAATAATTGAGGATATGGAATAAGCAACAAGACTCTGCTTAAATATTTGATGCAGTGTTATACAAGATACAATTGCTCCAGCTGGAGATGTTTTACAAGAATTGCAAAATAACCATGAAACTACCTGAAGAAAAATGGCAGAAGTTATTCTGAAAAGGGAGCTATCATGCTAACAATTATTTATAAGTGGAAGTTCTCAAGGACTGATCACAGACTGTTCTTGTTTGGTGTCTTTGGTAAAGACTTTGGATACAAAGGAACCATTACTACAGAAGAAGATTGAACTATGATGTAAAAGAGACTGCACGACCTCAAAGAAGAGAATATAGATGTCATTAATCATAGAATCATAGAGTCACAGAACAGCCCATGTTGGAAGGAACCTCAAGAGGTCATCTGGTCCAGCCTTCTCTGGGAAAGGGAACCTATATGAGATTACCTCCCATCCTGCCACGATGCAAAGTGTACAGTCACGTGTAGAACTATTAACAAGAATTTCTGTCACAAGGTGGAGACTCATCAATGGAAAATGCCAATCGAATGAATAAGGAAAAAGATGTTAGTCAGTAACTGATGCTGAGGCACCAATGCAGTGAAGGAAAAAGGAAGTTTAACAGGAATTCAGATGCATAGTGAGGGTGTTATTTCTTTATTTGTGTATTTGTGTTCTTAAAGAGAGAAATATCAATGTAATTGTGCAAGGGCCTGGCAAGACCTCGTCTGAAATACTGCATATGTTTCTGCTCAACCACGATAAAGAAAGATGAAGCAAAACTGGTACAGGCACATAAAAGGGCTGCTGGGAAGATTAGAGGAATGAGGAATCTGGTTTTCTGAGACTTCTTTTGTTTTCTACTTATTTTAGACAAATTTTTATTGTCTGAAGAGTGATGGATCACTGTTTATGTAATTACAGCACAGTAAAGATCATGTAAGGGAAAGAGCTATCACAGAGAAGTGCTGTTAGTAGAACAATAAATGGGTAGAATTTGTACATATTATTGAGCTATATATGTGAAGAATTTTTTACCAGTCAGAAGAAAGACGTTCAGGAATAGCCTTCCAACAGAAATGATGTTATGTGAGCAATTTTGTAGGTAGATGTGTATGTGTACAAACCACTTAGTTTTGGGATGAAGCTTGTGTAGTTCACAAAAGACCAATTGAATACACTGGTGATCCAAAACATTTCCTCCTATCCCATACCCTTATTCTCTTTGGAGAAGGTTTGCAATTGAACATTAAATCAAGCAGATCTTAAAACAAACATAGAAATCCGTTGAGATTTCTGAATCTTATATCATTATCCATGATAATGATTATCCATTAGCTCATTTTGACAGGAGAGCTAACGCAGATGTAAAGTTTTGTCAGACTTAGAGTCTCTCTGATGACATGCAAGGTAAGGAAAGAGCATGGAAGAGAGGGAATTTTCTTTCTAAATGGCAACCATTGAACCATGTTATGTTCCCAGAAAAAAAAAAAAATCAGAAAACTCTTCACAGAGAAACAGAAACAAAATCTAACAGGAATTTGGGGAATTTCCCAAGCTGTTTAGCTGTTTGTTTTAAAAGCTGAGTTACTCTAATTTTACAAATACACATTTTAAAGAAGATTGCAGGCCATTTTTGTTTCTCTTAAATCCAGTTCATTGATTAAATATATAAACAGGATGTCTTTAAGAGCAGAAAGCTTTAAAACAGGATTTGATACTAGGCAAGAGCTCTGTTAGTTCCCTTTTAGCTATTTGAGTTTCATCTTTGCTTATCAGAGCTGTTTTAGGGTACAGTAATTTCCAAGTGCACTATTAGGTTGCGAGGTAAATAATCTCTAGAGATGAATATTTTTTTCTTTCTTTTTTACTGTAAATGACAATAGTACATAAGCTAGAAACTTCCCCTGTAAATTCTGGTCATCCCATTTGTTTGCTAAGTTCCAGTATGGACTCAGGACCTGTTCTGTCAGTGCACTGAGAGGTTTTGCACCCTTGCTCACGCCCTTCTAGGTGGTCCATCAGCTTTGTTTAAGGACTTGATTAATAGCCAAGCACAGTCAAATTTGAAAGAGGTTTTTTGATCATACAGGTGAGGAAATTAATGACAGCAACTTATCTATTGTTTAGATAGGAACAGAAGTCCTGTTTTCCAAGTGAATAAAATGTTGAGGCAGCCTGCCTCCATTTGAACCTTTGTCCCTGCTGGTACTTCCACTCTTCTCTCTGGAATTTCAGATAACTCAGGGAGCCTTGAACAGTCGGTGAGGTCAGCCCACACAGAGCAGCTTGCAGCAGGGATAGGTTCTTGCTATGGATACAATTCATGTAGAAGAATATAAGTGGGGATATGGGTAACTGAGGACTGTAACATAAAGTTACATGACTAGTCAGATTTTTTATGAGAAATGCTAAATAATACTTATATGTGAACACATCTGTATTTTAACTATTGTGTTAAGAAATGATGGAATTAAAACATTTTGCCTGTAAATTATTACATTATCAGATTTTTATATATATTTTAATTGATACTTTGCAAAACTCAAAATATTCCACTCAATTCATATGAAAAACAATTCCTAGAGTTTTCACTAATTGGTTTTCCATCATTAGTTGTTTATATTGATTTTCTGTACATTTCCAACAACAAATCTGGGAAACAACATGCTCTGGTAGATAATGACTGATTTAAAGCTATACACTCTATAATGATTGGGAAAATGAAAATATTTTACTTTTTAAATGCCAGCTATATACGTTCAAAAGAAAAACCAGATTATGTGTTTTCAATTTCACTTTTTATGACATCAGATGCATGTGGGGAAACTTTTAGTTATTGTTTTATTGGTTTGCTCTCAAAAACTTGAAGAATATACTATTACAAAAGATAACATGAGGATATTAAACTGTTGAATGATTTCTTAATAAAAATCTCATTGCACTGCTATTTGTTTAGTACCTAAACAATAGTGTTTCAAGGGCAGTGATTCATCAAATATAGCAGTGAGTGAGAAAGAAATAATCTATCCCAAGTTAATATGTGGAGTCTCTACTTTTTTTGCTTAGAAACTTTCCAATTTCCCTAACAGTAATGATTTTTTTTTTAAGCTATGCATTTGCAATGCCTGTTTAATGAACAAATGTTCTTCATTTAGGTTCATCATGCTTTGCAAGATACCTTTCTGTTGGTTGTCTATCAAGTTAAATATATTTCTTCCCAACACCATCTGCCCATTTTACCTAATAATGCTAGTTCTTCAAGGCAGAGGATTTGTTGCATGGAGTAGCAATAATGGGAAATGCTCCCGTACTTTCCTGGTCTTTCAATGCACTGATACACCTGAACTCCTCTGTTATTACTCATGTTCTCATGCAATAACAACGCTGTGGGAACATCAGGCTGTATCATGTTGCCTGGAGTGGTTGGTTCTGTGTGTCATGGATTGAAACTTCCTTATAATTCTGCAATGCTTTCCAAAACCTCTTATCTTTCTATCACCCATATGCCCTGCCTGTGACAGCTGATCCTCTGTACACTTTGCTTGTATTTTTTCTTACCATCCCTTAAGAATACATAGTGTCTGTTCATGCTTGGCTCAGGTTACCATATTTCAACTGTAATAATTCAGTGTGATTTTGTTTTCACCTTACTGAAACATTTTCTTAACCACAACAGAATCACATCCATCTTATGCACATGCGTAGTGCATATTTCCTCGATTTAACTCTGCTCTTGCTTGGAGCACCTTCACCACTGGGTTCAGCGAGACTGCCATCAGCCACACGGCACCCAAGATGCAGACCGTGGAGTACGGCATCTCATGTACAGCAATTACTACGTGTCAAAAAATGTGTCCAGTCCTGCAACACATTCAAGAAGATTGTTAGTTCAGTATGATGCTTGTACTGGCAGAACCTACTTCTCCGTTAAAGGAGCATAGGCTGAAAGGTTATGGCTTAATGCAACAAACAAACAAGTAATTTTCTGCTTTGAGGTTCCTTTTTGCTGTTTAGCAGATAGATTCCTGCATGATATCTGTTCTCTCTAAAATGGTTTTATAGTATGCTGTGTTTGCCAGCACAATATTAAATGGTCCCGAGACACTGTTTAAACTCACTTGTCATGTTTTCTGCACTATACCTCACTTTGTAATTACTGCCTCCTGTTGCCAATAATTCGTGCCCTCCAGAAGGCCCTGTTTAAGTCTGAGTAATAAAATACTGAAAGATTAATATTCAGTTGATGACAGATCATTTAATGCAACTCTTGACAAAACTCTCCAGTGTCTAGGAAATTGGCAGAATACGGTTGATGGCTGCTTTCTGATGTCATTCACTTAGCAACCAAGGGTTAGTTCTCTGAGGTTATTCTCCAGAGTTTAATGGAACAGACTTCTTTTCAATCTTCAGTCCACTCAGGGAATTGTATGAGGTGAGTTTAATTTATATGTATTTGGCGTGAAAGTGGATCTTCTTAGATTGCAAACCAAGACTTGCATTACTGTTTCAGCACTGCAGTTAGCAAAAATGAATATTTTCATTTAATCATGTTCTGATACTCCCAGTGAGAGCAAAAGAGTTTTGCATGCATGGATTCATATTCAGGTTCTGAAGCTGCACACTGTAGTCTAGCTTTTCTCAAAATCTTACGGAAAATTGCAAACAGCTTCATATGTTGTCAAGCACTTGGATGATTTGCCTTACTGGTTTCAAAACCATGATCTTAATAACTTAACTAATAAAGTGAAACATCACATCTGCTTCTTTCCCCATACCACACCTTTATGCCATCTTGGCAATACAAAGGAATTTTAAAATCAGTGTGGATCATAACTAGTTTACAAGTTGATTTCAGTAGGGCTGTTTAAGTAGGTACATTCCAGCTGAGTAAGAGCACTGATAAATTGTTTCTGGTAAGTTTAGCAGCCACAGTTTTTACTGCATGGATGTCACTCTGTTTCTCTGCACATTGATTACCAGAACTGACAGAAGGGAACATACCTCTGCTTAACCTACTTTGGTTCTCACTCAAATGCCTTGGTTCCTTTGAGAAGCCACCGATGCTTTAATGTAAGACATCACAGTATGCTTACTTGTGGTTTATTACTGATGGAGTCAAAGAGTGAGCAGTTCTGGTTTTAAACTTGTGAGAAGCACCAGACTGAAACCTGCTCCTTCCCACCCCCAAAGTCAGTGGGATTTGTCACTAGGGAATGCCTTTCTACCAGGGTTTCAACCAAGGTGCTCAGCTCCTATTCAGAGCGGGGAGAGAGGAAGGAAAGGGTAGAGACTTCAGATACCCAGAGTTAAAAATGGTTTTTGATTGTCTCTGAAAACTAACTAGGTTAGAATTTCATGCTGTATTACCACTGTTTGAGTCTATTTTTGGAGTGTATGCATGTACTATGTAAAAGCATTAATAGCAATCCTTTGCATGAGAGAGTAGGTGCATAAATAGTTTCCTGGGTGGCAACACCATCTAAAGCAGGTCTTAACCTCTCACTCCCACCATTTTCCTGTATTGCTGCCCTCCCCATGGTGCCAGCACAATGTTTATAGGCTGTCTAATAAACCCAGTCATTGAACCGTATATGGCTGAAAAGTAACCTTGTGTGAAAAAAAGAGCTTTTTTTGACTGACAGTTGCCTCATCCTCTTCATAGAACAGCAGGAATGGAACAGCTGAAGGAGGAGAGCTTACCACGATGGAAAGGCAGAAGTAAAGGCAGGGGAATGCCTTGAATTAGGAGGTCATGCTTGCTACTGAACACTTTGTGTTGTGAACCTCTTCACCCTCATTTGGCATCCAACATTTGTATACATAAACTGGATGGATCATCCGTCATTTGATAGCTGCATAAATATCTCAGCTGCCTTGTTAACATGCTTTAGTAATGGCTGAACTCTTGGACACTAATAGGCAGTTAGGATGTTATCACTTATTTCCTGAACTGACCACTTTCACACAGATCACAGAATCATAGAATATGCTGAGTTGGAAGGGACCCATCAGGATCATTGAGTCCAACCCTTGGCCCCATGCAGGACATGCCAGGAGTCACACCATGTGCCTGAGAGCTTTGTCCAAACGCTTCTTGAACTCTGTCAGGCTTGGTGCTGTGACTTCTTCCCTGGAGAGCCTGTTCCAGCACCCAACCACACTCTGGGTGAAAAACTTTTTCCTTATATGCAACCTAAACGTTCCCTGACTCAGCTTCATGCCGTTCCTCGAGTTCTGTCACTGGTCACAAGAGTGAAGAGACCATACTTGCCCCTCCTTTTCCCCTCAAGTGGATGTTGAAGACTGCAATCAGGTTTCCCCTCAGTCTGCTCTTCTCTAGGCTAAACTAGCCAGTTACTCAGAGCTATGTTCTTAGTGGTCATCGTTTCTCTGGAACTTTTTTGATTCAGATGCAATAACCTGAAAAAATTCCTTTCCTTCTCCATTTTCCCTTGGGAATAAATAAGGTAGAGAAATCACTGGAAGAATTTGTGACTGATTTGGAAGTTTTCCTGTAATTAGAATGATGACTTTTTAATATATTTATAAAAATATATAAATATTTGTTTATTTATGTAAATATCTTTTTATATATTATTTATGTGGTTATTGTTATTGTTATCTTTATGGTATTATCATCTCTGGATGTCACACCTGGCTCTATTTTAAAAGAAATTCATGCCTTCAAGAGAGGTCATTAAATGATAAACCACTTTCACCTCTATCTTACTAGTTGCTGGAGCAGTACTGGCTTGATACTCAATAAGAGATTTCCCTTCATAAGTTTTTCAGCATTTCAAAAGCCTAAATTAGCCTTTGCAGTAGTGTTTGCACAACATGCACAATGCATTTGAATTCCATGGATCAGGCAGGATAGGCAGTCCATCCATACGCCACTCTGTGGAAAGGCTGGCCAGCACGAATAAAATGGAATAAGCTCATTTGGAACCAAGTGCTTCTTGCAGTTTTCTCATGCAGCTTTTACCACAGAAGAAGTTGCATAATGTACAGTGGAAAAATCATGTCTTACGCAGCGTCTGATGTACAGGACAGCATACCCAAGCAATGAGTCAGGACTCCCAGGTGAGATGTGAGTCTATGACATGCGGGAATATGTTCCACGTGATTCTCTTGGGAGCTGCAAAACATTAACAATTTTCTCAGGTGACATTTAGCTCCCAAAAAGACACTCGGAACACTAGGCATTTTTAGAGAATCCTGTAATTTCCCCTACATACCCCATATTTCAGTTCCCTCTGATTTTTCCGGCGACAATCATATGAAAAAATAAAACCAATTGGCTAGTATAAATTCTGTTAAGACTTGCCCTCTATAGAATTGTCTAAGAGTTTTGAACAATCACCTGAAAAGTAATGCCCAGGGAATCCTTCAGAGTTTACACCAAGTTTGCTGCCTTAGGGGACAAGGTTTTTGGTGGTCAGCTCCTGAATGTGTGTTATTCTTGCTGAGTAGGTGTGATCAGTGCAGTCCAGGATTTATGTGTCTCTCTAAGAGGACTCCAAGCATTGACTGAAAAGCAGTGAATGAAATGTTGGCTACAAATTGGACAAGTAGCTGTAAAAGTAAAATACTAAAAGCCTTAAGATAAAGTTGTTTAGAAGAGAAATATGTTCTGCTTACAACCGAGAGAGAATGATTTGGGGTAATGTTTTTCCATTTAACCATTGTGTTGGTGAGTTTACATGTCTGCTTTTAAGAAGCAGTTACATGTTCCTTTGTACAGGAATTTCAAAGACAATATGGCTTAAGCTGGGGATGGCGGGTGGACTCCTGTCAAGATGACCTTGGAGATGTTTGTTACTACTTTCTTGCCAGAAGTTGCCAGTTCTACACCAGAATCAGCAGACCAGATTATTGTTTAAAAATGATCAAACTATTCCTTGAGCTGCCTCCTAATCTTTCTACTGAAGTGGCTACAGAGAGCTTATGTGATATGTTACACTTACTCTCTTCTGAGTTGCTTACTTTTTTAAATTGCTGTGCACGTTTGCTCTCTGAAGGCACCTATACACCCTAGAGCAAGTGTTTGTGTGGCACAATGCATTTGTGTGGCCTCAATTAATGAAAAACCTATGTATGGGAAGCAATGCAGATGAATTGGCAGGATGGGATAGTTAGCTTTGCTGAGCAGCAGAGCTAATTATTCAGATTCTTGTTATTCAGGGCTACACTGGAACAGTGCTGGTGAGGAAACTGCACAACTGCTCAGCATTTTCAGTCAGGTGACTTCAGAGAGATCAGTGTGTAGTAATCCTCATGCTGTAAAAGTTATTGTTTGCCACAGTGGCCATGCCACTTGGGAGATTTGAGCTAGTGTTCTGAGGACACACGTTTAAGGTGTTGGCTCAGGGTTCTTTGATAGTCAGCTGTAACTCTGGTCCACTGCTTCCATTCAGTGTGTGCGTATAACAATAGCTGTGTAGCTGTGATTTGAGATGCTTGGTGTCTTATTATGCAGTGGAATAGGCTCAGTAGAGATGGACGTTTTCTCTGCCTGTCACTGCTGTCATCTTTATGTTCCACTCTCATAAAGATAGCTTGTTGGGCTACACCTGAAAGCCTTCAGAAAATCCCAGCGAACGTATTTCGTTAGTCACGAAATACAGTCTATAAATTGCCGTCAGGGACTCTCCATCCAGACAACTAGCAGGGTCAGAATTTTCATTTACTGGATCTGGGCTGGCTGAACGGAGGGGAAGTCCCACCTGCGTGCCACGGCGCGGCGCGGGTGGGACACGCCTGGAAGTTACACGCCGGGACGTGCAGCCCGTGTCGCTGCGCTCCCCGCGCCCACGCTGACACCCACCCGCTCCCGTGAGCGCTGGCCCGGCAGCACCTGGACAGCAGGATTTGAACAGCAGCCTCCGGCCGCCCAGCCAGAGCCTCCGGGGAGGCACAGCCGAGCGCCGCTCGAGTGTCCCGGGGCAGGGAAGGGAGCGGGGCGGCAGCATCGCCTCCCACTCCCGCTCTCCCCTCGGGCCCGGCGGCCGCGGGAGCTGCTGGAGAGGTGGCAGCCCCTTCCCCTGGGGCCGGGCCGGGCCGCTCGGCTCCCCGTGTCCCATCGTGTCCCGCCGTGTCCCGCCGTGCCCGTCGCGTCCTCAAGCCGTGCCCGCAGTGTCCCCTGGCGGCGGCGCGCCCGGCCGGCCCGGCGGCTGCGGAGAGGGAAAGCCTTTCGGTTCAAGGCTGGAGTTTCGGGGCTGCGGTGAGGAACTCGGCACCGACCCCGGGCTGCATCGAAAGCAGCGTGACCAACAGGGAGAGGGAGGTGATTCTGTCCCTCTCCTACGTTATGGTGAGACCTCACCTGGAGTGCTCCGTCCAGCTCTGGGTTCTCCAGCACAGGAAGGACATTGACCTGTTGGACCAAGACCAGATAAGGTCAACCAAAACGATTAGAGGGATGGAGCACCTCTCCTACAACGAAAGGCTGAGAGAATTGAGTTTGTTCAGCCTGGAAAAGGGACGGCTTAGGGGTGACTTATTTGCAGCCTTCCAGTACCTGAAGGGAAATTACAAGAAAGATGGAGAGGCTTTTTACAAGAGTGTGTATTGACAGGACAAGGAGAAATGCATTCAAAGTAAGACAGTAGTTCTAGTTTAGATTTTAGGAGGAAGTGCTTTACTGTGAGAGTGGTGAGGCAATGGAACAGGTTGCCCAAAGGGGCTGTGGATGCCCCATCCCTGGAAGTGTTCAAGGCCAGGTTGGATGGGACTTTGAGCAATCTGGTCTAGTGAGAGGTGTCCCTGACCACAGCAGGGGAGTTGGAACTTTAAGGTCCATTCTATCCTAAGCCATTCTATAATTCTATGATCCAGACCCCTTTTCCTGGTGAAGCACCTAGGGAAAGCTCAGGCCAGACCCTAGCCCTGCAGGCCAACCCTCCCTGGTCTGCAAGTGGAGGATTCCCCTGCAAACGAGGGAAGTCGGCATATCTCTGAGCTCCTCTAAGGCAACCTGCTGTGGGACTTGGGCCATAGGAACCAAATTTTTATCTAGGATAAAAATAGAAAATGTATAAACCACTTTCCAGCCTACCCAACTCTCTGACTTTTGGGAGCGTGTCAAGCTTTAATGATCTGTTTCTGATGATTCTGCCCAGCCTGCTGCAAGCAGCCAAAACCAGCACTGTTACAAGAGAATAATCCTCATTCCAAAAGAAATTCCAGCAGCCTTGGTGTGGCTAGACTGAGTATCTGCTTAATGTTGGCTTACCATTAAAGAGCCAAACTCCTTACAGCATGCTACATGCAATGCTGTTTCAAATTAACTAAAATACTAGAATCACATTCAGATGATGCAAGACAGACTTATATTTTAATTCCAGAAATATGTAAAGGTCTCTCACAAGCCATGCATAATAACTGCATCTTTCTGGCGCCAGCACTTGTGCTTGTCATTTGCTGACACAGTGCTGAGTTATCTGAGAAGCAAAACACGTAATGTTTCAGAGAATCACGCTTGTTGTTTGGAGGATGGGAGAGGAAACGGAAAGGCTAGTTACCCTTGGATATTAAGTGTTAATGTGCTGTCCTATCTTTAGTCAGTGGGGGAGAAGGAATGGAGCTGCTGTGAGTAAAGTGCATTTGAAAGCTTGTTTCGCTTCTGTTTGGTGTTGCCTACTATGCAGACAGCCAGTATCTGGTTACTGTCTTTGAGCTGTTCACACAAGCTGATCTGGCGATAGTTTGATTGAGAAACACATACTGGAAATACCACATTTCATAGAAGGAGACTGTGAATAGAAACCCTACGTTTGGGCTCTATCTTATTTCTCACTATCTTTACTAGAAATGAAATAGCCCACAGCTTTGTGATTCAGTGTCGTGCTACTCATAGCATGCTCACAGTTTGTGTTGAAGCAGTGGAAGTGCTATGCATACCTGTGAGTTAAAAGGTCTCCATGTGAACTGGGCATTTCTGGGTTTGAGCAATCAAATTATGTACAAGAACCAAGACACTTTTTAGAGGACTAGTAGAAGACTAGGTTGCAAGCTTTGAATTTGCCTTTTTTTTTTTTTTTTTTTTTTAAATCTCTTGAAATCAGGCATCAGTTTTGTTTGTGCTGAAGTCTGTCTTTCTGGGGGCAGAAACCTTCATAACTCATGTTGCCCATGAGAAGAAATTATTCCAGATTTTGTTCTTTCCCTCTAATTGTCCACAGTCCCTAATACTTTCTTTCCTAATTGTTATTCCTGAGGATGGTGACTGTTTTCCTTAAAGAAGTCAAAAGAGATGCAAGAAACTGTCTTCATCCACAGACTGCATATTCTGACCTATGATTTATCAGAAGTGAGGGCACTTCAGGGAAATTTCTCAGAGGCATCTCCAGGGAATATTAATTTCTGAGTGGGCATAAAAGAATTTTTCTCTTTTTATATTTTTCTCTCATACTTTTGTCTGCAGATTATGTTGCACTTTATGTCTGTTACTATTTAAAAAGTAGATGAATATATTTTCTTCTGCCTTTAATAGTCTCATAGCTTTTTGGCACAATTTTCCATTTTTACCAGCTCAGGACTGTAAGATATAAATTCCAGAGCCAAACTTCAGTTTCTATAATCATTCCATCTAATAAGTATTTTTGGCATGTCTCTGCAGGAGATGTTTGCAATCATTTGTCTTGTGTTTTACTCTGGTAAAATAATGTTCTGTGTTTTGCTCTATTAAGTCAATGAAGATTCTTGACAGTAGAGTCAAAGAGAATCCTCTTGCCTCTTTTTATGAAGAAATGTCTACCTCTGAGATTTTTATGGAAAATGAATCCAGATTTTCAGGGACTTGGAGAATGAAGAACTGCCTGTTGTAGGAGAAGTTCAGGTTCAAGACCATCTAAGGAACCTGAAGGTGCACAAGTCCATGAGACCTGATGAGGCACATCTGCAAATCCTGAAGGAACTGGCAAAGGAAGTGGCTTATACTTGAGAAGTCATGGCAGTCCAGTGAAGTTCCCACTGACCAGAAAAGGGGAAATATAACACCCATTTAAAAAAAAGATAAAAAAGGGAAGACCCAGGGAACTACGGGCCAGTGTGTGACTTCTGTTCCTGATACAGAGGAGCAGATTCCCCTGGAAACTGTGTTGAAGCACATGGAAAATAAGGTGCTTTGCAATAGCCAACAGGGCTTCACTAAGGGCAAATTGGCCCTGGAAATTTGGTGGCCTTCTACAGCAGGGTTACAGTGGTGATGGACAAGGAAAGAGCAACTAAGTCATCTACCTGGACTTGTGTAAGGCATTTGATGCTGTCCTGCATGACATCCTTTCCACTAAATTTGAGAGACATGGGTTTGGCGAATGAATCCTTAGTGGATAAGGAATTGCCTGGAGGGCTGCCCTCAAACCATTGCTTTCAATGGCTTGAAGTCCAAGCGGAGATGAATGGCGCTCCTCAGGGATCAGCACTGGGACTGACACTGCTTAACACCTTTGTCATTGACAGGGACAGTGGGGTCGAGTGCACTATCAGGGGGTTTGCTGATGACACCAAGCTGTGTGGTGCAGTCAACACACTGGAGGGAAGGGATGCCTTCCAGAGGGACCTTGACGGGCTTGAGGTGGGACCCATGCAAACCTCGGGAAGTTCAACAAGGCCAAGTGCAAGGTACTACCCCTGGGTCAAGGCAATCCCAAGCACAAATACAGGCTGGGGGAGAGAGCATAGTTAGAGAGCATAGAGAGCAACCCTGAGGAGAAGGTCTTGGGGGGCTTTGGTGGACAAGAAACTCAATACAATCCAGCAGGGTGCTCTTGTAGCCCAGAAAGACAACTGTGTGCTGGGCTGCATCAAAAGCAGCATGGCCAGCAGGTCGAGGGAGGTGATTGTCCCCCTCTACTCTGCTCTCCTGAGACCCCACCTAGAGTGCTACATTCAGATCTGGGGTGCCCAGCATAGGAAGGATATGGACCTGTTGGAGTGAGTCCAGAGGAGACCACAAAGATGGTCAGAGGGCTGGAGCAACTCTCCTATGAAGACAAGCTGAGAGAGTGGGGGTTGTTCAGCCTGGAGAAGAGAAGGCTGTGGGGAGACCTTATTGCACATTCCAGTACCTAAAGGGGGCTACCAAAGAGCTTGAGAAGGACTTTTATGGAAGGGCAGGTATTGATAGGACAAGGGGCTTTAAACTCAAGTACTATGTTCAGTTTTGGGCTACTCACTTTAAAAGGGACATTGGAGTGCTGGGGTGTGCAACAAGGCCCATAAAGGGTCTAGAAGGCATGTCTTATGAGGAATGGCTGAGGGAACTAGGTTTGGTTAGCCTAGAGAAGAGGAGTCTCAGGGGGGAACCTCATCACTCCCTACAACTACCTGAAAGGAGGTAGTAGTGAGGTGGGGGCTGGTCTCTTCTACCGTGCCTAAAGTGAGAGTACAAGAGGAAGAGGTCTTAAACTGAGATAGAAGAGATTCAGACTAGATATCAGGAAAAAAAGTTCACTGTTAGGGTGGTCAAGCATTGGAATAGGTTGCCCAGGGAGGTGGTGGAGTTACCATCCTTGGAGGTATTCAGGGGGCATCTGGGTCTGGCACTGGGTGATATGGTTTAGTGGTTTAAGAGTTAGAGTTGTAGTGCTGGCTGGACAGTTGGACTGGATGATCTTGAGGGTCTCTTATGACCCGGATGATTCTATGAAAGAAGATAGGGTTAGATGAGATATTGGGAAGAAATTCTTTAGCATGAGGGCAGTGAAACACTGGAACAGATCGCCCAGAGAAGTGGTGAATATCCCATCCCTGGAAGTGTTCAAGGCCAGGTTGGATGGGGCTTTGAGCAACCTCCTCTAGTGGAAAGTGTCCCTGCCCAGGGCATGGGGGTTGGAACAAGATGGTCTTTAGGGTCCCTTCCTACCCAAACCATTCTATGATTCTGTGAACCAACTGTTCACTGATCAAAATCCATGGTTTTGGCTCTCTGGCTGTGTGTAACCATCTAAAAACTTACAGTTAAGAGAAAGTTTCTGAAATATATTAGGAAGAAAATGGCACCTTCCTCTGGGAGATGAACAATGGATGCTCCAATTAAAGTACAGATTGGTTAGAATTTTTTTGAAAGGCTGAAGTGTATAACTTTGCTCTGGTTTGTTTCTTAACAGATTGATGAAAGATGAGGTAATATAAACTTTTTGTCTGGTCCAAGGCTTAAGAAGCTTAGCCTGAGCTCAGTGGTCTGCTTGCTCCTTGCAAAGCCTTACATTGCAGGGGTTTGTTTGCTCCTGTCCAGTGGGAACAGTTATGTAGCAGTTAGAATTTACTGAAGGCTAAAACTGGTGGTGTAAAACAATAGCGATAGGGGGTTTAGTGCCAAAAGTTTGAAAGAGACTCTTTTACTCATTACTTTTTTTTTTTCCCTAAGGGATTTTTTTTTCTATTTAAAAACAAAAGAGTTTTCACTCTTAGTAATGAAATGTTTCACTGAATGAGAATGTGTGGAATACTATTGATCTCCCAACAAGTTTCATGGGCTGGAATCCCTATGCATTTAAAATGGGAAAACTACCTTGTGATCAAACCTCCCTTGTCCCCACTCATAAATTGGGAATCGAAACAATTCTTTGTACCATGTCTGTTCTTTTCTAGACAGGATTTTAGCACTTCAAAGAATGGTCCATTACTTTGTATTTGTCTGCTGTTTGGTGGCATAAGAAAGCCACAAATTTATGTGTGGTTTCTAAGCAGTGTTTATTACAATGCAGACTGAGACAAGTTTAACAATGACTTATATCATGGTGTAAGTTTCTTATTGTGTGTAAATTATTCCTAAAAGAGGAGGATATGACAAAATTCAGTAACTGGAGCTAATTCAGCACTCATCAAGTGTGCAAAACAAGTGTACTGGAGATGTTTTGGGGGATGAAATAAGGGAAGATAACCTACATATTTGGGGAGAACTATTAAATCTTAAACTCTTGTTAGTTATCCATGTCACCACAGGCTGGTGGGAAATGTGGCCAAGTTTGAAGGAACACACTGAGTTGAGCTGGGAGTCTTGGGAGCTGCAGGAAAGAGAATTTTTTGATAGATGCTGGTGATTTGTGTTTTGAGTAGGCAGGCAGAGTAAGAGGCTACGACGAGGTTAGGACTGAAAAAGAGCCCGTGAGGGCAAACTAGCTTTCTCACTTTTCTTGCCCTTTACTGTAACACTTGCAAGTTCTGCTTATTCAGAAAGACAGAATGCAAGAGAAGTGCTTTATTTCCCTCTTGGCCTCCAGCTTTCTTTGCCAGAACAGTTTTTGTGACACTGTTGGGATGAGACAGAATTTGTTTTTCAGCTTAGAACTATAGTTTACCTGGTGAGGAGGGTAGATGTATATAACTGAGAGCTTGAAAAGAAAACTAAAAACCAACTGTCACAATGCTTGTTACTGAATCTGCTACTGCCATTGATATTGTTGCTTTTTACCATAAGTCAGATAATACTGTACTCATTTTATAAACCTGTACATGTTAATTTTGTGCAGGTCACTCTGCTCAGCTCCTATCTGTGGACAGCTTATATCATCTGTAAGTTGATTCTCATCTTACATACTCTGAAGAATAACCACTAAGTCAATGATTTACTTCTCTTGGACACCAGCATTATAGTTTATGCCACTGCTAAATTTGATCCACACAGTTTTTGGAGATGCATATGCCTACCCTGCTTCTGAATTTAGCTCTCTGCACTCTTACTAAGTAAAAGTCTGGAAGGGACAAAAAGAGACCTCCCTCTGAAATTTAATCCAGATCACACATGTGGTATGGTACAGAACAAGAACCACAGAGTTCTCTGCCAGTCCTAGATCTTATAAAATCTAAATGCACCAATAATCACTGAGGTTATTTTTAAATGTTTAACATGACTCTCCAAGGCGCACACACATTTAACATCTGTATCTTTTTAAAGGGTTATTTATTCTAATATATCACAGCTCTGGCAGTAATTTTGTGTTAATTGCTCAGAACAGGCTGAACTTTTGGGGGCTATAAATTTAAGTATGACATGTACTGTGAGTTCAGGTTTGTTTTTTTTTTTCCAATTTTACATATGTTGAATAGCCAACTAACCTGACATCATTGGGAGCTCAGGATGGTTGGTGACTGTCCATTTCACTCCACAAGTGTGGATTTATTACCATGAGTCATAGAAGTAGAATTACCTTTTCATGAGGTTGGAGTGATCTGTCTTTCCATATAAGATGCTACTATGGTAATGTTGATCATGTTACTAGGGTGACCTAAAAACATTAACCGAGTGTTTTAGACAGAATTCATTTTAAAGGAAACTGGGCATTAACTTCTGTTCCCTTACTAATGCATATGCTTATCCATACTTAGAAATACTCTTTAGTGCTTGAATTTTAGTCCAAGCACTAAAGCACCTTAGTGGTGCTTAAATCCCCAAAAGGATTTAAACCATAATTCCAACTCTCTGCCGCCTAACCCTAAATTTCTGTTCAGCTGGCCACGTACAAACATCAGAATTCATCACTCGCATTTTCATTCTGTGGACTTGCACAGACTCAGGGCTCTAGGAATGTGCTCTGAGTGGGAATATACCTGCCTGTTTGACCATCAGGATCTAATGTGGCATTCATTCTTCTTCTTAAAAACCATCTTGTTCCAACCCCTCCACCATGGGCAGGGTCACCTTCCACTAAACCAGGTTGCTAAAGGTCTCAGCCCACCTGGCCTTGAACGCTTCCAGGTAAGGGTGTGGTGCTATGCCATGGGAGCTGTGTGTTTATTTAGAAGGCTTGCTTAATAAATTCACACTCCCATGGTTTTTCCACAATGACTATGGAAATGTCACATGGTAGAGTGTGGACTGTGGATCTCTCTTTAAAACTCAAGGTTCTCTATCAACATTAGCAGGGTGTTTTGTTTTTTTTTTGGAAGGATGTCTTGTCCAGTCCTTGCATTCATATCCTTCTTTCATTTGCAGCACAGGAGTAGTATGCTAATGCTTTACTACTTAGGGAGCAGTCTGGAATGCCAGACATAACTGGATAGGATCTCAGCAGCTAGGACACCGATTAAATGTCTGTGAGCAGCAGAACTAGAGACTTGGCAAAGAGAGTAGGATCCTATAGTGCATTCAGTGCCCATGAATATTCAGAGTGAAGGGGTCAGTTAGGAAAGAATTTCGGTTTTTCTGCTTTTGCTTGTGTCAGGTCAGAGGGAAACCAGTTTTCCGGATGTAATAATATTGTTGCTGCTTCTGAGCTAGGAGTGTCCAGAACGATCTTTTCTGTGCTTTACAAAATTGTTACACAACTGTTTCAACAATCATAAGTGCTGGTGAGGCACTGTGCAAGCAATTTGGATCATGAGACAATTAAACGAATTTTAAAGTTCCTGGAAAAAAACCCACCAAACACAAAACGTCTTTAAATGGTGGCACTATATTTTTGGGAAGAGATGGAAAATAGCCCTCTGTCTATGTTCTGTGTCCTATGGCCTTCTTCTCTGGTGTACTTACTGCTGTCCATGGAAAAGTGTATTGGGTTTGCGTGGCCAGATTTTAGTAACATTTCCTCCTTTTGAGTAAGTATTTGTGCAATTTAATGTTTGCTTTATCTTTCTGTAGAATAGTTTCATTTCTCTTTAAGGGAACTACTTTGCTGTGTGCTATAAACCAGTTTTGTAACATTCTCTTCATTTGAGTGTCGAGTTCTAGAAAGATGGGAAGTGTTAGTGCACAGAAGGTAGGAGGGTCAAAAGTGTGTTGAAGAAACTCAGATCAAAGCAACAACAGATGAACGTAACACGGAATGCTTTGTGTTGCTTTTTCTAAGTGCAGAGGGGCATGGTATTACTTGAAAAGTGTGTATTTTTAAAAAATTAATCATTCCTTTCTCTTGTTAATAACTTTAAGGATTTTTTTCTTTGGACCTAATACTGGTAAACCCTTCAAAATTAGCCCTGATAATTGGTTTCTTAGTCACCTTTTCCTCTGTCCATGGATAGTTTTACTGCCAACAGGGGAATACGATATGGCCAAGCCCGGACATTCAAAAAGCCCATTTAAAAAAGACCCTCACATGTACAAAGAACCAAAGAAAAACACTTGTTTATAGACATGAAATGTGAATCAAAATTAAATTTAATTTATATTCTCTTGGTTTCTGAACTTAGTATACACAAGTAGTACTTCTAAGGCTTCTCCTACAGTCATGAGGAAGGAGGATCTCACACCATCACATGTATTTCAGATTTAGGATTTAGAGAATGTGTGATAAAACCACAGGGATTAGCTACAGATGCAGGAGTTACAAGCACTGCGTGATTCAATGAGTAAGGATCCCTGTCTTTAGCCAGGAAAGGGTAGATGCATTCCATTCAGTGGAAGGACCAGTGTATACTTAGGTTTTCCCCATTTATCTTGTTCTGATCTCAACTCAACCAAGCAGTTGCCAAGGGATTGAGAATTTTGACTGCAGTGGTGGTTTGGATAATGGCATCCAAGGCATTCATGCTCTTCTGTCACAAAAAAGTGTGTTCTGGGTCTCAGGGAAAACTCCAACTGAACCATTTTAATTCTGCATGTAAAATAAGTGTTTTGGAGTTAAGCAAATTTGTCAAATCTGTATTTTCACTTAGGTTTGAAAATAGCCTGTAACCCTACTATAACCCAGGTAACTGAAGTTGTATTTGTTTTATTCAGAGGATTTTTTTATATTTTAATGCGTATTTGATTCATAGATTGTTTACACTCATGATCTCCCTATTGCTGTCAAAGACAAAAGGTGTAAAACAAAGACAAACAAAACAAAACCGCCCCAAACTCAAACAAACAAACAAAAAACAAACAAATCATTGAAAAAAAAAAAAAAACACAACACTCCAAAACTAACCAAAAAGACCCCTAATACTGAATGTATTCCTGGGTTTGAGCTGAGTATCAATTAATTACAGGTGTTCTGGATTATTTTACTCAGCTATAAGTGATAATCACATAGCAATAAAATCTACCCTTCTCTTCAGTAGCTTTCTAGTGACTCAGCAGTTTGAGAATCTTCAGAAGACTTACTCAAAAGACTCACTGTACAAAAGTAAGGGATGAAAGTATGGCAGAAAGAATGGTACTGATTGTTATCTCTCTTTTTTAGGTGGAGGAATTGAGGCATGAGGTAGTTTCTGTGTGTAAGTCACACAGCACTGCAGGAATTAAAATCTGGTAATCAGATGTGTACCCATGTAATGACTCCTTAATGCCACAGAAAATCTTGGAGTAATCAAGAGACTCTAAAAGTTCCAAATATGATTGAGGATGATGAAGACCTTATTGTAGGGAACACTCAGGAGATGGCACTGAAGGTAGAAGTGTGTCAGAGGCAAGAAGAGGGAATGGTGGCCAGAGGAACTAAAATAAATGCTAAATAATACTTCAGATGGTATTAGTAATAATTAATCTGTTAGAAAGTCTAGTAACAGCTGATGATCAGGGTACAAAGGGAACACTCAGAGAACTGAAAAGCTGAAGAAATAGATGTCATTCCCCAGCCAAAACCCCCTTCAGGACAGGGCAAAGGGAGCTAAACAAGCAGAGGTTCTGTCTGAAACTGAAGTGACTATTTAGAGAAGAATCAGCATTAACAAATTGAGTTTTCACCAAAAGGCTCAAACAAAAAAACTGTCACTCTGACTGAATCTCTCTTGGTATCTGAGGGCTGGAGTATGGCAAATGCGTCATCAACCTTTATGAAATGTTTCAGGAGAATCCAAGGAACTATAGGCCTGTAATCTGAACAGGTGAATAAATGGTAATTAGAATAAAGGGACTATGAATGAGTAGGTACTAGATAAATACAGTATACTTAAAGGGAGTCAGAATGGATTTTGTAAAATTAAATTCAGGTTTATGGACACATCTGGCATTCTTGGAAAGGGTTCACAGACACATGGGTCAGGGAGATTCAGTAGATGTATTTTATGATACCTCAAAGGGATTTCAGTAAAATCCTTCTACAAAAATTTTTTTGAAGAAACTGAATAGCTATGAATAGAGAAAATGCCTATACATGCATGAAGACTAGATTAGAAGGTAGAAAAGAAGTAGGAGTAAGTGATGAACTCTCCCAGCAGATGTAGGTCATCCAGTCTTGTTCCATGGAAATATTTACTGAGACCTGCACAGCTCAACATCTCCATAAAGGATCTGGTAAGAAGGTGAGTAGTGTAGCAGAATATTGATGATGGTATAAAATTACTCAGGATAAGCAGGAGACAGGCAGTTTCAGAAGATTGGCAGGAAGAGTTTATATTTACAGTTTGGAAATTAAAATGGCAGATAAAATTCAGTGCAAGGTAGTGCATATCAATCCTGGCATTATATATAAAATGTTGGGCTTGAGTTTACCATTGCTACTCAGGAAGGAGATTTTGGGATTATGGTAGATAGTGTCATTCTGTCAGATGTCATGATTGGCAGTCACCAAAGAGGAAAATAAATTTCTGGAGTTATTAGGAAAGGGATGGTGAACATGAAGATCCTGCTGTATTAATATATAACTCACCTTGAATACTATATGTGTCTACTTACAGTCACTTTATCTTAAACTACTGCGTAAGCCGCAATTTTCACAGAAAAAGTGGATAACATAACAGGAATAATTCAGGATGTAAAATGGCTACCAAAAAAAAAAAAAAGAAAAAAGAGACTGGATAGGTTGGAGCTCTTTCTCCTGAAAAAGAAACAACACAGCAAAGTATAGAATCATGTGGCATGCAGAGGTTGGGTAAGTGTTCTCTCTTGCAATTCAAGAAGGAGGATCTGTCAAATGGAGTAAGAGGGAATAGGGTAAAAGAAAAAAAAAGGAATGGTTTTCTTCTTATAAGTGGTGACAGCCCTAACGAACTTGCCATCAAAAGTTACTGCAGATGCTGGTACTGTGGATGAGAAACTGGTCAAGTACTTGACAGAAAGATTTATGGAAGGGTACTACCTAAAAGATTCATGGCAAGCTTATGTGACTCACTAGCTGAAAATAGTTGGAGTGTGGGAAAGCACCCAGGGAAGCGTACTTGCCCCGTTCTTATTCTTCCTTGGACAGCTGCTTTTGATCAGTGGTGTAGAAAGAAAACTGGGCTGGGTGGACCTTTGGTGTGAACTGGTGGGGCTGTTTAGCTGGGAATGCAGGCAGCTACGTGACATGTCCTAACCTGAGGAACTGAACGATACCCAAGTTGGCTTTAAAGGAGCTCCCTCAGATGCCAGTAGCAGCCTGTCCTCTGGCTGCACGGAGCGTTCGTCCTCTCAGCAGCATCAATTAGCCTGTGCCGAGATTCTTGCTGTCATCGCTGGGATGTTCCCACTACTAAGCTAGCTTATATAAAAATACTGCTATTCCACACTGCTATTTGCTGTGTGGGCATTCCTACTTAGTGGGCATGGTGGTATACAAAGTATTTTGACAGAGTCCAGAAATACAATGATGTTAAAATTATTCCATCTTCAACTCTCAGATTATTTACATTTTTTGATTATTCATTTCACAGGTCTAGTATTTTTTCTGAGTGTCAGCTCTTGTACACTTAGTTTGGGGTCTGAAAATCGTTAGGTTGGGGGTTTTTTGTTTGTTTCATGCATCACTGTTAGCAGTAGTAAAGATATGCAGCCAGAGCTACTGCTGTCTCAAGAATAGATTCCAGTGTATTCTCTTTTAAACTATGATGGTTTTGAAGATCTAATAGCACTGAAAATTAGCAAATAACTATTTTTATCCCTACAGTCAACAGTTCTGACTCAGAGTGTCCATTAAGGAAATTAATTTTAAATAACAGGATTTTTAAAAAATATTCTCACTCAGTATCTTAGCTACACTTAAAAAGGAATGGCATCTATCATAGAAATGAAAATACCATATTAGTGTCATTACAAACTGATGAAGAATGTTACTAAGTAATTAAGTAAATTAATATTATGGCACATTTTAATCCCGGGGTGATTCTCAGGGTCTCCAGCTGGGGGCACTGGGCAGACATGGAAATTTGGCAATGGCCAGGGTGAATGAGACTTGTGCCTGCACCAGTACTCTGCTGAGGGGGAGGAGGCGGGGAAACCAAAACCACTGGGAAAAATGGATGTGAGATACAGTCATCATTCTGGATTTGAGAGTTTTTTAAGATTAATTAGATTTTGTTTTGAAAATTCCATTGCTACTAGCAAACAGCTGTACTCTTTTCATTACCCATAACACATCCAGTTTCTTTTGCAAAACTAGGAATCAGTGATTTTTAAAACTATCCCTTTAATCAATAACTTCAAATTCTAATGGTCCCAGGTAGAAAAGTTATTGTAAACTAAATTTGTTGCCATTCAGTTTCATTAAACATTTCCAGCCTAATATAAATAATTGTCTCTACCAATCTTCGATACTGCTATTTATTCATTTACCTCAGGGGAAGAGCTAGAAAAAGAGTAGAAGATGATCCTTATCAAGGTACAGAATAAAGTCCAGTATACTCTAAGGTCCTCATGGGCCTGTACACACACAGATTTAGCATCTAAAACAACACCTAAGGAGAAGACATGACGTATTACTTTGCTCAAGGAATACCAATTACGTTATTAGGAATATGTCATAGGGATCAGTGGTGATTTCATGGTTTTCAACTCATACCATTCAAGGAAAATTTTATAAAATATCAGTTCAGGAATTCGTAGCCCTAATTGTGTTGATGAGGTTTTCTAAAACAGACCAGGTAGATGATTTTTAAATTTACTAATTTAGGAGTGAACTGGGTATTTAAAAGCAAAATTTGATAGCAGGTATAGGTGAATGCATGGAACACACATATGAGGACTGCACATCTGGAAATGGATGTACCAATAAGGAAAGTAAGCACTGAACATTGCCAAGCTCATGGTAGCCTAGATCTTCCTTCCAGATGATATTTTTAACTTGATTTTGCAATAGTGCAGTGGATTTCCTGGTCCCTGGAGCTCCTGGCCTCTGTATTACAAGTTATGACTGCTTGCAATAGACTGAAGCCAAAAGTTTTTGTCCACATCACCGGCTGTCAAAACACAGGGACTTCTGTCTGGGTGTGTAGATACTCAGTTTTGGAAAAGCAGGAGAGAACATTTTGTTCATCTTTCCTCATGTTTCTCCCCACACACACCAACACAGAGAAAAACAACAAAGCCCTAATCATGCCATACTACTTTAGTATCTTCCATGTAACCAGAGAAAGCAATCTATAAATATTAAAGCTTCAAAGCAGCAAAAGCATTAAACTCATTAAGTAATCAGAAAGTTGAAATAACTATCAGCTGGTTGGTTGCAAGCTTAGGAAAGGTTTAGGAGTTCTAATTTCCAATCCTTGAATCCAAGCCCTAGGCCACAAATAAGGAATTAGCCTGGAATTCATGATCAGCCTTGTAATAACAAAATTTTGTTTATACCTTGAAAAACAGCAAACAGAACCAGTTTCACTTTACAAAACACTTATTGTTGCAACCACATAAAATAGGTTTGTTTTTTTAATATCTTGGTGTTGTTTAAGAAAATGAAGTTGCTCCTGGACCTTGAAACTTAGAATGAATTAAATGACACACAAATAAATATATATTAATTCTTTTTTATTAAAGTATCAAAACAAACTTGAGAATAGAAAACAAACTGCTTTTAATGTGTTTTAAGGGTTCTCCTGAATAAAGTACACTCTTAAGAAAACTCATGCAACATACCATTTCTGTTTAGGTCTTTAAACACTCTTTCCCTGGGCACAGTCAAGTGGCCTTGGGTACCATCATTTCCAGAGTGGTGTGCAGGAGCACGCACGCACGCACGCACACACACACGTACAAAAGCAATACAAAGCAGCTACGACTGCACATACAAAGAAATAAAAAATAGATTATCTTCTGACAATAGTAGTGGTACCATATTAACATTTGGCATGCCGAGTAAATAAGATCAAGCAACAAAAGCATGACGCCTGCGTCACCAGTGATATGGTTGAAAGCAACCACACAAGTTCCCTAAGGGAGATCCGTGAATTCTGTCACTATTTTCTAGTCTCTGTGGTAACACTTCATAACTGACTATGAGACAGCTTTGTCTGCTGGTATTTGATGAGCAAAAGACAAAGCCAAGGTGTATGATACTGGGATGGTGCCCTGGTTTTGTGTTTCCACATTACAGAAGCCAAATAACAATGAACATTGTTTGACAAGTTTATTGTAACACACTTCATGTATACCTGTTTTCTGATAAACAGGTGGCCCAATTACACGTAGAACTCACCCTTTAAGCCAGAGAGGTTGCCACACAGTTTCCAAACTCTGCCTACAAGATGTGAATAAAACTCTCACTGAAGTCAATGGAACCTCCTTCCAATACACAGAAAGATAATGGATTCTTAGGACAGAGTTGGACCTAGTGTGTCATCTTTGTAATACATTCACTTTTCAGATGCATGAAGTACATACCTTTAAAATGTGATATAGGACATTACAATATATCCAGACCTTAGGAAGAAGTACTAAGAAGTTCTGTTGCAGAATATAATGATCATATAAGGATCAGGTACAATACGTGATAGACTCATAAGGAATTTGCAGGGTGAGAAGCCTATGGCTGAGGTATCTTTAAGTTTAGACTTTAGAACAAACACTCAATTTCAATACTGCGTAACTGGTGTAAAATATTATGTACAGTAAGCTCCATTTGTATTCTGCTTTGTTTAAATTGTGACATCGAATGGTTAGACACCACTGATGGAGACACAGAATTTTGGAAGGTATAACATCTGCACCCAATCGTTCAAGATATTCAGTGCCTCATCTTCAAAAAAGATGAAGGATAAGTGTTCTAAGTAGCGGTGTCTCAAACACAGCTGATGAAGTTTAGGAATATATAATATTAAACACCAAAGGTAAAAAGACAGCGCAACACTTGTGTTTTCAGTTTTCTCTTGCTCGCAGTATTTATTAACTCTACTCATTATGATATTAGTGATAAATTAGGATAATATTTTCTTTTACAAAAAGTTGTAAGGGTATATTTTATAGAAATAAACAATCTGAGAATTTCACAGAAACATCAGAATTTAAACACTCATAACTCCAACTGTTTTGTCCAGCAGCTCTTCTACCAGTTCAAAAACATCCAAAGTTAGTATTTCATAAAAAATAAAAACAATTGTTCACTACATCAAAACTCCTTTAGATTCTAAATAATATATTTGATTGACTGTAGTTTCCACTCAAAAGTAAAATAAAAGTAGCTGTAATCATAATTTTTCCCTCTGAATCACCTGGTAAAAGGAAGTAATCCTGACCAGGATGGAAAAAGCTTTGTCAAGCTCTTATGCCTGTAAGAGCTATCTGCATAAGCTCTGAAATCCATGGAACCTCTTTTGTGAAAGAGGGTTAATAGCATGAATTAAGGCTTGTAGGATTAGATCCTTGATGAATTTTTTTAAAAAAAACCTTTTCAAGGTTCACAAGCTGGCATTCAGTCCTAGAGTTCTTTACTTCAGCAAAACCTCTACTAATACTCCTTGATAGTTAGTTTCCTCTTTCCAGTGGGTCTAATTCACCAAGTCACTAAATGATGGTACAAGCTGCTCTTTAGCAATCAAAGAAAAATTGTAGTCCCCAAAGGATAGTAGGTGAAGTGATAACTCATAAAATACGAGCTAGGCCACATGGATGTTTTGCAAGAAACATTTCTTTGTCACACCTACAAGGCTCTTCAAATTCAGTCACTGAGATGAGTCATACAAGAAAACCCACACAAGTGCTGTGAAAAAATTGACAAAGCTTAGTTGGAACTAAAGGGGTTTTTTGTGTGTGTGTGTTAGTTTAAAATGCAACATTACCCATCAGTACATTCTGCCAGAAACCATCCTCCTGGAAACTTCAAGAAATAATCAGTCTTCTTTCCCTATCAGCAACAAGGAAAAGTAGAGTCCATCCAGCACAGCTGTCTGTACCATGTGCATCACTGGAAGTCATAGTGTTCTAGCACAAACGTCGTGAGTGCAGATACTGTATGCTAGCAGAGAGCTAAAACTTCTGAAGCTGTTGTCTGTAGCTCCTAGGAACAGCAAGTATGACAGGTGCAAAACCTATATTTGAGGCAGAAGGCTCTTCAATTTGATTGAGACCAGATCTTCCAAGGGGAAGAATCGCTGTCAAGCCAAAATGATTCTTTCCACTTAAGAAAGCAACCTGCCCTTCCTAAAGGCTCTTGACTAATAGAATCCTACACATTATGTCAGATCCTCCATGGATTCTGGTAGTTGTTAAAACCACTATAAATATTTCCATGTTTGCCATATCACTTAACCTTGTAATGTGCCTTCTTTGATCTGTTGAATAAAAAGATTTCTTTCATCTTCAGGTGTCCTTCCGTTTTGTGCACGAACTATACAAGTAGGCCTGTGAAGATTTAACATGTATATCAAATGCTGCTTCTCATTCTTTAGCTCTTCGATCTGGGCTTTTAATTCCGCATTGATAGTTTCCAGCTTTTCTGATTCCTAGTCACAAAGGACAGAGACACACTATTACACTGAGTAGTTCAAATAGTTAGTTGCAATGTTTAGCTAATAGTTGTGGTCTTTTATCAGTGGGAAAACATATGGCTACCAGAGAAAGAAATCTCATGTTCTTAGTGTGCTGTAATGATGAAACTATACATTCCCCAGTCAGAAACAGTCTAGAATTTACAGTTACCTTCTTTGGCCTTTAGAAAAGTGTAATGGAAGCTGGAAAGCCAAATTCAGACTTCTGTTTACTTACAGGCACAGATACCCAAAGCATTATTGCTGTTGTCTGCAAAATTATTCTGAGCTTTTTAGGTCAAAAATTGACCAAAAATTATCTACGCTGCTTCTTAACTCCCTGAAGCATCATGTCACATGTCTGTAAGACCATGATAAGATAAGAAAGTAAGAACAGAACTTCTTTCCTTGGTCCTACATATAGGAATATAGAGGCCTACATACCCAGGTACAGATCTGATGCTTCTGTAATAAAGTTGTATATCACTACACAGGAGGTGAAGACACAACTGGAGTTCTAGGACATTTTTTTTTTTATATATAACTAATGTTTTGAAGAGTTTGAAGACTGTTGGGTAACACCTTTCTGTATTTCTTACTATGATGGTACTCCGTGCTATCTGTTTGGATCCTGGCAGGATGACAGACTAAGAAAAATTCTAGCCAGTCACTTACTTTTTGCAAACATTCTGTTTTTTCCTTCTTTTTATTTCGGCACTTTGCCGCAGCAATTTTGTTCCTTTCCCTTCTTCTCTTCTTTCTTTCATCCTCTTCAGGAGAAAACTGTCCAACAAAAATGGATGCACACAATCCATCAGATGTTGTAAATATGAAACCTCTATTTCGATAACTTCTACATTTTTAAAATTAACATGGATAGACTTGTCAGTGTTCACATAAGAAGTTACACAAAAATGTGATTGTGACCTTGTTTAACATACAGTATAAAGGTAGTAACCTCATCAGAATTGTCAGTTAAAACCTGACTGGAGGCTGGATGTATGTAATCCACGTGATAGCTCATTTTAAATCAACAGTACTCAAAAAGCTCATTGAATGTCTCCCCAGACTGACTCCCACACCTCCAGGAGAGGAAAAGGAGCAAGGAGCATGGGGAGTAGAGTGGGGGATGTGTCATGAACGAGGCAGCGAGAGTGAGTGAAACTAAAGGCAGCACGAAGAGGGGGATACTAACATACTTCTTCAAGTTTTGTTTTGTTTTCTGTGGAGGCTCAGACCAAGGTGTAGCTGTTTAACTAACTTAAATTATTTCTCCACTTTAAAAGAGAAATGTTTTTCACTGAGAGTATTATCTTAAGTAAAAACCTAGGGTGGATATAGCACAGCTAGTCCCACTTAGTCTAGTCTGCATGGGTCCTGCTGGACTGTCTTTAGTGAAATGGGACTTCAACAGTGACTTATTCCAAGTTTAGCCACAAACAGGCAGGGAAACCAGATATATTGTATTGTTCTAATCATTGTAAAACATTGTCCTTAGATGCTAATAAAAAATAAAATATCCAGCTATGAGAAATACCAGAGGTTTTCCCCAAAGCATTTAACAGAAAGGCAAGCAGCATGCTTGAAAGAGTCAAGTTTAGTAGAGAGGGTTGTCTATAGTTGACATAATCACTGGTCTTGTGGTGAAACTTTACTGGAGAATTAATCATTCTCATTGAAATTCTATTTAAAGAACCATACCTCCGTTTTCATCATTGCTGTTTCAACCGGCCTTTCAGAAACTGTCACCGTGTCCAATGTAGAAGACATCCTGTGGAACTGACGCTTGTTCTGAATGGCAAACCTCAGTTCCTCTTTCACCAGTGGGGTTAAATTTGTGAAATCATCAAACCCCAGTGACCCTGCAGGGGACAAAGTGGGAACAATTGCGGAGGCGCTGACTTCTAATGCAGATACCTGGCCTGAGTGTTGGACCATCATTTTGCTGGAAGATAAAAAGAGATAATAATAATAGTCTTTCAACAACTTAGAAAGGCAAATAATATCTCTTAGAGGTATATTTCATACTGTGAATAATATTGTAGTTCTTACGTTGCTTCAGTTCCCCTTTCCCATGTACCCCAATCTCTTACTAGAGGCAAGCAGTTAAGTATTTGGTCACTAATAAAAACTTCAACTTTTAGTTAACTCAAAGTTAGTATTTAAAAGTAAGAACGGCACCACCACATGACACAATATCTAGGTCTTTCTGAAACTTAATGTTAAAAAAAACTGTGTAAGTATATATACTGTTAATTTTAAATTGGTAATGCATGGGAAATGATAATCAAGTGAATAGGAAGAGAAAGAGAATAAGAATAAAAATCAGAAAGCAAATAAGTAGTATTGTTGTTTAAAGTACAGACAGAAAGTAAGAATATCTTCATCCTCAGAGCTATAACACCACAAATTCCAACTTCAAGGACAGAGCATACCTTGATCTTGGCTACATTTAGGTAAAGCTCAACAAGTTCTACTAGGAGCTGAAGTTTGCTAATCATGACAGGATCTGTCACAAAATTACCACACTTATTCTTACATGAGGTTGTATATCTGGCTCTAAACTCCTGAAAAACGGTTAATGATAAGAGCTGGCACAGAAGTAAAAGTCTATACATGCTCTGTAACTCCAAAGCACAGACTGAGTTGGAGGGATTGACTCAATAAAAATGTGAAGCCGTTTGTTTCATTCCTTTGCTCTTGTAAAATTCGAAACTGTCCTCATGTGCCCTCTATGGGAGGCTTGAAATTCTTATATATTTATGGCCGGATTTTTGCTGATATAAAACAATGTGATTGAATAGACTTCAGGGGAATTATGTAAATGTAAACCCATGAAGAAACCTCAATTCTAGTACATTTCCTAAGAAGCAAACTTACCCAACAGTGCTCTCTACTTTTCTCTCTTTAGTCATTCTTAATTTTTAGCCAGCTTTGGAGGGAGAAAGGTCCCCTACGTGCTTTGTGAAAATTGGTGACCCCACTGAGGGAGAAAGGCAAAACTCAGCAGTCAGTCATTCAAGCACAGTGGGCTAGCTGATGCACACATCTCTGCATGTCACAATCCATCTCTCACCCAGTAGAAGTGAGATAAGAGATCTGGAAGAAAACTGAGCACCTTTTGTGGGTGGTTCAACGGACAAAACTGCAAATCCATAGGAAAACAGATTGCAATACTTCTCTTGTTCATAAAGCAACTTGTGTTAAATTGGATTTTACTACGTCAGTTTTCCAGCATTCTTTGGTGTGTAGGTTTTCGTTGGGGTTTGGTTTTTTTGTTTCTAATAGTTGTATGGATAATTACAGTATGTGTTACCTATTCTGGTTTAGAACTATAATAATTACAGCAAAGTCAATTATAATTAACTTAGTGCAGGTAAGCAAATAGTTGCCTTGGGGTAGCACTGTGGTAAGCTAAATTTCCACATGGTCAACCCAGAATTGCCCAGTTCCCTGTACGTTACTTCAGCAACACACCAAGAAATGTTTGGAGTCATGTGCCTTGACAAGAAGATAGATTTTGCTCAGAGATATCTAAAAATACACTGTAAATCCACACTGGTGCAAATGAGAATAGAATTCTGGTTCATCGCTAAGTGAGGTAAATACAAAAATCTGAGGACAGTGAATTGCCAGTTAGTAGAAAATGCCATGTCCAGCTGTAGTCTTCCTCAATTCTTCTTCACCCAGTCACCACAGAAGAGCTGAACATTTCCTAGAGTCTGGGGGTGAAATCTTGCCTCTACTGCAATCAAGAGGACTTTTCCTATTGACCTCAATGGAGCCAGGATTTCACCCATAGTTGTTAAAGATGGGGAAATTATCTGGAAAAATTTGTTATTCAGAAAGGCCTTGGGAAATTTATGTAATTCTCTTCAGAAAGCCCCTGCTCATGAGTCACATTTAAAGTAGTGATACAGTTTAATCCTATAATCTCAGAAGGCTACCAGTTGCGCTTTTCCAACAAGTCAGAAATGGCCCTATAATTTCAAGCTGAAGTCCTCCCACTATTACTTACCATTTACCAACATTCAACTAATTTAAACAGGCTAATTCTGGATGACACTGAACCCCTCACTGCTAGAAGGACTTTCAGCTATTTTCACTGAATCTGTCTCCTTGGATGCTGGTGATGGCTTCATTCAACAAAGTTAATTCTGTATAATTCAATCCAACCTGGAGTCTTAAATTAACAGCAAAACTGTTTCTCCAGCCTACAAAATAATTAGTTGGGTGAATAATTTTTGAGCTCTGGTGGTTTATTCAATTATGTTACAGTTTAGGTGAACTTTTAATTAAGGTCAGCAGCGGCACCAGAGGAAAGCAAGAATGTTTGTGCTTGAGAAATTGTGTTAATTGTGGATTTCTACTAGTTAGTGGTAAGTGTACCATAAGCACCAACAAAATGCTGCTATAATGGCTTCAGGCCCTCTTGTCCATCTGTTACCAGTGTAAAAAAGAGGAGTGGTAGGGTGCCCAGAGCAGGAGAAAATGTCCTTGACCGTAGAAACTTGCTACCCTCCTGCCCAAACAGCTCACTGGCCTCCCAAACATCTTGAAAGGCACCTCTAATTGCTCAGAGTTTAGGGAAGGGAAGGCCTACCAGGGGGGCTGAGGCTTGTGAAAGGATTTCTGCTGTGAGCTGAGTCCCATTTTGCAGAGCTGTTTGCTACTGGTTTGCTTTCCTGGGGCTCTTCCTTGGGGCAGGACTTGGTAGGGTAGGCTGCCAGTATACCACTGGGATTGTTAGGAGCCACCACGATACAAATAACAGAACTAGCCAGCCTTCTTTCAAAACTCTTCAGTAAACTGAATATATTCCCTTTTCATAGCAACAAGGTAGATGTTTTCCAGATTCTGAGAAACAAATCTGTTTCTAAGAAAAATTGGATTTTACTATTGTAAAGGATGCAACAAGTTGCAGTTCCTTTTCCCAATTTTAGTACAAATCTATAAGCCATCAAGAGCACTAACTCGTTTTCTCTGGGTTTGTAAGGGCTGGGGAAACAGTAGGAATAAGAATATCGAGTCTTATAGTATGATTACCTCATGTCCTTTCTGATATAATCTCTGTTTACTTTGTTAGACCATGCACATGGACCTGTGCTCCAGGCTGCTTTCAATACTCCTGAAGTTACTGACAATGAAGGTGCTGAACATTTCACAGACCTGCACTGTAAGAGTACAACTTGTTCCCAGGGTGAGTTAATGTTTCATTACTTTATCCTCAGTTTTGGAGTTCTCCAAAGAGAACAGTTTTTCTATGCATGGTACCCTCCTAGTTCAGGTAGATTCAGGCAACTTCATTCATTCATTCTCCCTCTGCTTTTTATTTGTTCTTCTGCTGATGAATCTTTCCATCTACAGTGAGCTTTTGCATCTCATCTGCCAATATTTTTAAATTGAGACATACTTCCTAGCTGTGCATTTCTACTGTTTAAGGGTATTCTTGTTTAATATTATTAATAAAAGTGACTACTACTTTCAGTCTTTTTTTTTTTTTTTTTTTTTCTTAACTGCAGATGGTTGGCTGTGCCTCTTGGTTTTATTTCTTCATATGAATTCCTTTTCCTCTGGTGCTGATGCAATAAACCCTGATAACCACTGAGGTTAATCTTAAACAGCATTAAGAGCAATTACAGTTCACAACCTCTGTGCACGCCAGTTGACCTTAAGCTTTCTGACATCCCACATCACTCCCGAACCATTTTCTGCTGCCTTCCAGCTCCTCAAACGCTGTTGTTAGGAGGAAAACTGATTTCCAAGGGAAACCCGTTCTCTGAAACAAGTTTGCTGTTGTGTCACGCCTGATTTGGTTAGGCAACAATTTAGCAACTCATCTACTCCGTGTCACGACCGGGACAGAAAGGAAAGTGAATGTGCCCAGCTCGCAGAGGGAGTTCCCCCTCGGTTTGTGTGAATATCACAGATAAACCTATGCGCGGCAGTGCGTGGGTTTCTCATCGCCTGGGCCGTCCCGGGGCAGCTCCCCAGTCCCGGTGCCCGCGGTCCCCGCGGTGCCGCCGGCGGCTGCCGCGCCCGCCGCGCTCCGGCATCCCGGCGGTCCCGGTCCCGATCCCGGTCCCGGGGCCCGCGCCGTCCCTCCGCCGAGGCCGCCACCGCGCGGTGCCGAGGGGCGCTGCCGGCCCGGGATGAGCCGGGGCTCGGCGGGCTCCTCCCGGCGCTCACATCTGGCGGCAGCCCGGGCAGGGGGTTCCCCCCGTGTGGGCGCCGGGAGCCAGCCGCCACCGGTGGGCGGGTGAGGGGCTCCGGCGGAGGTTCGGCGAGTCCAAGGGCTTTCCCCGGGATCTCGGCCGGCGGCGGCACCACCGAGCCCGACTTCGCCCGGGGCGGCGAAACTTCTCCCGGCGGCGGCCCACGGACTCCCCGGCGGGCATCTCTGCTCGGCGGGACAAGCTCGCACGGAGCTCAACCCCTCGTCCCGCCGGCACTGCGAGTCTCGGCGGCTCCCGTCGCTCTTCCACCTACCTTCCTACCGCTGCTGCCGCTTTCCCGGCCGGAGGGAAGGGGCTCCGCTCCGGCCCCGCCGCGCTGCCGTCCCGGCGGCTGTCCCCGCTCCTCCGCCGCCTCCTCCGGGAGAGCCGCTCGCTCCGCTCCCCGCTCCTCTGCCGCTCGCCTCGGTTGCATCACCCCCCTTATATAGCCGAGCGGGCAGCGCTGGTATTTACTCTGGCGGCGAGTCCCTGGCTGATGTCATGCTATTAATAGCCTCTCCGAAAGAGAGGGAGGAGGGAAGCGGAGCCCGTGGCGGTGATGCAAGGCTTCCCCGCCGGCACGGCTCGGCACGGCACGGAGCGGGACCGCCGCGCTGAGCCGTGCCGGGCGGCATCGCGGCTCTCCCAGGGAGACCATCGGCACCCGGACAGACCCCGTTCTCTTTCCCTCCTCCACGCCTCCTCCCCACCTTTTATTTTCTGGTTTTATTTATTTTTCTTTCTTTCTTTCTTTTTTTTTTTTTTTTTTTTTTTTTTTTTTTTTTTAATTATCGCTCTGGGAGTTTCTCTCTCTAGGCTGTTTTGCCTCTGAGAATAAATCAAAGTCCCTGTCAGGACAAAAAGAAAAAAAAAAAAAGAAGGAAAAGGAAAAGAAGAAAGAAGGGGTGACTGTGTAGTTTTCGAAAGAACTGCAAAATGTGATCGTATTCTACAGGAAAAAACTCTTTAACACTCCCTCCGTTCTTACCATCCTCCCTCGCCCCGCACTCCGTGCTACTTGACATGACAGCTAGAAGTTCATTTCCTATGAATAAGAAGGTTTCGGTTTTTACCGTGAGAAGGAAAGACCCGTTTAATGAAATTATAGAAAGCAAAAAATAATACGGTTTGGGGGCTTTGGTTTTTTTTGTTGGGGGATTTTTATAAAACTTTTCTTAAAACATAGTAGCATACTGTTTCCTTATGATTTCATGAAAAAACAGGGAGTTGCTATAGAAGAGAAGGAAATATGGTTGTGGCTGTGGTGAAGGGGATTTTGTTAAGTTCTTTTTTTTTTTTTTTTCCCCTGGTTTGTTAAAAGCCAGAAATTGCCTTCTAACAGCCCTCAAAGTGCTAGAAAATGTGTCAAAAACCCCACATTTATCCAGGAGAGACACAAAAAGCTTGAAAAGACAGATACACAGTGTTATCCAGTAAATAATATTCCATAAATAATATATACAAACTTATTATTAAGACAGTTGTCAAGCCTCTGTACTTGGTATGGAAAGACCAGGGTATTCCATACTTGAGGATATTCTGACTAAACCAATATAAAATATATACCTTCATATATAAAATGTATATCCCAATTAAGTGTTCCAACCTGTTATTAAATTTTATAAGGTTCAATGTATGAGTTTTCATAATAGGCAATATGATTCAAGTGGTATATTCTTGGACATTTTGATTACTTTGAACATTTTGTCAAGGATATGGTGTTCTAATACTAGTTTGAAAGTCTCTCTGTATCTCCTCTCTATATCCATGTTATTGCCTGGATATATATCTATATATATATATAGATGCACATATTTGCCACACAGACAGAAGTAGTAAACTTAGCTTTTTAAATGCCCCAGTGCCAGCACACTCAACTTTGCAAATTTAACACTCCTATTTTACGTTTAATTGCCTGTTTTTGAAAGAAAAATAATCTGGTGGAGAGGGGAAGGAATCTGGAGTAGTGACGTTGGTTTCCCTCCTGTGGAAGGTGCAGTCTCACCCTGTTCTCCTCAAACAATGAAATGCACTTTGTGAGGTCAGGAATGAACTCCTCTGACCTACCTGGCAGCTCTCCATTTACAGCCCGTACGAGCTGCAAGCTTTTCTTTTCCACTCACCGATAGATAAATCGTTCTCAGCTATTTCAAAACATATTTATTACCTTATCTTTATTAATCTAGGCAAATCAACATCTAGTATAACACTAGGCAAAAAATTTGCTCTTCAGAAGGGTCTAGAGCAAGCTTTATATTTCAGCTTGGTGCAGCCTGGGAAGTTCTTTTTACTTCAGAGGCATAACTTTATAATTCATGCTGTGCTCAAGAACAACTGGCATCATTTTTCTCAAGCCTTGAAGAAAAAAAATATTTCCTCTCAAGCAGAGGCCAAATGTGGAAAATTTCTTCCCAAAAGATAGTTGGCTGGAAAATTTTGAGCATGAAGTTATTATGGAAACGTGTTAGCAACATCGGTTTTAGTGGCCATGAACAGGTGCCTGCTGTAATTATGACAGAGATTTAGCAACTGTCTGTCCTTATTTAGCTAGCTGTGTCAGAAGTGGGTATTTATTTAGAGTATTTCCAGATAAGCAGAGCGATGTTGCAGAATAATGAAGGAGGGAAAAAAAGCAGTTCCCTCCTTCACTGTGGGTAGAAGTACCTTGGCAATCCAAGTGGTGTTATCCTGTTGTTGAGGGTCACTGACGTCTACTTGTTTGCTATACAATGCTGCTTCGCCACTGCTGGTACCATTATTGCCCATGAGCTGCAGCCAGTACTAAAAACTGACAGCAAACCAGTTGTGTTCATTCTTGAACTTCTCTTGAAGTGAACCAGCTCCTCCCTGCAAAGCAAACACAGAAACTGTTCCTGTGCGCATTTGAGATTAGGCCACTGAAACATGTCCTGGCTTGAAACTCTTCAGTGAAAAAAGAAAATGAAACCACAATGAAAAATAAACCCAGTTCCACTGTGTCATACAGGTTTTATTCTGCTCCCTTTTAAAACTAAAGCTAAATTGATCCCAGTAAAGACAAAGGATCACACTCCAGTTAAAAAAAAAAAAAAAAAAAAAAATTAATAATTAAGGCTATCAGGAAGTTGAAGTAAAACCTAGTACAGCCACCAGATGCTCTGATGTTCTTGTCAGTTTAGTTTTTCCATCTCATAAAATATCTTTCATTTACCTCCCACTGAACATTTATCAGTCCTTTTCCAATTCATTTCTCTCTTTCATCGCAAATTGTAGGGGACAGCTCCTCTGAAACAGCACTGTTTTAACAGAGGTAACATTCACGTGCCTAACTTGTTTTCCCTTAAGCCAGGTACAGCATGTCATCACTCAGACTGACATGCATTGGGTTCTTCTCCCTCTGCAGAGAAATTAGGCTGAATACCACCTCATGGTGTGTTTCTTGCAGCCCTCCAGGAGACTCCAGTGTAGAGGGAACAATTCTTTCCTTCACTTTTTCTGGCCAAATTCTGCCTCCACATCTATTGACACTACTTCATACACTGTAGATATTTGATTAAAACTAAAATATGGCAATCTGCTTGTTAAACAGAGCTATAGACATTGTTATACAGAGGAACAGACTCCCATCCTTACAGCAGTAGCTTTCTCCTGTCTTAACATCTATGCCACTGCAGGATGCCAGTCAGAGCAACACAGTTAAAACTCCCACATCCCATCCAGATCCTATGTTGGTTTATGGTCATACAGTTCCATTAAACCTATTTGGTCTGGTGAAAATATAACGAGACACAAATAAATGAAATTTGTATTGATAACCTGAGTAAAACCTGTCTCTATGTGTGTTTTGTGGTTTTAATTGTGTTAAGTTTTGAAATTACTGTAACCCTAACAGGTCAAATTTTTCCCTGCACAGCACATATAAGAGAAAGAGGTTGCCAGAATTCAGAGTTATCATGTGGTAAAATTAGCCCAGAATCAGGTTTTCTGACTCTGCTTAAAAAAATCATTCTCTATCTCTACAATGGGACTTAACCTTCATTATAAATTTTGCTATGTGGTACATTCTGATCTGAATCTACGTGGCAAGACTCTCCTGTTCCCCAAAACATATATACTAATTTTGAGATCATTTTCCCATCTTACTGGACGAACACCAAAGTTGAAACCTGGGACTGGGTTTTCTAAGGTGTAGGTTGCTACTTCTTGAATTATGGGAGCAATCTGCAGTAGAAGTAGCATCAGCCATCTCCACCCAGAAGAGGGTTTTCCAGCTGCTGTATAGGGACCCCTTGACATCTGTGGGCTACTTCCAAATGTTTCGCCAAAAAGTGAATAAAAAAAACCAGACCTACAGTAGTGAGGATAAAATTCACTCTGGAAGTGTTAGATCTCTGTGGGGTTAAAAGGTTCAAAAATGGAAGGGAGTTTAAAAAAAAATAAAACAGGTTAGAGGACAGACTCTCACAGAGGCTGTATGGCAAACCCTGCTACTGTCCTACATTTAATATCACTCAAGAAGATGAGTATATGACTTGGGGAGAAACATAAGTGCACTATTTTAACTTCTTTTATTCTCTAACATTGAAGATTAAATTAATTTGTTCCTTGCTTTTCTCTCCTCAGCTTACTTTTCTTTCCTTACTGCCTTTTCCCATCACAATCCTTCTAAATCGATTCATTTATTCTCTCCATTTAAAATCCCATTCTGTCTTCTCTTTTGTTTTGTTTCAGTAATAGACACCTTTCCCATTTCCTTAAAACAGCAGCTTCTCCTTTTATTTTGCCACTTCCCCATTTCTACTCTTCTCACTTCTCTCTTTTCCCTCCCTGTATCCCTGGATTTCATCATCCCCCTTTCTGTTCCTTTTTTTCCCAGCAATTTTTCTCCCATTGGTCCTTCTGCTCCTGCCCAGAAGCTTCCTAAGCTTAAATGAGTCATTTTAATTTTCTCTTTTGCTTCCTGACATTTTACTTTTTGTTTCTCCCTTATTAAGATGAAGGCACTGATAACAAAATTACCCCTGGATGCAACAAGATGTACATTTCAGGACCAGATTCCAGTGCTCAAAATTATCATGAATTTTAGTAGAGCTTTACTTAATCAGTGAACCACAAGGTTGTCAGTCATTATTATACACAGTGCTTCAGGAGTGCAGGGTGGAGGGGCAACTTACTCAAATATCCCTTCTCTCTAACTTAGAGACAGCCCTGACACTGACCCAGTCAAGTGGATCTTTAGTTCTCTTTTGCTGAAGCCTTTCAAGGTTTTTTTTATCAGATGGACTTTGTGCACCAGCATAGAAGTTGGCCAAGCACAATAACCTGAAATTAGGATTTCTGATCTCTTTGGATACATCCAAATAATATACAAAAAGGAAAAGAGATCCCACATATGGAAGAATCACATCTTGAACTAGACTGCATAAATAAATCCAGTGGTTCCACTGAACAACCAAAATGATAGGCCAGATATATTCATTTCCTTCAGGCAAGTGTAAGTTATATCTCCTTTATGGTGCCTTTATAGTCCCATCCATTCAACGGCAAGGAAAACTCTGTTTTCACAGATCCTCCCTTTCATCTCCCTCTCCCCATTCTTTCTACCTTATAAAAACACACCAGATTTTGTTTGAGATCAGTTACAGGTTCATTCTGAACTTCATCAATGTCTTTACATGTAAAAAAATGATCACTGATGAAAGCACTAAGACCTGATCCAACTGTTATTTACGTCAATGGAAAGATTCCCATTGACTTCAATGAGAGATAAATTTAGCCCTCAGGGTCTATGAAAAATCAGCATTTATTCACACTGGTTCTCATTGTACAAAACTCTCCTCTTGAAATAACTTGGAAGAAATGTTAGAAATTATTTGCTGAAGGTGTCTGCTTCCCTTGGTAGACTAACATAATTTTGTTTTGTATTCTTATAGTCTTCCAGGTGAACACCAAGGAAGAGAGGAAGTGAGTGAGAGAACATATCTATTTTTACTGTGCTAAGTTACACAATTTTGGATACATTATGAAATTAACCGTGCCTCTATACACAAATACACACACACACACACATACACATCCCTCCCCCACCCCCCACAAAATCTAGCTGTTCCTACTGATTGCCCTTGGAACTGTGCATATATAAAGAATAATCTGAAATTTAATAACATTAAGGATACTTTAAACAGCTCTCCTCTTCTTTCTCATAAATATGCAAATTACAATAATAATTACAAACCACATTTCTAATTATTAAGCATTGATTTCTACATAAACACTATTTCAAATAAAAACCATGTATGGCACAGATTTGCAATCTACGGAAGATTTAAAACCAAGGCTGCCACTGCAGCTTTCACTGTGCTTATTGTTTGTCCTCTCACCTACTTCACATGTGCCTTGCCATGAAAGGAGCATATGAATGATCATAACTTTCAGCTTCTTATCTTTCTTGATTTATTTTTTTGGCTTTTAACTGTACAGTAACTTGCCCAGATAATGAGAACAGAGTGTAAATAATGTAAACCAATAGAGCTGCATGTGATTTTAAAATTAGTCTGCCTTAATTGCAGTCATAAAATCATTCCCTGAGTCCAAATCCTTACTGCTCTGTGAGCATGTGAGGCTGCTGCTGAGGCCACCTCAGCAACAGGGGCAGGTACAGGGTGTCACTACACCCAGCTGGGGTTCCCAGGTGACGTAAGTCCAGTGGAGAACAATACCCACGGTGGGGTAGGGTCCCTCTTCTGTGCAGTGACTCTTCAAAGCAAACTGGTTCCAGAGAGAGAAAAGCAGACTGTAGGACTGCCCAGGGCATGTCCTCACCGCAGGGCTGTAAAGTCAGGCACCATCTGGTTTACTGTCTAATCAGCTCATCACTTCAGGATAGGACAGCTTGAGTGGGAGACATCTAGAGTAAGATTCCCCAAACAGCACAGATGATCAGTTTGTGATGAGATCATTTCTCCTCAGAAAGAGGAGGCATGACTTTCCCCCCATTCAGCCAGAGATGAGAACCCTTCCCTGCAGACTAGGTGTTCTCGCTGATGGGGCTTTATTAAAAGACTCAGCTCAACACTTAGTCCAAGTTTAGAAGTGAATTTTGGGGCGATGAATGTCCCAATCACAGCAATGTTCAACTCCACGTCGCAGGTTAGATGGTAAATGGGAGAGATGGGGAATTTATTTTCACTATGCCCAGCCTCCTTCTGTGGAGCTGGGCTTTAGTTCTTCTAAACTGGAAATAATTATTAATGAGACAGATGAGGATAGCACTTCTCACTGAAATGGGAATTGGGAAATGAAAGGGTTCCTTATTCACCATCTTTGTGATTTCGGATAACCTGATGATCTTCCTTTAGTTCTGTTTCCCAATCTGCTGAAATGGATAATAGTATTTTACCTTCTAAGGTGAAGTAGCTGAGATTCAAAACTGAAAATAATGGATAAGCCTGCTGTATTTTATTTTTATGCCTAATTTGAATTAGCACTCTAATGGGCCTTTTGTTGCTGGATGCTCTCTTGCTGCATTATTATCTATTCTTACAATTCGATGTAAATACGGTTGCAGCCGTATTTAGCAGCCCCAGTAAGGATTCTGTGTGTGTTTTTATTATATGTAAGAGTTTTATATTGAGCTCTAAAAATTATGACTATATTTCAGCTGTCAAATAGAAGCACAGATTCAGCACGGCAATTAAATATACACAGCTTAACAGTCCCTGTCAAAAAGCCTTGCCTAACTTAAGTCTTGCTGTTAACGCAGATTTCACACAACCTCTATAAATAATATAACTTATACCTGTAGAATTATATTTCTTAATTTGGGATGAGAACACGTAGCAAGGTATAATATTGTGGTCTTTTTTCAGGGACCTTATTTTGGCAGTTTTCTTAAATGTATGGGCTGATCAATTAATTTATCACAGACCTTTGAAGAAGAGTAATCAGTGTTATTTAAAAAAACCAAAACCCAAAGTTTTAGAATTTTGGTAGATTCTGAATTATCTCCCCCAAGGGGAAAGTGTAGTTCAATACTATTTACATTTATCCAGGTTTTATTTCCCATAAATCAAAGCTGATCAAAGTAAAACACACTGTACCATCCCATTTTGAAGAGAGATGTGTGTCATGTTCTGGAGAGGAAGGTAGTTTCCTTGCTGGTGCACAAATATTTCTTCCCCTTGCATAAACCAAGATATTCCATGTTGTATCAGAAAAAAAATGAGAAATGTTAAATTAAATCTACTTCCAAATCACACCCATACTGAGGTGCAGGTAGATATCAGGCAGCCACCAGCACAGCGTGGCACTCCATTTTGAATTTATAGCTGTGCCCAGCACTTCAGAGGGAGTTTTGCTCAAGTTGGGATTGCAGGATCAGTCCCACGACTTGTTTGGAAACCATAAATTAGGCTCAGTGTTATGTTTCCTGGCTTTAGGGAGCCTGTATCTGTAGGTACCATTTTTATGCTCCTCCACTTTAACCAGTCAGATAAATCCTCAGCTTTGTGGCTAAAGCAGAAAGTACAGATATAACAGAGTACCCAAAACAAGCCATGAATTCCCCACACATATAAATTGGTGTAACTGCTTTAATTTCACCACCTGAAGATTTGACTTGGAATGGTTTAGCTTGATATTTTTTGCTGGTGATTTATTTTGTCATCAAAATAAAGTATGAAGCAGAGAGAACATGTAACCTATCAGGCAACATTTAAATTCATCAGGTCTTTTTTTACAGGTGATTTGTGCTTTGTGGATGTTCAGGCTCCAAAATCTTCTCAACAATTTCCATACTGATCTGTAGCATCTCTTGAAGTCAGGCTGTAAATCAGCCATGCGTTAGGATGCGAGTGCTTACACACTCTTTTCTTTACAGAGCAAGGGGGATTAAACACGTACTCAAGTTGTGTGATTTTTGGTTTACAATTATCACAGATCACTATAATTTTTATTTAATATAATATTTTTCCATCTCTCAACCCTTAAAATATCCATGCACTTGCAGGTTTCATCACCAACTTGAATACATGTTTTAGTACTACCCTTTTCTCTTTTTTTGAAATGCCCATTGTACATATTTTTACAAGGGGCGCTGTAAAAACAGCATTCCTGTCCACAGCCCTGCTCCTCAGAAGGTCCCTGAACACTGGTGCAGCTTCTCTCCCAGCATATGTGTTCCTGCCACAGGGTATCATCAGGACAGAGCTATGGGTCTTATTCCTAAACTCATTCCTGTAAACTCTGTAACAGGGGAACGTCAGCATCCTTTGGTTTCCTGACATAATCCATTCATTGAATCTTACTTATTTGTGAATGTGCCTGCCCTAAATGGACTGCTTACAAAACCCTTCTTACATCACCTTAGCCAAGATCTGTCCTTGTCTCTCACAGCACCTGCTGCTTATCTCCCAGAAGTCAACAGAAGGGTTATTGGGCGAAATTTAGCAACCACGGAAGATGAGATGAAATGAGCTAATAATCACCAACTATTATCATCATGGTGACTGTTAGCACTATGCTTGCCTACCAGCATAGTCATCACCTATTTTCCAAATCCCCTCTTAGGCCAATACAAGAATCTTTGACCTCAAGTCATAATTCCAGTTCTTGTGTCCCCAGTTCTCCTTCCCCTGTGTGAATTCTCTGACTCCGGTTCAGCTGCACTTCATTTGCAGTACTGCAAAGAGTTGAGCTTTGAGTCCAAGTTCTCTAAGACCTTTTGCCTAACATCCATTTACACCTTTGTGATAAGACATCTAAATATCTGGTAAGGTGGGAGGTGTAAGCGTTCTCTCTCGGCTATCCTTCCTTCTACTATGGCCACAATTATTTTTTACTTTATATATACACCTTATTCTCACTGTGGTCTGTGAGGCCACATTTCCATCGATGTAAGCATTAAACCAGTGTCAGGGTTAGAGCAAACCCTAATTATATTACAGTTTAATAGGGAAACAGATCATGTCAAGTGGGAGGTCAGCAACATATTTTTGGATCATATCGCAAAGTTCATCCAGCACACATCTCTTCCCTATACTGGAATATTTATAGTTTGTTTGTTTTACACTGGAAATATCCCTTCTCTGAGCTTCTCTTGAGAGTGGTTCAGGAGAAAGCTGGCATGCAAAACCTCAACCATTAGCCACAGAACACTTGGATCCTCCTCCTTTTTTGAACTTTCCTGTGATGGATAAGCATGGCAGTTTCAGAGTGGACAAGCTGTAGTAAGCTAAAGCAAGCACATCTCAAGCTCATTCCCAGGGCTATAAATCACCCTGGTATCCAGATCCCGTTGTTGTGTTACAGTGAGCAGCAATGTGCTGCAGTGAGCAACCTTCCTGTTCCTATGTACCTTAAAGATTCATTTCAGCATGTGTGCTCAAATACATCTGCTACCCAGCTAGGGGCCTTCCTCAGGACTATGTCCAGTGTGTTCCTGACACTAAATCTTTCCCTAGGTCCTCCAAGGTATATATTTTCTGACTGTGCCTATCCTATCCAGCAGGAGTGAGTGCATGGTAGTCGTGCCTTTCTCTCAAAGATTAGGTGCCTTTTCAGGCACTTGCCTTAAAGGATTGAGAACTGGCTCCATTTCTACTCTTTAAAAATGCTTATGTAAAATCTTCAACAGCCTCAGGAGTGAGAATCAGAACAAAGAGCCTCTTCCCAAGCTAACTGTCCCCTTTCTATTTTCTGCATGGCCACAGCAAGCAGCATGGAGGATGCTCGTCTCCCCATCCATAGCTTGATAGCTCATGCATCCCCAGGTCAAGAGAAATATGAGATTAAACTTCGTTAGACAGTCGGTGGAACTGTACCTTCTTTAATATATCCCTAATGAATGCTTAAAGGAAGCAGCACTACCTCATCTTCCACCAGCATCTGCAAGAAAGGAGTGATGCCTTGCTAAACTAAAGAGGCCAAAGCACAGGCAAGGAGGCACCTTTTGTCTCTCTAGAGGACAGAGGTGCCTCCCTACAGAGTGACGGGCAAGTGGTCCCCCATCTCCTGCTGGGCAGACCAAGTTGCTCCCTGCATACCTTGGTGGCTGACTTGGGAGCCACTTAAAGGGGCTGAATTCTTCCAGCTGAGAATCAAGTCGTGTAAGACAGAGGATGCAGAAGTCCCTGGTATCACAGGTATCGCTGTGACTGGATTTTGGGTGGCTGAGGTTTTATGGTAACTCCATTAGCTCCTGAGTGTTTTTAGTAAGTTTCATTACACAGTCAAAACCAGCAATTATTAACAAGCTGTGAGAAACCACTTTGTTTTCTCCTGTGATGATCCAAGTGCACCATGACCAGGGACAACTCTCTTTTAGAAAGCAGTGGGGAAATGTTTAGACAGGTGAAAGTCTCCCTGTCTCCACAGTCATCTAATTTGAACTTGTAATGTGATAGAACTATTGTGTGAAAATTTTTATAACTGATCTAGCAAAGCACAGTACACCTTGTAAACAAAAAGCATATTTCTACCCCAAAGTAAAATACTGTTTAGTTTTGAATTTTTCTGAAAATGTCAAATTTGTGTTGATAGAAAAAATGAAATGTACACATTAAAAAAAAAGTTTACCTCTTCTTTGAAACATGCCACCTTATCCTAAAATAACCATATTCATCCCAGCTGATACTCAAAGTCTTAAAGTAAGAATTTCTCTTTCCTGCTAGAAAATGCAGCCACTCAGGTAGATAATCAGAGCATTTGAGTGTTTCATTTTGTTAGACTGGGTATAAATTTATTTTATAAACTCTTTTGCCTATCGAATGACAGTAGGTCCCTTATCATAAACACCAATGCCATTTTATTATGTGAATGAGTGGCTAGTAGCTTGTTTTTTTCTTTACTCTAAACAAATGAAAGAATTTTGAAATCCTGACCTGAAAGCGTTTCAGACTTTCACACATGCTTAATTTTAATTGTGCATGTAATCCAAACAAGTCCAGTACTACTCATATGCTTAAATCTAAGCACATGCATCAGTGTTAGAAGGACCTGGCTTTAATATAGCACAAAACCTAATGTCTAGTTTTCAGCATTAAAGTTAACGCCTTGTTAGATTAATTTTTCTAAGAGGAGTCATTCTATGAAAGAAATTATAAAAATAAATTTGTGTCTAACACACATTTTAACTGAGACATAAACTAATTTATTTAATATTTCTAAGTATATGTATTACAATATATAATATTTCTAAAAAGTACTGAGTCATAGGAGGGACCTGACACATAACCTCATAGAAGAAACCCTTAGAGAGAGGGCTACTGAGGGAGGAAAAATTTGGAACACTGATTTCTGGCAGCCTGTCCCCTGGAGCAGGAGCTTCCCCTCACTTAGCAGAATAAAGTCTCTGCTTCAGAACTGGTTGACTTCAGGGAATTTCCTGCAGAAGAAATGTCTCCATGGAGGCATTCAACCTCCCTGCACGGCACCACGGGGAAAACCCGGGAGCCCTCCATGACCAGCTCTGCTCCTGCCAGCCCTCAGACGGCAAGGGCCAGGTCACCCCGTGCCGAAGCTGCGTGTTCTGCCTTCACCCCAACTCAGCCCTCCCCATAAGCATGTGCTGGGGAAACAAAGCCATCCCAAACAGCATCCGAGGCTTTCCCTGGGTATTTCCTAACAGAGCTCATGTTCCTGGCAGGTCTGCTCACCTTAACTGTGGTAGCGGTTTGACACTAACATCCATGCTCCCAAATCCCTTGGAAGCCACAGGGGAGGTTCTCTGTGTTCTCCTGTCTGTCCTGCAGTGGGATACGGCAGCAGCCCATGCTGCTCCACCCAGACCATAGGAGGACAAGGCCACTGGGGCCTCATCCAGGCAAGCAATGGGATGAAGTTCTTTTCATTGCTGTTGGCATGGGTATGTACTTCCAATTCTGTTTTCTGCTGCTACTTCAGAGTAACATATTATCAGTTACCACCATGATAGCTATTTTTATTCCAGGAACATTGGGCCTCCTTACAAGATATATATATATATATACACCTGAAAACTCAAAAAATGCATGTCAGCTAATTTTTCTCTAATTCAGAAAATAAGCTAAAACTTGATAGATCTGTTTACTTTTACATGCTTTCTAAAACCATAATGGTTTTCTATGCTGAATAATTGTCTGTGAACATTTTGGTTTGGGAGCTCAGCTTGAACAACAAACTAACAACAACAAAACCCAGCCAACCAGTAAGGGCAAGCAGTACTTGCAAGATTTTATCATTTACTTCCAGAAAACGCCCCTTGGTGCCTATTTCACTCTGCTATTTTAAGTTAATTTGCAAAGCTTTGACAAGGAACAAAGGTTAAATGCTTGGAATTTGCATAGGTTGTATGTCACTGCAGAATGCTAAATAAATGTTACAAATAAATGGTAGTTCCTCCAAGAGGAAAAAAGTTAGGGCATGGGTGCAGCTGCCCTGAAGATCATTATAAGAAGAAAATTCCTCTGGAGCCAAGTGGGAAAGCCGGAGATAGAAATGCAGAGTATTGTAGAGGTACTGCTTTTAAGGCTGTGTTATTAAGGGGACTCCAGGTAGGTATGGAGCTGAGTAGAACTGTTTTACAAACATCTCCTGTTATGTGTTACTCTAAGGAATAATACTTGAAATACAGGAACCTGCTCTGGTAATACTGGAGTACATTTTAGCAGCCTGAGCTGAGGGTTGAATTTTGGTAGAGTAAGGATATTGGCAATTAAAAGCAGTGAAAATAGATGTAAATCCAGTGACACAACATGCTTCGGAGGTGGGTGTCTGTAGTTATAAAACTACAGTCCTGGATGAGCTTATAGCAAATCAGATTAAATGTAAGACTGCTAAATATTGCTATGGGAATTTATTTCTGTTGATGGGACTCGGATTGTTCTGTTTATGTTTGGTTTGTGTTCTGCTGGCTGATTTTATCAACGTGTGTTAAATACATTTATGCTGGTCATTTTAGTAGCAGTTGCCGTGCAAAGCCATCTCCACCAAAAAGGTACATTTCACCCCTTAGCAAGTAAGAATCTAGAGCTTGCCCACTGTCATGCAGCAGGAAAAACACTGCAGAACCTCCAAGCCCTGACTCTCCTGGCAAATGGGGAGTGTTGCCAATGCAAAGTACTGTGGCAAACCTTTCCTCCTCCAGCCTTCCTAAGCCATAAACAACTTTTTTACCAGTTCTGGTCCTCATCCAGCTCTGAGAGTCAGTGACGATAATCTGACTGTGCCAAGTCTGGCCTCAGCAGATTTTCTTGAGAAATAAAGAAAGAAGTGTGACGTGCAATTTTCTTCTGAATTCTTTTAATATGTCTCCTGGAATACATGATTTCTGCCAACAGTTCTGCTATCAGCACTGTTTTCTGCATTTAACCCCCCTTCCCACTTGTATAACTGTGGTATTTTATAGGGAAGTTGTTAACTGGTTATTTTCCATTCTAGTGCTCTAGGAAATTGTAGTAGGTTTGAGTTGATATTTCAAAATTAGATTTCTATCTTCACAGCTAACCCTATGAGGATACTAAGCGTCCTTGTAGGATGTACAAAACCAGTGATGCTCTGAGTGCTCAGCACATTACTGAATAAGGCCTCATTGGAAGGATATCCAGCCAAAGTTGACAAACTTATGAATACAAAGTGCCCTAGTTTCATTCAAAAAGCTACTTGTACACAAATAAACAAACAAAGTCAGAAAAACCCATAACCTGTTTCTCAAACTATTTTTAAAAATCCTGAGAAGCTAGTAAATAAAAAAAATTTCAGGGAACATTTAAAAAAAGTCATGACCACTAAGATTTTGTTTTATTTTTATATTTTATAATATGGCTTATACATTTTGTGGTTATTTTTTCTGTAATTTCTTCAGAGCATATTCATTATAATGCTTCCCTGTACTTCTATCATTAGACTGCATAGATTTTTTAACTACAGAGAAAAAAGATATCTCATTGTGGTAACAGCACTCAGTTTTGCCTTCTCCTTAACGATTTTCTTCTTTTGTGTTATTCCCATACAGACGTGACTCAAAGCATTTGTGAGATGACCTCATTTTTTTGTTGTTGTTGTTTCATTTTGATCTTGTTTTCCTGGCTGAGGGGATGTGTGTCACTTGTGTTTTGAAATGAACCCCGGTAAACACAGCCGCTTCTTGAAAAGATCACTGCTCCCATCTGAGCATGACTTTGCCATAAATATGCAAGTGGGAAGAAAACTATGAAGACTTGTCGTGTGAGCTACCCACGGGCTCAGTCTTTTCTCCTCAGTACTGCACAGTCCTGCTTCTGGATCCTTCCTCACGGAGCACATGACCTACCTCCCAGCCGTACATGACACCGAGTGCCAAAGAAGGGTAATTGTATTATAAGACTTTTTAATTCCCCAACTTACTTCAGCTGTTATCAGCAGCTGGTTACTTCAGCTAGCTGATATGCCTTGGTGTCTTGTAAACATTCGGGCTAGTACTGTGCATTACTCATAGTTGGAAAATCAGTTCGACTCCTGTAGCATAATTATGTTAATGTCAAATGAGTCACAGGGAAACAGAAAACTTGTATCAGAGCTGCACCTTAGTGCCAGTTTCTGAATGCTCCTGTTGGCATGATAGAAGTAGGTTAGGGGATTTAGGGGAAAAAACAACTTTCATTTAATGAGTGATTTGAAATTATGATAATAATGATTCATAAGGAAGCCTGCACGACAGTCAAGTTCAGATTCACTGAAACACAAAATTGGTAAGAGAATAGCCTGCCTCATTATTTATAAGAGCAAGAATGAAAGGTACTGAATTTTTAAAGAATTACTTTTCCAGGAAAACTTCACAGATATGTTTCACACATAAACAGCTTTTCACATTCATTATCTAGTTAGAAGGGCAGTAATTTATTTAAATTGACATCTTAATTAGATGACATTTCAGAGTTAATCCCCTCTCATGTTTCATTAATTTTACCTCTTTCTTGAGTTAGTTAATGCAAGTGATCATTTAGGAAAAAGAATCAACACTCTTTTATCTCACTTTTGATGCCAGAAGCCGGAAGCTCTTCAACAAGCTAAAAGTTCCTGTAACATAACTTGCCCTAACTTAAAGCAGATGAAGGGATGGCAGGAGCAGAATTCGTTCCAGAATTAAAAGACACAGGGACATACATCTGTGACACACTGGTTATCTCAGGGCTAAGCTGCAGCACTTTTTCTCAGAAACATAAGAGGCAAGTTACTCTGGTATTTGCCTACCAGGATTTTACATGCTCAAACATATATCAATATTCCCACATGCTAGCCTGATTAATAGGATATACCATCTCAATATAAACAGAGGCTTTTTTTTTTTTTTTTTTCCCAGATGGCTGAAACATCATTCTCTGGACACAAGAGTTTTAGTATTCTGACAAATTCCACTGTGTTATTTAAGAAAAGGTCTCAAAACTAAGCAAAAGGCAAAAGCTGAAATGAAAATCACAACCAGATAATTTAAGCCAGGAAAAAAAAATCCACTCAGGGCAATGTAATAAAAATCTCTGTTGATAAGTAACTGCCTTTACATTAATGTTCTATTTGAGAAGACAAGACTTACATTTCCCTGGGAGCTCCATCTCTCTGAGCACTTCCCTTTCATCTGCTGACTTCTCATCTCATGCCTTTTCTGACTTCTCTCCACTTATCCTAGAAACTGTTAATAAATTAAATCTCACATGCCCCATAAGAAACCAACTGTTGTTACTAAATTGAGTGGGAATATAAGGTCATGCCATAGGTGACTAAGTACACTCCAGATTTCCCTACGAGCCATGATCTAAATATGATGCCACAGCATCATCTCGACCTTATACTGAGTGAGGGGCTTTATTTCAGAGCACATCCCCGACGCAGAGATAACCTACTATGGACAACACCTGTGGTTTGAAACCCTCAGCTCTTGGCTCAGTTAATATTGTGTTTTATTATGTCAAACATTTTCATGCCCGATGTATCGGTGGAAAACCTTTACTGTACCACTTGCTGCTCCTATACGGAAATATATAGCAAATACATCAAGGACTTATTACTTTGTGAATCAGCTTCGTTTTATTAACGATGTGCGTTTGTGGTCGGCCCTCCAGAGGTGGACAGACGCTGTCCGTGCGATGCTGCTGCCCTGAGGCAGGACCTGGCATTTCCCTTCTCCCCGTGCCCGTGACACTCCCGAGTTCCCAGGCCCCGGCGAACAGCTCTGGGGAACCGGAGCCGCGGAACCGTGAGCGGCGATGAAGAAAAGAGCTCAACACACCACCCGGGAGGCAGCATCAGCCCAGGCCGACAGGGGCTGAATCGCCCGGGAGAGCCGGGGCGGGAAGACCCCAGACTTGGCGTCAGACCGGCACCCTGGGAAAGTGGGAGCTCTCCCCGAGGGGTCACTGTCCCCGCCAGCCCTTCACTCAGGACGGCGCTGCGGGGCTGTGCGGGGCTGTGCGGGGCTATGCGGGGCTATGCGGGGGCTGTGCGGGGCAGCTCCCGGCCCCGCGCCCCCCCGGCCGCCCCAGCTGCGCCCGTCCGTCAGTGCTGCCCCCGCCCCCCACGGGCGGGGCCGCCCCGCGCTGCCCCTTTAAGGCAGCGCAGCCCCGCGCGCATTCCAGCGGCCGCGTCACCGTTCCGGGAAGCGGGTGGCGTCATCCCGCCGGCCCGTCATCCCGCCGGCCCGTCATCCCGCCGGCCCGTCATCCCGCGGCGAGAGGGGCGGGCGCGGGCAGACAAAGGAGCGATCAAAAATAGCCCGGGAGCGCGCGGGGAGCGCCGCCACCGGCGGGCGGGGCCGCGGCTCCGTCGGCCGTGACGTCACGGCGGGCGCGCGCCTGCGCGGCCCCGCGGGGCCATTTACGGGCGCTCCCGGGGGGCGGGTGACGTCACGCGATGCCGCGTCACGTCACGTGCGCGTGTCCGGGTGGCCGCGTCCCGCCCGAGGGAGCGCAGGGATGGGGTCCTGTCCCCTTCCAGCCCTGACCGCCCTCCGGAGCGGGGACCGCCGCTGTGCCGCTGGTGCCTGCCGGCAGCCCTGCTCCGGGTGCATTTATGGCTCACGAAACGGAGAGAGGGTTCTTCGTGCGACACCCCGGATTCCCCTGTGTTTGGAATCAGCAGCGGAGCCGGCGGCGATGCTTAAAACCCCCTTTGTGGGGTGCTGTGAGAGAGGATGTGTCGCGCTGAGAGCAAGAGAAAACAGCAAAGCGTGGTGCTCTCGCTCCGCACTGTGCTCTCTCAGTAGGGAACAGCGATGTGTTACCCGGGGGGATAGTTTCTACGCCCACTGGAATGTGACATTCCCCACAATTATTACATAAATGTCATGTCAAGGATGCCATTGATATTACGATCCTTCTCTTAACTACAGCAATGACAGCAGTAGCTTATATCTAGAATCTAAAAGGGATGCTGTTTCATTTCTATTCCAGTTGCCAAAGGACAGCTTGAGGATGCTCTGTAGCCTTTGTGGTCATGTACTCTCTCTGTGAAGGACTGTCCTTGTCTCTTGTGGCTTTTTTTCCAAGAATCAGATAATCTGAAAGGGCATTGGACCACATATGCAGGCAGTATTTGGTAGATGAGGCTTACACAGTTGTTACTGTAACTGTGTGTTTCAATGTTGGGTATTATAAAGCTGCTGGGTGCTTTTGATCCCTTCTCCATGTGGCTTTTTGTGTGCGTGAAATTGTGCATGAAAGTCAGCACCCTGTCTGTCTCCCAAAGCTGTTTGCTTTCTGTAGACTGTCCAGGCAGCTTGAATAGATCTTTAGCTTGAGATGCCATTTTCTCAGCTTGTTTGAGTACAAGGAAAATATTGTGGGCCATGTGAAACAAGGAACTACATTATCAGCAAGTAGCTTCTGCTACTCTAGTCACTGTGACCAGGTGAAAGACATAGAAAAATTCACTTATGCAGTAAGCACCAAATAAAGGTCCTTATAAAAGAGTTGTACAGTAGCTTGAAATTTCTTGAAGGCAAAATGAGTGTGCCAACTTCTGTCCCCATGTCTGCATCAGCATGCGCTCGCTCTTAAGCTTTCATTTTATTTGAAAGGCAAAATTGTTAGACCAAATCTAGACTTAACTAATCTGAACTAACCCATGCTAACCTGAATTAAATCTAAAAAGGGAATATTTTCATTCCACAGTTTAAACAAGTAGTTAATTTGAGATTTTTTCCCATTGGTTTTCGATAGGCCTAGCCAAAGTCTTGACTGGAAAATTGAGGGAAGTAGAGATTAAGCCCTTTTTGTGTGGCAGTGCACTAGAAAAGGCAGTGAAATGTTGGCAATCCTACTTTTTCAGTCTTTCTTTGTGATAAAGCAGCCTATGTTTGCAGAGGTTGCATATCCCATTTAAAGGGCTTTGTTGTGCAGTGTACTGATGGTGGTGTGGTGTGGTGCAGTGCAAACTTGAGCTAAATAGTGCTGTCCCAGAGAATTCCAAGGGAGGGGGGTGTGATTAGTAAAGGGTGGCTGTGTCTCCTATTAGACTGAGTCATGGAGGAATAGAAGAGAGAAGTGGGGAAGCTTACAAGGAATGCAAGCCTTTCTCCTTCAGATGCTTTAAAAAAAATGAAATTCCAGAAATCTGTATCAACAAATTTTTTCTGTTCCTAAAATCAGGATGCTAAAGCTGTTCTCTATCAAAAACCTGGATTACTTCATTAGCTTTTAGAAAAGTAATAGCTGCTACTTTTCCATTAAGCTCTTGTTACATACTGCTATGAATACACTTGTTAAACAAAATGGTGTTTGGACCAATATGCAACTAATTGCTTGAAGGGCAACACAGCAGCCCCAGGATACAATGTCAGTTCTGGGGATAACACTACATCTCTTCTGAAGAAGGCATTTGCAAGGCTTACCTCATCATTTAGTCACCTGGATGACTGTATGCTGACAAGGAAACAGGCTTTTGTATGAGCTACCAGAAGATCATTACAAAGCTTACTGTAACTTGAAGAAAAAAATCTGTGCTGATTGCACATCTCTGCAGGTGATGTACTATCCAATGCTAGAACCTCCCTGCAAAATAGTTAATTAGTCCTCTCATTCTGGGAAAAAAAAAAGGCCTGTGATTTGAAGTGAAGCTTTCCTGAAATTTTCCATTTGCCCTTCGGGGCTTTCAGGTGGTGCCCTGTCAGAAACAATCTTCCTGGAAGTCTGAGAGTACTGAGCAGTATCAGACTATGTGTGAGTCTTGCATAATAAATGCCCTCCACAGCAGAGCTATAGATTCTACTCATTCCCATCCCAGGATGTGATATATTTTTTCAATATACTGAATGTCTTCATGGATGGGATGAACCCAAAATGCTGCCAAGCATTGGAATGGGCCTGTCAGCAGCTGGAGAATATTTTCACAAAGCAGTCCAACTGAACCAATAGAGTACCTCCAAAACAAAAGCCCCGAGTTTAACTTTTTTAACCACAGTTTCTGTTAAAAAAAAAAAAAAGTCAAAAAAATGTGACACCTAATTTTGTCATTATGCTTCCTGTCAGCTCTTTGCTTTCACACAGGTAATAATTAACAGCTGTTCTTTAAGTTCCCTTTTATCTGAAAACATCTGGCTTTTTAACATAATCAAGGTATTTTAATTCTTATGAGACTTATGAAGCTCCATGTGCATTTAACAGCTTGGATCTATTGATCTGATTTTAAAAAAGGGACAATATATGTTCTCTTGCCTTCTATCTCTGGAAACCATTTTCAGGGCAGACTAGAAGGAGTTTCTGGTGGAAGTTGGGTATATGTATTCCCTGACTCAACGGGGCTCTTTGTTTTCAAGGAATAGAAATAAAGAGTTTCCTTTAATTATAAGCCTGAAGGCAGAGAGAAAGGAGGGGTGATTTCTGTTTCTCAGTATGATGTTTTTGATTTAGTTCTGCCTGGAGGAGTTGCTGTTTTGTTGCTAAATTATAATTGCACCTTTCCTATGGCTATAGAGGAGATTTGGCAATGTTACACTTCTGATTTGTGGGAGCTCTTCAAAAAGGTAAACAGGAGTTTCTTCTGTGACTTGAACACGCTACTTTCCTTCACAGTCATAAGGATTTCATCTTGGTGTGAACCAGAGCTGAATGTCAAGTCAGTTCTTGCAGTCTGGCTTTTTCATTCTGGAGAAAACATGATGCATTTGAAATGTATTTGAAATATCATTTTCTCATTAGATCGTTATGTTATGCAAGGTTGAGAATGGCAGTTACCCTTAAAGCTATTTATTACAATTTATTACACTGTGGTTGTGAATCTAATGAGGGAAGATGGGATTCAAGAAGGGACATGATGAAAGTTTTTGTAGAAATGGGTAGAGTGGGGATGATGAAGGTTTATGAGAACATTAATGTTTTTGAAAAGTTTACAAATCCCTCTGTGTGTACAGTTCTTGATCAGGCGTATCCTGATCAAGTCAGTATCCTGTAGTTTTCTTCATGGAGTCTCCTGTTTTTCTAGCAATGCCAAAGTAAAGAATTCATGACTTTTTTAGAAATGAAGGAGTTACTTTATCTTATACCCTTGGGTGATAACAGCAGAATTATCAGTGATCATGATGATTCCTCTTTTCATGTAGAAAAGTGTATTTAAGATGTGAGCAAGAAACTTAGGATATTTGCAGTCTACCAGAGGGTGTTTTAGGTAAGTTGGGCAGATACTATGTTTTGTGTATCAGAACAATGTGGTGAGCATAACCTTAAGACTGTTTATCATGCAAGTACCTAAGAGAAATTGCACATTAAAGGCTTTACCCATTTTTTTGACCTTTTACTACTTTCTGCAGCATCTGTATGAGCCAAAATGGCATAGCTATTCATGGATTCTGCTGGAGTCTAATAAATAGTCTCACAAATCTATTTATTCCATTTGTGACATTTGTTACATGATTGAAAATTTGAATAACTTATCCAAAAAATTGCCATTTTTATTTCTGTTTACAAATCCTGGTAAGAGTTAAAAGCATTCAGCTCTAACAAATTTTGTTTACTATTAATTAATCAAAGTTTAATTCATATAGGCTATCATAGCTTTTCATTTAACAATAATCTACTTCATAAGTCTCCTAATTTCCAGTTAACATTTTGTCAATTGACCTAGTCCATGCACAAGGTCAGTGCAGGATTGTTACCTGGTAGCATTTATCATGACAGAATAAGCAACAGAATTTACAAACTTTTTGTTGTTGCCACTGCTGTTTGCCAACAGTGCAACTTGAAGTTTTGCATGAAATGTGATTCTCAAGATTCAGAAATAGATTAAGCCCTATTGCTGCTTTCTCCATTCTTTCCTGTCCTCACCCGCCTCACTCCCCACCCCCCAATCAAAGTTTCCAAGACTATAAAGTCAAAATGTTTCCCATAAATATTTTTGGTGCAGGCTTAAGCTCCTTGAAACTTTTTTTCTCTTCTGTTTGTTTCTTTAAAAACCTCTTGTCACTTCCTCTATATCCATTGGGTCCTATTTTTATTTTTTTTGCTCCAGAGTGATACTTGCCTTTATCTAGGACTGTCCATGGTCTGGAATTCTGGTGTTCAACTGTTATTTAAAAATGTGGATAACTTAATAAAGTTCATGAAGAAACAGCTGTAGCTTACTGTAAATCACAATGGGAAATGTATTTCGCAAAGCAGGAACAGTTATGTAAAGAAGTTTAAAGCAAGTTAAAACCTCATTGTTTTCCCCAAGGGCTCCTGTTTTTTATAACTGTTTAGGTTCATACATTCTTTGGAATTTGTCTTTGCTTCATAATGCCTTAGAAAATGTGAGAGGTTGAAAATGGACTCGATAGATCATGACTACCATTTTGAAACTTCCATAAACAACAGGGCACTGGGTACTGCAGAACATTTTTCTAGTGAACACAGCTTAGCAGAGATCCTGAATCTGTTTCTCATTCAGTTGAATGCACAGCAGAAGCAAAACCAATGCATGAACATGTGTCAAAGCAATAGATTTAAACATTATCAGAAGTGAACACCATACAGCTTACGCTGGAGGAAAGGATTGTTGCTTTGTTAGAATTTAATCTTTTACTGTGTTGACTTTTCTGCATGTTTAAATCTCAATTTTTTTTTTTAATTGAGTGATTCTGAGATTGTATCTTCTTCCTACCCCACATTTAAAAGTGATACAAATCAGATAAAGTTGTTTTCCGACTGGGACATGATCCTGTCGCTGTTGAGTTCAGTGACAGTTCTCGCTAACTGAAGTGATGGAGGACTGGGTGTGTAGGTTCTTGGGTGGAAGACTTTGGTCCTTCTTGTTTTCCTTTCTTCATACAGATTGGTGAGTGACCAAAAGCCACAAGTTTAGCTGCTAAAAAACACAACCTACACAATGCTAAAAGTGAAGATCATCTTGAAATTTGTTTTGTTACATTTGACTAGCTATTTTTAAGATCATTTCAATGTGCTGATTTTGTTTGTAGTCTACTGCTTTTTGTCCTAGTACCAGGTATGTAAAACATATATTTCTGGTCTTGGATTTGTGTTTGAACTTGGATAACTTCTTATGTCTATGTTGTTGTAAGCAGGGTGTTCTAAGGCTTTCTAATTAGCTTTTGTGTAATTTTGCATACTTTCTGGAACTGAGAGATTTCCTGCAAAGGCTTGGTTTCTCCATCATCCCAGCAAGATCACTAACTTCCTTTTGAAAAGACGCTTCAGTGCTACCACATGCCTAATTGTAATTTGTTTTTTTAAGCTTTTAAATTTGATTTGTGTTATAAACAGTGAAATGGTTTTTAAGGATTGAGTTGCATACTGCTTGAATGTTATCCCAAACTCGACTAAAAAACTTATTTTTATTTAATTTTCATATAATCATTGGTTTATTAGCATTTTGGAAACATGAATTACAATAATTTGTCATGGTAGCGTATGTCCTAAAAGCCCTTTGTAATCTGGAAAAAATAATTAATTTTTTAACTTTTGTGCTACATGAAACAGAGTACTTAAAAATAAGTCTGATTTTGCTTTAACTTCTCTCATTCAGATTGCTTTTAATAACTGTGATTGCAGTGTAGTATCCTGTCTGCCTACTGGGTAGTTGTGCCATCTTTAGTGCAATCTTTGTAAGGACTTGAGAATGCAGAGGAAGAAAGACAGGTTTTATTCTTTTGCTGCTTGACAACTGCTGCAGAGTTTTGTTTTTTCATAATTGCTGTTCTGCTTAAAAGCTAAGTCATTTTGTACTGAAAAGAAATAGTTTTCAGAGCTGTTGAAAATAAGAGTGCATCTGTAATAAAAGTTATTATGATTAATTTTCACGCTTGCTCTCTGAAAAATATAATTTCAATTCTAAAAAGGCACGTGTTTGTTTGCTTAATGATCCCTTAGAACCACGACACTGTGTCACTGTGATAAGAGTATGAGGTAAGAATTGATTATTAAAGGTAACATTTTGAAGTACATTGAGCATTTTAGCACTAGTGGGTGATATTCTGCACGAAATAAAGTAGAAATTATCACTTATTTCAGACTGAATTAAGGAGAGGCTGAGTTTGTTGAAAAGGCCTGTTTTCACTCAGCTTGGAATATGAGGATTATCTGTTGACATACGTATTTAACCCAAACTGGTGTGAATACAAACCAGATGTTTCTTGGGTACATTTTTATAGTATATTTGAACCATAAAACAAGGTGACACATTTTTCTAATCAGTATTCTTGATTTCATGTGGAGAAAATGTATATTCTACGTGTTACTTTGTAGATTCTTGTCCAGTTGCAAATAGCAATCTTGTACAGTATTGAGTGCAGCAATGAAAATCTAGATACAAAATAGAATTACCATCTGTATAAAAGAAGATAAATCATGTTGCTGTAAAACAAATAAGCATTCTTTTAAAACAATTTTCAGCAATCATGTTAAAGACTAGGTTAAATCTTGATTTCCATACCCATTCTCACTGAGCACACGAGAGGCTGTCAATGAGTAGCTGATGTCTAACAGAGAATCTGGGACTGAAAGCCACGTTAGTATAGTGTGTTCCACACCTAGTTACATTGATTCAGAGTTATAAAACTTTCAATGTCCTATTCATTTGCTTCCTGCAAACCCTTCAAGTGTGACAGTGGAGATAATGTATGCCCCCAGTCTCTTCTCCCCTCATGAATGTGCTTCACAGGGCCAAGGCAGAGGTGGGACACAATCCCTTCCCTACAGGAGTGAGTTAGCTGCACCCATAGACTGTGGTATTGGAATGTGTTAGTTCCACAGGTGTTGATTTGTAGTATTTCTAATAACAGGAGCAAGGGATATTAGTTGGAGTTGGTTTTCCTTTTTTTACCCCACTTGATATTTCTTCTCAAAGATGAGTTTGACAGTTTATGGTTTATTGTGGTCTCTAGCATTTGTAACAAATCTTTTATTATGATGATACTCATATTAACAATAAGATCTACAATTTGGACAACTTATTGCTGACAACTGTGCCTTTAATGTGTTGTAATGTTAACTCTTGATTCATTCAGTCACAGCTGTTAATATGATTGGGAAGATGACTCTCATGGTCTTTGCCTGGTTTTGCTCAATACTTAGATTCGTCAAAGAGCATCTCTCCCAGAATTGAATTATAAATTTATAATAGAATGTAATAAATTAAAGGAGGGAAGTCACACAGAGAGAAGAAATACTTCCTACCCTTTCTTCAAGGTCTCCTTGCGTTTTCATTGTATGATGCAATATACAGAGAACATGCTGAAAGCCACTAGGGTCCTTTTTTGGGTATCTTCAGATACCTTTTCTCAAAAGCTTAATGGTTTACCAAGAACTATTATAACATCTGACACTGGAGGTGACCTGAGGTTTTCCAAGTTACACTGGCAGTTGTGTTAGTGAAGCATTGCGTAACTTTCAGATAGGACGGTATGTCCTTCCTGCTTGTATCCCCCTTCTGAGAGCTTCCCTTTTAGGGTGTTGAGTATTAGTTCATTTTCTTATAACTGATGTTCTGATAATACAGGATATGAGTTGTATATAGTACTTGACCATATACAGGTGAGTGCACACTGGAATCAGAACTTTACAGAGATCAAATGAGTCCTTTTCTGAAATACACTGTGGATGTCTGTTCCACCTCGTGCGCATGGAGAGATACCAAAGTTCTGAATAAGCTCATGGAAAACTATGTGTCATGACAGTGTGTCCAGTTTGGGTCTTTGAGGCACAGTGCTGTTGTGATTAGTTGAGTTCTTACTGGAACTATGGCTGAGACAATATACAAGTTCATCCTGCGTAGTACAAACTTTAACATTTATGAAACTGGGAAGTTCTGGTTCTTTCCTCTGTCCTTTTCTAAACGTGTTATACAATATGCTTACCTTGTTCTATTTAGAAAAATTAGGTAAGAATACGAGCTGGTCATAAAAATGTAATAACAACTTGGGCCTGTACACTCAACAAAGATGTATCTGGCATTTTTGTGCTTATATAGCTTTGTCAGTATATAGTTCAGCAGCACAAAAGGTGTGTTTGTGTAGCAGTCTTGTTTAGGTTTGCTCATATATTTTTTTTTCCTCTACTTGGTGATGTTAATGCCTTGCAGAAAGGCAAGAGCATCTTAACATCAGCTGGTTGGGTGAATAGGCCATGGGTATTAGCAGATACACTAACAGGTCTCCAAAGTGACAAGGGTTTCTAGCAGTTTGCAAAACCTGGGTATATAAACTCTAGACAACATGAAGCTGAAAGAGCTGCCAGATTTACTGGCAGGTAGCTCTATTTGTGAGGGCTCAGAAGCCTGAGAACCTGACTATTCACAGGCAATATGTGAGTTTGGGAATTTCAGGCATCCTTATTTAATATGTACCCAAGGGTTCGACGTCAATTGTCTTGGGACTGGGTTGGTTTTGCATCATGGCTTGTTTGATCCAAGTGCTACTGAAAGCAGCACAAGTCTCTCCACTGACTTTGATTAGTTGATCACTGTATGACATAATAAGCGTGCGTTGATTAATTCTCTGCAGTTCCAAGTATGTGCACACACGTAATGGAGCACCATGAGTGGCCATTGTCACTGTCAGTGAGTCTCCAGTACTACCTCAGTTTTATCTTCAGGCTGAAACCCCCAGTCCTACACAGTATTACAAATAGGCCATGTAAACAAAAAGTTCTCGTCACATAATTGGACTAAGTAGGAACAACATTTTCTAAACTTAGAACTTTCCCAAAGTCATGGTCACAGATTCATGTGATATGTTACAAAAGTTGCTGATTTCATTGTTTGGTTTTTGAACATGACTTTCAGCTTGTAGACAGCTGAAGGTTACTGCAGCCTGTGAGCAGAAGGGCACAAAGGGCAGGGTGTTGCATAGCGATTTGTGCTATGACTCAGCTTTTGCTGAAAGTAATACTCATTTGGTTTCTCCCACTTCCTCCTGAGTATCAAGAAGTGCCCTACAGCACTTCAGCAAGGGAATAGTGCCTGTTCAAAGAATACTTTCAAAACTTATTAGAAATAGTGAATTGCAGGAAAGTAAAGCAGTAACTAGAAGTGTTCCTTTCTTGGCTGTGAAATTTGGGGGAAGTACACATGCTACAGTGTTATTTCTTAGTTTAGGAGCAAAATTTTTATCATTTCTTGTATATAGGTGTCATAAAACTTTGGACAAAGGTGAAAACTTTCTAACAAATACTTGCTGGATAGTATTGTCATACTGAGGAGATAAAGTGTCAGCTTGTCATAAGTTTTTATATTACCTTACTATTACATTACCTAAATCACCTTAAAATTTATTAATAGTATGCACAATATGGTAGGGAAGTCACTTGTTTTTGTAAATCTGCAGGCTAATTACTTGGTCACCCATTTGTATCATTGCAAAGCACTGTCGCTTTGAGGGTTGATGCAGACTTGGTAATGTTTGTACCTTCTAAGTAGACTGTGATTCTCAGGATAAATGAAGTATGTTTTGAAAGTCATGTAAAGAAGAATTATGAGCATGATCAGAGCATCAGTCTTCTTTTTTAGAATTTCCCACTCTATAAGGTATCTTCTGCCTTCTTTTCCATTTCACCATGTCTATCCATCAGTAATTTCACATGATGGAATGGAAAACAGGTCAGAGTGGTATCTACTCTGATCAAAAGCACCAAAAAGTTCTTATTCCACTTGGTGCCAAGAAAATTCTATTGGTAGTGCTCAGCAGATGCCTCAGCCAAGAGTGGAAGAGATGTACCTACTCCAAAAACAAGGTATGAAAAGGTTAGTAAGCAGTTTTCCCTTCTACGTGTGTGCATAGTACACATCCCTGGCCATATAATGTTCTTCAGAATGGAAATTGTTACTGCTTTGAGAATTGTATATAGATAAAAGTAAGTATAAGGAACCATTGCATTGCTTTTTAAATATAAATGTACATCTCTTAGGGAGGATGGGCTACTTTTCCTGTAGTAGCAATGCTTATTATGTCTGATTAATGTTGCTGTTGTCTTCAAGCCTAGAAAAATAAATGTATTTTCTGTAGACTGTAGAGTGTTTTTTTGTTCTGTGCAGTAATGTTGCTTTAATTCTTTATAGGAGGCAATTAGATAACAAAGCACATCCTAGAATATTGTACTGATGTCTCTTCTCAAAGATTAAGTTTTTAGAAGGAAAGTTTTCTGATGGAATTTCTTTAATCTTCTTGGGTATTAGTATTTTTCTTGAATAAGAAAGAAAGAATTGCATAAGGAAGTCTTATTTCATACCTGAGGAAAAAAAAAAAAGGAATATGTAATAACTGTAACAGATGGATTTGATTTTTTTCTTACTAGCATGTCAGCCATGGTCTTGTACTGATTCTACATTTAGGAGCTTTTAATCGGTCTGCCTTATCCCCTGGTGTCTGCACATGGGGTAAGAGAGCAGAAAGGTTTTTTCTTGCTTCTGCTCTGTCTCTTCTCCTTTCAGTCTCTGTAGCATCCTGCCTCTTCATTTCTGGCCCCTGTATACAGTCTGAGCATGGAAGTCATTTGAGGGGAGGGAGCAGTCAGGATGCTTTTGTATATGGATATCCAGCTCTCTTGTAATAATTTATAAGGACTGCATCAGGAGCACAAACTGTGGAATTTGGAGAACTGCCCTACGTTGTGCTGAGGGTTGTACATGGCCCTGACCCTCACTGAGGACGGCACAAGCACCTCCCTTACATGGTTCCACCACTGCTGGCGTAGAACAACAGTGAATCTGAGTCGACGGGGATGATCTGTGGGTATTGAGAGAAACCACGCAGCAGGAACAACTGCTGTGAGCTTCACTCCTGCCAATGTTATTGGGATTTTTTTCTGCTGTGTAACTCATGTCCTCACATTAGCCTAAACAGGTACCACAGTATAAAGTGGTGCATGAGAAGATGTGTCCGTGCAAGAGGTGCACTTGTTTTTGTGTGGCGGGGTGAACTCAGGTGCATGCTTCCTGGGTTCTTTCATTACAGTGGATTTTGCTACTGTCTGAATTGTTAGTGGGTTGTTTATTCTGGAGACATGGGAGTAATTGTGAACAACTGTGAAATGCTAATAGCATATAAGCAGTGTAAGCAAGTAACCACACTAGGAAGTGGTGGTGTGAGTTGTGTAAATTGACCTTTACCTGTCCTTTAATTTTCTGGTGCCATACCAAGCTGGGTTGTTGGGTTTTTTAATGTATAGATAGGACTTAAATTGAGGTCAATACTTAACTTGCAACTTGAACCAAGATTACAGCAAAACTGAATCTAATATCAAATTTCAAAGGAACCTGCAGGAGAGTGTCTCTTGGATCAAATAGTAATGGTTGATCTGACATTCCAGTGTCATCCCTGTGTATGGGCCTTTTGAAGAATGAAAGTCCTGTAAAGGTAAAGGCAAAACTTGGGAAGGGAGGGCACTGATCATCCAAGCATGTACTCTGAATCAAAGACTACAAGGAAGCATAGGTATATGTTTGGTTTGCTAATCTTGTGTAAGGATTAAAACTGTATTGCTGTTGTAAAGCTTTCAATTCCATTAAGCTTCCGACTGCCCAAAATAGACCGTTTGTTAGACCATCTCTGAGCATTGTGCTGCCCCACCTCCATCTCTGCAAATATCCCAGAAAATTATTCCAAAGCTAGAATAGGCATGTCTAGATTATATTGCAGCCAGTGTTATGACTGTATTTATAATTACTGTAAGTTAACATAATTTTTTCCTTTATGAGGACAACTCTTGGAGAAACTTCTCTTTCTCTTTGATTTTATTGTTTCTGTTGGTGTAAGATAAAAGCCACTCAGACTAAAGGAGTACAAAAGTTTTTTTCTCATGGAAAAAAGATGATATGCCAGTATGAACACATCTTACATAAAAAAAGTGGTGTCAGTTGCGCTTAACACTTTTCAAATTCTAAGCGCTGATGTACACGAGAGGTTTTAAAGTAACTTTAAAAAGGACCTTCTGATGCATACTTCCTGGGTAATTCTGGACATTCTAATTACAACATTATTTTTACACGTACCCAGATTTAGTCATGTAGAGATCTGTAGATCTTCTGTTGTAGGGAAGTGACATGGCAAGCAATATAGAATGTAAAACTGAAATGGGCCATATTAAATTAATCTTTAGTGTTCAACTTAAATTCATAAAGATTCTTAAATTCACTCATTCTCAACAGGTAAGAATTCTAACACTGCTATTTGTAGTAGCAAAAAATTACTGGCTATAATACTAAGTGACTTGAAGTTTTCTAGTCTAAGTATCATTTAATCTAAATATATTTACCCATGGCTCAGAAAGTGTTTTATGTTAAAATCACTTGATTGAGGTACAATGTGTTTAGTGAATAGCCAATTTAAGACCCAATGTGAACAACCACCAAAACAATGGTTTAATGTGTGTGGTAGTTCGGCTTTATGAGAATGTTTTTGTGGGAGCCAGCAGTGTGCTGAATTTCCAATAGTTTCCCATGTAGAAGGGATCTTTCTCTTCCCTTCATAGCTGCAGATCTGTATCCACCTTCATGAATCTTAGCTTACCTCTTGTCTGCATGCACTGGGGGATTCTGTTGGCATAAGCAGAATATAACTATGTCCTGGAAAAAATAGGATTTCTGGATCCTTGTTTGTTCCTTGTACTGGATGTGCATTGCCTGGTCTTTCATTGCTCTGAATGCTGAGCAGACATTACATTTAAATATTAATCCTGCATAGATAACTCTTCTTCCTGGGTCAGCAGGAATGTTCATGGAAGGGCTTGATACAGTTCTGCATTTCCACTTTCAGTAACTGTTGAAATGACTATCTCTTTTACCAGATAATGTTAATTTTTCACATGGAATCAGGCAGTTCTGTTCTATTTGATGACACCAGTTCAGAATTAAAATATTTTTTCTTAATGCAACGCCATGTACATTATTCGTAATTGTAAAGTGTAGTTACTTAATCAAGTACATCTCAAAATACGTACAGAACTGTTCAGGTTAACCATCCAGTCTAGTGCATCATCTGTGCCTATGCTAATCTAAAACTTTATCTCTTCTGCCAGCTTTTTCACTAGGTAATGTCACACTCACTGTATTTTGCATAACAAGTTATTTGGGGTTTCTAATGTGTAAAATGTAGCAAGCATCGTTTTAGTGTGCTGATGGATGTGCTTCTCCATGTGACAGGGATATCAGTGGGAGTGCTGCTGTTAGAACAGGACCAGACACCGTTCTGTATGGTAGCTACAGTGTCTGTTTTTAAGATAGGTTGGATACAAATTCCAGATTCCAATCGCAATGTTTCAATGAACCTTTGTATTAGTATACCTTGGTGTACAAACCACTATATTCATATACATTCTTTACCAAGCTGGTGTTCTAGAGAGCACCAATTGTACAGTTTGGTAACAAGTAATTTATTTTATGCGTATGTACAAATACACATAAAAATGCCGCGTCTTCCAATGGATTTAATATTATTGCTTGTAAATTAGATTAATTTATCAAGTTTAGTATTTTCTGTATGAATTTCTAATCAAGAAAGTTCTATCACGAAGAAAAATAATCCAAGGAAGTTATTAGAAAATACCCAGCACAGATAATGAATTCATTTCCTTGTAGTAGATGGTGCCTCACATGAAAACTGAACCTTTTTTTACATATGATTGATTATTAGAATTGCAGAGCGTATTACAGAAACAAGCCATTTACAATAAATATTTAATTTTCAGTCTTGTGTTCTAGTAAGGCTGTTTGGAAAGAAAACAAGTATTGGGATTTTGTGTGACCCACTGTGGTAGGTAATTCTTAATCTCTGAAGAATATACATTCTACAGTCCTTGGAAAGTACACTGTTGACTATATAGGAGGTATTGGAATTGCTTAAGGCATTACCAAACACTTGATTAGTAAATAATGCTCTACCTAGGAGAATTTTGCTTACAGAGAAATTCTGTGCTAGGGATGGTATACCACAGGCTTAAACGTAAATGAGAACATGTTTTGTTTTTCTCAAATCTGTGATCTGGAGTGGCAGCGTAGAATGGAGTTATGCTGTGCCAGAAGTTCTTGGTAAAACTGAAAATCCCCACAAAATATATTTAGTTTCATCTTTTGTTAAGCTCTCTGTATATAAGCAAGACTCATCCATGCTTGGAAATCTCTTTAAAAGATATTACTGTTATTACTGATGTGGGTGCCTGGAAAATGTGGGTTAACTAATGTATATAAACATGCAGAGTACGTATTTCTGATGTTGAAATAGTACAGTTAATGAAATTACATGATTTTGTGGCAAGACCAGCAAAAATGTAATTATTCAGAGGCAGGGTTGTGAATTATTTTGGTTGGGTTTTGGCATTACACTTGAAGTTAAGTTTGTTTCATGAATCAGAAAGTCTGCTTTTGGAATGAGATATATGTAAACTCGTTCACAGCATTTCCTCTCACTACCAATCATTCTTATACCATGTGTTCTAAACTAAACAGTCTAGATTCCAGATGAATGTTGATGTCTACAGTACAAACATCTGGTTTATCATCCTTTAGTACTGGTGAGAGATTTCCTCTGTTCAACTCTGAGTTGTGTATGGAAAAACATTCTGTCTGTGAATTGACCAGGTCTCATTATCCTCAGTTATTCTGACTTCAGCACAAATGTGGGTATTTCAAACTGAGCCTTACTGTGTTGATATCATTTAAAGTTGCTACTGCTCTTGACAGGAATGTTTTCAAGTTTTCATAGGTCAGTGTAAAAAATAGGTTTTTATAATCTGCTGTACCTAATTTAAAAATTGTTTAAATGTATTTTTGCCTTATCTGGGTTACTCCTCCTCCTGTAATCCTATATGTTTGAAAGTTAGCTGTAGAAACCTGTGCTAAGCTTCTCATAGTATGACTTTCTTCATGGAAGTCACATCTCATATTTAGTTGCTTACTTCATCAGGCTTATTTGCTTAAATTCTCTGCTCTGTCAGTGCTTAACAATTTAATCCTTTACAACACTTAAGTATTGCATCACCTCTATAAGATTTAGAAAGCCAGTGACCAGGCTGGATAATTTTAGGAACTCAGTTTCTGTATTAAGCTTAGAACTGCGAGTTAATGATCGTTCTCTCAGACAAGTTAATTTTCCCTCCCTGTTTTATTTCTGGTTTCAGCCTTTGAGAGTTTAGAATTTTCTAAAAAAACCCTGGAAACAAGGGTTCTTCTCTGAAATATATGAAGAAGGCAGGATCAAAGTTTGTAAATAAGAATTCTGCATAGAATTGAGTACATGACTTTTGTTAGAATACTTGTTGAGGTTTTATATTACAGTTGTGAGATTAAATTCATTCTATCAAATGAGAAACAAATTACAGTCTCCTTTGTGCGAGGATCTGTCACCTTATATAAGCATAGATACAGGTCTTCCTCTATGCCCACATCCAGTGGCTTTTTTATCACACTTTTTGTTTTCTACCCTGAGTATATATGAGGAAGGATACCATTACACAGGCTTTCCAAAAGATTTCCTTTTTGCAATGAACTTGCTGCCAGGCCTCTGACAAAATTCAGAAAATGTATTCAGCTGTATTTATTAATTCAACAGAATGATATCAGTGATACTGGATGAGCAAAGTATGGTCTAACACTCAAGACATTAACATTTCTGGCTACAGTGTCTTAATTTCTAATAAAGCCATATCATTTATTCCAAGATTTCAAGGAATACCCTGAATATAACTTTGAAATTTTCAACTGATTGTGTTTATGCATGGAAAATCTAGTTTCTGTTCAGTTTATCTGATTTTATTTCATGTATCTTAGCCTCCTGGAACATTTCTAGGTGGTCAAGCAAAGAACGTCAGAAGCCCTCACATAAAACAGAAAAGTAGGGACTTGTGGTTTAAGGGTAAGCACTAACGAAAGGCAAGCAAAGTAATAGTTGTTGAAATGGATGGAATTGATGAAATGAGAATTCTGGTATGATTTCTTTTTGTTGACAGAAAACATGATTTTTCAAATGTAAAATGTTTTCTTAGAATGAAAAGAATTCTTGTTGTCTTGTGGAGAAGCAGATGAGCTGCTTCATTTAAATTCTGTTTTCCAGCCAAGCAAGCAAGAGCCTGAGGGAAGTGTGGAGATACACATTTATTTCATTTACAAAAATGCAGCTATTATATCTTTATTTTCAAGGCCTCCTTGCACAGGAAGCTTCTGGGTCTGAAGATCAACATTCACTGCTTCACGTGTCCCAGACTGAAAGATATTCCACATATGATGTCTTGTAACATCTTGCAGGGAGACACTTGGAGACAACTTACTATGCAGGGTTTCATTTTGCCACTGTACTGTGGAAGGAACTACTGCCATTAGACAAACTGTTTGGATCAGGAAGGCACTAAGAAATCCATCTAGCTACTTGAAGTTTAGTCAAAAATTGCAGGGCTTTGTCCTTGTGAAGCAGCATCCTGCTGGTTCCAGTCCTTTCTGCTAGCACAAGTGGCTTTGTGTGGACTGGTTTACTTTTAAGTCAGTTATGTCAGACATGTTTCATATGTCACATTATGCTTTACTGCTGGAAATAATCCAGTTCTGAGTTTTTAGGTTAAATGAATAGCATTGTTGAAAAATGTAAGCTGTCCCTGCCTTGATTGTAGTAAGCTTGTATGATCATGATGACACCTACAGTTTATCAGTCTCCAGCAATTTGAGCAAGGAATTGTGAGGCTTGGTAAATTGGAAAATGAAATTATGCCTTTCTTGGTCCTTCTAGAATGTAACCCATTTGTCTTTCATACGTTTTCTGCTTCTTAAGGATGACTTATTAATTATACAGGGCTTAAAAGTCAGAGCATTATATAGTTCCTTCCTGTTTCAACATTTCACAGAATGGTAGTAATACACAGACTATTCATGAAAAAGTTAAAGTAAGTTAACAGTACAGTGATTCCCTAATGGGTGTGTTTCCAGGAGTTAAAAAGAACAAATAACAATGCATCAGCCTCATGCTAAAAATAGGTTCCTGGTGTGTATGATTGAGTGATATGACTATCATTTATCACTGTGCTCTGATTTTTATTACATTTTGTTGAGTCAGGGTTGATTAGCTTCAATAAAAAACTTGGACAAGAAACATTCACGGACACTTTGTGTTTTAGGAATTGGTATTAAAAATGCAGTATTTGAGAATCACTCTTTAAGGAAGGTGCAGGGGGAAGCTGTAATACAGAGGTGTCTTGGAAAGCAGCCATTTGTGGTTCAGTAAAGATTCTTTTCAAGGTTGTTAACCTCTGTATCCTTAAATTATGTTTATATAGCTGCCTAAATTATTTCTGCAGTTTCAGTTGGAATATATTCCCCAACCAAAACAGTTGTGTAACACAGCTTTTACCATTTGCCCTGTGGACACTTACCTTTCAGTTACAGCTGAAGTAATCTCTGGCTGATCGCTAATATAGTTGCACTGGTTAAAATTTTTCATACTCATGTGTTTGAATATTAATTAGGGGTTTAGGCTTATTAATGTTATTATTACTGCGTTTTGTCAAGACATAGGGCTGTCATCCAAGAAGTCTCTGTCTGTTGGTTTACAATCTTGCCTGAGGGTTGACAACTCTTTTGTTTTTAGAATTTGGAGTGTATTTGTTGTAATCAACTGTTGTTGCTAAAATGTTTAAATCTGTAATGTAAATGCACTGGAACACTATGAAAGATGCATTGTTTTCTACTGAATATAATTGTCAGTATTTTTTTAAAATGAATACATGTTATGTTCAACAAAAGATATATAAACATACCTTGTTCTATTTCATTTTCTCTTGAAAGTGCTCATATATTTTCTTCCTTTCTTAACAGTCACAGTTTTTGCAACAGAATGGAATGTTTGCATTTGAATAATTTTTCAGCAGAGCTTATGTTTTGTTTTTTGTTTGTTTTTTTTTTTTTCAGAATGCTGGTATCTTACCCAAAATTTGGCAGGTAGCTACAGAGAGCAGGAGTGTGTGAGCAAAAACAGCCCCTTACAGTTCAAATCTTCCCAAGGTTCATGCTCCTCACTGAGGAACCATGACATGGCAAAGTATTTTGAGGTTAATGAGAAACTTGAAGGGTGTTTTTTGTAATAAATACCAGGTCCAGACCTATACAGTGAATCTGCCTCTTACAGCCGTGTCAGTTCATGTTGTCAGTGTTTGCTGTTATCACAACCCGGGCATAAGAGACAAGGGACTGATTTTTATCATGCAAGATATTAAGGCATATGTCACATGAATTAGGGTAGTGTCATTTTGCTTCTCCAAATATGTGTGCTTGGGTAGAGGAACTTGACAGAACAATGATAGCTGTTCCCTGCTCTCATTGAACACAAGAGGAGATAAATACTTAACTAAGTGCCCAAGCCAACAGCATAATAAAAAAGGAGGCATTTCAGTTTCCAAAAGCTCAAATTACCTTTTAAGAGTAAAAACCCTGAACCACTGGAGTTTGTGTATTAAGCGTCACACTGACATTTTGTGCTGCCCTTAATGAGATGAACCCACAACTTACAGCATTAGCCACACCTACCTGTCCTGTATTTTACCTAAATCTACCTGTCTTAGAAGTGTCTTAAAAATTAAGTTAGTCTTAATTTTGATAGTCTAGGTGGGTTGCCTGTCCTTTCTCAGTCATGGTGAATAACTCTCGGGCTTGCTGAGGGAGTGGCCATGGATGATGTTTCTAGGAGGTGTAACATTGTGGTACTACACTCCACCTTGCCTGAGGCAATAGTGAAGTGGTTGCATTAAGTCTGTGTGCACTGTGCATGTCACTTTTCCATGCCCCTGAACAAAACTTTGTGATTTAGCCAGAATAATTTTTAAACTGCATGAGTAAGAACACTTCTGTAGTATGCATTTTTAAGTTCTCTTCTAATAGAGTGTTATTTTGCCCTTTGCTAGGCCTTTTTATTTGAGTGGTTGCAGAGGTTAATGGGGTGTCTTGTGTTCAGATTGCAATGCTACTTTTATATGGCTGCAAAAAATAGCTTGGTGATACAATCCTTGTACTTGTAAGCCTGAGGAAGTATAGGATCCCTGGAAGTGTAGGTCAGTTGCAGTATTGAAGGGCTCTTATTCACTCAGAGGCACTAAAATTTTAACCTTTTTAATGTTTGCATGTGAATAATCATGTATTGTTAGAGTTGCACAATTACCAGTTCCCCCCACACACCCCCAGGCCTTGTTGTGATGTGCTGTTGAGCTGAAAATAAGAACCAATCTCCCCCTCTTGGGCTCTGTTCCAGTGGTGTTTATGTCCTTGGGAACAGATGCTTCTTTCTCATACTGCCTGCTGTTTGCCTGCAGTTGTTTCCCAGTTCCTTTAAATCACAGCACTGAGATGCCAGCAATCCAGATACCAGAGATTCTGCTTCATTTCTCCCGGCCAGAAATGGGATTTAGCAGTTACCTGTTCTTTGACTGGAACTTTTTAAGACACCTTAATTTTACGTATCTGGGCTTTCTGTAAAATACTTCATATGCTGTAAATGAAGATGTATCATCTCAGAAATGAGAGTCACATGATTAATTGCAAATGACTAGAGTTTACTGCATTTTGTTGTAATTTGGTGATGTCCTCAGCCAAGAAACAGCACATGACTCTTTGTAAGCCTGCCATCTCCAGGAGGAAATTCGATAAGGCTTTCCGAATCTGCGTTGTAAGGCCAGTAATTGCTGTGATCCAATAAGGGAGCGCTCTGTGGTGGCATCACTCGAGAGAGTAAGCGTGGTGTGACTGCTGCTGGCTTCTCGGATCATGCTGTCTAATGAAAGATTAATGAGGAGATGATGCTTTGTAACAAACATCTAATACTGCCACCAGGTCACAAGTTTGATTTGAACCAATCAATACCATTCATTCTCTTAAAGGTAGCTAATGATAGCATGCTTATGAGAAATGAAATGGCCTGCTATCTAAGACAGCCTGCTCATTCTTACTGTGTCAGCTTTAAAGGAACAGTATTCATTTTATGGTGTCATCTAAGCCTTGGGAAGAAAGAAGAGCTTAAATTCTGAGGGAAAATGTTAACTTATTTTATAAAAATGCAACTCAAGAAAACTCAAATAAGGGAATCCTTATATTAAAAATAAATTAGAATTAAAACTCAATGAAACATAAGTTGGAAGGCAAAAAGTCTCATATTCTCAGAATTAATAGTATCTGAAAGAAAAAAAGAGAGTTTGATTTGATCTTTGGGTTTAAAGATCAGATGTACATTAATGTGTGTGTGTTCTTAATCCATGGCGTGACTCACTTGTGCGTGAAAAGCAGGGGGTCACGTACCCACCTATGTCATATTGACCCATCTGAGGAGAAAAGAAAAGAAATTGGACCGTCATTTCTCCTTCAGGACCAGATAATTTGCTGATGTAACCTAATGAGTCTTTTAAAAAAAATTATACCAGCTATATTAATTCCAGAAAGCAAGTATAGGACACAGGAAAGTATGTGTTCAAGTATTTCCCCCAGAGATAATCCTATGAGGGACTGAACAATTTTAGGATTAGGGAGCAGAATGAGTAAATTCAAAAGCAATCTTTTCTTCTGAACTTGTCCCTAAAACATTTTGCATTCTTGCTTTTATCTAAGTAATACTGTGCTGTGTGAAAGTGTTTGCAGTTACTGTAGCTACACATGGAATAAAATACTGTAAAATACGGATAATGGAGTTTGACTTTTGAGCTCTTGATTATGAGACTTCAGTGTTCCAAGATGCAAAGTGGGAAATCCCTACTTTTCTTTTAAAAAAACCAAAACAACCCTAAAAAAAGTGCCTCAAACTCAAGTTCGAATTGTCTAATGAAATATTCTGATTTTCACAGCAAAATAGTATTGCTGTTCTCTAGGTATATATAGGACCCTACTGACCTTGCTCCAGTTACTTCTTAGGTACAAAATAATATTCTAAAAAATCGTGATCATTTATTTCCTAGATGAAAATAGTATTTGCTTAGTATTTAGGATACTTGCCTGCGTGGTACTTTCTTTCTAGGTCGGTAACAACATAAACCTCTTAAATGTTAGCATTATTTTCATTAACAATGTTACATTCCTGTTACCTGGAACAAATTGAAGTTGTCACCAAAAATATCCAATTGTCATCAAAATATCAATACTAGAAAAAGATATTAAAAGCAGAGCAAATTTTCATGCTAGCATCAATTTCCAGGAGCACAGCTGCACCAAAATGCTCCCTTGCAGTGAGTAAGCAGTGTTTGGTGAGTAAGCCACTTCTAAAGCACTGAATAGAAAATCTAAGAGCAATTTCAGACTTTTATTTTGCTACTTTTTATTTTGCTACAGTAATAAGAAAGATATATATTGTCATTAGATGACACTTCTAAATATTTGAGCTTTCTAGTTTTCATCATACAGTAGGGATAAGAACAAAAAAGTCACCCCTAGCTGCAATTTGAGGATCTTTGCTTCAGTCACTGAAGCAGTATCTGTTTGATTTGATTTCTTCCCCTCTATATTGATTACATTTTCCTTCCAGACTGCACTGTGATCAATTGCTATCGCATTTCTTGGATTAACTTGGATTTCTCATCTTTTCTATTTCCTTTTTTTTTTTTTTCATTCCAGTAAGTGCTTTAAAGTTTTAAATGTTTAAATAGAACCTCTTTCCCATAAAGTCTGGAATTTGCCAGGATCCCTTCTTAGAAGAGGAGCATGGTCTAATGGACAACAACCTGAGAGATGGAAGTTGCTCTGTTCTTATCCTAGTTGATTTACTTTCATGGTCTTAGGCAGGTCTCTAAACTACTTGCAAGGAGAGCCACGAGGATTAATTGAACAGACAAACTGCCATGTAATGCTTAACATTGTCTGAGGTGAAGAATACTGTACATTTACTGCCAGTCTTGAAAACAAAGCCTGTGATGTTAGTGGGGGAAATGATGGGATTTTTAGTGATCTTGCCTGAAGAATGACAATAAGATTCTTGACTCCAGCAGTACAAATTCATAGTTGCACAGACTTGAAGAAAACACTGCCATTTATTTCTTTTTGATAATTGATATTCCTGCTGAAATTTCCTGTAACTCTTAGGGAAAAATATAAGTTTTTCTGTCATTGTGAGGATCCATTTTGAAATGAATTTCAAACTTGTTGCTATCCATAGTCCTGGAACAGAAGATGGAGACAAAAAAGAGACATGTAGAAGAAAAATCTGCCAAAACTGATGTCTAGAGAAACAAAGTAGTGCATAATGCTGGTCATTTTAATTTGTAATTATTTACAAGTAAAGGGTATTGTAAAGGAAATATTCAAAGTAGTGAATTTTGTCAGTTTATTAATAGATCAGAATTTTCTTTCATATGACTTGTTTTCTCTACATCTTTAGCATTTATCTTATTTTTATTAGTGTCAAACAGAAGTTCTCTGTAATTGCTCTATTGTGATTTAATTTTTCTTGACTGTGAGTGACAGGATCTTGCATGTAATATATTTCATTCTGGTTAGCACTTTGTATCCTGACATTAATACTTCTCTTGTCTTTCCTGACATCTCACACAAAATATCTTAGTGTTATGTGTGCCACATCATAGTGATTGCTCATAGTCATCCTCTGATGCACTAGAACACCCTCTTCTTTCTCATTTGTAATTTCCAGCTTGTCACAGGAATTCTTACTCCTATGTGTGTGACCATGCACTTTATGTAATTTCATTCTGTTTCTTATTGCAGAGTTGTGTGCTGTCCTTTGGTGTGGAATACAGTCTTTCTTTGTACTAACAGCTTGTCACAGACCTTGTTTCTCTGCCAAGGTCACAAGGGAAATGATGAAATATGTCCCAAGACAGATACTTGAGGAATTACCCTAACAATTTCTCTCTATCCTGATATTAGAGTTGTTTGAATTGTTTTCTTTTTAAGTAGTGCTGTAGAAATACAAGGGCATATATCCAAAATATTCCCTTTAAGTGTATACACGGATCTTATTGTAAAAATTGTAAAAATCGTATTGAAGGATGAAAATGGATCCTCCAACAGTGGTCAGAGAAGTCTCTTAGGAAGTTTCGGACATTCTTCAGGTATTTGCAAAGCAGCTTCACTCAGTCTGCTGTGCCAGCACAAAGATTTCCAAGCCAAGCATCACATTTAAAAAGCATCACTGCAATTGCTCCTACTCTGCTCCCCGTGTAACCATGAGTAACCATGAATACTGCCAAGGCTGAAGCATTTGTAACCTCTTTGGACAACCTGGTACAAAGTTTGGCCGGTGAAAAAGTTTATTCTCTTTTCAAGTTGCAGCCTTTCTTGTTACAATTTGTCATTTTGTGTCTCATCCTTTGGCCATGCAGTGCTGAGAAGAGCCTGGCTTCATCTTCTTGGTGTTGAACCCCTCCTTGGTGTCAGCACCTCCTTCCAGGTGTTGAAAAGCTGCCACCAGCTCTTCCCAGAGCCAAGCTGAACAAGCCCTCTTCCCTCAGCATGTCTGCAACCCAGCCTCTGCTCCAGCATCCTGACAATCTTGGTGGCCTTCAGCGAACTCACTCTGGTTTATCAGTATCTTTCCCATACTGAGAGGCCCAAAAGTGGGTGGAGTACTCTCAATGCAGTATTCTCAATGCCTGTATGAAAAAACCTGCCTGGCATTTTTCCTTCACAACTTCCAGACGTTTGTTTGTTCTTTTTGAATTTCATAATTTTGTATCAGCCCAATCCTCTAGCCCATCTAGGTCCCTTTGGCTGGTGGCCTTGGTCTTGGGTATATTTGACTGGCCTACCCAGTTTGGTGTCACGTGAGAACTTGGTGAGAACACATTTCATTGCTGTCTCGAGATCACCAATAGATGTAAAACAGAACAGGTCCCAGCACAGACCTGTGTAGTACTCTACTTGTTACAAGCATCCAGGCTGAGAACAACCCATTAACCACAGAATCCTGAAACCAGCTATCAAAGCATTTTTTTACCCCTTACATCAAGTCATCAATGAGAATTTTTTAATATACATAAATCTGTTATTTTAGAAATACACTTCAGCCATGATAATGAGGGACCAGGATAATCTAGAGCAAAGCAAACTGTGGGTAACACTACCGCTTTTAAAGCTAAACTTTCAATCCTCAATTGATTTCATTTATTCTTAGCTGATCCTGAGCTAAGAAGTCTCTGAACTGGCTCTTCAGTGTAGAGTTGCCCCTGGTGCATTGTAATAATGTAGTAATGATACCTTGAACCTAGTGAAGTTCCCTATCTCAGAGGAAGAGCTATGTTAATTCTGAACTATGTTAATTCTGAGCTCAGGCTTGCCTGAGATCATTTGTGTGCTGTTGCTTAGGCGTGATGCACTTCAGCTAGCAAGCACATCACTGGTTTAAGCATCTCTGCCCTGTGTCCTCATTTATATGCAAAATATGTAGCCCACTCAAAAATTTGACTGAGTTTTTGCATGTGGACTGACAGTGGAGTCTCTTAGTAACTTGATGGTTGAGCCTGAACACATCTTTAGTTCATATTCTCCAAGGCAACTTCCTGCTTCTATTTGGCACATATACTTTATTTGTATATTGGCAAATATACTTTAAATCATTTAGTAAACTTGTTCTCCAGTTTCATTCACAAATTAAGGAAATGTTTAAATGATCCTGTTTATCTTTATAGTTATTTGAAATTGTAAAATAAAAGGTGAAGCAGGAATCTCTCTAAAACTGAGGCCCTGAACGTTTTGTTCTTGAGTTTCAATTGAAGTTGAAACTTTTGGAAAACTTGCCACTGATGTCAATGGGAATAAGGTGGGGCATGTTTATAGAATAAAGACATTATGTTGGCTCTTAGTGGTGCAATGCATGTGAATAAGAATGGTTTATCTCACTAAATGTTAAGATGTTTGCCTGAAATCACTTTCAATATCCTTTTTTGTTCTCTATACAGTAAAGTATGTAATTAGGGAACAGGTTATACAGCAAACTCAGTTTGAAAAATGGATTTTTAAAGCATAAAAGAGGCAGTGACTGAAGTCCTGCCAGGCTCTATCGAATACTCACATGTATTATATTGTAAACATAATATGGTTATACTGTATGTTGTCATAATAATTGGCAATGGTATTGGAGTCAGTCATTTAGTGCTTTGTTCATGTGGTAATAGATGGCAAGGGCTACAACATTTGTTGGCAGGAAACTTGTTTTTCTTTCTGTTTTTCTTTGTAAATTGGTTTCAGAATAGTTTTGTGGGTTTTTTTTCAAACTGACTGTCTTAGGATCCAGATGGCTTTATCTCTTTTTAATGAGATTTGGGATATTCTCCTTAAAAGTGTGTTCACTCAGTGCTTCCACAAAAGCCGCATTCTTCAGTTTTCTTAAAGCACGGCACTGTGACAAGAGAGACAGGGAAAGACTAAGTAGTGATGAACAGCACAGAGGGGTGGATAGAGATTCATTAGGATCCAGGGGATGAAAGGTAGCCTGAGTCAGGGGAGAACATGAAAAATGAGTCTGGAGGGCAGCAAATAATTTTAGATTGCTGGATAGGAACAGCCTATCTGTTTGTGTCTGTAGGCTTGATTTCTGTCATCCTACCTCGTGCAGGCCATGTTACTGGGTTTCAGCAGGCTGACATGGGACAGGACATATTCCTTGTGAGTAACTGTGGCAAAACTGCCCTTATTCATTTGTGAAGGTTCTGAAGGGGCAGTCAGAGTAGGTAACAGTGGAGAAATGGGCATTTTTTCCTGCAGAAACTTCCTAACATTTGCTTCTGAATTAGTTGCTTCAGCTTTACAGGACATAACCCTCTTCAATTTATTTCTTTAAAGATCCAGACCACATGCAGGACAGGGCTCTGCAGGGTCCTGAAAGACAATTTGTAGTGGCTTGAGGCATTCACAGTAGGTATGCATTTCTGTTGTGATGGAGTGAATTTCACCTTATACAGGTTTAAAAGCTGAAAAAATGTTTCCTGTACCAGCTTTTCACCTTCCATCAAGTTCAGACTATAAGCCTCAGCTTCAGATTCTTGTAAAATCTGAACCAGCACACAAGCTGTGTATCACCATTCTTTTACCGTTACATATATATTTTAGTTTTTGCCAGTTTGAGTCAGCTCTTCCTGCCTTTAGTTACACATAATATATCCACATGCTTCTACCCTTTTCAGCCTTCTATGCCTTTTCTTGTAGTGTTTATGTGCTTGTCCTGCCTGTCCCTGTGTCGATCATTTTCCATCTCATTCCACGTTGTGTACCAGTCTCCGTCTCAAAGCCAATTTATGTCTTGTCTCCATTCTCACTGTTATTTAGTGCCTGATGCATTTTTGGTAGTCTCCTTTGGATTTCCATCTGCAGAATGTGCCACCTCCACATATCTCTAGTCCTGCCTGCAGAGAAGCAGTTGCAATGGAATCAGTTCTGTGAGAATGTCTTGTGCCTACAAAGCAGACATAACTTGATTATGTTTTGCACTGATGTGTGCACTTTGGCTTTCTTTGTTGTGCACAGAGGCATTCAGGATCTGCCTGGGTAGTTATATAGAAGGGATGGCATTCAGCTGCCATGAGGTGTCTCTACATGTAATCAGCATTTAGAAACTGTGTAGCTGTGAGTGGAGAACAGCACCTTTAGATCAGTCTTGAGATGGAAATGGAAACTGGTAGAATACTTGCCCAAAGTTATATTTATCATGACCTCTGTCGCTCTTTTCCCTCTTGGAAGATGCAATCAGATGTGTGACTTCCTATCTGATGTGGTACTTCCCAAATGATATGGGGGGATTTAACCCAGTACTGAGTAATAGGGAAAATTAGTTGGAACCACTAATACAATTCGGAGTAATATCTTTGTTCTTTAGGGTTCTCCTAGCTAGGGTATATCCTTCTATAACTATATTTAGTTTGTGAGTATCTTTTAAAATTCACTGCTCAAGATGTTTTGGTAGTTTAAGACTATATTGAAAAACAAATATCTCAATATCTTGTCAAATATCTCAACAATTTCCACTTAGAAAGCACACAAATTAACATTTGCAATGTTTTTTCAACATTGTAAAGTGGTTTTTTATGTACTGGGATGTAGTTCTGTATCTGATGAAATTGCTGTGTTTTTTTTCTCACTAATACATAGCAACGTGTGTATGTGTGTGTGTGTGTGTGTGTGTGTAAATGCTGTTAAACAGTGGATTCTTATCTCAGGTATCATCATTGCAAACTGCAGTTGGCCCAAGTACTTTTCTCCTCAATGTTCTGATTGTTAGTTGTGTAGCTAATCTCCATTTTAAAACCAAATTTGTACATAAAGAATTATTCATTAGGACATGCTAACAGGTTCTCTCCCTACACCAGTGCTCTGCACAGTAAGACATTCATTAGCTGCATGGATCAAAACAGAATCAGAACAGGAGAGTTTTCACAGCACACAAGGCAGCTGAAAATTGTTTTTCAAAACCACTATAAATTTTTTGTGGTGTACTTTACACCCTGTGAAGGGAAATCTTCATGCAACGATGCCCAATACTGTAATTGGGACTCATTTAGTTTGTACTTAATAAAAAAGTCCTCATGTCTGCACATTTTTCCGTGACTTTTGTCCACTGTGCTTCTTTAGCAATCAAGATTTTTAGACCATGAATAATCTTGCAGGTAGGGCTGTACTTAGCCACCCACACCTCTCTCTGTGGGGAATGGCAGAATCTGATAGAAAGGTTTCTTGTACTGGAGTCAGTAACCAGAAGTTGGGGCTGCTTATATCCTCTACACTTGAAAATTCAGAGGAGAGTAGGTTTGACATTCCTGAGATTCTAAGGTAATATGCTTGAAGGCACACAACAACCTAGTTGTAGGAAAATTCCCTCTCCAAATGTTTTACAGCTTCATTGTACTGTGTAGTAAAGAAGGAGAGGAGCACACAGGCACAGCTTTTCCTTGATGAGTCATCTTATTTATTACAATTCTCCCTTTGAAACAGTTATTTTCTAAGAGGTTTAAAGCTCTTGTTTTCTTCAAACTGGCACAGTTTGTTAGAAAACTGAAAGATCATGTATTATCTTGTACATGTGCATCTTACATGAAAGGTTGTGTAAGCTTCTCCTTCCTGCACATTGATAAATTCTCACCTTGTTTTGGAGGCTGCTCAAAGGACAGATGCAGAGTTTGTAAGCATGAATGGGTGCTGCACCACTTTGGAGTCATGCTGAACTCTTTGTCCTTCATAATACTCTAGCCTTTCAACAAGTGCTGTGGAAAATGTTGGCTGCCATCCTTTAAACAGCACAGTATTTGCATTTCCCTTGATCATCTGTCCCAGAGCAAAGTTCAGTAGGTTGAGGAAGTATTGTTTGAGTGCAATTGATCTAAAAATATATCAAAAGGAAAACTAACTACTGTATATGAACAAATCATGGAGAGGCTTTGTATAGGCTTGTTGATATCTGTAAATACCTAAAACAAGGAAGCAGCAGCTTATGACATGGTTATTTGTGGAAAAGCGGAAGGTCTGACTGTTGTCATTATTATACCATATCCAGAGCCAAGCAGTTGCTCCTGGAGAAATTGTGAATGGCAGTAAGAATCCTCAAATTAGAAAATTAGAACTATTTCTGTTGGGTTATGAACTGTTCGCTCCAGGTCTTGCCTCTGCAAATCAATGACAAATCACGTATTAATGCCAATGTGATCAGGCTTTAGTGAAGTGGTGTCAGCTCACTTCTTCAGAAGAGAGAGAAAAATACATTTACAGTATCCAGGTTGGGGGATAAAGCTAGAAGGACCTACTAAGTCAGACAGTTACTTTGCTGTCTGTATCAAAGGTCATTATTACCCACTGACCTCTGTATAGAGTACTTTATGTTCAACTGTAGTAGTAAGCAGGCAAAAACATGCTGAGCTACAACACTCAAAGAGGTATCCAGACTTGAAGACCTTAAGAGCTGAACATGCCATCGAGAATTCCCATGGTAATTTCAGCTATAAATAACTTGTTGTTTAATATGCCATGTTTCTACATGAACTTTGTGTTTACACTAAATAACCGTTAGGAACCAGTATTTTCTCTATATTAGGTCAAGGTAGTTAACAATGTTAACAAATGAGTCTTTCCTTCAAACATGTCTCTGTAAGACATTTTCCTCGTCAAATAATTTTGTCTGCCTTTTTTTTTTTTTTTTTTTTTAATTCTATTTTGAAATCATTCTTTCTGAAATGTGAAACTTGGTGTGGTGATTCACTGCATGTTTCACTAGTGAAAAAGCTGGGTTTGCTTTTCATACATACAAGGAACAGATTAGGAGTGGCTCTTTGGTGTGTGGTTTTGGTGTTTGGGGTTTTTTTGCTACAATGTCAGGTGTTTGTCACCTGTAATTCTTGGTACCTTTCAGACCATGTGTTTTCCAGGGAGGGGGCTTGGCTGGTCGTGGAGCTTTTCGTTCGAATCCCCATGCAGTTGGCTGTATTAAGACATGTTTAATTAGAACTGGCTGAGTTTATTAGGTGATTCAAATTATTATTACTATCTTTAGTTTTCATCCTCACAGTTTTATTGACCTCACAAATCTTATCATGGATGTATATATTTATTTTCATATCATGAAAGCCCTAAAGTTTGTTGCAAGTCTCCATTCATTATTACTTTGTTAGATCTTTCAGTTTTCAGTTCATTTAATAGATTTTATTGATATTATTATGATAGTTTTCTTAATGAGAATGTCATACACTATTAAGTCCACTGCTCTCCACAAATATATTGCAAATATACAATTAATTTCATCATCCAAATGTCTGTCTCATCAAACAATGCAATAACATTATTTACTAATCTGTTTGCCACAAAACTGGGTTCACTGGTTTTATAGTAATTATACTCCATCACTTTAATTATTTATTAAATTTATAACAACTTTATTACCTGGAAGCAAGGTCAGACTAACTGTCCATTAGCTCTCTTAGTCATCCTTCTGGCCTTTGTTATTATTGGCACAACAGTAACACTTTTCCAGTCAAATGGGATTTCCCTGGAATGCCCTAATTTATTAAAATAAACACGATTGGCTCTCAGGTCTTCTCAGTCTTAGTTGTGAGGCAAATGAATTGGCTGATTTTAAAATGTTGATTTTTAGTGCATGTTGTATAACATCCTGCATGCTTACCAAGGGACTGGAAAATAGTCAGCATCATCACGTGACATAAGAACAGCTGTCCAAATATGGAATCAAAATATTTCTAAAAATGTCTGTCTGTTCTGCATAACTATTAAAAGTTTTATCATTTCCATCTGGCAAAGAGTTTCTATAACTGCTGAGGATATTGTGGTCTTGATAAGTTTGGGGGTTTATTAAATTCTTCACGTTACATTGGTGCTGTCAGCTGTGGACTTTCCACTGATGATGCTAGCTTATTTTATCAGTGTTTCTCCCTTTGTATCTTTTAAGTTGTATGGATTATTACAGTTTATATTTATTATTATATAGTACCTTTTTATTATGAACTTCTATTTGCACTTGAATAGTGAAAGAAGACAGTGTTTTTGGCCAAAATTATCCTTTCATTGACTGCAGAATTACAAATTTGTGACCTTCCTAATATTTCTTCTTGAAGAAAGCTTCTCACTTCTGACTTTCCAAATTAATTTCAATCATTTTAATTACTCAGCTAGGATTTTGAACTTGCAGGTTAGTGACAACTGTAGCACATGTATCATGCTCGTGGCTTTATGCAACAGTGTCTCCCTCATCTTATCTGCTCATTATGCCTTCTTGGTGTGGTTTGTTGGGTTTTTAAATCAGGTAAATCCTTGCACAGAATTCACTAATAATGGCATCATTCTCTTGCATTCGGGATATTTTCATGTTCTCTGGCTTATTACCTCTTCCAATTTCAGTACATAAAGGACCAAAAAATCTCATGCTTTGTCTCCCATGGTAATTCAATTTTGTCAGAGACTGAGTATGTACTGGATTTGCTTTCTTACCAATTTCCTCAGGTGTTGCTACTTTAACATCCTCCTGCCTACTCCAGCTTGTCTCCAAATCAGTAAGAGATTAGCACTTGCACTGTCCACTTTTAAAAGTTTTTCTAAGAGGTAAGATTATCATGGGAAATGTATTTTCATAAAAAGAAGTTAAAGAAGTCTTTCTGAGTCATGCTCTTGTATGTCTGTTATCCATCTAAACATACTTACTCCGAGGATAATATCATCTGTTCCAGAAGTGATGCTGCAAAAGGGAGATTTCAAATGTATTTCATCACATTATGTATGTTCTCTATGGAAAATTTTCAGCAGCATGCCTTCCGCAGTGGTATGCCATGAGTATAGAATCTGTGATTTTACCAGCAGAAGCCAAAAGTAATTTAATTTTTCTATGATCTTATCCAGCAGACCTTCTTCTTAGTTTTGTATGTTCTGCCTCTATGACTCAGACTCCTGCATATCTGGAGGATGTGTCAGCTTTTTGTTTCAAACTAGTGTATGTTTTTCTTCTTTTAGAACAGCTTGTAGTAAATTAAATGGGATGATATAAAGACTGTTGAGGGATCTATAGCATCCAGCTGATTTGTAAGTGGTGTTAAAGGCTGCTCCTAGGAGTAGGGCACAGTGCATATTTTGCAGTGAGCATTCAAATTTGGCCAGCATTCTGAAACAATAGCTGTTCAGGGGTGATTAAAAATATGACTTGGACATACCTCCTTGCTTCAGCATTTTAAGTCAAATGCCTTCCAAGGGCAGGGCTCTTAGCAGAGTTCTCTCCTCTGACTTCCTCTTTCCTTCCTGAAATATAATTGTCAATGTAGGTTCTTCTGCCTCCTGCACGCCTAGCAAAAACTGTTTCCTTAATACACACATGTTGCAATTAAACCTTTTAAAAATTATTTTATTAATAATTATTTTAGTAGTATTCCTGCTTAAACATGCCAATTAGCTCAAACTAGAGAGGGGAAAACCAGAAGTAAATAATAATTTCTTTTGGTATATTTTCCTGTCTGAGAATAGACCACTCATAGCAATGACCAGAGGAAAGGACAGTTGATAAAATTCAATTGCATCTCTTCTTTTATGAGCTTTCAGTCTGGTTTATAACTGAGAACAGGAGAGAAGCAATAACCAAGCAGAATTAGGACATACAAAGAATTTTAAGTACAGGCTTTTATTTTCCTAATTCTTACCTTGATAGAGATTAAGAATTTAATGATGCCCAAGTGGTGTCACACATTTAACCTGTGGTCTTGATATGATTTCTCCGGATCACGTTGCTGAGGAAGTCTTGAGGGTCTCGTGAGTACATAAGAACACTAATTTCCTTCCTGAACAAAGAGCACAGAATCATTTTCTGTGATAAACCACTACAGCCCTACCGTAGTAGCAGTGTTATGTTTGACACAATAAAAGCGGAAAAAGTACTAAGAAAGAGTCACAGTGGCTGAGCCACACAGTCTTTTTGAATCCAGACTTGTTTGGATGTTTTGAAAGAGAAAATAAAATTGTCACATGGTTGCTGATTACATAGTGACTGAATTGTTTGAAAATCGTGTGCTTTGGGAGTCTGCAGCTGGGAAATCCCCAGCATGTGACTGGTACAGCTGTGTTTGATGGTGTAGTTAAGCTTTACTGCAAACCTGAGTATTTCACCACATTGCATCTTATACCTGTGGGTGTCTGCCTGTTGCAGCATTCCATTAACTGCCAAACATTCCTGGACTTTCAGAATTTGCATCATCTTTTGAACATCTGAGCTGCTTGAATTGTGCTAATCTTTTGTTTATAAAGCAGTGTAAACAGAGTTCCAAATGAGGCAAAGGCAAATTTCTCTTCAAGGGTGAATACAGTAGCTTTAAGTCATCTGCATTTTTGCCACGCTGCCAAATGATATAAATCAACGGTTAAGAAAAAGGGAACTTCTGGACTTCTGCTTTTCTTCAAGCTATTTTTATGCTTATCCATCTCCATCTTGTTCCTGTGTTTCATCCTCCTGTGGCATCTTGTCAGCAGTTGAGATGGTGTGTTGTTTGGGATGAGAACTCTTTGTTACTTATTGGTACGGTGCCAAGGGTAATGAAACTCAATTCCTTATGGGGTTTACATGATTTTTTATAATACAAATCTAATATCAACTGATGGTTCGTTGGCTGACTCATTTTGACCCACTGTGTTGTCTAATGTGTGGAAGTGTTGGGCACAAGCTTCTAGCTACCTGGTTAGAAAAACTGTGAAGCATCCCTGTGGTGACTTCACCTGATTAGTGGTCAGCCTTTTTCACAGTTCGTCCACTCCCTGGAGATTTTCCTACACACTGTGGACTCCACTGTCTCTCCCAGACACTCATAGCACAAGCAGCAAGCTCCATGACATTCCAGGAAACCACCTCATTACAAAGTCTTATATACTGTGAGAAGAATGCACCATTTTTCACTGTTTGCAAAGTGTTTGCAGGACGGGATCCCTTGAAAATATATTTAGCCTTTTCTTCTCAGATTTATCATATATTTCTTTTACATGTCTGATGCCCAGGTAGAATCCAGTGGGGCTCTAATCTTTCTCTTCTGTCTTAGCTCTGTGGTTTGGGGTTTGCATTATAATGGCACCACTTTAATCTTTCTGCCAAAGCTTTGCGTAACATTTAAAATACATTTTCCTCTTGGTGTGTATCACCTTGTGTTTCTAGAGACCAAGAAGGGTTTTTTCTGTGGTATTTAATGAATTATTTCAAAATGCCTAATATGGTGAGATATTTCTGGTAGGTTCCTGAGAGGATTTTGGTCCTGTCTAATTTTATGCCTGCAGTTATTCACATGTTGTGGCAAAAAGATCCGTTTAGCATGTTAACTTTACCTTGTCTAATTCTCAGTATAAGTTGTGTTTGTTGATAAAATTCAACGTTTGTGCTCAGGGTTGCTTGTTATCAGCTTTACACTGCAAGGGGCAGAAAGGAAAGTTGTACAAATAATTGTCACTTTTTTAATACAGAACAAGATTATCTGCAGATTGGTATACTATTCATATGATGTTGTTTCTCTTTTTTATAATATTTTTCAAAAAATTATCCCTTTGCAAGGCCACTGCATATTCTTTGCCTTTGGTCATTTCATAACAAAGAGCAACCTGTGCTTTAGTGGATCTGGTTAATTAGTCTAAGGACAGCAAGAGATGACAGAAATGTTTGATAGAGCATGTAGTAAGGATTGATTAGCACAATAGCAAAAAACATCATGAGATGTGCTATTATTATTCCCTCAGTTTGCTGGTTCCTGGTTTCTGTATGCTATATATATTTCTCTGTATTGTGTTTGAGGAAGTAGTCAGATGAAAGGTCACAACTGTTTTATGAAAGTGGGTGAATCACATACTGATTCACTGTGTACAGGCAGTGAATGCTCAGTGTATTTGTGACTGTGCGTTCCTGTATCAGTTTGCCATCCATTCTGCTGTCGAAACCAACTTACAAGAGACAAGTTGGGCTGCAAATCAGTTAAGCAGAAACTGCAGTATAACCTGATGGACTGGTGCTGGAAATTATATAGTTTGTTTAAACTGCACATTTAGTGCAAATTTAGGCTGCCTTCCACACAAATCTTTGAGATGTAATTTGGATAAGCAGGTATTTGCTTGATAAAAGTAGGAGCAGGAGCATGCGCGGTCACGAGATGGAGAATGCACTCCCTTCAGACTTTTGTGATCATATGCAAATGTTGTAGCTTAAAAACATGTTGCCTCTCTAGATTGACAGGAAAATACATAGAGCAATGTCAGGGTCCAAGACAAGGTCTCTGTGACAACTCACATGATCCAGAGCAGCAGTTTTGCTCTTGCTTTCCTGTCAGTGGCACTTTGGGTTGGGAAAACTCCCACAGCTGAAGTTTGAGGAGGACAGAGAGGGGGAAAATCACATGACACAGACAAAAATTTGGAGTAAAATAATCACCAAGGATCGTAATCAGGATGATGGAAGAGTCTGGATTAGTGTTGTTTGCTTTTCCTTTAAGATTGTCCAGGGCAAAGTTGACACACTTAAGTGCCACATCTGCTCAGTTGCTTGTCTGACATGCCCAGTTCTCTGTTACATATCAAATTATATAATGTAGTGGGATTTAGCCAGCCTCACGTGCTTCACCACAGTGGGGTAGGTCGCTTGACAGTATGAGGAACATAGTATGATAATTAGGGAATCTTGTCTTTCTTCGTTTTTCCCCTCCAAAATAGACAATGTCGTGCTTGTGGGAAGGTATCATGCTGGCAGTTCTGGGAAGTGATGCTTTTCCCCTGAACAGATACCACACATATGGTTATGCACGTTGATACCGTACGTACAGTTACACAGCACCTTTTCCTTGTGCTGACATGACAGCATCCTCATTCTCACATGGAAAAGCAACCTTTAGGGCTGAAAAAGCAGATCAGGCCAGCTCAGGCATTTAAGCTGTTGTTACTACACCTTCTTGCCAAGACCAGCAAAACTTTAAAACTGGAGAATTTCCTATAATATCAACCAGAGCAGACAAGAGTCCATCTACTAGAGGTACTATCTTCTACTTGAGACATGACTGTACTTCTCATACATCATGTAGTACAAAGCTTTAAAGCTGGCTAATACAGCCACGGGTGCAGCTGTGATATGGGCAGGGGACTGCATGAGCATTAAGCAGTCGCATGACTGGGTACTGCTCTATGGAGTGAGGTAAAAACAGCCCTGCTGAAAAGGCTGATGAATCTACTGTAAAGTACTTGGAATCCCAATCAGTATTTAGGATCCTATCTAGGAAAGTACTGCTGGACATCTGTGTAGTACTCGGCAACTGAAGGCTAAGCAATTTCATTGACGTATTTCTGGACTGAGGCCTTGAGTTTCTTCTAATGACAAGTATAATTACAGCTTGTCTGCTCTGACCTTTACTTGGCTTAATGTAGGCATCCAGGCTTTGCAAGTTGTACAGTGTACAAAGGGAGTTCGAGTTTGGTTTTCTCTTACTACACCTACAAGTGGAATGCCAGTCTGATGTGCTCAGAAATGAAAATAAACACTGAGCAGAGCAAGTAGAAGCACTGTTGGACAGAAGGGTTCAGTAAAGCTTGGTCATCATAACTTCATTTTTATAATGCCATCCTGAAGATATTTTTTTTTTTAAGCAGAAGTAAGTCTAAAAAAATTGTTTTTCAGCCTTTCCTCATCAGATGATATAGGGTTAATGTATGTGGTATTGAGCAAATTTTCTAAGTTTCACAGTGCACATCTTTGAAATTGCCTTAAAATGTATTTATTGACTACTGCTCCATTCTAGCAGCCACTGTGTTTTCTGCAGCTAAATGAAGGCTTTAAAACCTGATTTGGAATATGAACTGACGAAACTGGGAAGAGAGATAATGTCTCTGTAAAATGTCTGTAACTACATACCTTCAAACATGCAGACGTTATGCAATATAGGATCATAAAAGTGGTTTTATCCCCTCTTGATAGGCACAGAGCTTATCTCTTTTTTAGATCGAAATGTACAATATTCAAGGAGAAAAACTAGGGCTACTGATTCCACTTAAGTTTTTTTTACAATTATTTGTATTAAATTTCCTTTCCTATGATGAGTTTAAGCTTGTAGATACATACATGACTGTATCTAAGGGGAGGATGCAGCTGGGCTGAAGAGATGTGTTTGTGTATGCTTAAATATTCCATTTTTAACTAGTAAGGTATTTTCCTGAACTCAGGTGGTTTTACTTGATGCCCTGTATTTGTTGTAATTTTATATTAAAGAAATGATACCTTGTTTTAAAAGATGCTCAAGCATGTCAGCAGTTCTGGGAAAAAAATAAGCACAGGCTACTCAGATATTTGGACAAATTGTACTAATGGCAATATTAAGTAATCTTGAGAGGGGAAGGCACGTATGCAGAAGAAGGAGCTAAGTTCAGGAACTAAACCAGAAAAAACCACAGAGTGAGTAGGAAGCATGTCTCAAGTAGTAGTAAAGAAAAGCTGAGCAAGAGCTCTCAGGACAGCATCATGCTTTACCAGCTGGGGGCACTTTCAGCTGTCTCATTTGTTTGATTCTTCCACAGCTGGAGATCTGACCCTGTAAAAGGGCTTGTTAGTTTTATCTTGAAAGTATAGCTGATAAATAAATTGGGTGGGAAAGAAGAAAAACAAACAAAGAGTAAAGTCAGCTCTTATTTCTGCCTTCTCTCTGTGGGAGGTTTCTAACTCTTCAGCGAGAGTGCAAGTACTCAAGTAGTTTGAGTACCTGTAGTTGGCACAGCTGAGAGGCTGAAACTGCGGTGTGGAAACAAGGTCAGAAGTCTCCTAAAAACAGTCCGGCATTGATGAAAGTTTCTGTGCTCCCAGCAGCAGAGCTATACCTGAAGTGTCCACTTCTTCCCTGGCTCCTCCTGTTCCTCTGCTGTGGCAAAGGCTGATCCAGCAACCTTTGCAAGTGTGCTGTGAGTGATGGGGTGAAAAGCCCAGTGAGCCAGGTGGAAGTGAGCAACAGCATGAGAGGATGGTGGAATGTCTTGAAATTAAAAATTAATGCTAGTTATTAAAACTAGCAGTTAAAATGAATTATTATATGGGAGCTTAGGAATAATTAAACCAGCACTGTTTTGGAGTTAAATTCTATATCAGGATCTCCTAACTGGAAAAACCTACCTGAGTTTTTGCCAGGTGATCAAGTTAAATTGTTAAGGGCCGAATACTTTGACTGGTGCCAAAGTTAAATGTGCTTCAAGGGTGATTAATGGTCAGGCTCAGCCTCCACCAAGGCTGTGGTTTCACAAACATAGCAATGTCATCTGTTTGTCATTCATTCTTGGTTACTGCCCATCTTCACCCACATATTCACGTATGCCACTGTAACAGTGTGACTGCACAGTAAATGGGATTAGGAAACTGATTAATGCTTTTTTAAGTTTGGTGGGGTTTTTTTGCAGGGGGAGGGAGGAAGGAGTAGAAGAGGGTTATTTTCCTCAATACAGTTCAATGTGTGCCTGTACCAGCAGTTGTCCTGGCACAAGTAAGGTGGTGGTATAAGCTGGGACTAAACTGGAGGGACTAAGGTGCTAAGTACTGCTGCTGAGAAGTTGGTGAAAATAAACCTTGTTTCGGTGCAGAGGAGCAGGAAAGAGGGTGTAACTAAATCTTTTGGGAATTTCTGGGCTATATGTCATTATTTTGCTCAGAACAGAGGTCTATATCTGAGTGCCGATGGATCCCCATTTAGATCCCTCTTTTCTGTAGCAGGCTGAACAGGAATCTCATTGCTTCTAAACACTGGAAGAGCATTCTGTGCTAGAATGGAATGGACGTAAGTTTATTCACTGGTAGGACGAAAAAAACCCTAAGCAACCTGAAATTTTCTGTATGATACTGTTGATCTTTGGTGCAGTCATCTCATTGTCCTTTTCTCCATTGTGTCCTGGGCCCTGCTGCCACAGGAGGTGTTGCAGGTTGAAGCATACAGTGTTCAAGTCAGTGACTTGATTCTTAAGTGGGTTCAGTTGTGTTGTACAACACAATAAGAAGATAATGGTATTAAAGAATAAAGAACAGTAATTACCCTTAATATTTTCTTTATTAATTTTGTTATATTGATCCCTTCAGTTCTGTGCATAATCTGTTAACTGGTCAATTGCTAGAAGTTTTTTCCAGATTTTACTCAGGTCTCAGGTAGGCAGTTTTCCCTTCAAAATTTATACAGTTTTGCCTGAGAAGGGGACCAGTGAAAAGGAGAGGGCATTTCAGAGTTTGTGCCATGTAGCAGCTTTAAGTCTTTAAGACTTCTTTGTAACCCCCAACCTGACAGAGAAGCAAAGACACCCCATCAGCTCTGCCTGGCACTCACAAGCATGCTCGCACACCAGGTTCTCTTGGCTGTGGCTGTATGTGGGTGCTCCTACTCCTACCCAGTAAATCATTAATGTGCCGTTCTTTTCTCCTCCTCACCTGACTACACGAAGCCCTCTGTCTTCATGTTGTCAGATTCCTAAACTGGGTTGAATCCAGGAGTCTTCCCGGCCCGATGCAGCGTTTTCTGGAGATTGCGTTATGCTGCTCTCTAGTGGTAAAATATTCTGCTCTCAGCCCTCCAAGGCAAGCACTCCCTTCTCTGTGCTGCTCACACCTCAATAATGTTCTTGAAGGGCAGTAATACTGTTCTGGCTTTGCAAAGGTTGTCTAAAAATAAGAAAAACATTTAGGAAGAAGCTGACCTGTTAGAGCGAGTCCAGAGGAGGCCACAGCAATGCTCAGAGTGCTGGAGCACTGTGCAGCAGGCTCAGAGAGGTTGTTCAGCTGGAGAAGAAAAGGGGAGACCTCATTGTGTCCTTCCAGTACTTAAAGGGAGCTTATGAAAAAGAGAGAGAGCAGCTTTTTACTGCTGCACCCAGTGGTAGGGCAAAAGGGAACGGTTTTAAACTTAAAGAGGAGAGGTTCAGATTAGATGTTGGGAAGAAATTCTTTACCCAGAGGGTGGTGGGGCATTGAAACAAGTTGCCCAGAGGAATTGTGGATACCCCATCCCTGGTAGTGTTCAAGGCCAGATTGAATGGGGCTTTGAGCAGTCTGGTCTAGTGGATGTCATCCCTGCCCATGGCAGGGAGATTGAAACTCAGTGATCTGTAAGATCCCTCTCCAAACTATTGTATGATTCTGTGGTAAGTTCTTAACAGAGGAACTTCATAACAAAGTTGATGAGACTTGTAATAGTGGGACTTTGATAACATAATTCAGTTTTATGTTTACTTTTAAGTTTTGGTTGGCTGCCTCAGCCATTCTTTTGTATTTTTCCTTGAACTCAAATGGAGGAATATTTGTTGGAAAAGTACAAAACATCAAGTTAAGGGATTTGAGTTAGTGTTCCATTTCAACTGTAAAGTGTTGATGAAACTTTAGGTGTAGTTTTTGCCTACAACTTTCTATGTGGAGAATGGAGGGACAATAATAGCTACTTTATCACAATGTCTTAGCTTAGGGTTGTTGATTGAAACAAAGTCCTCAGTGCAAAGAATATGTGGTGTAAAAACCAGTCATACGTTACCCATTAGAATAGGACCCAGATTCTTTCAGAGAATCCCACCTCTGGGGTGGATTGCACAAAATCAGGGTGACCTCATGCCATATGTAGATCACCATTTTAAAGTGACTGTTTTAAAGTTAATTTTTTTTCAGTGAACTCTTACCAAAGACTCCAAAGCAGATATAGACTAAGGAAAAATATTTACTTTACTTTTTGTGTAGGCATATTAGAGTATGTTTTTTAACATGTTTAGACCAAAATTATGAAATAATTGATTAATTAGTCTTAATCAGTTGTTATTTTTTTCACCTTTATATTTTAAAAAAAAATTCTTTTGAGATAACTAGAAAATAATTATTTCATTATTGTCTGGTATCCGTGTAACTGTGTTGATGTATAGGTGAAAATTCCACCAGTTACCCTGTTGATAATTAACTCTTCTGATAGAAGAAAATTCACATGCTTTTTTCTGCACTCCTCCAAAGGGATCAGGGTGGAAATAAAGAAGTTCATAAGAAACAAGTCGCTAGCCAGTGTCACTTTTTCCCACAATGGAGCAGTAATCTGAGGGACTTTAGATCTCCGGAGGTAGATAGGCAAATAGGTAAGACTTTTCATGAGTACAGACAGATGAAAAGGTGTCTCTGTTTTTGTCTCCCTGTTTTCAGAGCCCACTGTTCAGGACTTGGCAGATGGGCATTTGAGTTCAACATAGGCACAGGTCATTTGAGTGCAACAATTGGATAGTGAATTTAACACTTATCGAAGTTAATTGGAGGGGTGGCAGATGTATGTGGGGTGGGTTGTAGCTCACTGTGTTACAAAGTATTGCTCTAAAGGCATCCGTGAAGGATTCGTTGTGGAGGAAATAGCAGGAATGCAAGTTCTGTGACTCGTCAGACAAACCACATTATTCTGTGCCTGTGCCCTGTAGTAAATAGTTGTTTGCATGGGTGGCTTGCTTTGTATGTAATAGCTCACTGACATGCAGGGTTTTAAGACACCAAAGTGTTGCTTAGACCTTAGTACACGTATGGTTCACCACCTGTGTGGTTGTGATGACCCACCCTTAAGGGGAAGGAAGCACCTGAGATTCATAAATGCTTGTGGTCAAAAGGAACAGCGAAAGTCAGAGAGTTCACAAGCAATCAGAAAGTTTTATTAGTAAATTACACACTTGGCATGGAAATTGGTACGTTAGTCTTCTCTGACCTAGTATAAAAGCACATGGCAGTGGGTTTTGGATAAAGGGGCAAGGTGAGAGGGAAGAGAGAAAGGAAGAGATGAACTAAAGAGGAAAAGAGAAAGAAAAAGAAATCACCAGTCCTGGTTCTAATGTTGATCCAGCTGATGGGATGTCAATCCTGGTTTCAGCATTGGTCCAGCTGCATTGTTCCAGCTGATGGGGTGTCCTGGGGAGTGCAGTCCAGGCTTGGTGGGGGTATCTTTTTATGGACATGTTTCTCACTTTCTACACAAATTAGTTATCCTGCACAGTCCATTCTTTCAGGCCTTTCTGGAAATGGCTTGAAGGGCTTCAGGAATCTTTAATGGTGTTAATCCCTCACTACAGTCCTTGCCTACTTCTTGGCCTCATTGCTGCACTTGTGCTGTACTGTGTTGTACTTACCTCCAGGAACTACAACAAAGATGTTTGTCCCAGGAAAGTGCTGCCCTATCTCTGCATGGTCCCCCTTCACGAGCCCCATCTTGTTCGTTCTCATGGCGTGTTAAAACCAACAGGCCTTGGTTATTACCAACAATTCTTACCTGTTATTGCCAGCAGTCCTTGGTTGGCTCCACAGCCATCCAGCTAGCAGAGTTTGAGACATGCACATCTTCTGGGATTCTGCAGTGGTACACCACCACTCGAGGCCCTGGAGTTATTCCCTCCCCAGACTGGCCAAGGAGTGAGGCTTGCTGACAACTGACTTGCTGCTGAGGCTTGAGATGAAGCAGTTTATCCTAGGCTGGAGCCATGGACCCCCACCTGCATGAGTGAATTGTGGATAATGTTCACCGACAGCTGTTATTGTTTGATCACTTACAAACACAGGGCACAATATTGAAACCAAACAGCCCTCCTGTACAGGGTCAGCAGGGAAAATATAAGCTCCTCACTTAGGTATTCCCAGTTGCCTGGGGGAGGGGGATTTGTTGATTGGGATGTGCCACACAAATACTCAGATACACCCCTAAGGTGAGACAGCATGAAGAACTCAGCCTTACAGCAAGGCCAAAGTACGTCCTCTTTTAGAAGTATTTAAAATTGAAAAATAGTTATTCTACATTTCTATTTATTACTTTTTTTTTATTGGGGGGATGGGAGGAGGGTAAGTGTTTATCTGGCAGCACAGTTAAAAAACCCTTGCAAGACAATGCACAGTAGAGTGCAATATTTCAGCAGAGTGCACAGTACTAGACTTGAGCCTTCTGGGTTTTTTTAATTGTGTTTTGTTTTTTTTGGTTTGTTGGTTGGTTGGGTTGGGTTTTTTTGCTGTTGTCTTTTTGTTTATGGGGGTTTTTTTGCTTTTTTAAATAAGGAATAACTGTATTGCAGCTTGATATGTTGTTTGGCTTATGTATGATGGCTTTTCCATTTATATATGTTTTAAAAAGGAACCAAATTTCTTCTCATACTAGGTATGGGTATGTTAGTTTTTTCCCAAGTAGCATATTCTGCTAATTTTGGTTCATCACATTATCTGATTTGACCCTATTGACTGGATAGAGCTTTCTCTTTAGAAGCTGGGAAATTCATCCCTTAAGTGTATTCCTAACACCTCATCCTGCACTGCTGTAAGTGAAGTCAGCAATTGCCTGCCTTCAGTTCTCCACTAAATATGGAAGATTTAACACATTCCCTACTCCATTACCAGAACTTTTCATTTAGATCTTCTAAGTTTGTAAGGGTCAAGCCCTTTAAAAATTAGTTACTTATTATGTAGAAGTGACAAAGTCGATTTTTTCAATTAAATTACTTCTAAATTAATATTGTTAATACTTTGTAAAAAAAATTGTCCTTATGTTTCCCTTATATTTCCCCATCCTGTTTTCAGATTTTTAAGTTTATAAGCCCCTTTGTGCTAATTTACGTTCCCAAATAAGCTGTCTTTTTATATACAAGAAATTGTTTATATGTGACAGTAAGAACATGGAATTTTCTTATAATACTGTAGATACTACTAATTTTTTTCAGTAGATTTAACAAACTGTTTCTCTCTGCTCTTACATGAAGATCAAACCACTTCTACTGGGATTTACAACTCATTTTCTGGAATTTTGTATCAGTATTGACTGGGAACTCTATTTACTATGCAGATAAAAATAAGTAGTACAAATAGACTTAAGGTTAAGGAAAATATTTGAACAGAAGATAGTACATGTGAAAAGTACATGTTGGAGTGGCAAAGGATTGGAATGAGATTCTGGGTTGACCCTACCAGTATAGCTTCATGGAAGTTAATAGACCTATCCCAATTTACAAGTGGAGTTCAGAAACAAAATAATAAAATTAAGCTTCAGAGAAAAAGGGAGAACTACGGATGGGACTTGGAGTATGCAGTGAAGAAGTTTGTAGGTTGCAGGAGGAATACATAGCAAAGATGACAGTAGTGCTTCAGCCACTGGAATATTTTTTTCTCTTGTTCTGGAAGTTGGCTAATAAATGGATTTTTTATACATGCAAGATCATGGACTAGTAAAGAAGGTGGTTCAGTTTGTCTCTAGTCATGTTTAAAAGTAGAGTTTAATGGTGCAGCCGCTGGATGTCTCTCTTGTTCTGCTTTCCTGAACAAGGACCAGCCTTTCGGAGTGAACAGCCTACATCACGGAAAGATAAATGGCTCGGTGTGGAAAGCCAGCTGTTCACTGCTGCCCAATTGACTGCAACGATATCACACACCAGTCCAACTCTCAACATGAGAGACTATGAGATATAAGCGAGATTAACAGATAGGAAATGCATTTTTCTTCCTTTATAAGGGCACTTTTTACCAGCCCATTCTTCTCAGTCGTGCTCTGTATCATTGTACTTGCTGCCAATAACTGAGCATTATTTGAGAAAATAAGTTAAAATCAGTACTGCCTTTCTTAATAGTTACAATATGTAAGCAAATACTATGTTAGGCTGGATAGTGAAATGCACCATCTACACTTCCTTTTTTCTTGACAGGGGTTTCTGGCTCAGGTCAGTTGAAGTTAGCAGTAACTTCAGATAAACAAGAACTAGATTTCCCTTTTCTGGAAAAGTCTGCACCTGCTATTTAATTCTCTGTTCTGAAACAGATTTGAGAGAGACATACATTTAAAACTTCCCATGAAATCCTATTCTAGAAAAGTAGGCATTAGGAGTGAATTTTGGTTACCTGTGTGAGTTAAGGGTACAGGACCAGGCCTTTGTTTTGCTCAGCTGCTGTGCTTGCTTAAGCAATGGAAACCTTTCTGTATGCACATTATCAGCTCGTGTTTGTTTGAGGCATCAAAAATAAATGAATGCAGGAAAATGCTTTAAAAATCCTTTGGAGGTTAAGAACTTCAAGGCCACTGACTTGTGTAGCATCAAAGAGCTGTGTACTCCTTCATAGCACACAGCTTTGGATGATGTGAAATACAGGGGAGAACAGAATAATGCCCCAGGCAGTGATTTCAGAAGGAGCTGTCAAGGTGACTGTTGAGAATTTTGTGTTTCAGTGATTTAGCTTGGCTAATACAGGAATTTGGGGTGAGGGAGGAATATAATAGAGATCTTTAGGTTTCAAGGTAACACGATGACTAGATGATTTTTTCCATTCTTCAATTCCCCGCACTGTTTTCAGAAAGCTTCATCTGTATATTGTGAAATGGTATGCTTCCTTATATTCATATTATATGTTTAATTCTTTAAGTTAAAAAACAACTTAGATAACAAATTCTGAATCCTAAAACTCTGATATATTTCAGAATTCTGGTGTATTTTTTTTCCTGCATATTTTTCTTCTGTATATATGAAAGAAGTTACATAACTTTTTACTTTAGTTGTTGGCCAATATTTGAGATCCTCTAGTTTATTTATGTCAAAAAGCTTTATATGAAGTGATATATCTTTGTGTACATTCTTTGTAATCAAAGTAGGATTAAACTGAGGTCCTGTTTTCCTGAATGTAGCAGGAAAAAAGACAATAGGAAACAGCTCCTTTGGCAGTAGCCCAAGCCTCTCTTTTCAATCGGGGCTGCACTCAGAAAACTCTCGCTCCCTTTTTTCTCCCTTTGTGGGAATTCAGGATCGTTCTACAAAGTGCTTCACTGGTTTGAGGTGTTTTCTTTCCTGCATATATAACATTTCTGACTGGGCCACACCATTTTGCTAAAACTATATGCACATACTTTTGTATTTGCACCCACATGGCTTAGATTTTTTTTTTTTTTTAATTTACCTGTCCTGTGGCTGGTGCTTGGGAGGCAAATACCTATTTGTCTGCATCCTCTGTTTGCCACAGCTATATTTCAAAACCATTTTCTTTTCTAGGACTACAAACCAGTTTCATTCCACTCTGTTTCCTGTCGGTTTTCTCTGAGGCTGTCCAGGAAAGCAGTCAGGGAAAATGTGCCTCCCACTTCTTTGTAAAGGGCAGGTTTAGGAACCAATCTATTACCGTATTTTTAAATGTGCTGTTGTCAGTTCTTTTGAGCTCCACTTCCTTTTAAAGGACCTAAATGGCATTTAGTTTTTCAAGAAGTTTTGGTCTTTCTTATCTCAGACAGTGAAATTTAAAGAATATCAGAAGTGTTGTTTAATAGTCTAAACTAAGCCTTAAACAGGGGAGGTGCTCATTGCCATGTTCTTAAAGTCTAAGGCTGACAAATCTGCATTTTGTTATACTGAATATTTAAAGGCCTTTACTCCTTCTGGGTTTTAGGTTTTCTAGGTTAGTATTGAGAAAGATCTTTGCCTAATCCTGATTATGTATAAAAACAATAATCAGAAGTGGTTACTTAGTGCAAGAGCCAGATTGCATGGTTGTTATCTTAGACTGGCAGTGAAACCCCTGAAGAGTTATTTCATTATGTAAATTAGCATGCAATCATAAAACAAGGTTTAATTTGAATTTGGGGGGGGGGATGTTGGTTTTTTACCCCAGCAAAATCATGAATAAACATCATCAAAACATATAGTTTGTTTCTATAGCTTTTAGCTAGATTTAGCAATTGCTTCAGAGTTCGTCATTGGTTATCCTATAGCGTATCTTGCAACAACATTTGCCAAAACTCCCAGTAGTGTGGATGTCTTCAAATTCTTCTAAAGGAGACATGAAGGGAAATGGATAATAATATACACGTGCAGTGCAGCACAGAGCTTTGAAATTCCAGTGTGTTTTTAGCCAAAAGCAAGCACCCATTTAATCTTAGAATTCTGGAAGAAAAGTGGATCTGTAATTATATTAATAACTAGAGAGGTCCTTTTTTTTTGGTGCTTAGTCTAAATGATGTAAAATATATAGGCTTTTGAGCACCATAGAAAACATTGAATTTGATAGTGTAGGAGGTTATTGTGGTCCAGGGAAAGGAGGAAGGACTGGATTTTAAAATAGGAAAAATCAGCATGGCTCAGTTGGAGCTCTGTATTTCTCTGATGTACACTGGCTGAAAGTTGGTTTATGATTTCAAGTTCCATAGAAACAAAGCAAACAAAAGAAAAACCTGCTATGAAAGCATCAGTCTAGGAAAACATTTGAGGAAGAAAAATACAGTGAAAACAGCATGCTTTCTAAATTAAATTTACTATTAAATTTAATAAAGTTTCCTAGTGGGAAGTTCCTGGAAAATATGGACTGAAATGTGAAGCAAACTTTGATTGCTCTTTAAGCTGCCTTGATGGGATATTTGCAAGAACTAAATGTCTTCATTTCTTTTTTTTTCTTTACTTCTAAAGAACCTTTCTAGAGAAAAATACCCATGCTTCATAGCCACCTGAAGGAGCATTTGCTATGGTTCTTTCCAAAGGAACAGCTTAAGAGTTTTATAAATATCAAAGTTAATAGCCTTCTAAAAACAAGGAAAATTGCCTGTAGGTGATTTCTGCTTATACAGAGAGAGCTGCTCTCTGAACCGAAATTTTCTTTAAACTTTCTCTGCAGACCTGTTGCCTATTACTGCATACTTTGCTGTCCTGTTCCTACTTCCTTTAGCTGTTTTAAATCAACAGTGGGTAGAGCAATATTTACATGAAATGTACTTGAGGGTAAAACATGATCTCACAAATTACAGAAAATAAACAATATTAAGTGTAGCTTGTGGCTATAGGGAGATCAGAAACAGTCTAATGGGAACACACTGTTACTTTGAAAATGCAACAGTTATGCCACACTGTCATAAAGCCATAGTTATGGCTGGATTTGAAGAAGAGAAAATCTTTCAAAAAGTGTCTTCCATAAAGAAGTCTGAGAACATTTTTTTTTCTTGTATTGAGTTGCTATTTGGTGTGCAGTAGGACATGCTTATCCTTCATTTTTGCTGCTTCCCTCCCCCTTGATTTTAGTTTTAATAGTGTTAAGGCATCTAACAATATTGATAAACAGCTTTTACTAAAAATATAAAATAATTATTTTCTGCATAAACACAATAATATTTATATGCCTCATAATGGTCATACTTAAAATAAGAGCTCTTTCCTCCCCTCAGAAGTGCAGAAAAACCTTGTCTTTTTTAGCCAGCTCACAGAATCGTGCTTGTAAAATTGCATGGGCAGTATGAAAAGACATGCTAGAACATTGGGTCTTTCTGTTAGGGTTTCTTAACAGGCTTTGAGTCCTGGTGGATTTTCTGCTTCCAGAGCCTTAAACCTAAGTCTAAATGCAGTAGAGTTGATTTTACAGAGGGCAGCAGGAGGCTGAAACAAAACTGAGCAGTGCTGATTTATAGCACAGGAAGAGCCTGGTGAAAGCTGCTGGGGCTCTTCCCATCAGGACTGAGCTGGTTCCACCCAGAAAGGGCAGGTGAACTGTGGTTTAGTTCACAGTATTGCATCCCCATTTAGGATGCCCATTAGGTACAAACTAAGAAGCCCTTGCTCTACTCTTCCTTTCTGTTCCAGGTTTTGGTAATTTCATTTTATGTGTAGACAGCTGTTGATCATGTTAGATATTTGTATTTCACATTCCTTAAATCACCTAAATTCTTTGTTGGTGGGGAAGAAACATTCATTTTACGTGGCAGCTTTTATAAAAATCATTATTTTTGGAAGGTAATTCTAGAAGTACATTGTTACTAATAACATCCCCGGGGAGACTGCTTCCCTCTGGAAAATGTGGGCCTCCTTTGCAAAGATAATGAGATTCTGTAGTGTTAAGAGTGAACTCTTCATTCCTTCAGTTGCTGTGTTTTGACAAATCCATCCCTGATGCTCCATTGCAGGGTGTAGTGTACAACAAGGAAAAACGTTCCTTCAGGCAACAAGTAAGCCTCTCCCTCCTTCCACCCATTCAACTGCAGTTGAACAAAAAGCATCACAGGAGCTTAAAGGGAAAAATATAATTCAATATATATTTCTTCTAGTCACTATGTACAATATAAAACAACACTTAATTCCCAACACTTAATTCACTCTAAAGCATGTGTTTCTTCTTTCTTCACTTCACTAGTCTGAAATAACAAGGCAGAAACCAACCACCCAGTTGGGCTGGCTCTGGTCTTCTCTTAGTCTGCTGTGGCTGCCAACATCAAAATTTCCACTACCTCTCTCTCGATGGTGGGGGTCTGTTCAGTTTGCTCCACATTGGCAGGAAAGAAGCCTACTATATATTTTTTTCTATCTGACTGGGAAAGCTGAAAATTAGCATCCCTTGGACTTCTCCACGTTTTGTGTAGTTGAATTGTCTAGATTGTTAATCATCATCTGATTATTCTGACATTCTTGATGAAAAAATATATGCATTAAAATAATAATGTAATCACAGAATCCGCTTTTAGCATGAATATATTTCTTCTTAGTGACATTGAAATTATTTACTACTGCAATATTTGTATATTCTATTGACAGATATGCAGTGGGGTTTGAGCAATTCTAAAGTGGCAGTTTACTCCATACAGCTTAAAAGCAAGGATTTTCCCCCTCCCCTTTTTCCCCATCACATTTTATTACTAATGGACACATCTGAATTTCCCAAAGCCTGGGCGTATGGGCTGGAATGATCAGATTAATTGCTTAACCATGCTGTCACTAACTAGGAGTACTGAACACCCTCACGTTCTTGCTTTATCTTTTCCCTACAAGTTCTTCTGTTTTGTTTTTTTTTTTATTCATCCTGTTAGTTTAAACATAAGGATTGCAAGCCAAAATAGTAGTGTGGAAATGTAGGCTTCCAGGAGCTGTGTGGGCTAGGAATAAACTTTTGACTTTGTCTGGAGGCAGGATGCTAAGACAGCTCAGCTGGCAGGTTAATGGTGATTGTCATGAATATTAAATGATAGAAGCAAAACAAAACTCCCAGAGAGACACTTATGCACAAATCTTACACAGCAACACAACCAGCTCAGACAGCTGGCTCTCTGTAGGCTTTCTTGAAAGAAAGCAGTGCTGAGGCACATTGGGATGATTTTTATAAACCGGAAAGCCAGTTTGTGATGCACTGTTTGAAAGTTAGAAGCCTTAATGATTTATAGCTTGAGGCAGAAATCTGTTCTCTGAAGTAGATAAATAACAGGTAAATTATATCCATGCTGTTCCCCTTTGTAATAAGTGTTTTAGAATATTTTTGAGTTTTGTGCAGGCTGAAAATGTGTGAACAAACGTGTACAAGCCTTACTCTTAAAGTTCATACCAACTGTCTGGTGTGCAGGTGTAGTCCCACTTTTTCCTCTGAAGTTACTCTAATCCCCTTTTTTGTTTTGCTTTGGGGTTTTTTGTTTGTTTTGTTTTTTCTCTGAAAAGACCACACTGCAGGGCACAGAATAATGAACTACATTTGGATTTGTTTCTGTTTTGTGATTTGTCCCAGACAGGGTAAGAACTGGTTATTCCTTTGGCTCCAGTGGTGTAAATCTATCTCCTGCTACATGGAAAAATTGCTCCAGTACATGCAAAAAAGTTACAATTCAGGAAGCTTGGATTTATTTGAAGTAGCACCAACATAGATCTGGGATGATTCCATTAGCAGCACTGCAGTCATGCTTCTAAAAGGATATCTAAAGGTGAGACATTCTGTACAGCCTAAAGAGTAATCTTTGTTACACTGTAAGTTGGAGATCAGATTCTTGCCCTTACCTTCCTTGACTTTCACAGTTATGTAAATTTATAGCAACTTAATATGGGGCTCAGTGATTTTCAGACTCCAAAAGGAATGAGCTGAAATAGCAGAGTAGGTTTTCTCAGATAACTACATGTAGGCATGATCCATTTTGTGGTGTTATTTTGAGTATAAGAAGATAAAGTAAATCTAAACTATTTTTAGATGCCATTAATCAGCCTAAATGAGTTGATGGAAAACAATATAAATGAAAGGACAGTCCAGTTAGAGGAAGTTATGGAGAGTAATGACTTTATATAAACATTCTTTTATATAAACAATTCATTTGGCTTTCCAAAACCTGCCTGTAAATCAAGAAGTGCTTTCCAGTAGCTCATGGAGGCTTCTCTAGGCATATGGTGCTAGCTGCCCTTGCTTTCAGTTCAATTCCATTGAAAACAGAATTTATATATTTAAAATAGAGTTTTTAAAGTATTTCTGTAAATAATTGATGCAGATATTCCAGTGATACCACATGACTACGAACAGTGTGGGCAGTTAGAAACACAAGTGGCCAGCAGGTTCCCAGCTGTGAAGAAGACATGTTCAGTAAGATAATTTTTCAGCTACTATCAGGGTAACCCCTGATTAATTTCTGTTGTTGTTAAATCAAACACCCTAGTGGAATGCGAAAGGGTTTTCTGGGTAATGTACATCAGATACATTTAAAAGACTTAGACTAAGTTACATTTATGTTTTTTACAGTACCATGAGGAATTTACACACACACCCTCTGACAGGTCTTCCAATAAAATGAGCTTCAGTATTTTAGAATAATAGTTTATAACTATTTTCCTAGTAACTAGTTTCCCATAAATACATATTACTTTGTGAAGCAGATATAGCTAACATAATTATTCAGATAATATCTTACTTTTTCAACCTGAAAAGCTCATTTAGGTGCTTGGGGAAGTTCAGGTTAATGCCTCTTAGTCTGCAAAGGCTACAAACGGGTGATTTGGGATCAGAGGCTCATTGCTTACTTATTTGAAATATCTAGTCTATTTTATCATAAACTAGCTTAGTCTTGTGGATGAAAAGTTTATTTCCAGCTTCCATCTGCACTTTCATTTTCCACATTTTGAATGTACCATTAAAACTCTTATACACAATGTGTATAAGTGGCCAAGCCTGAAATACTGTTGGGGTCATCATGGTTTCTGCCAGCATTTGAACAAACAAACAGTGAACATGTAGACAAATTCCAAGCAATGATAAACACGGATCAATGTGGGTAAAACCTACTCACTTTGGCTGAGAGATGAAGCTCCACGAAGTGATACCCCTATGGAGTTAGGAAAGTGAAGTTAGAACTTCATAAAGTAGCACTCTTGATACCGTAGCCATCTTGGGGTCCCACCAGCCCAAACGTCCAACCAACATTAACTGCTTCAAATGTTGGGCTGACAGTCCCAATAGTGATAAAAGGCAAAGGGAATTCAATGTAAAAGCCAGCTTATTTAACAGCCAGGAAACCTGTCATTAAGGATTGCAAAGTTGTAGTGAAGCTGAGAATTGCACCTTCATTTCTGTGTCCCTGGTCACTTCGCTGGCAAAACTCCAGCCTTTTTTCTCAAATTGGAATGGGGAATCATTTAAAGACAAAATGAGAAAAATTGGTAAATTGTGGAATGAATAGAAGCAGCCTGATTTTCCATTAATGCAGGCACCTGCAAGGTATCAAAGCCAAAGGCATCAGTGTTTTTGGAAAATGAGACTGAGGATGTCAAGCAAGGAGCCAGCAATCACAAACTGTTTAATTCATGCTGATTTCCCCAGAACTGTATCCAAGGAGGATGTCACACTTTCCTGTTCTCAAGTTCAACCTTATCTCTGAGTGCATCAGCAAGCTTCACCTCTTCTGAAACTGCACTCTCCTTGAGTTATTTATAATCTCCTGCTGCTTCTTGTAAGTAGAGTTTCATTCACCTTCCTTCCCTCTGCCTCAGATTGTTATATTCCACTGATATGCTACTGCTTCACATACAAACCTTTCAGCAGCCTGTTTCTTTCCAGCTGCAAGACACGATAAACTCACAGGAGACCAACCAGGGGAATGGGAAGGAATTTTGGGAAACGTGTAATACTTAATGTGCAGAATCATAGAGGCTCACAGCACATATCAAACATCCCTCATAAGCATGTGTTCTTAAAATGGTTTCAAGTTCACTAAAATTGGTAGGTTGGTCTTTTGCACATTAATGCTGAGAACTTTTCAGATATCCCTACAGACTCATTTCTGTCTACCATTTTTATTCTGTCAGGGAGCTATTTGTGACCTGTTCACTTTAAGAAATACATGGAATACATGTTTTAAAAGACTGTGGGACTGCTGCCTTTGTATAAATTGTTAGATCCATCTGTTGTGTATCTCAAGTGCACATGTATGTCTCTCTGTAACAAAAAAATACCTCGCAAATGCCTTGAAAGGCCTACTGTCCTGTTCTTAACAGGTATTGCAGAACTATTTTAAAGAACAGACTGTGATTAAACAATAAATAAGGAAAAAATCAGTGAAATGCTTGAGGCACTTCCAAGTATAATGTAGGAGACACATTACCTAATGTAATCTCAATTTAAACATGTCATCCCTTCTAATTATTACAGGGTTAAATGTAGTTAATAAGTTTGCATGTACTTGGACTTTATCTGTGATCATTACCAAACTAGCACTGCAATGTAAAATTAAAGGCTATGTCTCCACAGCCTCCAACAAGACGAGTAACCTCCTAGGATACTCTTGATCTGCCGTGGCTATTTTGAACCAGTTATCATTTTAATCTATAAAGTTGTCCCCCAAGCAGTGAATTGCTTGGTAACTAAGCTCTGCATACCCAACACAAATGACTTCAGAATCTCTGCAAAGCAGCACAGAACTAGGCACAAGGAAGTTTTCACTTCAGTCATCTTCTAATTCTGTTCTGCCCAAACTCGCTGAAAACAAATGCTACCTTTAAGGGATTTTTTTCATTCCAAGATTTTGTTGTCTACAAAAGAAGGGTGCAAAGCTGTAAGTTTCAGCTCTGGATTCAGACATTCCTGTTAGTTTAGGCCTGTTTTGATTCAATTCATGTGTTTGACTCTTTGTAGTCCACTATCAGGGTCACCATAATCTTTAAAGCCCCAGGAGATATGCCAAGAAATGGATTAAAATTTTCACAGTGAAAGGGATAGATCCAAGCCTCTGCTTTATATGCTGCCTTTGCACACTATGAGAAAACTTGCAGCAAAATCTGGAAGGTAAAATACAGGCACTGGAACATTGATTTCCTTTTTCAGAGAGGTTTCTTGAAGTAGAGGGAAAATTAGGTCATATTTTGATTTTTCTTGGCTGGCTTATCTCCAAGGTGGCTTGCACCCAGTTTCTTTTAAACTTTGAACTTCTCAGAAGGATGTATCTCATGTCAGAATGATAAAGGATCATGTCAAGAAGTACTTCAAACCATAGTGATCTGAACATTCATTAATAGTACAGAATTTCTGATGGCAACAGCTACAAATAACTTACAGGAAACAGTAATAGGAATTGTTTATTCCAGAGTACTTCCTGTGGCTGTGCAGTTCATCCAGGTGCACAAAGGTCTATTTTTCACAGACAGGTTAATCTCTGTTTCTCTTACTTTGGGTTTCTCATCAACAGATGACCCAAGCCAAGGTCTAAGCATAAGTTTTGTAAACAAGTAAATTAGGACTTGCACCTTCTACTAAACAGGAAGAAAAAAAGCTAAAGCAGAAGGTGTTATGTAAAGACCAACAGATGGGTAGTAGTTTACATTGTTATCATTGACCACATTTGGCAGAAGCAAAAATAGGAAGCACTGTCTGTTATCAGACCTGCTCTGACAAATCTATCTTGCCAGTATAAATCTTCCCAGTAGCACACTAAGATACATTTTCATTTCCCATGTATTCTGTTTTCTGGGTTAGGGGCTTTTTTTGGTCATGCCAAAATCAGAATCATGCCTATGCTATGAGTGTACTTCTAGCAGTGATGCCCACCCACTTAGTTCTTTGAGACTCCGATTGAATAGCCTCAAAAAAAAAAAAACAAAACCCTTTTGATATGGCACTGATTGTTCTGTCAAAGCAGACACATTGTATATTACAACTGTCTGAACTAGCATTTGCAGATGGAGCTCTGAGTGAAATGGTTACTACAAATTTAAGAGTCTAGGGATTTTTTTGTTTGTTTTAAAGCATTCAGAGACAAGGACTGATTGCATACAGCCATTCTGTATACCATGTAAATAGCTTTCAGGTTATAGGTTCATGAGCATTTTACTTTATCAGACTATTACTTATGGTGTGTGTATTTGTCATATAAGTTGCTTGGTTTGGATATTGTTTCCTTAGGCAAAAGCATAAATGGATGATGGATGATAGAAGTGTACAATTGTCGTCACTTATGTCAGTTCTGGGATTTCAAGATATCCCTGAGAATATCCAGTGTTCATCTGAAAATATGCAAATACTAATCAGAGCTACTTAGCACATCTTACTGATGTGCAGCTGAATCCTTCTGAATGGCAGTTTTTTCACTAACAAATGTAGTCAGATGTTTTTTGACTTTTTTTCCTTTCAGTTCAACAAGATCAGCTGAAGAATTTGCATTGGACTTCCTCTGTGAAAATTTTCACATCTCTCACATTTTTCTCTTGAGCAGATGCAAATTACATTGAGCTCCTTTCAGATAAATATATTGATCAATAAAAGAGACAGAATACATGTGAGAAAGTCAGCTAAACCTTTTTTTTTTCTTGTTCTACAGGTTCTTGGAGGTCTTGCAAAAGAAAACTGCAGCACTTTAATGCCTTTCCAAATTATCATTTGTTGCATATATTGCCTGATGGTAGTTTTGAAACAAAAGTAAAAGGAGGTGATTTACAAACAGCATTCAGGCTTCTCCCGTTCCAAAGCACTGTATTTGAACAGATAAGCATCTTCTTTTAGTTTTTACTGAAACATGAAAGTCTGGCAGGTCTGACAAGAGCAGTCTGAAATCTGATCCTACATTGACTCCTGTTGTTATGATTTCACAGCCAGCAGTATCATCAGACCACAGAGACAGTAGCTGAGGCTGCAATTTTCAAAGAAGCACAAGGCCTTTTCTGCATAAGAAAACTAATACAAAATCTGATTTTTTAAAACCAATGAAACACTCATATTTTGGCAAAGGACTACAAAAATATTTGTGTTCATATACACATTAGAGTTAGGAAAGAAATAACTTTGTTTTATGAGTAATCCCAAATCCTTGGAAAATCTCAGTTGCTTAATCTGCAGGATTCAGAGCCCCTGTGTTCTGGCAGGTGGTCTTGTTTAGATTAGCATGCAATAACTAATAACTGTGACTAACAGCTGCTAACACACACATTCTTGGTAGGATTTCTCTCAGCTGCAGTCTCTACAACTGCAAAAATAAAGATAATACTTTCATTTGCATTTCATAACCCTTTTATTGAATTATGGTTGCTTGTATTTGTAGTCCTGATGCTCCAATTGTTAAACAGAGAGGTCTTAAAGCAGGGATGATAGAATCTATCCTGTCACAAAAATTAGTCAACTATGTTAGGATCAAAGTGAGGGACTACTGAAAAGAGTGTCGGGTGGAAAACAGCAACTCAGGTTATGCATCCTCTAAGTGAATGAACCCATCTGATACTTCTTAACATTCTGTAGACTCAACTATTATTGAATACTAAAGTCAGGCAATTCTTGATGCAGCAATTCATTAAAGATGCATGTTGGAAGCAAAACAGCAAAAATTACGACATTTGCAACGTTATCTGAAGCAGCAAGTAAATTGAAAAGAAATTTTACACTTTCCAAAGGAGGTCTGGAGTAGTGGGAAGGCTACAGTAGTGCTTCACACAGCTTGTTTGTTTTGAGTGCAATTTATAGATTGTGAGGGCACCTGTTTTACTGGAATAATACAGAGGTCAGGGAAATGCAGCTGACTGAACAAAACAGCCATGGCAGACAACAAAATACATTCCAGGCTGCTGGCAAGTAAAAGAACCCTAGACATAAAACAGTGTTGTTAATTTAACACTAAAAGAAATACTGTAGTACTCTGAATGTATTTTTTAAAAAGCGGTCAGTAAAAACGTGCAAAGGATGTATGTCCACTTAAAGCCTCATTACCATCACACCTCTACTGAGTGGGAACCCCAAGTGAAATAGCCTAGGAAGTGATTAAATGTGAATCTGCCAGTTCCCAAATTGAAAAACAAACAAAAGTGCACTCAGTTGTGATAATCTTGTCTTTAATAATAGAAAGGAAGGACTAAAGCATCTCCCTCACACACCTGAGCGGGGGCAGTTTGGATTCACAAGGATCTTGCACTACAAGAGGGGGTTTATATCACCATTTCCTGTTGCAACAGGAGCATTTCTTCACTGAAAAGAACCTGAAATTTAATACAAATAGGAGCTGAGTTATCTGCTTTGAGATCAGCAAAGGTGACCTTCATAGCGAGAACAGGGAAAGCAGGGAGAGAACAGTAACACTAAGCCCCTCAGTGGTGATGAGCTGCAATCAAACCACAACATTTTTGAAATGCAGCTGGATGTGACGGTTCCAGATGAAGCAAAGATTCTTACAGTAATCACAGTAGCACAACTACTGAAGCTGCCCCATAAAGAAGCATACAAGGAAGGGAAGAGAAGGAGAAAATTATTTTTGAAATGCTGGCAACCAACCACCCACCATTCCCACCAAACCCACACACATTCCTATAAAGATGGCAGGTATTACCAAGGAGCAAACTCCCAGCTGCTGTTGCTATCTAATCAAAAGGTCAGCAGTAATAGTAATAATAATAAATAATAATAGAAAAGCAATAATCTGAATCAATAGTCTCTGAGATGCCAATTTATTTACTTACTCTACCCAGAGCACCATCCAACAGCAGGGGGGCCCATGGGAGTCCCTCCTGCAAACGAAGTGGTATAAAATACAAAACAAGTTTAGAATAAAATCGGTAACATTGTAAAAGGATGGGCAAATACATAGAAATTACTTCTCTACTCATTCAACTGACAGGGAGCTGTTCCCTGGAAACTAGAAAGCGGAGAATCACCTAATAAAATCTTCCCTTCAAAGAAAATGGCCAAAATGCTGAAGAAATAGAACAAAAATACAGAATTGTATTTTTATAATTTCTGTATTATTAATATAGAATTGGGAGCAGCTGCTTAGTTTCTCCCATATCAATTCAAACTGCCACAGTGGCAGATAAACCCATATTCAAGACAATTCACATTCTTCTTAAGTTAGTGAAAGTCAGTGGTTAGCAGCAATTTATGTAGCACAGGCTTTCACTGGTCCTCTTGTTGCTGCAAGACTGCCAGCGAAACACAATAAATGGGGTCTGCTTTCACCCTACAGGATCTGCAGTTTCATATTAGGTGAAATGGAAGAGGAACATGGGACTGCACGCTTCATTAGAACAGCAATGATGAAACCAGAGTAAGAACAAAAAAAAACTAAGAGACATAAAAAATGAGAGCTGAAATTGTCAATATAAAGATCCTAACAACATCCACAGGACACTAAACTGCTATAATAAACTTGTGCTGTAAGAGTATGAGGTAAACAGGGGGCTATCATTTCCTTTTTGTGTTAGAGAAAGAGTGGAGGGAGCTAGAAGGAAATAATCATAATCTAATATAGATGACACCTTTGATAATTATTTTTAAAAATTAAAGTGTCATTTATCCAAAAATGACATAATAGTCTTATTTAAAATGTCACAGTAGTTCTCTCATGAGGGAAATAAGATTTATTTTCCTTAGTTTACAGCTGTAGGCTTTGCAGAAATACTCTACAGTAACTGCATTTTAAGAGACTGAGTTGCTCTTTATCCAGTATTCTCAAACCTATCAAATATTAAACCCCACAATGCTTTTTAAAATGTAAGCCTCTGTTGGACCTCTTTGTACTTGTGATACCTACCCTGACATGAAGCACAGAGAATTGATTTTTGTCTACATAATGCATTCACACTTTTCCAAGGAGTAGGAAACAATTTGGGATTTACAAAAAGACTGGTCATGTTTCAATTATTAAAACGTTCCTTCTCTCTTCTAAGGAATAAAATTTTCTCAGTAGACAGAGAAATCCAAGCAGAAGAAATTTGCCTGTTAAATAATTCCCATGTTTCACAGCAAACAGCCCAAGTGTATGACACTGCTACAGATTTGTTTGTTTCCTCTAAACTATTCCTGCATGCACAAACGTATTTTCTGAATAGAAAACTGGCTTGTGATTGCTAATTGTTGTAATGAACTCCAGAACATAGAATCAATCTAATATTCTACTGTGCTTCTCCCCAGGCATTCTCTAGGTGCAAAAAATGTTCCTCAAAACTCATCTTTAATGTTGAAATGTGGCTGATCTTCAGGTTTAAAGTCCAGATTGGGGCTGCCATCCTCATTCAGAATTCGTCGAGAAGTATAGCCAACAATTGGATATTTGGCCTTATAAACATTATTGAAGATATCATCCAGGGACTTCAGTTCCTCTTCTGTGAGTCCTGTCTAAACGAAATAGGAAAATGAAAGTCATGTCTCAAAGAAATAAAAATACAGATATTTACACGCATTTTTTCTTTTTTTACTGATTACTATAAAACTTAAGGTCAGCTTTTGGGTTTACTTTGCAGAACATAATGAACAAATTTAATAGTATTATCTGTAGTTTGATTGTTTTCATTCAAATTCAGCCTTGACAAAACTTCGATATACTCAGGTCCACTGAGTATATTAAACCACTAACCTCCCTTCATTTTGCCATAGTAAATCACATCTCAGCTAAGTAAAAACCCACTGCCAGAATTAGCATCCACTGCCACATTAGTGACACACAATACACTAAACCAGCTGACAAAGAAATGGATTTACTCTCTTTGTGAGCATTTTTAAACAGCAGGTGATTTTCCCTTTACACACTTACATAAGTTGTATTGATTTCACAGATAAAAACTTTCCTCTTGAAGGTTGTTAGCATCTTTCATGAGCAGTAAATACATATCTATTTTATGTACTTTAAGAATATTAATGCATTTTGGTTTTAAATATGTGAATCATCCTAAACAAATACAAGTAATTTAAAGGTATTTATTCATCTTTCAAAATAATTTAACTTTGAAAAATGGAATTAAACCAAGGGTCCATTTTCTTACTGTGTCATGTGTAAGATCAGCTGGATCCAGAGACATCTTTGCAACTCCTCTTGTTGAGTCTTTTCCAACCAAAGCATTGTATGGGGCTCCTTTTCCATAAAATTCTGTCAGAATTAAAAAAAATAAAATCCAGTTTAAGTCTAAAACCCTTCTTTCCAAAACTGACTTTGGATTTGCTACTTTTTGATAATATATCCTAGTCCTTAAAAACAAAACAAAACAAAACACAACAAAACCAACCAACCAACCAACCAAAACAACGGAGGTTGGGGTTATATAGCTGTTGAACTTCCTATACTGCAGTCTTAAAATTTACCAATTCTTTAGGGAGCTGTGCTTTCCATTCTCACGAGATGTTCGTAGCCTCCAGAATTTGCATGGCAAGCCTTGTCTAACTTAGGATTTAAAGATCAGCCAGCAGGTATGGCCAGACAAGCTGCACTAACAAAGTTAGTATTAAAAAAGCAACCAGCCATTAGTTTTCTTATGATGACATTAAGTCAAGTGTCTAAGACCCTCATGGCCCCTTCAAACATTGTATAGAAAATCTGGATTAAGTAGCAGGAGTTCAAATTAAAATATCTCTAGTTCTTAGAGAAGGCAGAAACAGCAAATTCAGCCATAGAAGGTTTAGGTGTAAATGACAAGACGCTTTATGAAATAAGAAAATTTTCAAGGAGAAAAAAAATTACTTGGCTCCCTGCTCTACTTTCAGAATCACAGTGAACTCTTGCAAGAGTTTTGATCAGGCCATTTGGACAGCACAGATAGATGAATACCAGCACAAAAGATAAGCTGCAGCTGCGTTCATATTGTGTAATGCCAAACAGGTACAACCAAGTTAGCTTTGATCTGGTCAGGACAATGAAGTGCTGTAGCAGCAGCTTCCATGTCGCCCGACCCCACATCTGGTGACTCAGAGGTCTGGGCAGGTGTCTTCAGCATTTCTGTCAGCAGTGCCCAAGCTAAGTGGGCAGTGCTGGCTTGTCTATGTGTGCTGTAATCTCAAACCAGTGTAAGGGACCTCAAACCTTTGTAGGGGAGCCGTCAGAGGAGGAAACCCAAGTTTTTTAAAAGAGGAAAAACGTGTTCTTTTTGTTGCAGTCTTCTAATGACTGAATAATAACATGAAAGCAAAGCAGACAGCAGATGAGACACAAACTAACCTTTTCCAGAGGTAACATCAAATACTACTCCCTTCACTGCTAGGTAGATGGGCTGTCCTTCCTGGAAAGAAAGACATCAATATATCCTCAGCACTTAAGCATAGGCAAAAGGCAGTTACTTTTAGCTATGAAGTCCATAAGCACTCAGGACACAAAGGAGAGAATTAAATTATCTGTTGTATGTTTTCTCTTACTGTGTGTGTACACCAGTGTACACATTCCATCTCTTGACTTTTCTTACTTGTGCTTTACGCTGTCCCTGATTTATTTTTTTTACATTTTAACAATATGCAATGAGAGAATCTTTTTAATCTAAACAACACAATCACAGAAGACATCCCTCTTGCAGATCACTTCTCGTCTGCACAATTGTCTGCTCGAAGCCCATCCACTGCATCTTTCTATTCCTAGTGCAGATGGATATTGCGCCCAGAAAAAGGGCGTATGGCCAACAACATTATTTGATTAAGAAACAACAGATGTATGCATAAACACACACAAATCTGATCTGATGACATCTGTTTTACTTAATAAGCCAGTGCTTCTGCTTTGTTCTTTCACACATAAGACGTATTTTTAGTCAGATATTGATTAGTTTCTTGAAAGTATCTGGAGAAGACCCTGAGAAGGTCAGCCAGCAAGTTTTTTCAGAAGAGAAGTTGATGTGTTTGAAGACAGGACTTCATTGTTTTGAATGTGAAGTTCTGCTGAGGTTTCTGCATCACAGAAAGCTAAAAACTTTTAAGTTGAAATTGCGTGGTTATTTCCATAATCCTGTAAAAAATAAAAAAAGGGGGAGGCTGTGTCTAAAAAACGTGTGTTTGATGAATTACAGAGGGAAAATTATTTTGGCTCCAGCTCACGGTAATCTGAAATTCCCTGGCATGAGTCCCTTGCCAAGCAGGCAACGAATAAAACAGGCACATGCCATCTAATTGTGTGCGTGCAGCTTCAAAACGGGCAGCTGCCAGCCGGACAGACCAACAGAGGGACGCCCGCAAACTTCTCACGGTGTCTAAAAGGCAGGCGATCCCCAAAATTCCAGGGCCAGAGGGAACAAGGGGGCAGAGCAGCAGAAGCAAAGCACGGCAAGAAAAAAAAAAAAAAAGAACAGGCTTTGGGGCGGTTTCCGCGCACGGAGCGGCGGGCACGGAGGGAGCGCTGGGGCTGCCGGTCGCCTCTCCGGCCGCGGCCCGGCCCGGCCCGGCCCCGGCGTCCGGCCCCGCTGGCGGCCGGCCCTACCTGCTGCCCGTCGTATCTGGCCAGCTCGGGCTCCGTGAAGAGCCTCACGGGGGCCTCGGCCGGCGGCCTGAAGCGCAGCCGAGGCTCGGCGAGGACGGCCGGCAGCGCTGCGAGCAGCGCGGCCAGGAGCAGCCGCGCAGAAGCGCCCGCCATGGCGCGCTCCCCGCCCCGCCTCCCGCCGCTGGCTCCGGCTGCGGGGAGGGACGCGGGACACGCACGGGCACCACGTTAAAGAGCCACGAGCGGGGGGCTCAGAGTGGGCCCGGAGTGCTGAGTGTGGAGAGAAGGGGGCTCAGGGGCGATGTTATCGCTCTCCGGAGCTGCCTGGGAAGAGGCTGTGGTCAGGGGCGAGTCGGTCTCTTCTCCCTGGTAACGAGCAATGAATAGGACAAGAAGAAACAGACTCACGTTGCACCAGGGGAGGTTTAGATTGGATGTTCGGAAAGGGTTGTCGAGCGCTGAAACCGGCTGCCCAGGGCAGTGGTGGAGTCACCATCCCTGGGGGTGTTTAAAAGACGTGTAGATGTAGCACTTAAGGACATGGTTTAGTGATGGACTTTGTAGTGCTGGGTTAGTGGTTGGACTCCCGTGATTTTAGAGGTCGTTTCCAACCTACACGATTTTATGATTCTCTTCCATACGGGATGCACAGTTAGCGCTTTAACACATTTGGTAGTAAAAAATATTCCTTAATTTTCATCCTTTTTCCCTTCTGAGGTTTCTCTGCTTGCTGTTTTGAATGTTTATTCACAAACTCACCACACATAGGATAGGCTTCACCCTTATGACTTAGAAAAGACAGACATTTTTAGCCTAAGAACCGAGAGAATAAATAGGAAATTTTCAGATTACATGTTTTCCCCATGCTCATAAATACATATCAGGAATACGTTCATGGCTGGCAGAAAAATAAGTAGTTTGATGCTTATAATTCCATATAGAATTAAGAAAATTAGAAACATTTTACAATTCAGATACATCCCTTCCTGCAGTGCTGGCAAATGAGGATCTGAAGGATTTAAAGCCTGGATACTGCAGCACCCAGGCTTCCTGACTACTGTGCTGTACTTCAAATCCATGCTTGGTCAATCTCCACTAGTTTTGCTAAAGTTTGGAGAAGGATCTCGGACAGTAAATAGTAGGTAGGAATGGGTTTGATGTTTATTTTAAGGATTATTTATAAACTCTTCTTGTGTAAAATCCCTATGTTTGCCTTGGAGGACACCTGTTCCACGTTGCCTAAGGTAACACTATTGACCAAAGGAAATTCTGTACATTGGTGTAAGCAGAGCTGAAGTAGATAATCCAAAGCAATTTCCCATAGTTCTCTTCTGGGTGACAACAGCAGCACAAGATGAGAAGCACAGGGGACTGAGGGCATGTCACCACAGTATGGGGGTGACAACAAGTGGGCCACATCCCCATATGAAGAGTCAGGCCAAGCCTGCAGAGCCAGGGCACGGGGAAGGCAAGTTGCGGTGGCCGTCTGGGAGCTGACTGCCACAGGCTGCCGTCTGGTGTGGCAAGTTGAGTATTGGTCTTGTTAGGGTGAAGGTTTACAAGGTTTTTACTGTGTTTCTCCTTAAGCAGTGAAATTTGCCTTTACTGCCTGAACAATAGCTTGGCTTCAGAATGGGCTTCCCATTCTGGCTGCCCATCACATCCATTTGATGACTTCACATGCCACAAGATAGGTTATGTGCGAGAAAGAGTTTTGGCATTTGACTGGTTGCTCTGTCTGCAAATCTCCCATGTGCCTTCCCACAGAGACCCATGCTGCTGGGAAAGATGCAAAAGTCTGATTTGTCGGTTTGGTTCAATCACATTATAGGTTTACCTTTTATTCTAAAATAATTATTTATTAATGTCACCCCAGGGGAGGGCTACAAGTGCTGAACACTAGCCAGCATGTGTCTGAAACGTGATTTTGGGTCTACCTTTGAACGACAAACTTCTGAAAAATAACTAACAAGAACGTTGAACAAAATAACTAACAAGAACAAGAATGTTTTCTTTCTAAAAGGAGAAGCTGTGTATTAGGATTGTTATTGTCAAAGGACTTCAAACTTTGGTTATTAACTTACTAGATCTGGCTCTTGGGCATAGGGAAATGATCTACTGAGCAGGGGAATCCCCTGCCGTGCCATGTCTCAACGCAAGAAACGTGCATGTGTTTTCTTGATGATGAAACATTAACAATTACTTCCATGCTGGGTAAGAAAAAAATAGCCGTGTAAGTATTTGTGGACAGATGGGTCATGAGTCGGCTCTTAGGCTTTTATCTTCCCGAAGTGCTCCACTGCTGTGGGCGCAGCATTGGTGGTGGGTCATCCTAGAAGCCCTGCAGAAGTTCTGTCTGGTTGCCCAGCGAGTCTGTTGTTTTGGTGTTCTGCCAACCACCTCGAGCAGAAGAAAATAAAAACAAGAATTTAAAAAAAAATTATTAAAGAGCAATATTTTGTGCAGCTTGGGGAGATCTGGCAGAATTATCATAAACTGCTTTTCCGACCTCGCTCCTTCTTGTGCTAGTGCGTGGTGTAGAAAAGACTCATCTCCCGGTTACTGCGCAGCACTACACACCTCCTGGCAGAGGACAACGTTCCAGCAAACCCTACAGCCCCCCTCTCACGCGTGTGCAGCGCTGCTCGCCCCCCGCCCGGCCCCTCACGGCGGCTCTGCCCGGACTACGCTTCCCAGCAGCCCCGGCGCGGGGCGGGAAGCAGCCGGGGCATGGGCGGGGGGTCCCGGCGCTTGCGTGGCCCTGCCCGGCCAGGGCGGCTCGGCGGGGTTGTCCTCGGTTTGTCTCGTCCCATCCCGTCCCATCCCGTCGCTGGCGCGGTGTCGCTGCCACGCCCCGTGCGGTGCCGCCGGGTGCCGCCCGGTGCCCGCGGCGGCCGCCCCCGCCGATGCCATGCTAAAGCCGGAGGTGTCCGCATCCTACCAGGAGGTACAGGGGGTCGGGGCAGGGCTGGGGGGTGGCTTGTCCTGGCTGGCCGCTGGTGCCGGACTCGCCCTGGCCAGGGCTCGCCGCTTGCCCGTCGGTGACACCCGTGGCTGTGGCCGTGAGCTCGCTCGGCTCCGGCTGCGGCTCCGCCGGGTGCCTGCGGTATCGGAGGGCACCTGCGCTCTCCGGGAAAGGAACGGGGGTTTGGGGTGTGCGTAGTCTCGGGTTTCATCTCTGAACGCAGTTGGAATAATGGGCAGCGGTTGTGTTCAGGGCATGAGGTAGGTACAGCTGGCCGGTGGACTCCGTAACCGGGGTTTGGTAACAAGGGGATGGTCTGTCGGGTGTGAGAAGCGCCTTTGGTACCAGAGCTCCCGCGTCCGAAACTGAAGGCCTCTTTATCACCCTGCCAAGACCCCGAGGCAGAGCCTGGTTTGCATATCAATGTACAGTCTCAGCAGCCGGAATTCCTTGCTCCTTCCTATCTCTCCTGTTAGAGATACAAGCTATCTGTGCCAAGTTCAGCAGCGGTAGAGAGTTACAGCAGGGCACTTTTCTTTTGCCTGCAAGATACAAAGAAGTTTGGATGTTTTCCTTCCTCTGCACGTGACGGGTATTTTGGAGCTCAGTTTTAATACGTTCTAATTTATTTTAGTGCTGTCTGTTTAGTTTCAGCTTCTGGTTTTCATGCCAGGCTAGAAGGCATTGGAAGGTGATGAATCAGCGGACCAGCAAAAGGCCTGTGAGACCAAGTTCTGCTTTTATTTAAGAGGTTTTTATCTAGTAGGAAGATATATCAGGATGAACTTGACTTGTGTGCTTGTACGTAGGCGAGGCACTTGGGAGAGTTAGAGAGAGTTAATGAAGTTGCATAAATGCCTGAAGTATGGACTGAACTATGCATGCTGTGTGTGTCAGCCACCACTGACACTGGTCCATACATTTGGGATTGTCTAGGTGATATGTGTCTAAGTGCAGCACCTGTGTTTCCATCCCTTCTCCAGTGCCTGCAGCAGTCTTTGGTGCTTCTACCCCAAGCAGGGATGCTCGAATATCTAGAATTGCCTTTTCTGAGCTTCCATTTACCCAGTACTTTTCTGCGTGCAGATCTGAAAAGGAACTGCTGGGACATGGGCAAGCTTCCTCAGTTGTTTCTCACTTAGCTGTATGTGCTGAGCCCAGAGGAATGCTGAACAAAGTCTGTTTCATGCCCTTTCTGCCCTTGACATCCCATTCTATCTCTGTATCCTATTGCAAGCTTAATTGCCCTGCAATTTATGTCGCTTCTGCATTAGCACTATGCTTCACCTCTTTGTCAAAAATACAATGTAGGAAGAGCTGGCCTGTGAGGCTGAACACCGCTGGTGTGCTCCAGGTTCATTGTTGACAGAATCCCCAAATCCAAGACAAGTGACAGCTGTGAACAAACCAGAATCTGCTGTCACACAGTAATGCTGTGCTGGCTCCCCAGTCATTAGGAGAGTGTGTCTGTGAGTTGTTGGGTTTGTAGGTGTGTGCTGCCATGCCTTGCAGAGAGAGTATGCTGTGTACCCTACTCTCTGAACACAGGGGCTGAGCCATGAACAGTGTGAGGCTCTTGGTCACCTCAGTGGCTTTATGCAGCTTCACCTCTTGTCAATTCAGGGTTTCAGGATCTGTGGTAAAATATAGTTGGTTTTAGGGAAGGCATCTTACACATCAACCTACTCACTGCGCCTGAGGCAATGTTAGTACTCCTGCTTTTGACTGGCTGTGCTTACTGGCTGTCCTTCCCTAGTTTTGTGTGTGAAAAGGTTATGAAACTGTGTCTGCCTTGTCAACCAAGATAAGAAAACATAGTTGCATATTGTTTGGGTTTCTGGTTTTGTTTCTAAGGGATGCTGAAAGTCTACATTTTCTGAGCTTATCACAGAATCATTTAGGTTGGAAAAGACCTCTAAGATCAGCTTTCTTCTAATTGTTGAAAAGATTGCTGTAGGTTCTCTTGAGAGGATAGGAAATATTGCATATTGTGGTGTTGTTTAAACTTGTGTTGGGATTTCTTTGCTCTCAGGAATAGAATTCACTTGTCCTCTAAATAATGTCAGTCAATGAGGTGCCTGTACCTGAGGAGTCAGAGAGGTATAGGAATCAGCTGAGAAACTGTGGTGACTTGGTAACTTACATTAAGTTTTTGGATCAGCTCTAGTATAAGGAATTAGCACGAGTATAACTGGAACTGGCTTCTTATCTAATTTACCTTAATCAGTACAAGAGGTTCAGTGAGTACTCTTCTTGTGTCAGAATGGCTTATTTTGGGTTAGGTAAACAGATAGAACTGGCATGTTTCTACAAAAAGGAGCAATGTGCTAATTTCCCCTTATTTTATGAAGATAATTGAAAAAAATGTCTTCAGCTAGACCCTGGTAAGTCTCCTACAAATGAGCTGAGTTTAGCCTGTTAGATACCTATTCACACCATGCCACAGGAAATCATGCTTTATTTATGTGCTAAGCATTTAAAAACAACTGGGTAACTGCTTTCATCTTGCTTTGCATGGTGGAAATGAATACAGAAGCACAGCACGAGGTGAAGGAGACTTTTCGTCAGACTTTGAAGATGTAAAATGAGTGGACTGTTTCCTAATAGGTGCTAGTGATGATATAGTAATGATATAATGATGATTTCAATACTGAATTAAAGTTGAGTGAAGTAAAAGCACTTCCTTATGGATACATGCATGTTACTGTTGAGTAAGTTAGGGGGGTGAAGCTCATAGCATTCAGTATGGCTGCTGCATTAACTGTGCCCCTATTTTCTTTGAAATAGGAACAAAGTTATTCTCCCTTACCCAGTTAGATAGGTGATGCTGAGTTGGACGGTTGGACAGTCACTGTGCAACACATGATGTGCTGCAAGCTTCTGTGCCAGTTTGCCTTGCTATAATCTGTATGTCAGTCCCTGCCAGAAAAGAAATTTGGAAAACACATAGGAGATTATCTATCTATCTATCTATCTATCTATCTATCTATCTATCTATCTATCTATCTATCTATCTATCTATCTAATGTATAAAAACTGTTTTTCTTCACGATCTCATGTGATACATGTCTGATGTGACAAGCTTCTGACTGAGGGAAGTGTCTTGGCAGTTTGGGCCCAGAGCTCTGAATAGCTGAACAAGAAAACATCTGGTCTCTGTTGCTGTTTCAGAAACACCGTAAGACTAATTAGTTGCATAACCACTAATATATAATTATCTGTACAGTGAAATCAAATAAGTACCAGAAATATAGGGATGTTTGACTGTTGTCTCATAATGACCTACCTATGTGGCTGAGACTGCATTTGAGTGACTTGCCTTAACACCTGTCAAAATGTGTCTCGTGCTTTTTACACCTCTTTATTAAGAAGTGCTAATGCTATGTTTACTGGTATGTGCTGTGGTTTGTTTATGCCTGAAAATACGTTCTTCAGTGACAGAACAAAGTTCCTGCTTACATCAGAGGACATTGTCCTAATTGGAGGTTTAAAGTGGGTTGGAGCTGCCAGGGAAATAATGACTTGGATCTTGAAAGAAAAGGTAGTGTTATTGTTGAAGCAGCAGGGTAGAAGCAGGTTAAATTTAATGTGGTGTCTTTCTCTTTTTGCAGTGTGCAAATCACTTCATTTTTAGCTGTAGGTTTACATAAATGTCACTCTTGTCTGGTGAACTAGTGGAAGATATATTGAATGCTCTTGGGCTGGGGGCATGTTTTGTGTGTTTGGTTAGTTGGAGCCTCTTTTATTTGTACCATAGAAATTCCAGCAATTGCAAGTTGAGAGCATGTTTGGAAATTGAACCACTCTTTTAACTACACAGCTGAGTGAAGATGTGGAGCGAGTATCTGAAAACCCAACAGATGAGAGAGAAGGAGAGATGGAAGGTCATGAAGATACCAGCTCTGTTATTTTACCAGGTGAGAACTGTTGACCCAGAAATTATTGATTCTTGTTGCCTGATAAGCTACTGCTATGTGTGGCTTTTGGTTGTTTTGGTTTTGTTATTTTATTGCACTTCTGAAAACAAACAAAACACCGAATTATTAATTTTTTGTGAGTCAGTAGTGATGTAAAACCAAGGAGGTTTTCCAAGGACTGATGTGAAAATATTTCTTTGTCATGAACTGTGCTCCACCAAAGAAGATCCAGCACATCTGGCTCTGAGATAGCTTAGTATGTCATCTTCCTTTGTGTTGTGTCCAACTTGAGTTGCAGTATCTATGGTGGCAGTGGGTTGCAAGCAGAGTCTGTGCCAGCTTTACATGAGCAAGATGCAATATTGAACAGATGTGCTTTTAAACACATTTTTAGTAAGACTGTTTGGACCTGCTTTTGGAGGGTGTTAAAAGGACTTATTACAGCTCAGGTGTAGGCATTAAGGTAAGCCAACCTGAAAGGAGTATGACCTAAATAAATGTCTTGCAGCTATTCAAGACATACTTGTTTCAATAGTGCAATTTTATGCATATCAGTGTCTTAATTAATTAGCCTTGGCTGCCCTCTCCTAACATGTAACTTGGCAAGATGTGTGTGACCACAGACCTCTGTAAGAGGTTATGTGTGCAGCAGGATTTACTAAAAGGCACCGTGCCATTAGAGTTGAAGAGCAGCATGTGGCATGGCCTCAGAGGGCCTGACTCATTAAATTATGCCACACAGAAGAGTCAACATGAAGTGTGGCTTCTTATCTCCTTTTCTGTGTTGGGTTTTAATGCTCCTTTTTTGTGTCCAGCTATATATCACTCACAATCAAAGCGTGATATGTAACTCGAGTACGTGAGTTTTTTCCTCAGTAGTATTTCCAAAAGAAATGGCAAATGCACAGAGTATGGGGAAAGCAGTATCTGTGTGTGAGTGAGACTAGTCTGAAGATCTTCAGAGAATAAAGTTTGAAGGCAAGGAGACTGTAAGAGAATTGACTCAGAGTTTTTCTAACTGTAATTAGAAGAATCCTTTTTTGAAATTTTATGTAGAATGCACAAGGAGTTATGAACTGGAGAGTAACAAATATTCAGTGTCTTCTACCATGGTGGAGATGCAATGCAGAGAGCTGGGCAAGAGCACTGGAGTATTAAATCATTCTGCCAATGCATATGCTGAGTGTCTAAGAATCACATCAGACTGAGAGGTGGGGAAGGGAGTTGTTTTTTCCAGGAGCGAAGATTGGCCATCAACAGACTTCTTCTTATCAACTTTAAACTTTGTTTCTGAGTTGTTCTTGAAAATAGACCTTGTTTCATGACTTCCTTAAGCTGAGTGTCACATTCTGATCTGTGAGAAAGAGGTACAATCTTAGGATGATTATATCTCATACTTAAGAAGGAAGCATCTGTTTGACTGATCGTCAAAACCAGCAATAGCTCTGGCTTCTTACGTCAAGCTGAGTTTGAGGCTTACTTTCCTCTCAAGTGGTTGATCTTTAAAGGAAAACTGAGTAAATGTAGCCCAAATATCTGTATTTTAAAGCCCTAATCCGTATTCTGTTTGGTTCTAGATGGTGAACTGGGTACCACTACCCCTTCTTTGCGTTTCAGCAAGACCTGCTTAAAGAATGTTTTTTCGGTAATTCTCCTCTTTATGTATCTGCTGCTCATGGCTGTAGCTGTGTTCCTTGTCTACCAAACCATCAGTGACTTCAGGGAGAAGCTCAAGCACCCAGTGATGTCTGTCACTTACAAGGAAGTGTCCTTGTATGATGCGCCCGGTAAGAGCGGTAACAAACAAAATGGGTTAAGTTGTTGTGCACATTTTTCTTGGATTGTTAAAGATCTTTGGTGTTGATTCTCCAGGGCCCAGATTGCACATAATACTTTGACCCAGGTCTTTCACTTCCTCTTTTTCTAATCTATGTTGTGTTGACTTTGCACAGAAATGTTGATATTGTACGGGAGATTTTGGGAGCTTTCGTGCCAGTAACACAAACGACAGAAACTGTGACGTGTTATGCAACATTTGATAGATAAGAAGTGTTTTTAGATCCAGAATGAGTCCTCTTTTAGAGAAAGAAGATAATTCCTTTTGGAAATATTCCCAAAACTGTATTGTTTAAACAGGGTAGCACATAGGATGTGTGTCAGGAGCTCAGTGCTGCTCTGGACAGTGAGATGCCATTCACATTAAAGAAGGTGAATTTCTCAGACCAACCACAGTGCCACTTTCCGCTTCCGTCCTGCGTTGTTTACGAGTTCATCAACAGGCAGTGAAAATGTGATGTGACTGCAGGGAACAATGTTGGCATAAAAATGCAACATGGCAGCAGAAACTGCGTTGCAGTTTGCAAGAGGAATTACTCCATGGGAGCATTTTTGAATAGTGAGTTGTTATCATTATTTTTTACAATTATCCAGCAACCATTCATAAATAGAGCTGGGGTATCAAATGCAGCTCAGTCAGTCATTGGTCAGTTTCCAGTTTAACAATAACACTTCTGTTTGAAGTGTTACCACGTTTTACAAATAACCACTCCAGTAATTGTGGCTGAAAGGAGAGTGTTTCAAAGTTGTTGCCATATTCCTGTAGTTGTTTTTCTATACAGTCAGTTAGGCTTAGTTCTGTGAGTAGGTCTTTGTGTTTGAACCATATGGATTTGACTTAAGTGAAAGCAAGCTCAAGCTTTTCCCCCTTTTTATTTTTTCCACTTGAGCTTTTTATACAGCAACAGGAAGAAAATTTCATTTAAAGAAGCAGAGCAACATACATGTAAATCCAAAAGTACTGTTGGGGATCCGTACTAGATCAGAGAACCTAAATTAGTGTAGTCCTCTAGTTTATTGCTGTATTAAAGTGATGAGATGGCAAGTTGCAAACATGGAGCTCTGAAGAAAGGGATAAAGCATTTATAGACTGATACATGGTGACTGTTTGACATCTCACATTGTGATGGGCACATCATTTCAGTTGTGTGAGTTAATTATAGCTAATAAATAATAGCGGGTTTTTTTTTAGTTGATCTAGATTATCTTCCAGCAACACTTGTTTACAATAATAAATGTGGCATATGTGGTGTAACAGGGTTTTGAGGTTTGGATCTTGTATTTTTCTAGCCTTCTAAAGCTGAGGTGGCTGAAGTTCCAATGAATGTTGTTGGACTGAAATGGGAGGTTTATAATACATAGGAGTTTCCACCCAGATGAAGTAGTAGCCTGCCCTACCCAAGTAGTATAAATAATAAAAGATTATTACTAAGCAACAGTTAGTGCTTATTTGATGCCTTTGGTTTTTATCATGACATCATATCCAGTGAAGAGAAGACATTAGATGTTCTGAAGAGCATCTTTTCAGTTTTATTAGATCAGCCAGCAATCTTTGATCTGTCACATATAGTTCATACATTATTTCCAATTAAAATTTGATTCTCTCAAATGCTAATATCTGAAAACATGAACAAACTGAAGCACTACAGGTCCATTTGCCTTCAGTAGTCTCCTAACTTATTTTACAGATTCATTTGGGGTGAAAGGGACTGACGTATTAGCTGCTGGTTTATGGTAAGACTAGGGAAACTTAGTAGCTTCTGTGAACCATGAGTTATTGTAATGGAATATGAATGCTGATTTTTTTCAATGCGTGGTGGGGGTTCTGTCTTGATGCAGCTGGTGCTTTTGACCTGCTCCAGAAAAATACTGCAGTGCATGGTTTAATTTGATTGTTTTGCTGGATCTTGAGGATAACTCAGTATCCTGTCAGATTAAATTCCAGAATGAAAATCTATGTACTTGGGAAGGAAATCAGTGCTCTCTAATGTTTTTCTCCTGAAACAGGTATTGCCTTTTACCCAGGGAAGGCTCGGCTGCTTAGCTGCAAACATCATTACTACGATCACATTCCTCCTCTGATAAATCCAGGTCAGCCAGGACACATTGAATGCACCACTCAGAGAATCAACTACACAGATCCTTTTACTAATCAAACTATGGTAATTATAATATAATAGAGCAAAGCTTATTCAGTATGGGTTTTCTGCTCGTAATTGTATTTGAAAGTAAAAAATATTTCCTACATACTATTAAAAAAAAAAATCCTTTCTTCCAGGTTTTTTTTCCAAGCCATCTGTCCTTTTGTTTTCAGAAATGTAAAAGACCTCAGTCAGTGTGTATATGTGTTATGGAAGATCAGCTGTCTTGTGGGTGTGTGCAGCATAAAAACTTGAATGGGATAAAATGAGTAATTTTTCACAACAAAACTCTTGCTTCATTCTTTTCCTAAATGAGCTGGGATGCTTCCTCCTTGATATTGTAAACCTGGCTTTGATTGCAAGCCGTAGCAGTTATTCCATTAAAGCAAGATAGCTAATCTCTTTTTGTATGTTTTCTGGGATTTACATGTTGTAATTGTCACACTTGGAAGAATCTTAAATGGCCACCAAACATTTCATTACACTGAAGTACTGTGAGCCAGAAAAACGGGTGCATTGAGTGATTGTTTTAAGTTGCCCTTAAAAATGCAGGGAATCTGGCTTCTATATAAAGAAATGCTCAAAACCCACAAATTACCATATTTAATACTTTAGATAAAGTGATTGCTCAGATTGTTTTTAAGGAAACTAAACACGAACAAATAAACTATCTAGGTACCCATTTGGTCAGCTTTGTTCCTCCTCATATTTTGCTTCTCATCAAGTCACCATTAGTTTTTGGGAAGCAGCTTCTTAGTACATTTGAAAGTAATAGTCTAGGTGCAAGTCTAATTTAATTTCTGCTCCTATATGCTCTTTTTGCATGTTCTAACAAATTAAGAACATATATTTTATGCTGTGTTGTAGATTCATTTAGAGGCTGGCTGATCCAATAGGCTTTAGTCCTGCTGTGGAACAGAAAGGCACTGAGGCAGAGACCTCTGATGTTCTCCACATCTGACTCCACATTAACTTGTTTCATGTCAAGAGCAAAGTTCCAAGACTTTAATACTCAAAACAGTTGTGATTGTCCTCCTGCAGAATGCAGGGCCTTGACTGGTAATTCCATGAGAACCCAAAGGATGATGACAGAATTAAAGCCGGTTTCTTAGAAAAACACTTGGTGTAAAGACTTGATGTACATCTTGATGTAAAGACTTAATTTTTAAACTAAAAAGATGGATTCAGTTGGCATTCTTGTCAAATATTTTAATAGATGTGTGCTTAGTAGCAGCCAAAAAACTCTCAGTGTGTATTAGATTTCTATACAATATTAGTACCAGTTGACAGATTCATGAACAGTAAATGAGGATTCCTTTGCCACTCTCACCATCTCTGTTTGCTTACAGAAGTATGCTTTGGTTGTTCAAGGCCCTCGTGATGTGAAGAAAAAGGAACTGGTGTTTTTGCAGTTTCATTTAAATGAAACAGACCAAGATTTTAGTGCCATTGACTACCTTCTGTTTTCTTCTTTCCAAGAGTTCGTCAACAGGTATGTAAAGGGATGAGCTTGTAACTGCATTGAACTTGCTACCGCAATACTTGGGAAAGCAAGGCTTTTCTAGTAAAAATCAGACCGGCTTTTATGTTGGTTTTTTTGGTGGTTGTTTTTTTTTTTTTTAATGTTTGGATTATGCTGATGCTCTTTCATATCTTTGTTTGCTGATCATACTTTTTAGAAAATGCTTTGAGAACTTTTTCACTGGCAAAAACTGTTCTCAGCTGTGCTTAAACCATTTTTTGTTGCAATTTCTGGAAGTCTGAAGTTTGTGCTGACTTACTGCTGTCTGCTGCTGTGGGTGATCAGGAAGTGTGCTCTCCTGGGTAGTGTGTCAGGAAGTGCACAGGGAACACCAATATTTCTGTACCATTTGGGTTTCTTTAAAGGAGTTACTGTAAAGATCAGATCCATAGATTGATTTGTTGTGATTTCATTGAAAGATTAACTGTATGTTGTTGTCTTACTGGCTTTATGTAGGATTCTACAGAATGATTCATGTATGGGGTTTTCAAAACTGCTTCATATTTGTTCAACATTAGTGCCACTGGAGTGACTGATCACCTTCTTTTAATTTTAATAAGAGTGGAATTAACCTTGAACTTTCTTCAAAGTCCCACCCTTTTACCCACCTTGTGAGAATAAATTTCATACTAAACTGTTAAAGTTTTGCTTTAAGTTCTGTTCTCTCTGTGATCCAGATTAAAAGCTAGACAAGAGATATTAGTCATATTGACATCTGATAAAAAGCTTTACTTTGGTAATACATGCTCAGTGAAAAAGGGACGGGGGATAAAGGCCATATGCAGAACGAAATTGGGTGAGGGAAGGGAAATTACAGATTTTATTGTAGCAACATATTCTCAGGGGTTTGAACTTCTCATAGTGGTGCTCTCAGATACAGCAAAGACTGGAAGTGTTCAGTTGCAGCATCACTGGGTGGCCAAAGGCCAGTTATCCGAATTTCCCTTTTACAAAGCTTTTCTACTTCAGTGAAGGAGAGATTTTAAGTCACCAAGTACTTTCTGTCACTACACTGAAACACCTCATAAAATGCTAATGTTCCACTTTTTTTAGGCATTGATATTTTAGGGTGAGAAAATACCAGTTAGCAGTAGTGATGTAGAAGGTGCTACTTGTTCCTTACGTGCTGTTTTTGCTCAGTTTTTGTGGCTTGTGGTGCGGTTGGAAACATGTTGAGTGGGACCGGTTCCAGCAAGGTGCTCAGCTGCTTCTATGCTGCCAGACATCAGCACTGCCTGAGGCCCCCTCTTGTGTTGCATCTGGGTGCCCAGCTCTTTCCAGAATGAGCTCTGTCTGTGCATACCCAGGCCTGGGAAGCCAGATTTCTGTGCTCGTTGTATTGACTTGCAGATAAGTGATTTTTTTAAAGAGCTGTTTCTTCCCAAGTTAAAACACATGTGCCCCCCTTCCACTGACAGTACTTCTGCAAGGAGGCTGTGGGTGTGCGTGCTGCTGGCCCAGTAGTAGGAATGGGAGTTAAAACTGGTTTTGAACTAGCCCAGGTTAATGGTAAAATTGGCAAAGGCATGTAGGCCTTAGTAGTAAATGATCTGCATGTCTAGATGAAGTACAGGAAGAGAACCAGTTGTGAGCAGGAGGCCAGTAGTGTCTCTTTTACAGCATACTCCAAACCTCGGTACAAATTGTATGGCTTGTCTTGCTCAGTATAGTGTTTGTTGTTCCTTCTGTCCCGGGGCATGAACTGGACGGGCTCGGGGCAGGTTGGAAGTTTGTTTTCTCCTGACTATGAAGTGCATGTGAAACTGCACTGCATATGTGGAGTGCACTCATTCTGTCCAACTTTCAGTAAATGAGAAAATAGAAATGATTTCTGCTTCATCAGCAGATGCTAAATTTAGTTGATGGGAAGTCTGGACTAAAACATCTCTAGAAACTGTTGTGTGTCCTTCCATAGAGCCTCTAAAACTTCAGTTAGTGGCCTCTGTCAACTACTTGTCCTGACAAAGTGTCTCACTTACTGGTTATGAGAGCACAGTATTAGCACTGTGTCCAGCAGTTCATGTACAGTGTTATCAGGCATGCTAAAAGTCGTGAGATATCATCATTACAGTTTTTTACCATGGCTGCAAACAGCTTGTGTTGGGCTGGGCAGGGAGACTGTGAAATGTATAGGGTATTCCATCATCTCAGATCATGATCCAAACCCCCTTGAAACCGGTGAGAAGAGGCCTGCTGTATCTGCACCCCAGTTTCTGTGTAGACAGTACTATCTACAGCTCATTTGTGCCTTAAATAGCAATAATTATATCAGGAGGGCTGCTGAAAGCGTCAGCCACAAGCAGTAATAAAAACGGCATCTAGAGACTTGTATCTTTAAGGGCTTTTTGTGGCATAGCAAGTGGTGAGGACTCAAGCAAGGTCCAGTTGTTTCTGTCGAGGGTTTTATTCTCTGCAGCTCTTGTGTTAAAATTGGATCACAGATTACATGAAACTGGCACTGCTCTCAAGTTTTGATCACAGATTACATGAAACTGGCACTGCTCTCAAGTTTTGTTCTGGTCCCACAGAACACTGCTGCACTGTGTGCTGTTGTTAGCCTCTGAGTTGGAGGGATACTGCTGCTGGCTTCTTTTCTTGTTTTTTTTTAAGGCAGTGGCAGCTGCTGTCTCTACCGTATTAATTGGAGGGAAGGAAATAATGAAACCCTTGCAAATTACCCAAAAAGTGTGGCTAAAAATACAAATTCCTTTCCTGAACTGCCATTAGTATAATGTATGGGTTTTATAAGAAAGTCCTCTGAACGTACTACTGACAAAAGTATTGTTAGCGTAGCATGTAAAATAACTCATGGTCCTGTGAAATTATGGATACCAGTTGGAACAGATCAGAGATTATTAAAGGGTCTAAACAGAGCTCCATGTTCATGCCTCTGATCTGGATTGCTGCAAGCAGAGAAACAGATTATTATGTGGAAGTGTCAGGACATTGGGAACCACACCAGCTGACCCTTTATTAGATCCCATAGCTGTCTGAGAGCTTCCTGGTCTGGATAAATGAAAAAGCAGTAAACACAAATTGGGTTTGAACCATCTGTGGCTTTGGCTCTTGCTGTTGCATTGGAATCTGATGGTAGGGTGTCCTAAGAGCTACCTCTGGCTCACGTGGGTTGGTCCATAGAGACTGGTGTTAGAAGGATCCACTGCAGAATTAGGTCAGTGACTCCCACATTTGGGACAAACACAATCTCTCACGGTCTGACATTGACTGCTCTGGGCAACGTGGCTGTTAGTAGATTGAACAGCCAGAGAGCACTGGCTGAGAGGAGACCAGGGCTTTGTAGTTCACCTGAGTGAGACGGTGGCCTCTTGCAGTTCTCTTTCTCTGCTGTGATGTAGCAATTTTTGCATGGTCTTGAGGCACCATTAATGTCCTGGGAGAGCCTAGTGAAGATTATTCTAGGAACCTTGCCATACTTCTAAAGGGCAGTGTAATAGGAAAAAAGAACTTCCTGAAAAACAACAGCAAAAAAAAAAAAGGAAAAACCCTCCAACCAACAATAAAAAAAGGTGCATCTTTTGTAGGTTGTCTGTCTTTGGAGTGAAGAGAGAATTAAAAGAAACTACTTGGAGAACTGTTCTTCAGCTTAAAATCGCTTGCCTGCCTTGTGCTCATTTAGTTGTATGTGGTTTTAAAGCTGCATTATTTGCCCTCTGCCATAATTTATGCAAAGCTTGTGCCTCTCTGCCCTAGTCCTGCCATCCTCCCCCTTTCCCCCCCCCCCTCTGTAGCAGTGGTCTGAATTATGGGCAGATGCAAGGAGATGCCTTCTCAGATCCCTTCTCCACAGCTTCTCCTGGGATATTATTAATCCTTCATTTTCAAACCTACAATTACTGTTGAGGGCAAAGTGTTCTACTGCTGTCTGCCTACCCTGTAAGTTGTGGCTGTAACGTTCAGCTCTGTGTCATAACTTCCTACCTCAATTTTCCACGTTGGTTTGGAAAGCTTTTCTAGGATGCTCTATTTAGTCTGACATTAGGCATATGACTGGCTGGCAGAGTGTTAATTATGTATGTTCCTCTTGAGTGGCAAAGCACTCCAGTGCTCTTCTGTCCCATCAGTTTCTGCTCTACCCGCATCCTGAAGGGGGTTGTCGGATTAGGTGTCCCTGCACCCCTGGCTTGTATGGTGAGGAGCAGTCAGGCTTTGTCCTTATGCTCTGCCCGCATCTTTCTTGCGGGAGTTAGAGAGGTGCACTGCCATCCTGTTGGGTTCACTAAACAAGCACCTCATGTCACAAGTAAAGATATTCCTAACCTGCTAAAAGAACCCTGGAATAGCACGTATCTTGATGGGTAGCAAAGAGTGTTAGTTTTCCTTTCCAGGTTCTCCTTTCTGTGTGTGTGCAATGGAATTCCATGTCTGAGCCATCGCCTGAAGCCCTGACAAGGGCAATGGCTTTGCTGGGTTTTGCCTTCCTATGAGCATGTGTATTCACCTATTAAGGCTGAGCAGGAGGCACAGTAAGAGGAGCCAGTAGTGTGATATTCTCTTTATCAGCGTGTGCTTTTCCTGCCTTGTAGGCAAGGCCACCTTGGTTTCTAGGAAGAAAATGAGCCCTGATTTTGAAAACTAGTTAAAAAAGACAAGAAAAGTCCTGAACCAGCACTGACTGGATTTTCCCAAGTCTTTGTGATGGGACTGTTGTCTGGGACAAGAGCTTGCTTATTTTAGCTCTGCTTCTCTACTTCTTTGCATCTTTCTCCTGAAAGACCAAAACACCCCAGTCTCTCAGCGGAACTGGTCATGCACACCATCTGCCATACAGAGAAAAGTACTCTCTTTCTCTTCACTAGCAAGAAGGAAGTTTGGGTCAAAACCCTCTCTTTTGTTTTAAGGATCAACATACCCTGAACATGTCTCTGCAAACTGAATCTATCTTTAGTAAAAACAGGCAGCATGGGCTTTAATGATTCATGACTCATCACAGTGGTTTACCCCTCCTTCTCAAATGAAACCTTGTTGGAAAAGCAGCTTCAGGACTGGGCTTATTTCATAGGGATGACATGAAAGTGGTTAAAATCACAGTAGGTAAATAATAGTAGATAAATAATATCTTGGAGACATCTCCATGTAAATAGCATGGTTAATGCACTGTGTCCTGTGCAGCTGGTAGAGAAGAGATGGAGACCAGATATGTCCCTTTACTTGCAGCATGAAGGGTATTAGAAGCCTTAAAATGGCTTACAAGCCAACTATTAAAAAAAAATCCTCAATCAATCAAACCAAAAACCGTACAAAGCAATCCTGCTGTTCTGGAGGTTACAAATATCTGTGATTGCATACTGGGGAAACAGCCATGTTGTTGCAGGTGGGAGCCTTACAGCAATGATATGGTGTTTCCAAAATAATAGGAATATACTGAATGTCAATTTTAAAGCATTTTAAGTATGTCTTCATTGCAACTGGTTTATTTGGCAACCAGTTTATTTGCATCCCAGAAATGAGGTGAAGCAGCCTGCCCTGCCTCTAGGCTCTTCCTTCTGTCTCTTGCTTCTTAACATGGTGACGAGTTGTTTCCTGAGGTCCTGGCTCTGCTCCTTTCTGTCCCAGAGATGACAGATGAGCAGAACTAAACTCCCCTATGAGGCAGAACAATTCCCCAGGGCAGGCAGAACTCCAGGGTCACAGGGCACCAGGTAAGTCTTCTGCAGTTAAGGATGTGCTACCATTAATGAAAACACCACTACTCGCAATGTTTTAGAAATGTTGAATTTAGCAGGTGAGAGATAAAAGGAACTGTGACCATTTTTTGAAGTGCCTGTAGGTCTGACATTCTCCTGCCTACAGTGCTCAAAGGGTGATCAGTAAAATAATGGTCTTTTTCCCTTTAGTCCAGAAAAAGAGGAGTTCATGAAGGACTGTGAAAGTTCATACTCCAGCTGGAAGTTTTCTGGAGGCTTTCGAACTTGGGTCAAGATGTCCTTGGTCAAAACAAAAGAAGAAGATGGTAGTGAGACTGTTGAATTCAAACAAGAGGTAAAAAAAAAATAATAAAAAAAAAGGGGCGGGGGGGAAGAAATAATGTTTTGGGATCTCGTAGTTTATTAAGAATTAGTTACTGCCATAGTTTTAAATGATAACTGGCCAACAGAACTAATTCCTGGGGCAATTAGCAATTTGAGTTGGAAGCAGGGTGGGGGTGTTGGTTGGTTTTTGTTTAATTGCATCCACCATGCCACTTGCTACTGCACAGTTTTGGCTGTACAGTTACTCAGGTTCTTTCTTAACGTGGAATGGTTCTGTAAAAGTGTAAATGTCTTGATGTGCTCAGCTGTTGGTTTGGCCTAGTGACACATCTCAGGAAAACATCTAATAGGCAAGCCAGAAATTCAGGCCTCAGATGACTCCTGTAGTCTGAGGTAAGGGTCCAAAGAGACTGACATAGAAATATTAACACAGCTACCTTTATTTCAAGGTAGAGAACAATTGCCAAAAGAATTGTCCAAATAATAGCTAGTATTGGAAAGAGGTATTGTTTAGGTTACCATAGGGGCTGATGTTAGGATGAAGAGGTAAACGTAAGCCTTGTATCCTTTGTAGCATTCTTATGCCTGCTTTATGTTTGGGTTTGGAATTTTTAGCTGTTGAGTGTCCTTAGAAACATGGAGTGACTTAACTTTACATCATTTAAAACTAGAAAATATGCAGGTAGAAGATGCAAACTTATCTAGAGAGGAAATGAGTTTGACTTTCATTCCTGATCTGTTGACACTAATGGACAGGAAAATAATTGTGTTTTGAGTTTGTTTTGCTCCCAGTGTTGGTTGAAAAGGAAGTGTCTCATCAGTGCTGAGAAATGAGGATTTTAAAAGCAGTCCTTCCCAGAAGTGTCTCTTCCAGAGACTGCACTTTCTCTTAGTCCATGGTGTGCTTGGAAAGAGTATTTTGTGGAGAGCAAAATGAAGCAGCGTCTTCAGTTCTCCCATCTTTAGTTCTCAGAGTTACATGGCAGAGCCTTAAGGGAAGAGCAGAGCTGTGACTGTGAGGTGGGTACCCTGCTACTCCACTGGAAGAGGACAGGAGGCAAATCCCAGAGTCATGCAAGTCCCAAACTGATGCTTTAGTTTGGAGGGCAGGAAAGAATGCATCAGTCAGCTGCTGCCATGTAAGCACTGACAGCAGTTGTCTGCCTGTCCATCTCCTACAGCTCTGTATCACTTGACATTTGGTGCTTACCAGGTATAGGATTTTTGAAAGTCCTCCTTTGGACGTCTAACGTACCTCAAAGTGAAAACAAAAGGCTGACTCAAACTTAGGTTAAAAAAGGAGCTTTTTGTGACCATAAAATCTACTTAGTTCAGCAGTTACAGACTCTGGTCATCAGGGTAGATGTGTTGGGAGTTTTTTCTTTGTTTTGTGGGTTTGTTTATTTGTTTTTAATAAAACCTAGGAACTAGGAATCAGATCCTCATTAATAAAACAGCAGAAGTTGAAACAGCTCAGACATAAATTGCACTTGCTTTGCTTGACAGTACAACATCTGCTCAAATTGCCTGAGGAAGTCCATTAGCCTTTCAAATCTAAAACTGGGAGCTGGCATACCAGAAAGATGGATACAAATACTAGGTCAAATAGCACAGTCAGTCACCCTGCTAACTAGCCCAGTAGTCATTAATCTGAATTTTCTTCCTTCCCATTGCCTTCATTTAGCTTTGTTTGTACTGTTTGTTTCCCAGTGTGCAGTTTTCTTGGATGAGTGTAGTTGGGGTGCTGGTACCCTGCAATAATGAAATGAGCTCTAGAAGTATGGGGTAAGCCTGCAGCAAAGGTGTTTGACCAGAAAACAGGTGGTGAAGCTCCCGTGTGCTCTGAATGGACACACATGCTGTTCTGGCTCCTGCTTCTACTTGTTTGCAGCCTAAACTCTGGTCAGGGCAGGGTCTATGGAGAAGACTAATAAAACCCTTGAGGTGTTTGTAATGAATCTGTGCCATGGTAAATGGGAGGCTTTTGTAGCAGGTCATCCCTCATACAGTGGAAAAGCTTGTAAGCAGGTGAAGATAGCAGTCTGTTTAGGGAACTTCCAACTAGCCTTCCTCTGCCTGGAAAAAACGGGTTCATAAAATATGGGAAAGGCAGGTTCTCCCATCATCTGTCTCATCTTCCCATTTACAACCCTGAAATGAAGTTACAGTACTGCTGGATTCTTCCAGTTCAGAATTAAGCAACTGTAGGCCGAGCAGCAGTACTCCCTTGTGCACACACCAGGATGTAAACACTCCTTTGAGGGCTGGAGAAGGGAGAAGTCTCTCCATCACTGTGCTTTCCTTGAGGTCACTGTCTGGCTCTTGAGCAGTTGTACCATGCCCTAGGATGGTTTATTCTACCACTGATTTGTCAAAAAAGGAATCTTCCTGCCACCACTGTGCGGTTCTCTAGTAAATAAAACTAAATTAGCATTCATTCATGAGAACTTTCCAAATGTTATATTACTCCAAGTAAATGAATTTTGTAAATTATTTCCCCTTCCCCCTTGAAAGGCAATTAAAAGATGGTATGTAGTGTGATACTGAGTGAGAAATAGGAAAATTATGTGAACATGAAACAGATAGAGGAAGCTATCCTTTTTTGGGAGTTATCCCTATTTTGGGAGCCCATTGTTCCAGGTAGAGAAAGGCTGAATTGGAAGTCCTTAAACAGTCTGCTATTTTCACCTTCTTGCAGGCCTTTTCTGTTGCACAGAAGACTCGTTGTGCCGCAAAGAAAGTAACCTGCACCTTTTATTTCCCTCTCCCCAGACTAGTGTGGTTAACTATATTGACCAGAGAACTAAACCAAGAAGTGACCAGCTGTTTTTTGTGGTATTTGAGTGGAAAGATCCTTTTATACAGACTGTTCAGGACGTGAGTAACACCCTAGTCCCCATGTGAATTGCTGTCTCATGGTTTGTGTGTGCATGTACTTGCCTCTGTTACCTCACTCCAAGCAGAAATGCAGAGGAAGAGTGAGGTTACTTCTGACATTTCAGGCTATGCTCTTGCTTATATCCAGTAATGCATAGTCTGTGGAGGTCAGGACCATCTGATGCCTTCCCTTGGGTTGGTGACACTCAGCATTCTGCTTGCAGCTAGAGGTACACATAGCTAAGAAAAGCCCATGTACCCTATGTTCTAGCAAAGTGTAGTTTCAGCTCAACACGGAACTTTTTGCTTAAATAAGTGTGCTTGGATAATGAATTTTGATTTAGTGACTTTTTTTATTGATTGACAAACAAGAAACCTATAATAAAAATAGCCTAATTTTTTATCCATTATTAGAATAAAATTTGGTACTGTATTTAAATGTACAAAACTGTATTTAAATGTACAAAAATTAGCTAAATATGCTGCAGCCAGAGGTGTAGGATGTGCCAGACATGATGTGCCTACACCACAATCAATCCCTGGAGCGCTTAAAAAAAGAACTCTGCAGGTACATGTGCTGTAAGCATTTCATCCAGAGCTTGTTTTCCAAGTGTTCTAGGGGAGAAGGTCAGAGAGATTTGCCCTCCCCAGAAAAATGTAGAGTGGCGAAAGTGTGCAGTGAATCCATTTTACATTTTGCATTTAAAATTATCCTGCCTGACAACCAAGGTCCAGAAGCAAAATCCACAGCGTTCTTGTTTTCCTGCCCAAAAACCATGTGAATGCAGACTGTGCTGACCTGTTTGTGCTGGACCCAGGCACCTCCTTGGCCTTGAGAGCCCAGTCTTATTCCCAGACCTCTCATCCCTCACACCTTTGCCACTTTCCAGCTGAAAGCTGCCCTTGATCCAGTGGTTTGGGGGGTACTCATTTCCTGATGCTGGAGGCCACAGTTCACAAGCACTGGCAGCTTTCAGGAAGATTAACAAATATGGAAAGCCTGTATAAGACCTGGTTGAGGGGCATGACCTACTGACACTGTGCTGGCTGGCCCCAAAGTGGATCCTGCCTGTTCATTGCTGGCTAAGCCTAGATCTGCCTGCTTCATCAGGGACCCTAGAAGTCCCTAGACACCCTTCTTGTGTCTAGAGGTGTAAGGAGAATTCCAAACTATAAATAAATTTAACTATTCTTGAACAAACAGAGCAAAAAATACAAAATAGTTGCTGTAGATCAATAGCTGGTTTAGCACTATAATGGTATCTTGGTAAAGCTTTCCAGCAGCTGCTTTTCCTACCTTTGTGTTCTGGAATGTGACTGCTTCTTTTTGTAAATATTTAAATAATACACTAAGTTTAATCTCTAATTTTAAAATTAGCAGTTTAACTGTACTCCTAAAGTTTAAAAATAATTCAATATTCTGAAATAGACTAAAAGGAATTTAGCAGCTAGTAGAGTGTGTTTTCTTCCTCCTGGAAGGAATCAGAAAACCATGATGTGGAGAGAAGGCACTACAGGCAACCTTTGCAGCATCAGGGAATATGCTGCAAAGTGGAGCACCTGATTTCATTTAGGAAAATTAACTGTTGGTTGTTTAATAGGTGTAATATGTGATGAATCAGATGAGGGGACTAGTATTTTTCATCTCTTTCAGATTATCACAGCAAACCCCTGGAACATGATTGCTCTTCTTTGTGGTATCTTTCTGGCTCTGTTTAAGGCAGCAGACTTTGCTAAGTTAAGCGTTAAGTGGATGATCAAAATCCGAAAAAGACATCTGAAGAGGAGTCATCAAGTAATGAACCACATAAGCTGAGACTAAGGCTACCTTTTAATGTTCATAGCAGGAGGAGTAGAAAATAACCGGAATAAACTTCAATCAGCAACGAAAGCTGCAAACCAGGTCTGTTTTCTGCCAGAAAGACAACAGCTGGAGGAACAGCCTAGCAAACCAGCCTTTGAACTTCAGCAAGGAGCTAACTCTAGGACAGGTCTAACAAACTCATGCTTTTCTATTCCCAATTTAACAAGTTTACCTCAAGGTATGGGGAAAAGGAGAAAACTCACCCATGTTCAGAAATTCAGTGCTGTAGTAAGTGGTGAAAAAGTGGACAGAGTTTAAGCACTTCTCAAACAGACCATTTAACTTCTGCATGAGCTGTGAGCTGCACCTGCTACCACAGCACAGTCACTACCCTGACTGTGCTTAGAAGAAGGTAAAGTACTCTAAAAACAGCCTGGCCTCCCTTCTCCAAAGTATGTTTTAAAACAAAACACACTGGACTTCTATTACATGTCATTTTTGATTTAAAGTATAGTGACTTTAATATTAAAAAACTATTTCAAATGAGATACTGTGTACCTTCTTTGAAATTACCTGTTCTCACATTCAGCTGGAGCTTTACAGGAGGCAGTCCAGGCAGGAGCGTTACTGCACAATAAGGTAAAAAACAAAAAAGCTATTCCTGATCAGTCCAACTCAAAGGAAAGTCAGGCAAGGTGATAAATTGGGAGGGGCTGAGATGGTTGATTTCAAAGTCTGTCTCAGGCTGTTCCTTATCCCTCTTTCCCCTCCAGTCTTTGCTAAGGAAGTGAAAAGCAGATTTTCACCAGCAGGTGAACCTCCACTCCCAGACACTTACTCCATCCAGATTCCATATGCAGGTATGTGTTTTGCTTACTAATCACCAACAAGTTGAGTTTGAAGTTTGCCAGTGAAACATACATATATTCACATGCACTGAGACAGAGAGAAAACAAAAAAACTATAAATCATGTTTAATATGAGCACAGGACAGACTGAAGTGCAGACACAGGACTCAGAAAAGCACATTCATCAGTATGCATTTACAGTTAAACACTTTTATCCCCTCTCCTACCTATTCTTGCAATTCACTTTGATATCTCCTTTCCCTGCCTCTGGGAAAACATACTGTAATGTTCCTTAAACATACCATAATGTTTTGGACATTTCTACAACCCCTTTAAACATAAAATAAAAAGCTTTATACAATCCCAGAAGCATCCTGAAGTGTTCTGTCACAGGTTTGCTCTTTCCACGAGACCCATAATAATCTTCTTCCACCTTTTTTTCATCTACCAGGCTCATGACTGAGAATTAAGTATTATGTTGGCCTTGGCCAAAAAAACAGATAGCACATGTTAAAAATGTAATAGTAACAGTGATGGGCGAGTGCCTGGAACTGTTGACTTGCACTGTTTAATTTATTACTCTGTGTGCCACCAGGAGCAGAGTTTACAATATCAAAACTAGTGACAGGGCATGGTACAGCTTGTTATTCACAGGACACTCCACTTCTTCCCTGCAGCACATTCTTTCTGACTAGTAGCATAATTTTAGCTGGAGTGCCCCATCCCAGGGGCTGGTACAAGATGTGCAATCTGGGATTCAAGAAGTTGTTGCAGGTAGCCTGAGCAAAGAAAAAAAAGTGGTGGCTCTCAACCTGCTGGGCATCAGCTGCCTATGTCACACAAAAAATCATTTCTCTCTCTCCTGCCCTCATTCCCAAAAGTAATAACAATCCCAGGACATCCCTAGCTTTACAGCCCTGTGTATCCATGGGTTAGCACTCCTCCAGCAAAGCTGCCTTGACCTCAGACCACTGAGAACATGAAGAGACACACTTGAGGTGAGCAAAAGTCCCAAACACTGAAACCAAATCTGTTTCTTGACAATAAACCTCCGTTCATCCACATCTCCAGCAGCCTGTCTCACTTTTCCAACCTCACAGTACAGCCTGCTGTTTCCCACATCCATCAAGCTGAACTGCTTGAAATTCATCCACAGATGACAGGAGGAGATGCTGTGCACATGGATCTCAGGCTTCCAGTCAGTGACATAACTTGTTGCCACCTCTCCCTCTTGCTAAGCAATCACAGTCAGGAAGCTACGAAAGTATAACTCTCTGCAGGCATGCCCTTTGCAGGGCCTGGCATTTGGGCTGTCCTGGTCTCCTCCTAGCCATGGGCAAAATAATAGTAGATGGCTTAGTTCAGTGCCATATGAATTCCCTGTGGTTTGCTTAGCTCTCTGTCCCCTATTTGCAGTCTATCTTGGTAGTAAGGAGTTCGTTCCTGCTTTGCAACAGAAGCAAAAACAAAGAACCTTTTGAAGTCCAGATCAGGTCTTATCTTCTTTTGGATTTATTGTTCTTGCTGTTTTTGCTTTGCTTGTTTTATTTTTCCAAGCCAAATATTCACTAGCAGATGCTCTCATTACCCTTTGTCACAATGTGTGATTTTTGCAAGTCACCTTTAAAGTGAAGTCTGCTGAATGTCTGCTCTCCACCCACTGCAAACCAACAGTCAGGCTTACCAGATGGCCTGTGAAACAGGCTGCAAAAAAACACAGAAGCTGTGTTTGTCATGCTACTGTGGGAATCTAAGACCCTGGGTCAGGAACCGTTTGCCACCTCAGAGAGCAAACACAACATTATCACAATGGGCAGGAACTACAGCAGCACCAAGTATGAGAGTGCCCATTCCCTGCACAGCTGCCAGCAATGAGGGAATCTGGATCTCCAGGCTCTGACACAGGCAAAATCCCACTAAATGACTGAGTGTATGGAAGTACCTCATCTCTTTTCCAACCTGATCTTGCATAGACTGCTGGGCTGAAGCCTGGAAGAGAAGATTGCAATTTCACAGAAAGGTAACTAAGAAAAGAAGAGGTGAGTCGACCTCTCCCCCTTTGAGGTATGCACATGACTTTATCTTAGGCCATATTCACCAGGTACCTAGCATTCTCTATCCTACTGAGGTGACAGTACATGGTGATTGCATGCACTGGGACCATCCAGGGTCTCTCCTGGGCAAGAGTGGCTCTGCACATTTAAAATCAACTTCCTCCTTGAAAGTCCCTGTTACCTGGAGTTTCCTATTAAACAGACTTTATTCTTAGCAGCTTTTGGGAAAGACTTTGATGATTTGCTGTCTGTGAACTACAGCTATCAGCCCAAACACAGACTATAAAAGAGTTCTTTGTATTGCCATGGGGACTGACTGATTCAGTGTAAGCACCAAGAAATAAAGCTACTCCTCTGCAACAAGATTTTCGCCCCATGCTTTGGCTTCTTCTCTTTGGAGAATGCATAGAATCATTAAAGAAAAAAACAGACTCTAATGGCATGGCCAGTGCAAAGTGTTCAGTGTCACTGCAGAATGGGCTCAAGGAAACTTTTTCCCTGACAAGACCCCCTGAGTGTTCTCTGCCCAGGCACAGACAATATGTAAAGGCACATCACCAAACTAGATACGTGCTTTAGGATTAAACTCAGGATAGAATCCCAATCCTGTAAGTTGCCTTATGTAGGTATGCTGGCAGTCCTTGTCCAGAGCTCATTGCAGAATCAGGACCTCCTTGCACAGCGAGACGAACCATTTCAAGGAGCAGACTAGAGCAGTTGTCTCTATCCGTGTCACAGTTTGAGCACCTGGAGGCAGAACATCCTCCCTGTTCCACTAATTGCTTCCAGTGCCAACAGCCCCAAACCCAGCACACCCCATGCACCTTCTTAATTCTAAATGATGCTGTTTATTTTTCTAGCAAACATTCACAGGCCTTGCACTTCCTTCACCTGGGGCTTTGCACTGCAAATGCATTTAGATCAGCTGCCTGCCATGACCAATGAGTCAAACTAACTACTGCTGTCCCCCCTGGACTTCACTGTTGTCAGCCTGCTGGCTACATGGCACTCTCTTTGGGCCAGATGCTGATGTTTTTATTCACAGCCATTTCCTCTTTCCACAACTTGCTGCAGCTACAGTGTTAGTACCCACTTCTGCTTCTGCACTAGCATCTGAGTGGCTAACAGCTCAAATCAAATCTTGGGGTTTGCTCGTGCAGGAAAGTCTCCCAAAAAACCTGAGTAAAACCCCATACAGACTCATGCAAGCATGCTACCATTCTCCTGGAACGTAAAGATGCCCTTTTCTGTGGAACAGCGCTTGTTCCCAGTGCTGAATCTGCCTATGTTTAACTTCCCAGCAATGTGTCGGCATGCTCACTGTTGTCAGAAGTTGCTAATGGCAGCAATTTCTTCTCCTCTGATGCTGATGTTCATCCAGCCACATGCAGCCTGAGGCTCTGGCAAAGCAGTGTTCCTTCCCGACTGTCCAAACAGAGCAGCGCCCACATGAACTGAAACACCCCCAACGAGTTTTGCAGATAAATTAGTGCAGAGCAATGGCCCACAGTTGCTTGCTGAACAGAAGGTCTGCATCCTCTCTCTCCATGCCTCCATGCTCATCTCTGGTCTGAACAACTCCTATTCGTCCTCTTCCACACCTGTCTGGGATGTGGTCTGCATGCATCCTAGCACATGGTTTACACCATGGATGTATAAATTAATATCTCTGTGTCACTCACACCTCACCAGCCTGACTTCCAAAGGCAATGTGAAAGCTGGAGTTGATCAAGTCAGGATATTGGTTTCTACTTCTATGCTTTCTCCAGGGAGAGAAAGGTATGCACCCTTCAAGAACAAGCTACAGGAAAGGCATGACTCTGGGGGCACTTCCTCTCTCTTTTCTGTCAGGATGGTCAGGGCAATGCTTTAAAAATAAGCACTAGAAGAGGACCAGATTTATCATTTTATCGTCAGTAACATCACCGAGGTTGTGACCTTATTCTGTTTCAGGAAATAAGTGTCTTTTTAGACCTACCTTACTAATGAGATGGAGTTGTCTAAGAACGATTGTTACAACCAGTTTCTCAGCCAATAGAAACCATAGCAGTTCTCTGTGCGCCCCACTTTACCCTTGCTAGAAGGCTCATTCATGACCCAAGACAACTGGAAGAGATTTCATATTGCCCTTCCCTTGATCAATCACTCCTTTGAAAAGCAGATGTAAGTGTTTATGAGCAACATAGGGCTATTTCTCACATTTCATATTTTATGGCTTCCTGGGCACAGCCAGAGGCAACAATAAAAGCAAGGACCCTACCAGAAGCATTCCTTCCTGCAACAGAGCCTACACATAGAACATTGTGCATGGACAGACACACAGAGTCCCACTGGTAGTGCTGTCCCCATTCTTTGTCATGGAACAAGTGCAAGTCCCAGACAGCCCAGCATGTGGGACTTGCAAGATCGTACTTGTCCCTCTGCAGAAACCACTGCCAGGGAGCAGAGAGGTGGGGGCTGAGTTGACATGGTTTGCAAAAAAAGACCTCTATGAATTTCAGTAGTCCAAATATGTACCTAAACACTGATATTTTAAGAGACCCTAGTGAGTACAAATAACTTCGTTTAGGTCAATTATCATGAAAATGGGAAGGGACTTTATTGACTAGTAAATAAAATCATATCCCTTTTGATAGCATATGGCACCCAAGGAATAGACATTTTTACTAGGGTATAGAAGCCAAATTGCACTACCAATAACTGTGTTTTATCATCCTGGTAGTGCACAGTAAAAGATTAAGATCTAATAGTTGAACTTTGTAAAAGGCACCCATAATCAAAAGTCAACATGGTATTTTATCAAACAATAATTTTGAAGGTGCTAATATTTAAAGACCTTCTTTCGTGACTATCATTTTTTTCTGAGGCGTTTTACTTTTCTCCTTTTAATGATCTGACTATAAAATGGAGATGAAAATGGAGCTGAAAATTACACAGTGTTTCTCTTTAAGTTTGCTCAGTGTGATTACCAAAAAAAGTTACTGTGTCCTGCATGTGCATGTGGGTCAGAGTGAGTTTTGGAGGTTTAGTTTTGTCAATGTGGATAGATCAAAATACGAGAAAGAAAACCGCCAAAAGGGATGGGAAAATTACAACAATAGTGTTCACAGGGCCATGCTTAGTTTTGAAACTACATCAGTAGACCATTCCATTGGTGACTATGACTAAGAGAACAGGAAGGTCATGAATTTTGTTGAAGACACTGCTTATTGATAAAGCTGAAGTAAAAAATACACTTTGCCTTTCAGTATCTTTCAACAGTGTCATTCCAAAGGTACTTTTCAAGGTGTCATTAGGATGCTGTAAATCTTCCCAAAGAGAAGGGTTCCATCCCACTGTCCATCCTCTACACCTCCTCACAGCTCTACCCACACCACCCAAGTCACAGAGGAAAAAGTCAAGGATTGGGAGGATGAAGAACCTCCTTCTTTATGACAAGATCAGGTCCAAGGTCATCTAAGAAGTCTGGTGGGTCCTGAGGGAACTGGCAAATGAAGTGTTTTTGTCACTGTCCATAATATTTGAGAAGTCGAGGCAGTCCGGTGAAGTTCCTCAGGGGTTGGTATTGGGACTGACACTGTTTAACAGCTTTGTCAGCAACGATGACAAGTAGGTTTGAGTGCACCCTCAGCGAATTTGATGATGACACCAAGCTCTGAAGTGTGGTCAACATGCTGGAGGGAAAGAATGCCACCCAGAGGGACCTGGGCAGGCTTTAAAAGGTGGGCCTATGCAAACATCATGAGGTTCAACAAGGTGAAGTGCAAAGTCCTGCACCTGGGTCAGGGCAATTCCAAGCACAAATACAGGCTGGGCAGAGAATGGATTAAGAGAAGCCCCGAGGAGGAAGACCTGAGCATATTAGTTGGTGACTTTGGACATTACCCAGCAGTGTGAGCTGGGCCCAGAAAACCAACCACATCCTAGGCTGCATCAAAACCAACATGGCCAGAAGGTCGAAGGAGGTGATTCTGCTCCTTTTATGTGCTCTCATGAGACCCCATCTGAAGCACTGCATTCAGTTCTGAGACTCCTAGCATAAAAAGAGCACGGACCTGTTGGAGTGAGTATGAAGGAGGCCACAGAGATGATACAGAGGGCTGGAGAACCTCTCCTGTGAAGAGAGGCTGAGAGAATTGGAGTTGTCAAGCCTGGAGAAGAGAAGGCTTCAGGAAGACCTTCTAGCAGCATTCCAGTACTTGAAGGAGACCTGTAAGAGAACTGGAGAGGGACTTTTAAAAAGGAGCATGGAGTGACCAGGGGAATGGCTTTAAACTGAAAGTCAGTTTAGATTAGATGATAGGAAGAAATACTTAGGAAGAAACACTTTACTGTGAGGGTGATTAGACACTTGGCACAGGTTACCCAGAGCAGCTGTGGTTGCCCTTTCCCTGGAAGAGTTTAAGGCCAGGCTGGATGGGGCTTTGAGTGATCTGGTCTAGTGGAAGGTGTCCCTGCCCATGGCAGTGGGGTTGAAACTAGACAATCTTAAAAGTCCCTTCCAACAAAAACCATTGTAGGAGTCTATGATTCCATGACAAAAAGAGAGTTCTCTGCAACCATCTAATTTAACCTTCTCAAATGCATTTTTAGTTTTATTAAGCAAGCCTTTGCACACTGACCAAAGAGTTCAGATCTTGCATTAAGATATTGCTACCAATAAAAAAATAGATGGTAATTACTAAGGAATTACATTTAGACCAAAAACTACTGAATTTATTACCCTCTGTATGTGCGCAGCACAAAAGGAAGCAATACAGAAGTTTAAGGAGAAGAGGTGGGTGAAGAAACTTCTCTTTCTTTAATGATACAACAAAGAGGAAGCCATGCTCAAAGAATATCTGAAATCTGACTCTGTAAGTGAAGAGGGCCTCTAAGTAGAGAACTCGTGTACAGATAATGGCAAGTTGTTCAGCAAGTGGTGTAATGCAAATAGCTCAGAGATGACTATGCATTAAATGAGAGCACCAGGCTGGGAAGGATTCTATTAGAGAGCTGCCTTCTGTTGAACTTTATGCTCTACAGCCAACAGGTTTTATTCTAAACCTACCAATGCCCTTTCCACTGATGTACCCAGGCTTTGGCTACCAAACCTTGTTGCAGGTCAAAGTTCTTTGCTTTGCCTGTGGAGTGTAATTCATGTGGGACACTCTTGAAGGGTGGGTAAGGTTATCAGGCCCAAAAGTACTTCCAATATTATATATGTCTTTCCACTTTGGAAGGCAAAATCAACTGTCCTGGTGTAAAAGGACTCTTGCACCTTTTATCACTGCATTTCTGCTTGTGGACACGGTGCTGTAACCAGTAATAACTAGTAATGTGAACCAAGCAGAGGTATGCTCCCACACAGTACATCCCAGACCATTTCCAGACTAATAATGCCAGCTTCCAACACTGTGGTCTTTTAATACACCATTCCTAAAATATTACAGCATTTTTTTTTTTTTTTAGGAGCAACTGAAAGCTGGGAAATTTTAAATGGAAATATGACATAGAGTTTTTTCTAAAATGAAAATAGTTTCTAGGTTATGAGTGTCAGTGCAATAGCTTACAAAAGACCCTCTGAAAGAGTTCCCAGTATGAAGATGTCCTTGAAAAATGAAGAACTGTCAAAAACCAAAGTTTGCACAGATTATCTTATGTCTGCTGACAGCCTCTTGCCCCCACCAAGCTCACTCAGAGATGTAGCTCTAGGGAAGCCTGGTGTGCTTGTCTTTGGTTGATTTGTGAAGTGCCTGGAGGGGAAGGGCTCCGGGAGACCAGAGCAGATAAAAGCAGTAGCATAAGAGTACATGTGGCCACCATCTTGGCTCTTATAGCAGCTGGGATGGCACTGGATCCATGTGGTGACTTTACCTGTCCCTTTCTTTTCTCTCTCTTTCTCTTTCCTCTCCTAACTTCCTCTTCTCGAAATCTGGGTAACTTAAAGTTGGGTGGGCTAAATCAGTGCTTTGTGAATTGCCTTAAGTGGATGTTGAAGTAAAATTTGCCAAGTACCCTATGCTATCTTGATATTCAAAAGTTTTCAAGAGTCAGTTATTCAGCCTCCTGAGAACTTTGTTTCATTCTCTCCCGATGCTGCCTCAGAGTATCAAAGTACCTAAGACCCTTTTAAAAAACTCACTGAGTGACCTCAGGGCTTTATAACAGTTATTGGAATATCCTGTGCTATTAAGAATCCCTGTAGTACTTTCTCTCCCTGGGCAGTCATTTCATCAGACATCTTTCTGACATAGTAAATAGTCTTGCAGTCTTATTTAGGCACCACAATACAGCAGGGTCCCAGTCTTGACCCTGCTCCTGTAGTTCTCCTGCAGTTCCAAGAAAATATCTAGCTCCCATTTGGCAAAGACTGGGGGAAAAACTGTCACATAGAACACAAATTAACCACAAAAACGTGCTTTGTAATCAGCCTGTTATTTCTCTAAAAGTCCCTATTCTTATGTGATTATTGTGAGTTGTATAGGAATCATCTTTAAGGGAACATCACTGCTGCAATGAGAACATGGTAGGATGGCCAGAAAAATCCCCCCCTAGACTTCTTGTGAGGATTCTCGGCTTTTGTGGGATTTTTTTGTTTGGTTTCATTTCTTTAAGAGGGAGACTTACATGTGTTGTGAACAAAAGTCTATTTAGCTGATACAGAAAGCGAGAACTGTGGTTTCCATGAGGGCAGCCTGTATTGCCATGTGGATGCAGCAGTAGGTGCTTGTGTAGTCCAGTACTATCCTTCCAATCCCCAGGGCAGAATTGTACACCTTGCCTTCTGACAGGCACTACGTGAAGAGTGTATTTGGGTGCAGCATTCATCCTCCTCTGACCCCATTGTAACTAAGGTCCTGTGCTGGTGGCCTTTGTTCTGATGTCCTGAATGAAACCTGAGCCTTGAAGAAAAGTATCCTTCAAAGACTGAGGAGCTCTAGAACTAGAAATGTAGGACAACTTCATGTACCGGATGAAAAATCTTTATTTAGTTTAAGCTACCCAAATACCAGCTTAATCTGCTCTCCCCAAAAGTGCCTCAAGACATTTCTATTTGTTCTTGGACTCAATTCTATTCCCAGTAATCCCCATCATACTGTTTGAAGTGGAGTTTGAGGCCAGGGTCTGCAGCAGCATGATAATGTTGTTCTTACAGACGAGGACCAGCATGCCTCGTTCATTCAACATGCAGTGGTACAGCATGCTCCAGATTTCCTTCCTGTGGGCTTATCTGCACCTACTCCATCCACATGCAACCTCCTTCAATTGCCAAAGACTGTCAGAAGGACCTTTTGACCACATCCTGCAGGCTCAGGAGGATGAAAAGCATTGAGACTCACTTGTATGGGCTCTTATAGTGACTCCACAGGCTGTGCCAGGGGCTGTTCCTTGAAAGAAAGAGAGCTGGGACCCCAGGGTCATAGCAAGACAGGGCACCATCCCCACCAACCAGGATGCAGTACCACGGTGCCTGAGCACAGAGAGTAGAGCTTGTCTATTGACGTTACCCAAGGTAATGCTACAGTCTAGTGATCCCCAGACAGGTCTGTGCTGAAGAGGCAGGCTGATGGTCAAACTGGGAAGCCACATCAACAAAGCAACACAAAGATCAGCAAGGTGCAGAGCCAGGCATAACTACAGCACAGCTCGGGCAAGGACTTGACTTTATTCACAGTCAAGGAGAGGGGATGCCAAAGAAGCTTCCCTCTTCTCTTTCTCACATCATTGTTTTCCAGTTTAAACCCAGGTTAAAGCATCATTAGATCACATTTGGCCTTAAGCACAACTGCCAAACGCCTTGAAGGGGTAGGGGATGAAGTTGCAGGTTTGCAGGTCACAGTGTGACCAAAGGCTCAAATCCTGCTGAGACAGGCACCACACTGCTCCACTGCTCCCCCTTCCACAGATGAGCTTGTGCACCAAAGTTTTCAAACCTTTACTGCACAAGTGCCAGACATAAACATTGACTGGACACAGCATTTCTGTAACCCTTCCTTCACTACTCTCTAGCAACCCAGCAAGGCATTTTTAGGAGAGGTGGCCTCCTCCTTAGAGCACCAAACTCAGAAGGCTTCCAGGTATGCTCCAATTCTTCCTCCAGCAGTGACATCTAGTGTCACTAAGAAATCAACCTCTGATTTCTTCTCTAAATCAGCATCCTCCCCCATTCCAACTCACGGCTTCATACAGATTTTCTTGAGGGTATTTTGTAGTAGGGGCCTCTGTACACAAAACTTACTGTATGCAGAACCATCCCTGCTTCTGCTGAAGTGGAACAGCTCACACCCCTGCTCCCTGAAAGATTATACCGCTTGAAAAGAGGGGAAACTGGAGAGAGCCCCTGACTCTGACTTCCATAGGGGATAAAGACCCCGCAGGAGACAGTCACAGGAAACATTCATCTTGCTTTCTCAGGTCACGGTGCAGGTGTTCTTTCCAACGTAGCTGGTCCTAGTTTCGTTTCCCAGCTGAACATGGAGAATGGCCTTTCCTCCTGGCTTTTTTTTTTTCAATAGTCAGACCACATGGAGAGCACTGGCTGCTTCTTAGGGCATGGCTTACCTGATTCCAGCATCAGCCTGGCTCCAGTGCCCAGTCAGTTCCCCGTTTCCAGGGAAAGCCCACACCTACCAGGTTTATAATCCTTCCTAGCTGGAACCAGAGTTTGTCCAGTCTCTCTATTTCTCTAGGTCCCTTTTTTCCTTTTTTGGCCTTTGCAGGTGACAGTAACCTGCAGCACTGCCTTTCCTGATTCAAGAGAGCAGGCTCACTGTCAGTCTTCCCAAACCAAATGGAGAAGGCTTGGCTTCACTCCTTCTATGTGAACTGATAGGGTTTACTGCCATCCCCCAGCACACATCTCCAGTCCAAGAGATATCCCTGACATACTGTCACACAGACATTTATGTGTGACCTGCAGAGAAGGTTTTCAAGCCTAATCTGATAACAGAGCAACCAGCAGTTGTTGATGTGTCCAAACTGCCTGCAACTTCAAATAACAGAGATTTTGGACAGATCTTGTGTGTGACAGGACTGGCACACAAGGCATCCCAATAGTTTTACAGCTGGCTCCTCATTAATAGCTGTTGTTTATGCATAACAACATGAACAAATCCAAATCAAAGCAAAAAACTATCCTGTTCACATATACACAGGACAAGAGCCTTTCATGAACTCACTTGGAGTACATGGTTGCTTCTCCCATTTAAACTGATCTACAGAAGACAGAAATAAAGTAGAATTAAATAGGTGCGGATTTATGGGTCACAGACCCTGTAAATCAAGAGAAACCCTCCTATTTACTGACTGCCTTTCTTGCAGGTCTGCAGAGTTTAGCACTGTGGTCCCAGAGCTGAGGCTGGGCATACATATCAAGCCACTGGAGATGATTTACCATTTGACACTAATTAGACATAAAGTAAGCTCTAGGATGGAAACTACATTTATGTCAACAGGAGGTTCACATTCAGCTGGGCACCAAGTGCTTCTCTGAAAGATGCAGTTCCCATTCCACTCCTGGGAATATTAACTCTTTTGCTTCTGCATGAATCCCAAAAAAGTCTAGCCTTATGTGCCAAGCTTTGCCTGCTCCAAGATTAACACCTGTCATCTGTCATCAACCTCAAGAGGAACCCCTGTCCACAGTGCACAGGACACACAGGGTCCTGGACTCGTCAGCCCCATTCAGAGTAGAAGTGTGCTGGGGAGTCCAGCTGGTTCTGGGCTCTCAGTAAACTGAGATACTGAAGATGGAACTTCTTACACCTGGCAGAGGGTTAACCACGGACAGTAGGACTGTGACACAGAGGGTTTCCTGTTAGAATGTTAGCCTATTGTGTTAGGACATGTGGCTGTGTGTCCAATCATGAGTTGTTATGATAGTGGTAAACCAATGCTGTGTGTACATGTGTCACCCCAGAACTGTATAAAGGTAGCTGCACTGTGGCAATAAAAAAAGCTGCTGGTATCCTGAAACCCATGTCGCCTCCCCGCCTCGACCGCGACAGAAGTGCAGCTTACAGACACTGAGTTCAGCTCTTCTCCACCTTTTACTTTTTACCCAGCTGCTCTACAAAGAAAAATATATTCCCACAAGAAAGAAAAGACAGGTGTTCCCAGCTCTTCAGTGACACATCTGCTGCCCTGAGTTTTCATGCAAATGTCTTGGCTCTTTGGCTCTCTGAATAATGTCTTCCTACAACCATGCAGCCCTTGAGAACTTCTGTCCAAGTTAGTTGACGAGGCCTCTCATTAGGCAAAGCCAAACACATACTGCAGGATGAGGGTTCCTATGCTAAAGACATTTGTATTTCCACTGGAAAAAGCTGCTCTTGCCTAAGCCTTTGAAATACTTTTACATTTACCTTGTAAATCTCCAAGTTTGAGGATTTTTTTTTTCTCCAAGGAATTGCTGGATAAATTGGTAGCTGCATCATGCTGCCCTGCAAGTCGCAGATCCCTTTTCACCTCTGCTATCCCTACCTTCACAGTGTATTTATGGAGAACAACTCCTTTCTCCTCTTAGGAGCCTCAGCTCAGAGGCCTTTCATCAAATCTGCACTGACTGGATCATGAGATACTTGTTCAGTGCCTCAAACCTGGCTGATGCTCTCCTTACCACTTATCTTCAGTGCTGGGCACTGTAAGTCCACTTGCTTCCCACCCATCCTCTCTGTCAGCTGAGCACTGCTGGCACATATGTAATGAGAAAGAGATGGGGACCAAACCACTGGCATAACACCAAGAGAAACTGCTCATTGGTGGGTATCCCATGCCTGTTGTTCCCATTTTCTCTGACTCCTTATGCTTGGGTGATGACGTTGTGCTGCCTAGCAAGGAGGAAAAAAGCAACCTCCAAGAGTGTCACGAGGATTTTTCTCACACCTCAGTCTTCATATTAAATTCTCCTGCTCTTTCCATCTCACAGAGGAAATCTGCAGGGTCTCAATCTCATCATGTCTCAGGCAGCTTGTGGACAAAGTAACCATAGTTATTTTCTGTTGGGGAAAGCTGTTTCTGACAGAGAAAGCTGCTCACTGGTCTCTGCTGAAACTCTCTAAGCCTGACATCCCACTTTCTCAGAAAGGGCAGCAGAAAATTATGGGAAAACATAATCACTACAGGGTCAGCTTCAAGGATGTCTGTTCCCCTCTTGCATCTCTGCTCCCATTGCCAGAGATGACTCACTTTTTAGTTTTCACCCTTGGGCATAGCCAGCAAAACCAATAAGGACCACAGAGCAACACCAGTGACACACAGCTTCCCACTCCATTGGTCTTATACAGAAGAAACATCTTTGAGCCAGAGCAAGGACTCTGGTCATGGACCTAGGGGGGATGTGATGGAGCTTGGCTGCACCCAGGGCCCATATTGCAAAATGAGGTGTACTACGTGTGCTGGAAAACCAATACAGCCTCAGAGGGAGATCAGGAGATAACACAGAGCTTGACCCCTTCCCACATCCTGCACACAGCACATCTTATCATGCTCCCTTGAGGCACTACAGCAGCCCTGTTCAATGGCAGCGCAATCCAAAGCACTCTGACTTTCTCTAATTGTATATTTCTGGTGAAAAACAGAAAAAAAAAGGTGTCTGAAAGAGCTCATTTCATAGTATTTTGATATTGAAAAAAAAAAATTCCACAGAAAATTCCCAACCAGGGTCTCCAGAATGGCTAAATTTATTCTGCCAGTCTACAACAGTGAGCAGCACTTGCTTCTGCCAAGAAAAGTGCAGAAATCCCATAGGACAGAGTAACCAGGCATCATATTTTTCCCTGACCAGCACTGCTCAGCTCACATGGCGCCTAGCATGAGGGCTAGTGTCATTTCTGGATTCTTTTACAAAACTTAAGCACAGCTCTTCCATCCTTGTTAACTACCTGGTTTGCTTCACAGTCACTAACAAAGCAGGTGCTGTTCATAATTGTCCTCTCAGGTGGAGCTATTTTTGAGAACTCCCTTTTGTCTGCAGAAAGGGCCTTGAAACTTTAGCTTACTGCCAATGATCAAAATCATCCTTAAACTTTTATTCATCTCCCACTTCTACAGGCAGTGAATGTCACAGGCTCTATGAGCAGCCTCAAATGCTTCCTCCCAGGGAAAGATGTTACTGTTGATTCACATATACACTAAACTCTCCAAATACAATGAGTGCAAACTTTTTCTCTTATGACAGATTTCTCTCCATTACAATTCTGTTGTAATCTTTTCTCTATTAAGCTGATTATCTGCTGTTAAAGGAAAAAAAAGGTGAATGCAGGAAAACACATGCACTACCTTTCAGTGGGAGTGGAATGGCAAGGATTGCTGTTAAATAGGCCTTGTTGCATTCAGGGAAAAATGATTAAGCCTTGATTGATTCCTCACTTTTGTCTGCATAGAACTGTAGAACACAGCCACATTTTAAGCAATGGATTTCAGCAGATAATATTTGTGTGGGTCTTCATGTCTCTGCCCAAACTGCAGGGAGAAGCCTGCTGGCTGGGAAGGGAGAGGGACTTTGCTGCCCTCAGCCTGGGCTCCCCATGTACTGCACATGGGAAAGGGGCATTGCAAAGCTAACACTGCCTAATGTATCAATATAAGGCACCTAGGTCTATTTGGTTTAAATTTTATTAAGGACACAATTTTCTGCTCTCTGTGGGAGAACACAGACTGGGGCTATCAGATCCAAGTCTCATCAGTGCTGAATAGCTGGGTACCTGCCAGACAGAGAAGCTCCATCGAGTTGTAAATGGGATTTTCAAACACAGTTGGAGAGCACAGATTTATCCTCCTTCATACTGGGAGACCTGCAGCATGTGCTGCATTGCAGGCCTACACTGCAGCACCAATATGTCTCACTGTGTTTTGCACTTGCTCCTTCATGGCTTGTCAGGACTGATCCTGAATACAGAAAACACAGTGTTCATCTGAAAAGCAGTCCTTGATAGCAGCCAACTTGAGACTGCCTCTCACGGCGACGCCTAGTTTGACCACGTAAATGGCTGTTTAGCAGCTCTAACCCTCTGCAACTTCCCCTGTTGAGCTCATATCACAAAACCTCCCACCTCTGAGACAACCTCGTCCCTCTTTTCATAGAAACAGTGGCTTGCTTCCTTCAGGGTGACTCTAAGGGAGGAAAAGCATTTGTAAGCGGCAGCTTTAAATGTTCTCATCAGTAAACTAGATAGAGACTTGCTAACTACTCTTAGTTGATCGCTGTGGTAGCTGGTGTCTAACAGAGAGTTCTTGCCCAATAGACTCTGGTCCACAGCAGGAAGCTCCAGCACTGCTGAAACTCTACCATTTAGCAGCACTGATGCTGAGATTAGCTCAGCTGGTTAGAGCACGGTGCCAATAACACTGAGGTTGTGGGTGTGATTCCCATATGGGCCACTCACGTAAGAGCTGGACACAGCGCCCACACAGTGATCCTTGTGGGTCACTTCCAACTCAGAATATTCTGTGATTAAGTGTCTGCCTAACCCTGTGGCTCTCCCCAGGCAGTTTCCAGAGCAATAAGACATATTTCTAGGTCAGTCTCCAGAAAGGACTCCAGCCAGATAACATAACTAATGTTTCTGTGCTCTTCAGATGGAGAGGATGGGAGGTTTGTTCATGTCAAAATTACCACAATAGCCTCAAGGTAAAACATGGAGGGGTCTTTTCATATGACCCATCCTATAGGTAACCCACAGTGCAATCTCTAGGCAATATCTGCACTGCAGCTGACAGTGCTGCTGGCAGATAAACTGAATGATGTTGCAGTTGTACTCCTCAGCCCAGCCAGTAATTTCTTCTCTCCTGTCTTCTCAAGAAATATATGGTAACCAGATTATCTTCAAGTCTTCCAGACTGCTTTCATATTTAATGGAATTCAAAAGTTATTGCTGGTATTAAAAGACAGATGCAACTGCATGAGTCTTGATCCCTTTGAAAAACCTTCGCTTCTGTAGTGGAGGCACAGGTGGGGTCCTGGTGAGGTACAAAACATCTGGCAGAAAAGGCAAGGGAGTATGAGGCAAATTCTCTGGTTTGAGGCCAACTCACCAATTCCTCCTGTTCATCCTATTGTTAGTGAGTACACAAATTCACAACTGTGTGGATATGCACATACTCACACTGCTGACGTAATGCTACGTAGGGACATATGCTCTGTACCATTTTCCTGTTTCCCGTACACCTCAGCAAACTTATTCAGCCACATACCTGCTCAGAAGGGTATCAAGCATCCTGTGGCTACTGTAAAGCTGCTGCTATATGAACTGCATGGTTTTCCAATTACAAAAGGCCAGCTAGTGAAGTGTTCCTGCTGTAGGAGCAGCTGAGTCCTCACCTCAATTCTTTACCCTTGTCCTTCTTTCTAGAACTGTCTTTCCTATGCATCTCAACATATTTCGGCATCTGCAAAGTGCAGGTCTTGAGTGTGCAAGATGACATACCCACTTCTTTCGAGTTTAGGCTTAAAAACTGAAAATTAAATATTGTGGATTGCATTTACAGGAGTATAATTCCAACAGGATCCCTTGCAGGTCCAGTTGGCATTATTCCAGGAAGCCATGGTAGCAACTGCTGGGTTGTGCTCTGTGGAAAAAGGTCTGGCCCTGAATAACAGAAGGAAAAAGTGATGATGAAGTTCCATGTCATGCACAAAATGTAATGAAAATCAAATATCAATACTGTGGATTTTGCTTCTTCAGTAAAAAAGAGAATATAATTATACCCTTGGCTTAGGGATAATAGAAGTTTGGTGGGATTCTTTTTTATTTTAATCAAAAAAGTCCCCACAGTTACCCACTGTTTCCAAAGCCTCTAGTAACTCACACCAACAGTGAGAGAAAGAAGGTAATGACCCTGCAAATTTCCTTGCAGAAAAGAGAGGAGGCTTGGTATAAGCTTGCAACAAACATCTCCTAATCACACAAAAAAAACAAACACGAGGGTTCTCCTGTGTGTGCAAGACTTTTAAGGCCTGTATAATCCAGCTTAATGAAGAAAGATCACAAATTTGATTTAGACTGGCTCAGGACTAGCTATTTGATTAAAGCAAGTGCTCTGTTTACTCTGGGATAATCCGTGAGTCTTTCCTTGCCCACTTACTCTCATTCTCTCCCTGTTCAGGACATCTGCTCACACAGAAACAGACACATAATGGGAAATTTAGCGAGTGGAAACTACTCCACAGAGTTCCCCAAATGCCTTGTTCTGGAGTGAAGAAAGTGAACTACACATGAGTTCCAGGGAAAGTGGATGAAATTCCTATCAGTGACCTTGAAGGATCTTCAATTATAAGAGTATCTGACCCATTTTCTGGGGTTACATGTCAGACAAGGATCCTGCTCCTCCATTCCTCCTGCAGATGGATTTGGGGCACAGAGCAGTATTCTAGGAAATGACACCTGTTTGGAACTAGACATCACAAAGGGACTATAGTCCCAGTCTCCAGTCACAGATTTTTCCACAGCACAAGTTAAAAAAACCCAAGTATATCCATATAGAGGAGTTTGCAGCTATTTGTCTGTTTTTGGGGGAAGGAAGGGAGCTTTTTGGTGGGATTTTTTCGTGTCATGTTCTTTGTGCTTGTTACATAATTGTACCCAGCACTATTAATATTACTACTCATCAGTGAGTACTCTGTTACTTCCTAGGAGAAAAGAACTGGAGAAACTTCCTCAACAAAATCCTAAGAAGGGCAGCAGAAAAATACAAAACTTGATGTGGAGGAGCTACAAATGATCGATTTTATGGAAAGAAGGGAAGAGGGGGGGAAAAAAGGCGGGGAAAATGCGTCCTCCGAAGAGGCAGGCTGTGCTCCAGCACCGGGAATTACCGCCTGGTGCCCTCTAGTGCCATCACCGAATTAAGGTGGCCTTGCGACTCCACAGCTCCACAGCACCGCAGCTCCGCGCACTGCGCTACCTCTGCTAGTCACCGTCCCCACTCACACCAAACGCTGTCAAAGGGCTGCTCAGGATGCCCCAGGCGCTTCCTTAAAGTGAGGAAAGAATCTGCACTCCAGAAAGATTCCCCCCCCCCCCACCAAATCACTCACAGTAGGCCCCTTTCAACTCAAATCAAAAGGCCACTGTGAGCACACCAGGAAGCAAAAGGAGATGCAATGGAGGTCCCACAGGACCTGAACCACCTTCTGGTTCATCATGTGGTAGGGATCTGGTGACAAGGGTCCCAACCATGTCCTTCTTGCATGTTAGAGGTCCAGACTATAGGCTTAGGAAGGCACTCTTCCAGAGTCTCTCAGTGAGGTAGAAACTGTAGAGCACAGTTCTTCAGGAGAAAGGGAGGCCTGAAAATACCCAATTGAGACTCTACCTGTGTCGCAGTCATGGGACAGGCTACTACGTCAGCTCAAAAAAAAAAAAAAGAAAAGAAAAGGAGGGGGAGGAGGCAAAACCCTCTCAATACTGTCCTTCTCATTCTGTCTCAATGTTTTCTACGGGGTTTGGGGTTTGGAGTCTGATTCAGCAGACTTTGCAAGAAGGGCTGATGATAAATATGACACATCATGCTTCCTCCATTCTTTCCTGGTGGGACATTTCAATAGAGTGTTTACTAATCCCTTCCTACAAGGAAACTCCAAGATTATTTTCCTCTAGCCTCTTATACACCATGTACATTGCCCTGCATTAGGACTTTACGTGAGGCAGTCTTTGGTCAAAAAGGAGCAGGATTCATTGTTGGGGCAAGTGAAAGGCAGCCATCACCTTCCTGTTCACCTGTGATAGGAGAAATAGAAACATTACTCACAGCATTCTGCTACTCACAAATAATCTTAGAGAAGTCTCAGAGAATCAGAAGGGATGTATCTCAAGCAAACAAGAACTTTGGTTCTGCTGCTTTTCAGTATCACCTGAAGCAAATGCACACACACAGACTGAGGTCCACCCCTTCTAAACCCTTTAGGGAGACAACGGTTCATCTCCCAGTCTCCTGAATCTGTCAGCTGGTTCTTTCAGCTGGACCACAAATCTGGCATCTGAGCCCTTTCTCAGATTTTCAAGCTTCTCAGCATGGGCCGACACTCCCTAGAGAGCACCTCTCTGGAAACCAAGTACTGACACTGGGGAATTCAGTCCTAGACCTGAAACGCTCTGCAAGCCAGAGAGACAAAATACCCCTATCCTCATGTTTCCCTTGGTCTCTTCAAAGCATCTAGAGAAAACCTCTTCATCTCTGAACCTAACACAGCCCTTTCCTCTTGTCATAACACCTTCTGTAAATGTAGGGCACGATGTTCTCCTCTACCATCGAAACCAAAATCTTCTCTTACTGGCTTTGCTCCACTCAGTCCCCTTGGGTAGGTAGCCCTAAAACTTTTGTGTGACTTTCACCCAAACCCCACATCTCCACATCAGGAGAAGCAAGACACTGGACTCATCATCTCTGTCAGGCTTCTCCACATACAGATGCACATATACAAGCCAAGGCCTACATCCACAGGGCTCATTGCCCATTTCTTAGGGATTAAGTTTCCCCCTCAGTCTTAAAGCACATGACTGTTACACTCCTCACTCCCACACCATTTCCCAGTGTTATGTCACACATATCTGCCTACGCTTCTGCACAACCCCTGAGGATCACAAAGCAAAAGTCCCTGTCTAATGCAAGGCTGGTGCTGCTATCACCAAGCCAGAGCTTTGTGGCTGGGCTTCGATGTATGTGGTCATCAGCAGGAGGCAAAGTCGGCATCAGAGCTGTGATGACTCAGAAGTTTTAGGGTGATTTTTTTTTTCTTTCCCCCACAGCCAATAAGAGCACTCACAGAGGCATAACTTCTCCAGCAGGAAGTAGAGCAGTCACTCTCCTGGCTGACAGGCTCCTATGAACTGGTGGAGATGGCAGTGAACTTCATCTACAGTTGTATTGCACTTTGCTGCTTAACACTCTGGAGCTTCAACGGGATTTCAAGTGGTAAGAGTGGAAAATAATTGCTGTTTTGCTCGTGTTTTAGGTTCTGTGAGTGCTGCTACCTCACGCACTGGTCAATAACAGCCCTTCTCCAACTCCATGATCAGTTCAGACTGCAGCTGAAATCCAACTGTTGAAAAGACTTTCCTTGTAGTTAAGCATGCTCTCTCCATGGATATCAGTTACGGATTTTAAAGTCAACTTACGGTTTTAACTCATTTGTCAGTATTTAAACTCTGCACGACCTTAAATACTAAATCTAAAGATTGTGAGTAACAACTTGATTGCTAAGTACAGATGGGCACTTGAGTGCCGATTAGCCGACTTTAATTAAGCATTTTTCTGTATCGTTTCTTTCTCTGCTGAGCAAGGAAACTCTTAATTGCAGACTGCCCTTAAATCTTTAGAATGGGAGCTGCAGGCAGGAGTGTTTTTCTCTGAAGGTTTTAGTTGACTTCAGTTTCACTTTGCCTCCCATATACAGAAAATGCACTTGCGGATGGTGTTTGGTTAGCCAGGAGATTTTTGTTTCTGCTGTGGTTTCCTTTAGGTGTTGCAGAGGCATGCAGGAACTCTGCTGCATCTTAAGTGTAAAGATAAGGCCTAGCCTTGTTTCTAGTAAAGGGGAAGAGGTTCTGAAAGCACCTGATGAGAAAAAAAAAATCAATTTGTTTCGATCTGCCTGTTTGTTTCACTGCAGGCTGGGAGGGAGTATCTACAGGATTGCTCTCTCGTACTGCAGAAACAAGGTCTCAGAAGTATTACTTAAGGAAGAAAGCACAAGAGAGGTCCTCTTAATACAACATTCAGCTCATCTCTGCAAGAACAGTCCTTGCTTGCTTTATAAAAGGGATTGCCTGTTAAGTTTGAGGAAGAAAAGAATCTAACCCTACTATCATCCACCAGGAGGAACAGGAAGAGGGCTGGCTTCTCTCTCTTTCTCCCTCTTTTCACATTTACAAATCTAGAAGCAAGGATGGTGTCTGAAACATTTATACTCTGGCCCTAAGCATCTCCTGGTAGAGCCGCAAGAGTTTTCTGCCCAAGTCATGAGATCACATCCTCTGGGCCTCTAAGTATTGTAGGTGCCTGTCCAGGTCATGCAGTACCTCTGCTCCTGCCCAGACCTGGATTACAAGCGTTTCAGCAATGCTGCAGATGCAATGCAAAGCAGAACCCTGCACTGCTATCTGACCCTCTGAGCCATTCTGCCTTGTGCCTGGAGCTGGGCCATCACCTTACACAAATTCAACTTTTTCAGGTAATGGCACTCAAAGGACACCCTCTCTTTTGTCGGCACATACAATGAGGGCATCTTCCCCTCACCTTGATCACCATCTAAATGCTTCTAACCTCAAGATGCCATCAAAGGCTTAAGGGTAGTGTGGGTGAGAAAGAACGTATATCTGAAAGATAAGATATGCAAACTAAGAGCAGCAGGGCTCTCTAGCCAGTGTTTGATATGTTATCCAAACTATACTGTACTCGGAACAACATGATCCATCTTTATAAGCAGATTCAAAGTCAGTTCTTCTATAAGCTGGGAGTTGTACCAGAGACTTTTAAATAATATTTGTGATACTCTGGCTTCTTCTAAGTCAGTTTGAGCTCTGCTATCACTTCTGGTAGCAGCTCTTTATGTCACTTCATTCCACCAGACTGTTTCACCATTTCAAACATATAAAGGAAAATTAATAGATGTGAGCAGAGTCCTTCTGAAGCACAAATGCATTGGACAAGTAAGAAGGTTAACAGGGCTAAAGGTCCCACCCTTTCAGGCAGCTGATGTGTTTTACAGTCATGTTTTGTGTTGTTTCAGATACACATGTACCACCACCTCATTCAACCATGAAACCTGGCTCCCCCATCCCAGTGAACATCAACAGCCCTGGCGTTCGCAAGGCAGCTCGCTTTGGGGTTTATAGATACAACAACAGTTCCAATGACCTCTTTCTGTTTAAGGATTCACAGATAAACAAAGCCATGGTACAGGTAAGAAGAGCAGACCTCTGGTGCTCCTTCAACCCATTTTGTAATTGACCCTCCTATGGCACACCCAAGACACGGCAGCCCTGATCCTCCTCAGGACTGCTATGAATGCCTAAAGCTGTCCTTCTATCACCTGCCACACAGGAGGGCTCTGTGTATGTGACATACAATTCTCAGATGTAGCACTTGATTCCTAGCCAAAATTTTGGCATCTCTTTCCCCTGCCCTTACTTTAATGGAGGAAACTACTTTCTCTAGATTGTCAGAGGGCTGAAATACATGCTCCACGTGGAAATCAAACGTACTGTGTGCGAGAAGAGGGAGCACTCCAGCCTGGACAGCTGTCACTTCCAGAGGAAAAAAAACCTGCAACAGGTGTGTCCAATTCCTTTGGGGGATTCAGTAACTGCTGGAGTAACTGGAGGTGATTCTTGGCCATGTCTAGCTGTATAATCACCTTCAGACCAGCTCTGCCAAGTCCCCATAGATGCACAAGCCTCTTCTCTGCAGAGCCAGCCAGGGTGAGGTAGGATTATCACCTCTCAAGCATCCAGGGCCAGCTCCTGTCTGCAAGGAGTTGAACTGGACATATCTACCTAGCCCATATCCCTGGGTAAAAGTGTGCAGAAATACAGTAGGTGCTAAATAGAGGTTTTCTGGGTGGGGGAAACCTTTACACAGGCCTTCCTGCTAGACATGATTACTTAGCAACCAGTACTTTTCCTAGGATAAAGTGGGCAGACAAAAAGATGCTCCTGCCCCATCATGGCCCGCAATGCTGAGACCAATCTTCAGACACCTGAACTTTCTCACTAATTCTCTTTTTATTTGCAGATGCTGAGATGCTATTTTGAGGTCTGGATAACACCTTGGTTACAGAAAGTACATGTCACTGTTGTTCACTGTCACCAATAGCTTTCCCCATGAGAGCCTGCTTTACAGGGGATTTACCACCATGAGTTTTTCCTTACCTGGACTGTCGACATCAATACTGAAGTGGAGAATGCACAGGACCACCCCAGAGCTTTTCTCTCAAAGTACATGGTTGCTTTTTTCCTTGAGAAAGACGCTCAAAAGTAACAAAGACCTGCCTTGACTGAATGTATTGCTATCCAGTTGTGTATCCCTTTTTCCAAAACTAAAGTGCACATGAACACATATTGTCATTGATTCACTGATGAGCCATCCATGCTCTGGCTGCATTTTCAAGCACATCCAGGAACTTGGTTTATTCTGTAATAACCTTCACAAAACCATGATGGAAGGAAGTCTAAACCACAGCACGTGTGACTACAATACTGAGGAAAGCTTTACAACAGTGGGATAGTTTGCCTGGGTATGCACACATGCACAGGTTTTAAGAGTCTCCTGTGCTAGGGAAAAGGTTAGACAGATCTATCAGGAATGCAAGAGGTAAACAGAAGTTCTTTTTTCAAGACAGAAGTATGAATAAGGATGTCTTGAAACATAGCCCAGAAATTACACAGTCTAACTAGTGCATCTAGTTTAATCAAATGCTAATCTACCCTATGAAAGGGCATCACTGCAAATGCCAAGATGAATAAACTTAATCATATTCCCAAAGCATAATTCTGCTGAGGTTAAACAACATAGTTTCACATAGGTTAATACGTGACATTTAATCTCTGGCAGACCACAGATTATATTCAGGTTCAGCAGATTGATGGTCTTCTCTGCGTGGGCATCCACCATTCCTTCAGCCTTCACTCTTCATTCATGGGCCAATTACTGCTTACATTGGACTAATGTCCTTATTAGCAAGGATTTGGGTAGCTACTCCCTTAAAACAGCAATAAAGTATGAGCCCATATTCAGTCATACACAGACCAAATGGAAAGGGTCCTGACCTTTCCACAAAGAGCATGTTTTTTTCCCCACAAACACTCCTTTTCTTCTGAGAGTTGTTGTCTTTCTGCAGCAATATTACAACTCCTATTAGCAGTAACAATTTCAGCCTTTGTAACAACCTTTCAGTCAAGAAAGGCCAGTGAAGGGCTCTAGGCCAAGGTCTGGGGATTTTAAGATGATCTATTAACAGCATAGCTGAGGTCTCTGCTCCAAGTAATCCCAAAGCAAACCTTTCCAAGCTGGACAAGTCTCAAGTCCTTCTTCAGAAACATTATTTGTGATGAGCAGGTGGCCCACCAGCAGGTCAAATTCAGCATCCAGTGCTAGAGAGGCAGCTGTGCTGCATCTTGTCTTTGGGAACAGCAGTCTCTTGCCTGAAAAAAAAAACAGTGCTCAAAAGCAAGCTCGTGAAGGGTCATGAAAGGACGTAGTTTAGTGCTACATTCACCCAACACACAAGCCACCACTGACAGCCTGGTGCCAAAGACTATAGTGGCTTGAGTTGTTCAGGAAGCAGGAAAGCCAAGCCACAGCTAAGTTTGTAGGAAGGCAAGATGTCAGTAGTGCTCTCCGAATCTCAAAGGCGTTATTAGTGTCTTGGTTTGAAGACAAATATTGGGAGGCAAACTCCAATAAAATGAATTCCCTCCCCTTTTTATTCACATCCCCTCCCTAATACAGAGAGACAAAAAAAAAAAAAGAAAAAAAAGCGAGGAGGTTTTAAGTGAAAAAATTAACAGTTTACTAACAAGAAAATATAGCAGCACCACAAAGATACAAGGGAAATGGCTTACCCCCAAAAAAGGAGTTCACCGCATCAGTTGGTCCTCCGGAAACAACGAGGAAAGAGAATGGTGGAGGGTCCCCCCTGCCAATCACTCCTGTCCACCCCACCAAATGAAAGAAAACAATGGGAGAACAGGGGCAAAAGCAAAAAAACAGGAGAACTGTGCTGCTCACAGGAGCCACAACACCAAACTGGCCACACCACCCGGTTTAGCCTACTAAACTAAAACTGCAATAGTGGTACCATTCAGAGTCTCCTTGTTCCCTGCCAGGTGTTACCCCCGACGCAGTGCCTTGGCCCGCTTGCATGACTGGGCTGTGTAGAGGCGGCAGGGGCTCGGGCACAGGCAGTGATTCCTCATGGCAAGTGAACAGCAGCAGTTCCCAGTGGCGCTCTGGCGGTCCCGGGCACACTCTGGCTGCGCTGGTGGGACTGTGCCAGGGTGGCAGTTGGGGCAGCGGTGACCCCTGGGCTGCTTCGATTCCAGCACGACACGGCGAGTCAGTGGCTCCTGGCTTTGCTACTGTCCCAGAGACGGTTTCTTGCCATGGTTGAGACCCTGGACCAACCCTTTCCACAAAGCGGCATGCCCCTTCAGGTGATGTAATGGTATGAATATTTATTGCTATAGCTCCCGTCCCTCGCTTGTAACCATAACAGTTAGGAATGGTCTCAATCCCTTTTTCACTTCAGCTGGGTGCTTCACACAATGCCAAGGGCTTCCAACCAGGCTGTTGGCTCTACACAGTCTAGCCCAGGATGGTCTGAACAGATCCATGTCTCTTCCTTCAGCTAGCAGGATAGTAACACACTTCCATGCACCTTTCACATGCCACAGTGGGGGCAAAAAGGCAGCACACGTCAGCTCACTCCTGGGTGCTCACCAGGATCTATTTCTGTCTCTGCCCACAAACCGAATTTGTTCAGAGGCTGATGAGCTTTATGGCTCTGTGGTGACCCAAACACTGGGGTGAGCTCCGGGCTCTCCCTGCCCAGGAATCATCTGCCAGAAGTGCCAGGGAGATTGAGCAGGTGGGAGGAACTCAAGTGCAGGTGAATCCCAATGTTCACACTCACTCCACCCACTCCCTTGAGGAGCAAGGTAAAGTCAGTCTGGGAGTTTTAAACACTGACTTACAACTTCTGGTTTTAAAGGAATCAGAGGTTGGGAGATGCTTGGAAATCAGCCCAGGGGGAAGATGCAGCATCACACTCTTGAGATGATACAGGAAATGAGTGTTTTCTTGGCCAGAATATTTCGCTGCAGTGCTGTGGAACAGGGAAGCAAGGGAGGAATCCTGATGGAGAGACTGCAGGTAGTGAAGAGCTTCAGCCTCCAGTGGCTGCAGGTGGGAGGTGGAGAGAGCCCTGAGCACGAGACTTTGCTGCATGCCTGGAGGAAGAGGGATCTCTCCTGTATCCCACGAGCTGGAGAGGAGTTGGGAAGCACTCAGCCCTTTGGAATGGTGTGTGCTGTGTCTGCCAACAGCTCCTGCTCCTGAGTGTAATTAGCACTGGACTCACATCCAGGAATGGCAAACATAGACATGATTTCATTAATATTAAAGCCATTGCTACAGGAGAGTTCTGCATGTTGACAGGATAACACACAGCTTTAATACAGCAAATTTCTTGAGCTGGTGGGGATTCTAGTGCCTTCCTGGTGCAACACTTTATTTTCAGTGTTTAAAATGGGCCCTGAGTGAAATGAGAGTGAAATCCTGGTCCCTGTTTCCATCAAAGTACTTTTCTTACAAAAATTTGACCTCCCACTTCACTTTTTCAAACAAGTGCTGTGCATCAAATGTTCCAAGAGCAACAATCATCACCAGTCTCAGTGTTTGTCAGAACAGACATTTAGCATGGGATGTTCCTGTCCCTTTCCCAGGGCAGTTGTTAATTAAAGTGGATCACTCAGGAGGCCTGTCTGGAAGGAACTCTGGGTGGGAGAGGAGGTGCCAACCCGGAGGACCAACAGGAAGCACAGCCAGCTGTTCTTCGGAAAGGGAGGAGTTCAAAATCCAGGCTCAAAAGGACAAAGAAAGGTGGGGGGAAAGGAAAAAAAATGAGAAACTGCTTATCAGAGGAGATGTGGATGTGTGATGCCAGAGCACAGCAGTTTTCTTTCCAGTTCCTCTGCTTCCTCCAGAGTGGTTTGACTTTGAAATACAGAGAAGAAAGTTGGCTTGTTGCTTATTTTCTCTACTGGGAGAGGTGGAAAGGGAAGAGGGGGAAGGTTTTGCAGCACTGATGTTGCAGGGGTTCAGGGTTTCCCTTAATATCCACTGGTATTGAAAACAGCCTGAAATGACTTCTTATTAGCAAAAAATAACTAATGGGATCCTTTGGTATTCCCATTAGGAAGGAAGCACAGGGATTCCGTGTCAGCTGTGTATTTCCTGTGGCATAAGGAAAAATGTGGTGGTGGTGGTGGTAGTGATGATTCCTCCTGGAAAAACACTGGGGGATGCAGGTAAGATATCCTAGTGCTTCCAAGTTCTCCAGGGATGTGGGTGTGCAGGCACAGTCCTGCTATGGGACTAAGGGAAAATCTACCCCCTGGAACAGCTCTGTCAACCTCAGAGTGCCTCAAAACCTGCAGGGCTGGCCCAGACTGAGCCATTGTTACAGCAGTGACAAAGGGCATGGGGGGTAAAAATCATGTTATTGCCTCTGGAAAGAAAAGGGTTCTATTTTTAATCTTTTTTTTTTCGCCTTAATCTTTCTATTTTATTCTGCTAGTGTTTATAGTGAGAGAGCACAATGCTTCTTGTTACCATTGTCCTTTGTGTGACTGGGATGTAAGTAGATGTTCCTCAGCAGATTGTCTGGGATACCTAGTCCAGAGAGATTATGCTGCAGGAAGTTCTAAAAAACAAAAAAAAAGCCTTAAACAATCCCCTCCACTCCCCCCCTCCAAAAAAAACCACCCCAGCCATAACCCAAACAAAAAACCTAGAAAATTGTCACAGTTCCCATGTGGGAATTTATTATTTTGCATATCTATTCTGTTAGGATTCTCTATTTTTTTTTTAAGGGATTATTTCTTATTGCAAAATCAGATTTATTCCAGAGCTGAGTGGTTTGATTTTGAATGCTGAAAGACTGAGGAGGAAAATAATAAGGCAGTAAAAGGAAATCTGTCCCTGTCAGTGTTTTTTTTTTGCTTTTTGGTGGGGAGTGGTTGGCAGGGTTTGTGTTTCAGTTCTCCTGTGGAGCCAATCCTTGTGCCTCCACAGCATCCCAGTCCTCAGGAAGGCTTTCCACTGTTTTAGGCTGGAATTAGTGCTGGTGTTCAACAGTTTAGTGTTTTGGGCCACACCTCCCAGCTCATCTCTGGAGAAGGGAAAAACCTAATGAACAGCAAAGGTGGAATTTTTAAAAAAAGTACTATAAAAAATGTGTCCTCGGCTTAAAACAGAAGTCTGGGGGAAATAATAGACCCCTCATGTATTTGAGAAGTGATTTTTGTTCAGGAAATAAAAAATACACAAACGCATACTTGGGATGTGCTTGTGTGTTATCACTGAGACAAATTAACAGCTCCCCTTGTTCTTTACTTCCCCCACCTTTACTAGTGCTCATCTTGATCATCCCTCCCCTTCTGCTCCCACTGATCCTGGCCAGAATGGCTGCAAAGAGCTGCTGTTGTGGTGTGGAGTGTTTTCCTGGGATTGTTGCTGCTATTTTAGCAGGTTGAACAGATTTACTGAGTGCTCAGGAGGACTTTTTGATCTGGGCTTTACAAGCCTTGGACCCTGTTCAAGAGTAAGTGGCCAGGGGAGAGGAGAGGGATTGCTCCCTGACACCTGAAACAAACTTTAAATTCATTTCAAACTGTTCTATGAAACCAGAGGTTGGTTAAGGATTAAAAAAAACAACACACAAATACTTTATCAAGTGTGTCCTGCTGCCTCAGCCCTTTGTTCTCATTTATGGCAAGTGAATTGCATTCACAGCCATCTATGCCCAAATTGCAAATAATTTCTCGAGTTGGGATCTTTTCCATTATTTTTCAGGATGGCTGCTGAAGGAAATGGCAGAGCTGAAGGCCAGGGTTGAAAGGGGGATGGATGAAAGGGGCTCCTGGAGGAGAGCTGGGCTGGAACGAAGCTCAGAGAAAGGGAAGCAGATTTTCAGCATCTCTGTGCCATTGTTTAGGTGTGGTGTTTTTGCTGAGGTTTTGATAAAACTGTTATTTAAAAAAAGCCAAAACCTTGGTTTTGCTGTTAAAAAATGCCAAAACTACTTGATGTCTGCAGGAGGATTTGCAAAAGTAGACAAATTGTGCTGTGCAGCTTCTTTGGATAGTTTAGTGCTCCCTTTTGGGAAGCCTTCAGAAATCTCATCTACAGACTTGGATCCTTTATCCTAAAACTTGGCCATTCCACAATTTTTTTCTCCTGAGGAATTCACAGCTTTTTGCAGGCCTTTTAGGAGCTTTCTTTGTCAAGATACAGGCCTTGTGAGGATGGGGTTGAAAGCAGGATGAGTGCTGGAAGGTCCTTGGTGTACCTGGACATTCCCCACATGGATTTCCCGCCCCTTCAGCTGCCAGGAATAGCAGGGGATGGAAATTCCTTTGGGATGTGGCAACTCTGTTACATTTCGCAGAAACACCTTCCAGAGTGGATTTTCTTTTCATTTAGTGTTACACTGAGTGTTTTCCCAGGTAACCAGTGCAGGGCTCAGCTGTGTGGCCTCCCATGGAGTCTGGCTCACCTTTTGGAATTCCTGGCTCTGCATTAGTAGAAAGTGGGAAGACAGCTGACTTCAGTGTGGAACTGCCTGTGAGGTGTCTAAAAGAGGCTGTGGCATAAAACTGAGCAGCTTTTTCCAAGTTGCTCTTTATATAAAGTTGAGTATTTTGCAGTGGTGTGGCTGGCTGGAGGCTGCAGCTATTCCCGGGCAACACTGAGCTGCCTTCCAGTGGGAAAGGGAGGGAAGGGGGAGCTGTGTGAACAGCAGGGCCTGTGAGCCAGTTCTCAGGGGCAGCAACAAGCTGGGGCAGGCAAACAGGTACCCAGCCAGCTCCCTGAGGAGAGTTAAACTCAGCCTCAGCTTGCTAGGCCTGAATTAAATCAACGTTAACAGAGCACGAGGAGAAGGAAGGTTTCACCCAGGAATAAACCATGGATCCAGTTAACAGGCAAGGGGTACAGGAAATTTCCTCACTGAGGAAATGAAATTAACTGAACAGGGATTTAAAAGAAGCAACTGGGTTGGTTTTTTTTTTTTTTCTGCTCTGGTAAACTTTATGAACCCATTAGTAGGTGTTTCTCGCTATTTTGCAGTGACAGGACCAGCAGGCCCTGAGTGTCAGTCAGATGGTTCTCAGCACTGTGGGCTGGCACTCTGCTGTGCCATGTCTGGAGCTGCTTCTTCTCCTTAGAAAACTCCCAGTTCAAACCCCCAAACTGGATTTCAGGGGCTTTGTTCCCTCACAGCAGCTGTCGGTGTGGCCCCTGCAGTGTCAGATCTGAGGGCTCCTCGTCTGAGGGGCTGCGATGGCGCCCTCAGCAATTCCAGTTCCTCAGGGATGAAGGTGTTGCTGGGTGGAGCTCCCCAGAGCACGACTGCATCAGCAGGAGATACAAAAAGCTGATTTTTAAAATTTTGTTTCCTTTTACTACTTATCACAAATGTAATTTGTGTATCTTTTATCCGTTTTAGGAAGTGTTGGGCTGGTGCGAAACAGGCACTGAAAATGCAGCAAGCGAACAGCAGCCTTTCCTGGGAACCAGGTGCCTCTGGAAACGTGGAAACCTGCTTTTAAAACTGAATTGTGTGCCAACAAGATGGTTTGTAACAATTCATTACCCTGGCAACTAGAATTTCCTGGCTGTGCTGGCAGTGTGGTTACTTCCTGTTAGCTGGTAACCTGCCTAATCCTGCTAACCTTCTTATTGTAGCCTGCCTAACTATTGTTGGTAAGCGGCTTTGGGCACTAAGCCCTGACTATTTGTAGCAAGTTTGGAGCTGTGCAGGTGCAAATACACTCGTTCGTGCCTGTGAAATTAAACATGATCTCATGGACTGTGTCAATTGTCAGGAAACAACAGCATTTCTGGCCTGTTATCACCTGCCTTCTGTGTGCTCCGGCCACCAAGGCATGGGGGGGAATTGTCCCCAGTGGATAATCCTGGGAGGCAGGTCTGTGACACACTGGGCAGAATTAAAAGGGGTGAAGTCCTGCTTGTCCCCTGTCATCTCCTCACCTCCACCCCCTTTTGCTGGGAGAATTGGTGAGTTCATTTGGCTCAGTCAAAGGTCTTGAAACCCAGGGAAGAACAGGAAGGATGGGGAGGACAGAGCTTGTGCTCCTTGGGCACGGACAGGCTGTTTGATGTGCTCAGCTGTCTGAGGAAGGATTTACTCTGAGCAAATCTGAGCAGAAATGCCCAGTAGGGCTGCACTGAGGGTTTATTGGTGTGTTTGTGCACTCTTAGCACAGTGGAAACCTCTTAATGCTGTTATTCCTTGACAGAACTATCCAAAGCACTGGGTCAGGTCCCACAGCTTCGTGTCTGTGTGGTTTGCCTTGCCCAGTGATCCCTGATTTCTCTGCCCCATCTGACTGCTGGGTGTTTGCAGTGCAAAGCAGGGACAGGACTTTTTCTGATTTGTAAGCCTTAGCTCTGATCTGTCATTCCTCAAATTCCTGAAATTCCTACTGAAGAAAGAAGCAATTTTGAGTTCTGCTGGAGTGTGCAAGGGCTTTTTTTTTTTTTTTTAACCAAAAAATTATACAACCAGAGATGTAAGACTGTCAGTCCACTGAAGGTGAGGAAGGTCTTTTGTTATTCTCTTCATCTGTAAAATATAATGATTTAATAGTTTTTTCCTCAAATGAGAAGAGAATGTGACCTCCTGCTTGCTGTTGTGGTAATTATGTACGTGAGGAGATGGTTTCTAGAGGAAACAGTGTTTTAAGTACAAAGAATGCTTGAAAAAAAAAAAGCACAATATCCTAAACTTCTGACTTCTTATTTCAAAAATAAATATGTATAATTATTATATAGAAACACTCTTCTTGCACTTGGAATTTATTATTTAATACTACAGTCTGCATGCAGAGTTATCCCCTTCTTCCCATGTGGTATTTTTAATCCTTTTTTCCAGATGCACCTTTCTCATTTTCTTTGCAAATTTTTGAACATGTTTCTACTTTTGTGCTCTGGCCATTAATTAAAATACTAAAGGCAGAATATTCAATAATGTGTGAGAAACTTTCCTATTCATCTCCCTGCTGCAGTCTCCCTGAAAGCACAACTCATCAGCATTTCTCCTTTAATGAGCTCCTTATCTCAAAATGCTTCTGTTGTAATTTGCCAAAATCTTTCACCTGGATTTCGATTTTCACGTGGAAGTTACTGGTTCTTTTCTTTCAATATAGTTATTTTCTTTCCCTTTTTCTGGTTTGCCTACATGTTCCCCTTCTTTGTTTGAAGTATTTTTTCCCTTTGCTTCACAAGGTTTAATTCACCTTGACCTGTCAGCCTCCATTTCTGTTCTGTCATCTCTGATTTTTCTTTGCTTTCTTTCCTTTCCAATTCCTTGCTGGAATATTTATCCCTTTATGTTTGTAATGCAATTTCTGAACCTTTTTTTTTTAACTTAAATCTCATTATCGTTCCACTTTGAGAAGCTGATTTCCATAAGTGGTTCCTTTAATATCTCCAAGTTTGATCTCCCCTGTCTTTCCCAAATTAAAGAATCCTGGTATATATTATGTGAAAACTGAAGTACCCTCTTGTATTAAAACCATTTATATTTGATCATTCTCATTGCCTTTTCCCAGTTATGTAATTCCATGTTAAGGTGGGAGGACCAGGAATGCAGGATTCAGGATGGAATTGTTTTCCCCCCAGTTTTTTTATAGTTTGGGAATATATTTTACCCTCACATGCATTTATTGGTGCTGATTAAAGCTGAACCACATCCATTACTGCCCTCAGGCTGGAAACCCAGGTAAACCACATCCATTGGATGCCCTTATTCCACGTGATTCGGCTTGACTTTTTCAGAAATGCTAAAAAAAAAAAAGTTGAGGTATAACCTCCCAAAGGTTATATCATATTTTATATCATATTTCATATCATATTTCAGTGCTCATTAATTCTGTTATTGTTAAGGTTAATACGTAAAAATTCAGGGAAAAACTCAATCCAAACTATACATAGGTCCCCAACTCCTTCTTATAAAAACTTTAAAAGCAGTGATTTTGCTACTTTCAGTTCAAAGCAGTTTTAGTAGTACTTTTATTCCCTATTTTAATGGTCCAACAATTGTATATTTGCTCTTTTAGAACCTTTAGTCGAGTGCTGTCAGACCTTAGAAACACATTGATCATTTTTCTGATTTGAAATGTCTTCCAATAATGTGAGAAAAGCCATAACTTACAGCTCCTCTGCCTTCTTTCAGAAAAAAAGATTTAATTTCCTAAAGAGATAAATCCCAGTAACATGTGATTATTAACTGGACAACTCTTCAGAATTCCAAAATGCTCCCAAGCACAAGCAAACCCACCTTGAGTTTGGATTGTGGGGCTGCCAGGTATCAGCAGAGATTGTAAACTGTGATTTTTTTTTTTTTCTTGTGAAGTAATGATTAATATTTCCAGTATTTTCATTAATTATTAATTAATGTTTTATTCAAGTTGGATTTTTTTTAAAGTTTCAGTTTCGCATTAGTTACGCTCACGTTTCTGAAATAAATAAAAGCAATGATGTTTAAAAAAACCTTTCAAACTTTGAGAGACCATGTAACAAATTAAGGAGGAAGAAACAAGAACAGATTTGATGTTTCCCAGCCCTTAGTGTGACAGGTTAGCAGGAAAGTCAGTCATAGGAGAAGGGAAAAAACCAACCCCCAAAGCTTTTATTTCCATTCTTTGTTGTGTAGCAGCTGTAGTCCTGAGTAACCTGTGTGTGAAAAGAGCTACTACAGCACTGCTCAACAGAGTTTGAGACGACAAGAGTCACCTGAGGTAAACCAGAGGCTCCCTTTGCTGGGATATAATTGCATTTTCTGCTCCAAAGTCTTTGCCAGCACGTGGAAAAAGCTGGATATGAGACCTCGGTACTTGCATGGCACACGAGGTGGTGTTGTTATTAAACAGTGGTTTAATAACAGATCAGAGGTGCATTAATGCCACAGGAGACTAGAATAAGGAAGTTTAATACAAAAGTAAATTATTTTCTTGGTGGAAAGCAGCAACTTGGGCTTTCTTACTGGAAAACAAACACAAATTCTGCACTGGGAGGGTGCACTTTTTGAAGCCAAGAGGTAAGAATTCACAGGATTTTGTGTTAGCAGCAAAGTACCAGGTTTCTCTCTGGTGTCTGTTCCTCTTCCAGCCATGGAAGAGGTTCCTGAGCCCCAGGACATCCTGTCAGGTGGCTTCTTCATCACTGGCTTTGTCTTCAGAATCATAACTTTCATATTCCTCCCCCTCATACTGGGAGGCCCCCTCGGCCTCAGGGTCAGAGTGACCTTCCTCCTCCTCCTGCTCCTGGGAGCGCTCAGACCGAGGGCTGGGGCTGGAATGATCCTCCTCCTCCTCCTCCTCTTCCTCCTGGGAATGGCCAAGTGACTGATCTGCCTTTGCTTCCTCTTCCTCCTCCTCTTGGGAATGCCCAAGTGACAAACCTGCCTTTGCTTCGTCCTCGTCCTCCTCCTGGGAATGTTCAAGGGCCAAGCCTGCCTTTGCTTCCTCCTCCTCCTTGCTGTTGCGGACGGAGGGTGGGCTGGACTCAGGCTCAGCAGCATCAGGGCTGGCTCTGGGCTCCCCCTCCTCCTCCAGCTCACTGGACTGCTCATCTGGGGTGGAGGTTCTCACCCCTTTTCCCTTCTCTTCCTCCTCCTCCCAGGACTGCTCTGAGTGGGGACTGTCCTCAGCTGCTCCCTCAAGGAATCCCCTTTCCTTCACTTTGATCTTGATGACTCTGAGAAAACAATTTACAGGTGAGATTCTGTTTTCATGGAATACAGGACAAATCCCAGTATTCTTAACTGGGAAAGGAAAAGGGAAGGTGGGAGGGGACACACACACCAGAGTCTCTTTTATGCTAAAAAGTAACTCAGCAGTATTGCTTGTATATTCCAACTTTTTTATTTCTGCTTCCCTTTAAATCATAGCCCTTCATGGGTATTGAAAATGACTTTTTATAAAATTATTTTTAAAAATTCAACTTTGAATTTGAAATTAGGTTTAAATTTTAACACATAAAGAAAACGTTTTCTTCATTTTTCTCTGAAGTGCATTCTGTAGCCAGTGCCCTCCTCTGTTTTATGAAATACTATTTATTTCAGGAAAAAGGATAAAAATGACATACTACCACTAACATTAGTAAAGCAAACCACATAGTCAAACTGTTCCCTGGGAAATGCTATAAATAATTAAAAAACCCACCCCAAATCTACACACTCAGAATTTCCTTCTAATTATTAGATATGCAGTGGGTGAGAAAAACAAAAGCCTTCAGTAATATCTCTACCTTTCTCTGGCATCAGTGGAGATGAAATCTTCAGCAGTGGAGCACTGGAGCAAAATAGTTGTTTGTCCTTTCTTTGAAACAAACTCCGGGTTTATCCCCAGTGCTCTCAGCCTGTTGGAATAATGCTTTTCCGCAGCTATTCTGGCATTTTTCTGTGGGAAAACCACAATGGTTACGTGTTACCTGATGCACTGAACGCCTGCCTTTTGATATTTTATTGATATTAATCCTCTGTTTCGTTAACTGCAGCTGACAAGTGGAATGATTATTCACTGCAGGCAAGAATGGCAAAGCAATACTTGAAAATTTTACATCGGATTTTCCTCTCCCGCACTGGTGATTTCTGGTTGTGTTCAGAGCTACTCTCGTTGCACCTGAACTGGACACCCTTACAATGTTGAGTCACAAAAATTAGTAACATTTACGAGGGGCAGCAGAGATTGAAACAGCTAAATGCTGGCCTAAAAAGTGGTTTTCAAGTGTCTTCTCAACACGTTTGACTGCAAATGCCTTACTCAGTATCTGCAGTAGAGAACTGAGCAGTAACACAGACACGAGGCAAACCTGAGTGACTCTTTCGAAAAGCAAAGGCCTCTGTTTTACTCTTTCTTCCATTTCTTGCAGCTCTTGCAAATATTCCTGCCTTCTCTGCTTCTCGTTGTTCCTAAGGGAGGCAGAGCACAGGAGGAATTGTTAGGAATTCACAATACAGCAAGTGACTTTCTACAGCAGCCACGTCACTCATAACAAACTAAACATTGCCCTGCTTAAAGATGAATAAAAGGTAAGTCCTGAGCAAACCCCATCTCTGCAGTCATCACCTGGGCTAAGCAGAGACAAGTTACTGAGGTTAGACAGAGGCTGACTTTGGATTCTTGGAGGTTTGGGGGATTTTTAAAAAAAAATGTGGATACCTGGGGTTTTTTAAATTCTGATTTCACACAGATCTCCCAGTTGCTCTATGCAAAATTAACCAGAGTACACCATAGGATGTGAATAGCATTAAAAATCAGTGCTTTTAAAGCTTGGAGAGAATCCTGCTACTTTAGCAGTTGATCTCCCATGTTCTGGATCATGGAACACTTTTCCTGGTTGGCTTGTCAGTCAACAGAGCAGGGCGATGAAACTGTTGATTCATCAACTGAAATGGGCAGTTGGATCCCAGCAAGCGCTGGATAATCCAGGTGGGATGGGTTGTAATCCCCAGTGTGTGACAGACACCTCACTAGGTCAAGGGTGAGATCCAGGGGGCCTTTTACACTCCTGCCTCCTCCTGCCTCTCTCTCTGCCCATCTGGGAATTCCTGGGGCATGGCTGTGCACCAAGGCAAGTTACTCACCCTTTTGGGGAGTGAACTTCCTTGTTGCTGCTCGCTTGAGAGAGCATTTACACTGAGAGACCTCGTCACCTAGCCCTGCTGAAATGAGCATTAGCAGGTTAAGCCCTTGGAGCAGCCTCGGAGCGTCAGCAGCAGGGAAATAACCTTGCTCTGTAATGGCATCCCCTTCTGTGCAGACAGGAGTTAAGCCCTGTGTGTTTTACAGAGCTCCTCAAATCTGATTAGGCTGAACACTGCAGTGTGAATTTTGCTGGTGAATGAACTCACATCAAATCTGCAAAAACACCACTGTCTCCCTTCATTCTCTACCTACTCTGACTCCAGTTGTTTTCTGCTTCTGTCCCAGAGTCAGCAGATCGTCTCCAAGGACACATTCATCATAAAGCTCCTGTTACCAACACAATGCCTGCTGACTGGAAATTAGGAGTCCTGTTTGCCCAGGAATCCTGCCCAGGCATGAAGCAGTAGGGGCAGAGCAGTCCGTGCCTCTCACAGTCTCCAACACAACAGCACCTGAAACTGGTGGTGCTCCTGCAGTGCCAGGCTAGACCACAAACCTTGCTGAAGAGTCAAACAGGATCCATGTTTTGTAAGATTAGAAAGAGCAAGAAGCAGAAATGGTTTTAAGTTAGCCCCAGACACCAGGTCAGGCAGCAGTTCTGGGGGTAGATCCGTGTCAGAGAGCTGGAGCTCCCTGGAGTGCCAGCTCCCAGCACTCACGTCATTCCCTGTGTGCTGCTTTCCTCAGGCATATGGAAACAGTCTGTAAATTGTATCCCTCCTCCAGGTAACTTTGCATCCCAGTCCTCCCAAACACCAGCAGCTCCCTAGGTAGCTGCTGTTACACGGGTGAAGTTAAAATAATATTCCCGCTCCAATTTTCCCTCTCCAGTGGGGCCTGCTGGGACAGGGAAGTAAAATTGTGGCATGTTCACTGTCCCAGTGTACCGACCCCAGGGCAGTATCCAACTGAGCAGGGATATTCCCTCACTACACTCTTCCTTTTCCTTTGAATTGTTAGAAACTTTTCCTCTTTAGCTGATGTGTCAGGTGAGAAAACACAGGAGTCCCCTGTGTGCTAATCTGAAATACTCTGAGGTGGAATGTATAATATATATGTTCTAATGATTTCAATATAGATTGGCAACAATTTCCCAGTTGAAATACTACATTTGACCATTTTCACTGTCTGCTTGCACAGTGTTTAATTTCTCACATGCCATTATGTTAACCTAGACTACTTTTTTACACATTGTATGTTTAACATACAATGCAATCCTGAACCCCTCATTCTCGTTGTTGGATGAGAGGTTCTGGATTCAGGGGAATGCCACAAAATACCTGAATGTTTTTAATTTGGATTTAGACATCTGAGCAAGGCTCTGATGTGGGTCATTGGCCTCAGCCCGAGCCAGTACAATTTTCTGGAATTTTTTCTTTCTTTGTTTCTGCTTTGTTCTGTTCCTTTTTTGTTGTTCTTCCAGCTTTCTCTTTTCCTCGAGTGAATTCCTGGTGGGGAAAACAAACTAAGGCTGAATTCATATTAAATCAAGAGCACCACTTCAAAGGAAGCTTTGGCAAAGATGATTCCAAGGAGGAAAACGGGCTTGCCATGAGAGGACACAAAGTATGTGCCATTTTAAGGGATTCAGGATATCCCTTTCCTAGGGACATTCTGAGAAAAATTCACTATTGTTTCTTCGACAATCGTAAACTTAAAGTATTTTGGTTTATATTATTTTAAGTTTTATATTATAATTAAGCCCTTATATTAACAAATTCAGTCCTATATTTACTGCATGGAAGAATTAATTACATGTGTAGAAACACACAAAAAATCTACTTTTAAAGTACATATAAAGTAGAGCATCTCTAAATAATCACCTTAAGGCTTGTAGCCTTCGTCTCGTGGATTCTGTGTTTTTGGGAGACTTGGATTTTCCAGATCCCAAGAGCTGGGAATTTGCACTTGGATGCCTCGTTTGGGGTTGCCGTCTGGGAGAGGCAAAGGGCCACCGGGTTTCCTTCAGCTTCTCCTCATCCTCCTCGATGTCCTTCAGAATCTTGCCCTTGTTTGAGGGGATATAGGAAGTCAGAAGATTGAAGGGCTCACACACTGTGAGGTCTTTCACTTGCTTTTGCTGCAGGAGCCGTTTCTGGAATCTCTCGTGTAACCTCTCGAAGTCTGGGACGCTGGGGTTGATCCTGGGTCTGTGTTCCGGTTGATTTGGGTCGGCACTCTTGTGTTTCTTGGGTTTGTTGGTCTGTTTTAAGGCCAGCCTGCTGTTGGGGACGGAGGAATTCCGCAGCATCTCCTCAGCTCTCATCCTGATCCTGATTTCCCTGTAGAGTTCCTCCTCCTTCAGCCTCTCCTTAAAATCCGGGCTATAAACACACTTGGGAACCGGTTTTGCTCTGAACGCTTTGGCTGGACTTTCGGGCACGGCGAGGTCTCTTAACTGCATTTTCCTGATTTCACTCCTTTGCCTCTCTCGTTCAATGAACTTAAAGGGCTTCTGGGAAGCCAAGAGCTTGAGTTTGCTCCTCTCCCTCACGGACCTCCTGCGCTCCTCGTTCCGCTGCACGATGTCGTGGTAGAGCGGCAGGAAAATGGCGGCGGGCACCGGATTGGCCCGGAATTTTTTCTGGCACTCTGCTTCTTCCTCCAGTTGCTTCTTCAGCAGGTGATTCTCCAGCTCGATCTGTGACTTGGATTTCACGTTCTGTTCTTTCTTCTGAGCTTCTCGGATGGTCATCTGGAAAGGCTTGGGCACGGTGACTTTGGGAGACCACTCCTTGTGTTTCTTCCGCGCCTTCCTGCCGGTGGGTGAGCTGGGGGGGCTGTCTGGGAGGCGGGAGATGTAATCTTCCATGGAGAAGCCATCCCACATCCTCTCGATCTGTTGTTTAGCGAACGAGGATGATCCGGTTTCACTCCCGTTTCCTTCGAACACTAACTCCACGTCGGACACGTCGGATAGAGTTGAGCCCAAGGGATCGCTTAAGTCGGAGTCTGAAAAGGATTTGTGCAAGTTTAGAGGCTGATACGAGCTCTTGTCCCAAGTAGGCCTTGGAAAAAGGGGGGAAAAAGAAAGCTTGGTTTGAGCCAGTCCAACACTGATGCAAAGGCAGTAATTTCACTTTAAGGAATCATTGCTAGGAGCAAAAATGGCAGTGGCTGAGGGGGACGAGAAGGGAAAAGAGCAGCACTCTGGGCACTGACACCAACAGATGCCAGTTTTAGTGCTGATCACCAAGTCAGCACTACCCAGGGAAAGGCCCTGTGCTTCCCTAAACGTGCTGCCCAGACCCTGCTGCACACCCTCCTCTAAACCTCCCAGCCTGGCAGCGAGGTGAGGAGCATTTTTATTATTAAAACTGGCTGTTCTCTGATCCTCTGCTCACAGGAGGTGTGCAGACGAACACTTTCCAGCCCCAGAAACACAGCCTGCTCTTTTACAGCTGCCTGCAAAGCATCTGGGAATCTTCAGCTAAAAAGTGGCCCCCCAACTTACCTACAAGATTTGAAAGAGGGGTCCTTTCTCTTGTCCAAGGGTTGTGCTCCTTTTAAATGCAGTTTGTTCCGATACAGACTTTCCAGTTTTTTCATGGTCTCCAGGTGGGCGTTCTTCAGCTCTTCCAGCTTCAGGTAATACTCTTGATTTGAATTGCACATTTGGGAGAAGTCTATCCACTTGTCACAGTCTCCTTTTAGAGGGGGGGTCTGCACTCTGTTGGTATTTGAATCCACATCAAAGCCATCCTGGAAAAGATGTTTGTAAAATTTTCTGACTGTTAGAAGGAAGGGAAAAAAGGTTCTTAATGCTGCTTTATCCTAATTTAGTCTAATGGATGATACAGTAACAGCAAATAGAGTTACTGCAAATAAATGTTACTGCACAGCTCCCTGGGATGATCTTACTGCATATTAATTTATGTCCTGGGGGTCCTGTTTAAAGCCTGTAAAAATTCCCAAGTCTGTCCTGTAATCAATATATTTATACCAGGAATTATGATCAAAAGGACTTACCAAAAGCAAAAACTTAACTATTTTGTAAAGTGTGGTTTTTCCTTGATTACTATGCAGCTCTAAAAAAGCCTTAAGTTAAAAGCAAACAAACCCACAACAGAACCTTCTCTGCCTCCCATTTCCATAAGAATTCTAAAAATAAGTCATTAGAGATCTGGTGTATAAAAGGTTATTCTCATTTCCATAATTTACTGTGAGATGACAGGGATTCTGTACAGCTTGTATTTCCAATACTGTTGGAACTACATCTGCCAGCATATAGATGACTATACATATAAAATATACATATAACTATACATATAACATATATATATAACTATACTGCCAGCACTGGCAGCTGTGTGCAGGTAATATTCTTTAAACCTTTTTAAAGCTTACACAAGTCAAGTAAGTTACTAAAGCCAAATTAATCTGCATTACAAATGCTTCATTTTGTCCCTTTTTTTGTTAAAAACCAAAAAAAAAACCAAAAAAAAAAAAAAAACAAAACAAAACAAACCCCGCGGGGCAATTTCTCTACTCGAAAAATTAGAATACGACTTTTCCACACCGGAGGTATTTTAATAAGCTTTGACATTCCAACAAAAACTCTTGGAGGTTTTCACAGCAAAAGTCTTTTAACTCCGGCGTGGAGGAAAGGAGTGGCTCAATACAACGCGAATTACACGATCACAGAGGGAAATTTGAAGCGAGCGTCGTTATAGAACACCCAGAGACGGGCATTATCCGCCTCTCCCTGGACCTGCCGCCGCCAGCACTGTGTGCAAACCCCTCCAAGCCTCTTCCCTGGGCTCGGGCACCGCCAGCTCCTGCATCTGCTGTGTGGCCGCCGGGGTGGCCCGAGCTCCTTAAGGGATTGGCGCTGCGGCGGGGCCATCTGCCAGGCCCGTCCCTGCCTCTCCCTGCACCCCGTGCCCCCTTCCAGGCCGGGAGGTGCCGCCCTGCCTCGGGCTCCCGGTGCCGGCGGGTCCCTCTGCGGGGCCGGGTGAGCCCGTCAGGCCGTCCCAGGGATGCCCGAGCCGCCCGGGGCTCCCCGCGGTACCTGCGCGGAGGGTGCTGGCGGCGGCCCCCGCTCGTAGAGCGCGGCGGGCGCTCTGGTGCGCGGGTCCAGCGGGGTGCGCAGGCAGGACGCGGCCAGGCAGGCCGCCCGGTGCGCCTCCTCCATCCCGGCCCGCGGGCTCGCAGCGGGCCGGCCGGGAAGCACGGAGGGAAGCGGGGCCGGAGGGAGGGAAGGAGGCGGCTCCCGCTCCGCCCCCGCGCGTTATAACCGCCCTGCCCCGAGCCCGCCCCGCTCCCGCACGGCCCGGCACCGCATCGTCCTCTGCGCCCGCCATCGAACTCCGCGGCTGGGGCTTGACTCCGTCCCCTCTCCACATCTGCTGTGATCCCGATTTTTAGGTAGTATTTTTGCAGGATTTTAGTCGGAACCTGCAGCTCCCTCCTTGACAAGCTCGCGGTTTTTACACCCTCGAGTCACTTAAGCAGCTTTTTCCGTCTTCAAGTTTGTACTTCAGGTAAGCAGTACTGGAATACAGCTAAACCAGAATAAGCAGGAATGTTCTATCCTAAACTAGGATAAGTAGAAATATTCCCCTGCAGGAATATTCTATCCTAAACTGGGATAAGTAGGACTATTCTTCTGCAGGAATATTCTGCTGTAGGAATAGTCTATCCTAAATCAGGGTAAGCAGGAGTATTCTTCTGCAGGAATAGTCTATCCTGAACTAGAATAAGCAGGAATATTCTACCCTAGGAATATTCTATCCTAAATCAGGGTAAGCAGGAATATTCTGCCTCTGCAGAGGCACACTGATGATTGATGGACCCATTTGTTGTAGTAGAACAAAATACTTTTTATGTAAAGAAACAACATACCTTTTGTGTAAAGATACAAAACGATGAAATCACACCCAGTTGTTGTTGTAGTTCTTGTGGAGAACTGAAAGTTTGTGATAATGGGGAATGAAAGCTTTAATCAAAGTGAGTACTAAACTGAGAGATCACTGCTGGATGTAACCCCTGTGGGGTAAGGCATCGTTTGCAATTTTAATCAGCCAATACCATAATTCATGCAGAACATTAATGCCTAAATCAACTGTCTAATTTATGTAGTTTTATTTTAATTATTCTCTGTGTTCTACTTAGCAAGTCACAGGGAAGTATTTCAGCAGCAGCAGGTCAACAACACGGTGGAAATTTCCTCAAAGGCTCCAGCTCCAACCAGTCACTGCCAACTTCAGGAGGCAGACCAGAGCAGGGAACGTGACAGTGCTCCCCAGCGCTGTCGCTGCACAGATCCTCCTCCCCTCCAGCCCCACATCATTAAGGGCAGTGAACCCACTCCCTTCAGGAGAAGCAGATGTAACCCAGCATGTTACTGGAGTGCATTTCAGGGGTGTTCTTCAGAGTACATCACAGGAGCCCAGTAGTTGCTGTTAAACTTTACAGAGCTAAGTGGGAACACAGAGAAGCAAATATAAACCAGTGTTTGTTCTATAATTCTGCTAGAAATAAGGTAAAGACTTGGTAGGCTACTGTGTGTTTATTGATAAACAGCATTTCCTTTTTGAAAACAAACTGGTTTTAAGTTAACCTGATCAAAGTACACAAGTCTCAGTGGAGTTTAAGACAATTCACACAGGCGCTTTTGGTGAGGAAACTATTCCAGGTTCCAGGGCAGGAGCTCTCGGGCACAGTCCCTCCTCTGCTCAGCTCAGCCTCGAGTGTTCACCTGCAAAGAGTTCACACAGTCAGGCATAAGAAACCACAGGATACACCACAATTACTTCTTTGCTTAAAGATCCTGGGGGTTTGGTGACTCCAACTGTGCAGTATTTATACAGTGGTTTTGTCCCAGCTGCTGTTACTAAAAGGCCAAATGGTCTTAAAGTAGCACATAAACAGAGAATACTACACAGTAATTGTATTTTGAAGCACAGCAAGTTAATGCCATGAACTATCCTGGTGCTTGTGAAGGAAAGATAAACCAAAACACGGTGCCAACACTACTCACCACATCATCAATCTTGAGAATGCTGCGCACGGTCTCTGTCGCCAGAGTCAGTGCACTCAGAGACACCAGCAGAGGCTGCACAACCAGCTCCTCCAGGATGTTGGAAATGCCACCCTGTGGGAACAAGGAGCCTTTAGATTGTGCAAGTCAGAATACAGTTAGATTTAGCACACTAAATCTCCTATTTGCAACAGCAGCATTACAGAACTCAGCTTCTCTCCTCAAGCACTTGACATACCCTGTCAAAATTAGCCAAGAGAAAAGCTCAGCAGTGGCAACTGAAAAGAAGCTGGGCTGTGGTGCTACTCCTGACACGTAAGTACCGTCCCCTGCAGTTCATAATGATTCTAAACGGAGTCACTGCTGTAGCTGACATGCTTTTGTAGAGACACAGGATCTTTCTTGTCCTGGGGGTAGGGCTTGTAACATCTCCTGTTACCAATGCTCAGGGTGAGCTGTTTGTTGAGAGAACAAGCTGCAGTTTCCCTCAACGCTAATTTTAGGGAGACTGTTATGAGACAAGAACTTGCCCTCTCACTAGTCCAGCCCTAAGGGGAAGCATTTTCCAGGTGTTACAACTCCTCCTTACCTTCCTGACATTAATGCCAGCTGTTTTCTCTCCTTGGGCATGTCTGTTCCTCAGCTCTGTCACAGTGGAAATGGGGTTGAGGCCTGCATTCTCAGCCAGGGTGGAGGGGATCACCTCCAGGGCATCCCCGTAGGCACGGACGCAGTAGGAGTCCATGCCCTTCAGGGTCCGGGCGTACTCGTTGAGGCGCAGGGCCAGCTCGATCTCCGGGGCTCCTCCTCCTGCAATCAGAGCTCTGGGGACACAAATGAACACCAAAACTCATTACAATCAGGCTTTGTGTCTTCCTGACACACCACATCAACCAAAGGGTGTCGTTACCTTTTCTTAACTAAGCATCTTATGACGCACAGGGCGTCGTGAATGGAGCGCTCGGCTTCCTCCAGGACGAGTTTGTTGGATCCACGGACCACGATGCTCACGGTTTTTCCAGGGTTTGTGCAGCCTGTAATCTAAACCACAAAACCAAATACTGAGACTGAGGGAGGAAAAAAGATTCTGGACAAAAAAGACACTTCCACTGGTGTTCTCAGGTTCTGGACAGCACTGATGTCTGGCCAAGCATAACCACGGCACTGCCCAAGCTGGTGCTACTCAGAGCTTAGAAGTAGGTATTTAAATGTAATAAATTCAGTAGTAAAAAACATGAATTTAGCACTTGTCACTAAAATAAGTGGTAGATGTTAAGATGTATTAACTTTCTGTCCCTCACTCACCTTTATTAGTTTCCCAGAACCGTTCAGGTTGACCTCCTCTGCCAGCTCAGCAGAGCCCAGCATGTCAGGGGTGAACTGGTCAATGTGAGCCACGGGCTTAGTTCCAATTGTCTGAAAAAATAATGGGAAAAAAAATTAATCCAGAGGCTGACTGCAGAGTCAGCAAGTACCCTGCACGTTGTTCTTCTGCTTATTACAGTAAAATGGAGAGTCAGGACTGTGGCTTTTCCATCTGTCCTGAATCCTTCTACAAGTGTGACTGCTCAACAGAATTGGAATGGCTTTTAGGGAAATGGCTGGTTTTGCATTATAGTCAAAACATGAAACTTTAGAAAGTGTCATAATAAACAATTACTTTTGGGGTAGATTTTAAACACTGCTACTAATTCATAGAGCTCACTTTACCTTACATATAAACTCAATGTCTTCTCTTTCAATGTCTTTAACCACCATGATCTTCACTTTGTTCAGAAAATGGAGGGCCAGGTCACTGAGAGCATCCCTGGAAAAGAGAGGGAAGGAGTCAGGCCACAGTGCTCAAATTCCTTCAGAGTACAAAGTAAGGATGGCATGAAACTCAAAATACAGACAATGAGAGTGCTTTCTAAAGGTACAGTCACTGTTACTCTGCCAAGCATCACTGTTACTATCTGGCTTAATTTTCCCTAGGTTTTTCAAACCATTCCAATTGCTCCCCCAACCACATACAGGAAGTAAATCCAGCATACCTCAGAATAGACTTCTGAATGAGCAGCACATTGCAGCCAGCCTTCTTTATCTGCTTCACCAAATTCAGAATATAGGCTCTCTCTTCACGCAGCACTCTGTCCATCTGAGCGTAATCAGAAACAACTATCTGGTTGTCCATCTATTTAAGAATGGAAAAGAGAAAAGCAACTATGAGCAACTGCTGACTTTAAAAGCAAATGTCAAAATGTTCCACATTTTTTAATTTAGTCCCCTGTGATTCAAAGCCAACAAGCACAACCATAAAATACATCTTATTGAGAGATGGTTCCATATTTCTTATAATTTGAAACAGTTTTGGGTTTTCATACCAACTGTAAGTTTTTTTAAGACCCAGCAGACCTTCCCTCTAGCTGTGGCACAGAACTGACACCATAGCATCTTAAAAAAACATTACATTTGCATCTCCCAAGTCCCAGAGCACGAGGTTCCACTCTAGCCCCAGCCTGACTTACATCTGTCTTTGGAGCAGACAAGCAGAACTGGATGAGGCCAATTTTGGCTTTTTCCACTCTGGTCACACCGGTATTTGCCACTTTCTGAGTCAGGACCAGTCCTTCAACCAGTTCACAGTCATCAATTGTGCCTCTGGAAACAAGCACAAGCCATGACTGGAGCGCTCTGGGAAGCCGATTTCACAGGGATAAAATGTATCCCATGACAAGTTGTTCCTTACCCCAACTTCTTAACAATTTTAATGTCTCTGAGGTCCACACTGTTGGCTGTACTTGGGTCAATCACCTTCATCACGGCGTCCACACTCATTGGAGAAAGCAAACTGGAATACTGGCACACAACCTGAGGGATTTGGTAACACAGAGAGACTGAACACTGAGAAACAGCCATTTCCAAACCATGCTGTCGCTGCATTTCAGTGTTTGACTTCAGAATTTCAAATCAAAGCTTGTCTTCCCTCCCTGCCCGCCAAGTGTCTTAGCAAGGCACTTTCCCAATGGCTGCTCCGGGGCAAGGCAGGAGCGACGCCGGTGGGGAAACCCTACAGACATCTGAATTTCTCCTTCTTAAAAAAAGCACTTAAAGTGAGACTTTTGAGCCCAGACTTAGGATGGGTACTGTTAGTAAGGGAAGAGCAGCCCAGAGAAGGAAAAGCCTGGCTTGGCTGGAGGTTCCCAGCCCAGGAGCTGCCGCACCTTGGAGTTGAGCGACGTGGTCGCGCTGTTGAGCAGAGTCTCCCTGTCACTCAGCTCCACCGGCTGGGCCATGTTGGTCAGCACTTCAATACCCTTCTCCAAAGCTTTCTGGAATGACTCCGAAATGATGGTGGGGTGAATTCCTGGGCATAAGTAACAAAAGGTGGTCAGGCAGTTCGTGCTTTTTCAAACCAATCGTTCTTTCTTTTATTTTTTCTTCACCTCCTTTTTCCCTTTGAAAATTCAAGAGACTCAGGTCAGAATAAACTGAAGAAGACTCAGCAACACGTTCTTCACAGGTGCGTGACCTCCCTTATTACTTCCCAATGTTAAAACTGAGGGGAAAAGCTGTAACATTCCAAATAATTTGTCCTCACAGACAATTCCTGCCACGCCAGAAACACCTTCCCCGAGTTCTCTTTGCCCTTGGCATTCTCAAAGCTGCTGCTGTCCAGGTGACACCAGTGAGGAGCCTGACAGGGATTTTATTTCACATTTTCAAAGGCTGTTTTCCCACAGTTCTGTAGGAAGCTCCCCAATTTCCCTGGAGTGGGATGCACCCTTTACTTTTTCAGCTGAGAACAGCTACTTAAAGTCTTTTGTCATACAAGTGGAGAGAAAACTTTACTACTTGCATATTAAATATATACATATATATTTACCTTTTTGAAGGAGTCTGGAACAGGCATCCAAAAGAGCTCCAGCAATGACAACAACAGATGTTGTGCCATCACCAGCTTCAATATCTTGTGCTTTGGACAGCTCTACCAACTAAAGGAGAAATTATGACAAAAGTTTACATATATATATAAAAAATAAATATCAAATATAAATACTAATATAATAAAATAGTAACAATATTAATTATAAATATAATATATAAAAATGTTGGGGTTTATTCAATATACTTGATTATATTATTAAATATATATATTCCTGCTCAAGTGCAAGCACAGTAATAAAACCCAAGATATTCAAACCAAGATGTTCCCTGAGCACCATGCACAGAGTTTCCTCTCTGTCACCAGTGGGTAGTGCTCCTCAAATCCGTGTTTTCTCATCCCAGAAAGTGAGATGCAGCACAGATAACCGTCCCAGCCACGGGAAAGGAGCCACTCACCATTTTGGCCGCAGGGTGCAGGACCTGCATCTGCTTCAGGATGGTGGCACCGTCATTAGTGATTGTCACATCTCCTTTTGCATCCTGGATCTGGGAACGAAGGGCAGGGGCACAGCTCTCATCAGCAAACCTTTCATTTGAGACTCCACACAAAGTGTGTGCCCTGACAACTTCATTTCCCACACCCACACGTGTATTTAGTTCCCACTTTCCCTTTAAATAACTGAAACCTGGAGAAAAAAATTAAGGCAAAAGGTGGCATTCTATATAGGACATGGGGATTTATGGGATCTCCACTAAGCTTAATGTTTTAAAAACGGGAAAAAATTTAGAAAAAAGTAAGAGTTTACCATTTTATCCATTCCCTTTGGTCCGAGGCTCGTTCTAATCGCATCGGCAACAGCTGGGAAGAGAAGAACACGTTTGCGAGCTCATCCAGAGAACTACAAACGCTCCGGCACTTAAATGTGCCTTCCAAATATAAAGTGCTTGCCACTGTTAGACAGCTCCCAGATATACTAAGTGATTCCAAATAATGGAATGACGTAAAACGCTGCAGTGCCAGGACTGACTCCCCCAGATCTTTCTTTTAAAGGATTAATATCCCATGGCTCGATCGCAGCCATTTTAAACCTGAGGGATAACAAAGAAACGCGATGCACGCCGTAATCCCGCCGGGAATCGTGTCAGCGCCGGGTATCGCATCACCCCTCCATCTCCAGCCGCTAAAACCATGGAATTCCGGCTCCCAGGGATCGGGCCACGCGGTTCCCCCCCCCCCGCCGCACCTTTGCCGGCCGCGATGTTGCTGAAGCGGATCTGGGCGGGCTTGTCGCGGTCCTGGTAGGCGCTCTTGGCTTTGCCGGCGGCCCCGGCGGGGGCCCTGCCGTGCGCGCTGTCGGGCATGGCGGGGATGTCGGGACAGGCCGGGAATATCGGGATGGGCGCACCGGGATCCTTCCAGAATGGGGGGCCTTCAGCCTGGGGGTGCCCGCCGCGCGCCTGCGCTCTGCCGCGCCGCCCGGAAACCTCTCTCTCACTCCGCCTGCCGGCCGGCGAACACCGCGGACGCCTATGGAGGAGCCTCGCGCGCGGGTGCGCGCGGGGATGAGGGGAGGGGCCCTCAGGAGGGTTTTTCCCGCCCCGAGGGGGGCCGCGCGCAGCGCGAGCCGCTCTGAGGGAGCGCCCCCGCTGGGGGGCGCCAGGGAGCGGATCCACCGGGATTGTCCTGAGGGGACACCGGGAGTGGAGAGGGGAGGTGAGGGAGGGATGGGGTAAGACAGGCCTCTAGAGACCTGGGGATCCCGCCTCATCCAACCGGGGCGCCGAGGGACGGATGATGTGTGGGATGGAGGCCCGGGGGATCTCGCCATCGTCCCCTCAGGGAGCCGGGACGCTGAGGGACGGACCGTGTGGGACGGGGTCCTACAGCTCGGGAGAACGGCCACAACGCCGTTATCTCCTCGGGGAGAACGGGGCGCTGAGGGCTGGAGGGTGGCATAAGGTCCTACAGTCTGGGAATAGTCCGAGGAATGGATGGTGCGGGATAGAGTCCCGGAGAATCTTTCCATCGTCCCCTCAGGGAGACGGGGCTCTGAGGAGTGGGTGGTGTGGGATGGAGCCTCGGGGGATCCCTCAGCCTGCCCCTCAGGGGAGCCGGGGCACTGAGGGGCTGGGGCTAGCGGGGGTCCCGCAGTCCGGGGGGCCCCTCGTCATTCTTCCCCTCAGGGGAGCAGCGGCACTGAGGGGCTGGGGCTCCACAGCCCGGGGAGCTCCGGTCACCACCTCCCCAGGGAGCCGGGGAACGGAGGGATGGATGGTGCGGGATGGGTCCTACAGCCCGGGAGATCCCGCCATCATCCCCTCAGGGAGCCGGGACGCTGAGGCGGGGATGGTGTGGGCTGGGGCTCCACAGCCCGGGGAAGTTTAGGGTGCTACAGGAAAATATACGTTGTCTCCGTTCCTTTCCTCTAGCTCAAGCCTGCCTCGCGTCACTCTCGGCAAAGCTGCTGCTTGGACCCCTTCTTGGCAACGGGTGCTGCAAAAAGATAAAAAGAAATCAGCTGCTCAAAACCTACCCAGAACAGGTGGTCTGGCCCAGCAGGTCCCGGAGTTAGGAGGGAAAAGCTGCAAGATGCCACAGAGAGAGAAATAAAAGGGGATTGGCTGGGGCTGCCTGGCCCTGGGTCAGAGCAGGACGGGCATGGAGTTACACCCCCATTCCCAGGTTTATGTGGCACCAACATTAAAGGTTTTATAACAGTTATACCTCTTAGGATGATCTTGCCTCAACTACAGTGTAGCCATAAGAGGCTCCTGTATGCTTTTAAAAAATTTCTGAGTAGCTATTGAAATACTTTTCTTTCACCTGGGAGAGAATACAAACATGACATGGTTTAAATGCAAAGCACACACTTGAAACCACACAGTGAATTTATTCTGTTCAAAGTAAGACAGCAGTTCAAAAAAGAGCTCTGACTGAAAGAAAAGTGTCCATGTAATACCTAAACACTGTAATTTTTTTGGCATATCTCTGACTGTGAATGAAAAGTCAGGGTTTAAAGTGCTTCTGTGTAGGGACAATTATCCAAGAAATGTGTCCCTGCACCAGCAAGGTGCTGCTGATGTCAGATGTTGGGTGAAGGATGGGAGCTCTTGAGGTTATTTTCCATTTCCAAGTGTATCAGGAGCTCATTGCAAGTGAAACACACCCTCGTGATGAGCAATTTTCTAGTGCCAGCTACAGCTTTGTACTGACGTGTCAAAATAAAGCATTTCTACAGTTGTCAGAACAAAAAAAATAGGGGGAAAAAAGATTCCACAGTCACGTGATTTCATCGCCTCTCATTTTTAGCAGTTGCCTTCGATTTTTGTTTTTCTGGGTTTATGCACCACTGAAACAGGGTTAACTGAGAGGAGGTTTTGGAAGTGAATGGTGTTTGCCTTTTAATATTCAGTTTTTAACAGGCAGGGAAGAAAACAGTTGTAAGTGTAAAGGTAGAGAGAGATACGTCCAGCTCATACATGGGGGAAAGGTCTATTAGAAATAGTCTTGGTTTATATCACCTGGATATAAATCTGGATTTTTATCACCTCCAAAACCATCAGAAACACACCCTAAATGACTGATATCACTGGGAACTCTGACCCTGCTCTTTAGTTCTGCCAAGCATTGATGGCAACAGCACCAAAGCCTGCATATTTAACAGTAATGTAACGTTATAGCTGGAATCAGCAGAGACCCAACAGGAAAACACAGCCAGATTTGTGTTGGTACCAGCAGTTACCACGTGCTGCTCAGTGTTGCCCCAGGGTCAGGAGCAAGGATTTCCTGGGATTTTGAAGGAAAGGAAGGTTAGATCTGATGCTGTCACAGCCACCCCGTTACATGCAGTTCTGTGCTTGGCAAAACCAAACCCCCGTGGTGCTGGGAATCATTTGGAGTCAAGGTTTGTTCCGTTGCTGGGTGGAGCCTGGGGTTTGAGTTGATCTGTAGGGAGCTGCTGAGCTAAATTTAAGGCTGCTGTGGTTAATGGCTGCCTTCTTCCTGACAATTTTGGTCTGGCAGGGTTCCTTCCCTGGAGCTGGGCCTCAGGCAGAGTGAGGGTTTCCTCAGCCAGCAGGTTTGTACTGGATTTGAGATGACTTTTCTGGCTTATTTAAGGGGTTTTGTCACCCACTGTCACTGCATCTGCCTCATTCTGTGTCCCACAGAACCCCCCTGCTGGGGTTTGATTTGACTCAGGTCCTTGCAGGTGTGAAGGTGGCATTGGCAGGAGGCTGATCCAGAGCAGCCTCTGGGTTTTATCTCTTGGTACCATAAATAAGTCATAAAAATTACTTGTTGCCTGCTACCTGCAATTTGGACAAGCAGACACGAGGGGCTATCAAGCTGTGGAGTTTTGTTTAGGGCTCTGGCTACCACTCAGTTTTTTGCTTCATCCTGTGTGAAATAGTAATTATTTTCCTTTTTACTTGCCTGTACTTAGGGGCAGCCTTATGGTTATGCTTCTCCCTGCAGTGTCCCATTGACCCATGTCCTTCCAATAGGACTTGGACCTGATTTTGGCTAAATGTGGATGAAACTCTGCCCGTTGTGGCTCTGTGTGAACAGGCAGCTGCACAGAGGAGAGATTTTTAGTGAAAGGCACACTGAGGACAGAGCCCAGTCCTCTGGGATATCTGCTGCTGGCACAGTGTTCCCGTGGCTTTCAAAGTTTTATTTTACTCAGGCAGAGGCAACAAACCGCTACCAGTGGTGGTGATGACAGCAGAAGGAATGATTGCCAAAAAGAGGGTGACATCATTTCAGCTCGTGGCCCTAGATAAGATATGAAGTACCATTCCTTAATCATACTCTGATAAGAGCGAGTGGCTTCCAAACAGTTAATAAGCACAACACTCGTGCCTTCCCAGCACAAAATATTTTGCACAGCAAAGATGTTTTAGTTTTTTCACAGAAAAAGAAAGTCTCAGCCTAGTGCTGAATGTGGGATGTTTTTTTCCCCCCTCTTCTCTTTGTAGTTTCATCCCAGAAGTTATGGCTGCTGAGCCCTTCAGGAGCTGCCAGCCCTGCATGGCAGGGATAGCTGCATCACTGCTTCCACCTCCTGGAGCAGACAGTGAATGAGGATTCTGGGTTTTATGGATTTTCTTGCCATTCTTTTACTCGATTTCTTCTGATTTTCCCTCCTTGCTCTTAAGAAAAAAAATATACCATTTTTTTCTTGGCAAGTGGGCAGAGAAATTCCTGGCCGCAAGGCTACAAAAAGAATAAGAGGCAGGGACAGACAAGTTGCTGAGTAACAGTTTGTGGGACTGGGACTGTTGCTGCTGCTGATTCTTAGCACTTCTGCCCTCTCTCCCTTCCCGTGTGGGTAGGGAAGGGCACACAGGAGAGCACATGGGTAGTGTAGATGAGCCTTGGTCTGTAGGGTGGAGTGCTGTGAAGGGATGAGTATTTCCATGTGGGAGAGTACCTGGGGAGATGATTCCACCCTCTCCCTCTAGATGCCAGCAGAACACCTTGCTGTAAGGGATTGCTTCCTGAATGTCTTTCAGAATATTATTATTATTTGTTGTGCTGCTTGATTACTCTTCAGAGAAATCGGAGTTACCTTTGTAATATATTGCCCTGCTGCAGAACAAACTGCATCCTTTGGAGAGCTGAGAAAAGAAAGAGCACCAGGAGTTTAAACATGTTCTTTTATGAATATCTCTGTCTGCAAACACAAAACATGTTCTCACCTGTGATAAATATCTCTGTATTTCACAGGGAAAGAGGAAATCAGAGGCTTCTTGGCAAGCAAGATCCTTAGCCCTTGGAGCAATCCTGAGTGTGGTGGTTTGACTTGTGCATCCTTATGAAGCAGCTGAGGGAGCTGGGAGCAGAGTGAGCTCCCTGCCTTGGACTGTGTTTAATTAATGGCTGGCCCATTTAATGCCTGTCTCCCCTCTGGCCTGGGACAGTTCTCCAGAGCAGGCTCCCTTCTGTCGCTGAGGAGGATCAGGATCAGGCTGAAGCACCTGGTGCTGCTGCTCTGCACTTTCACACCCACCTGCTCTCAGGGACTGCTGCTCTGAATGACTTTTTGGCATCAGCACCAAACACGAGGTGGTCCCTCTCTGTTCCCTCAGAGCCAGCAAGGATCCTGGTGCTTAGAGAGGAGGCCTTTTCAGGGATCAGCTCCTTTTCCCAGTGTGTTTCTGCTGGGAGACTCAGTGACCGATTTCCAAGTGCTGTTAGAGGCAGAGCAGTGCTCGCTTCTGCCATGACACCCTGGGGATCCCCCACGGCACTGTTGGCTGTTGTGGACTTGCTTTGCTTGGACGTGGTTCTTTGGAAAGAAGAAAAACACTGACAACTGAATGGAGAAGGATCTTGATAAGACTTTCTTCTTAGGAAGAAAAGCCAGAAAAAACCTACACAAGTGGTTATAAGAACGCATTGAAATGCTCCGTGTGACCTTCCCCTCACAGAGACACGGGACAAGTAGAGCTGCAGGAACTGTAAGTGGAATATTAATTATATGTTTTTAATGGGTTGGCTTTATATAGCTTTTGAAATTGTTGAGAGGTGTGTGGTTACCCCAGTTGTGCTGGCAAAGGTTGGTGTGTTTGAAGCTGGAGGTACAAACAGAGTTTGCTGTTGAGTGCAAATGGGAAGTGGAGGAGGAACAACCAGGTGGAGCAAAGCTGGGAGTTTCCTAACGTGGCTTTGTGTGTGGATGGGAAGGTTTCTGTTCAGCCCCTTGGTTGTTCTCACTGCTCCAGTCCCCAACAGCACTGAGAGCTCATTCCACTGCTTGGAATATTGGGAATACTGGAAATATCCAAACTGGTTATGAGTTTTGTTTACAAGGACAGGTCTGGGTTTTGAGGTCGGGAGTGGGGATGACATTTTTTTTTTCTGCAGTTATACTTGGATTTTGTAGAAACCATAAAATGGACTTCAAGATAACTTTGCTGTATTCATTAAAATATTGCTTGTTGTGGTTTGGTTTCTAATTCAGTGGATGCAGCTACAATAAGATACCTAGAGGAGATAAAGTGGTGATTGAGTTTTTCTAGAGGTTTACATCCTTTTTAAGAACTAACAGTAGCAGTGCTTCCAAAGAAAGGTTTTATACTTGAATACTTATTTTGAAAATGTTGTGACTTACTCAAATGAGAGTTGCTCTCTTGAATAATTGTCATTTTGCATGTTCTTGGGCTGCAGCAGCTTTTTACAAGACACGGGAGTTCTGGGTGGGAATACAGGAAGGACTTCTTTTATCCAAGCTGGAATTTTTCAAGTACAGCAGAATAAAGCCATTTGCTTGTGTAACTTTATAAATTATTTCAGTGTCTATATAACACAACCAAGTAAGACTTGTTGTAGCTTAGCACAAATATCAGGAAAGAGTGAAGAGAAATCAGTTGTGACAAACCCACATCTCACAGTGGGAAAGGTTCAAGAGACTGAAGGTGGTGTGAGGTTGCACTTCCAGGTGGTGCCAGGTTGGAGTGTGCCCTTAAAAGCACACTTAAAAGCTCGTTAGCCCTTAAAAAGGCAACCCATCTACGTCCTAAGGACCTCGCTGCCACCATCCAAGCTCGCTTGGCCCCTGCAGATGAACCTTAGGATTAAAGGGTGGGCTCAGTTCCACGCACACTGTGTCTCACCTAAAAAATCCAATGCGCAGGCTGGAAGGTGTAAAGACCTTCCCTGGATCTTCGCTCGCGAAGACTGGCCGTTATGTTGATTATAAGCTGCAGTGTGGTAAAGGGTAATTAGATGTGTCCTCTCAAATTTCATTTTAAACAACGTCCTCTTACTTTGGACTAACTCACAGTTAAGCTGGAACAATCTTTATTTTCAGTTGTGGTATCTATTTTTTTTGTCCTCTCTTAGGGCTAATCTTCAAGACAATATAAATTGCTATTCAGAAATCTCCTATTTTGCTCCACTTTGTTTCTGTTTCTTGTAAACCAAAATACCCCCGCCAAGGTCTCTGTACTGTACAAACACAAGGGAATATATGATCTCTGCCCCAGTTCAGGAAAATGAGTCTTTGACTCATTTGCTCACTTCAGATGAAATAATGACTATCATCTGTGCCTGCTCACTAACCCTTCCAGAAAATGCAGGAAAAATCAGACCAGAAATAAATATGAAAACTCAAGTCCAAACAAAGAAAGGTCCGAACTACCAGAGTGTGAAAATAAGAGATTTTCCAAGTGAAAGGTGACTCCATCCTTCTCTGTTTGCATTTCCCTTCTGTTGCGAGTTTGAGTCACAGGGCTCAACCAAGCTCAGGAGACACACACAGCAGGAACCTGTATCTGTTCAGGGACAGCATCATTCCCAGTGCCACAAACTCCCATGAAAGGGCTGCCCCCACAGTGGTGAGCATGGCACAACCACCTTCTGCACAGGCAAAACGAAAGCGCTTAAGACACAAGAGATCACAAATTTACCATCACAAAAACATTTCTTTACTAAACGCTGAAAGTTTCTTCCAAAACAACAAAACGAGTTGATTTCTCGGGCTAAACATTGTAGATGGTAAAGACTTTAACCAAGAACCAGAACTCAGCTCTGTAGCTTTTATTGCTGTTAATACTGGAAGCATCAAAACAGAGCAGAACAGAGAGTCTCTTGCACTGTACAGCACCTTCTCCTCGGAGGTCTGGGGGACCTTACACAGTGTCTGTACAGCAGCAGGAACAGGAGCTGCTGGAACATAAAGCCCTGGGGAAGTATTTGGCTGGCACAACTGCCTCCCCTTCCACAAACACCTCTCTAAATTTTAATGGCTAGCTCAAAGCTGGGATTGTCAGCGTCTCGTACTATCATTGTAGCAGAAAGTAGCACCCAAAAATTAATCTGAAAGGTGTCTGCAGAACTCTCTGCTGCCAGTGGATGGGATTTAATTTTTTTCAAGTCTCAGCAACACACACATTAAATTGTTTCATTGCTCATCCTTTTGCCTCTACGAGGTAAATCAGGTGCTAAACCTGTGGATGGGATAGATTATTGGGATGGAACAACCACCTCTGTTTAAAATCCATTGAGAAGCAAATGTTACCATGCTCCCCTTACCACTTGTGGGGTCACTGCTGTGCTGCAGCAAACCCCCCCTGCCTGGGAACTGCTTGTGGGAGCTCTTGGGAGACTCCAACATCACACAAAGACACGACAAAACAATGATCCCTGCCCCAAGGATCCTGCACGGTCCTTTTTTACATGTAATCTTTGTTTCTTTTTCCTGAACTGAAGTGAGGCTGAGCAGCTTCAGCCTCTGGAGTTGCTTCATGGAGTTAGAGCTGCACAGCACCTTGTCACTGAGCCCACTCACTCCTTCCAGTAACACTCTCTTTTTGGATCATTACCTTTAAAAAACCTGAATCCCCAACTTCCCCCCTGTGAATAAAAGCAGAGTGTGTCATGCTCAGCCAGATGCACCTTGGATCATGGCTCTCAGCTGTGTCCATGAGATACTGGAGGCAGACAGCTGGCCAGGCAGCCTCTCACTGTGTGGAATTCATGCTACTCTATTGGTAGGTGATTATAAAAACAGCTTTTCAAGGTTAGTGTCCAGCTTTGCTGCTGCTTAGCACATGAACCAGAGTCCAGTGACTTTTTTCTGGTCGATACCTTATTAGTTCTAATTTGTTGGTTGTTTGCTCTCCCTTAGAAACAGAAGGGTTACAAAATCTGGGGGTTTGTAATTTTGTTGAAGGACACTTTGAGAGTCTCCCAAAAACATACCAAGGTGATAGAGACAATGAGCTCTGAGTGTGCAGAACAATAACCCAGAGCTAATTGCTGGTTTGTATTTTTAGTGGATAATCGAAGGCTGGGTTCTTGTAGGAGACCAAGTGTGTACCATACTGCTCACTGTGAGGCTTCTTACATGCCCTGCACAGACATGCAGACAAAACAATCGTGGTAATGAGAAAGAATCCACTTGCTGCAGACAGAGCAACAAAGACAGACTTGTAGCTGGGTTTTGTTTTAAAGCTGGTGCACGAATTACCTGGAAATTCCTGACCTGTTATCTGGCTTGACCCGGCTTTGTTCGAAGCTGTCACGCAAATGTTGTAAGTGGTGTACGGTGACAGATTATACAGAGTGTACTGCCTGGCCGTGGGATAAATATTATCCATGACAAACTGCCTGTCCTCGTTGCCTTGGGCAAGAAGCACCAGCTCATAGGTGTGAACAACCGAATTTGGGGCGCACCAGTGAATCAGGGCAGAGCTGTCAGTGACTTCAGTCACCTCGCTGAGCCTCGGCGGGTCTGGAACTTCGTCTTCCATCGACGTGCCCGGGCACAAACACTGGGACACGCTCTGGAGTTCACTGCACGGCTTCTGGAGGTGCCTGCAGGGGTTGTAGTCGCAGGAGATGTGTCCCACTTGCACTGGGGTTTCCTTGGGCTGTTCGTCATAGTCGTAGTAATCCACATAGTGTGCTGGAGCCCTTGTGGGGGCAGGCTCTGAGCCAGCATTGCTCCTGGACGAGTTCAGCTGCGGGGGACTCGGCTGGGGGGTGCTCTGTGGGGTACCCTCCCCACCAGGGCTGGCAGACGAGTGAATAGAACGGTCAGTGGTGTGGGGGGTTCCTGTTCCTCCAGTAGAATAACGACTGGTGGTCTGGCTGGATGGACCTTCCTGGGGAAATGTTGTGTCGGTTGTTCTGAGCTCTCCCTTTGGCTGCTCTGTTCCTGTTTGACTCGTGGAGCCAAACTGAGCAAAGAGCTCTTTGAGGAAAACTGGGAAGGAGGTTACGGATGCAAAGGAAGGGAGACTGCTTGTAAATTCGGAAACTGCCTCCTCCTGGTGGGAGGAGCTGTTGGCCATTGTTAGCACCAGTTCTGTTGGGGGCAGTGCCGTGCTCATTGCATCCCTCTGGATCAGGGAGCTGGTAGAAGTGTCTTTGGTCAGCACTGGATGGGCTGTTGTGCTCATTGCATCCCTCTGGTTTAGGGAGCTGGTGTAAGCACCTCTGGTTAGTGTTGGGCTGGCTGTGGTGCTCATTAAATCTCCCTGGATCAGGGAGCTGATAGAAGTGTCTTCAGTGAACACTGAGTTGGCTGTAGCACTCATTAAATCCCCGTGGATCAGGGAGCTGGTAGAGGTGTCTTTGGTGAGCACTGGGCTGGCTGTAGCACTCATTAAATCCCCCTGGAACAGGGAGCTGGTGTACATGTCTCTAGAGAGCACTGGGTTAGCTGTGGTGCTCATTAAATCCCCCTGGATCAGGGAGCTGGTGTAAGTGTCTCTGGAGAGCAGAGCCCAGTCTGTTGTTACCGTAGCAGTGGCATCGTAACTGGTAAAGTTGAGAGCATCTTGATCGGGAGAGGCTGTGTTTGAATGGGGCACTGTGACATTGCTGGTCCCAGACTGGCACTTATTGTAGAGCTCCTGCAGTGGAACAAGTGTTGGAGGTCTGCCCCCATCTTCCTGGGATGTGCAGAAAGTCTCCCCAGCCCTGCAGAGGGGACAAGACAGAACAGTCAAGATCCATAAGAACACTGCAGGCTCCTTAGGCTGCTTGGATTGCAATTGGCAACCTGCTGTCAAAATCAGTCTTTATATTAGAGGACAAACCTAGACCAAAGTTAAGTTGACTTAATGATAGTCCTGTGTTTGGCAGATGGCTCTCCACAGCACTAGCTGAGGGATTCAGCTGACTGGGGTTCTGGTTTTGTAAGGTGCAGGAATATCTTTCGCCTGAGAGGAAACCTCCTTTGGTACAAGGACTGTGAACCTTATCAAGAGTTCAAGGCAACTTGTCCTAAAGGGTCAGACTGTAACACCACACTAAGAGGGGAACAATGCAGAGAGATGTAACAGGATCCCCGGGATCCTGAAACCAGCTGGTTTAGGCAGCTGGAGGTGAGATGACTCGGGATGCGCTTTTAAATGACTAAGAGTTCTTTCTTTACTCAGACATCGAAGTTTTGGTAAAGAATGCAACTGCTAAGCCCATCCTGATGACAAACTATCTAATTTTAACACTCTACTTCCCTACTGTCTCAGAGATTTGATGACAAATCTACTTGGTGGTCTTTCAAAACCAAGGGAGATCATTTATATGCAAAGCACTTCTTTTAACTACAGCTTGTTGTAATTAGTCAGTAGAACTGTAGGAGAGCCTGAAAACAATAGGTGAGAAATGGTGCTGTTTGCAAGGGGTTTTATTGCCTGCCTGTGCTCAGTTTTGGGAATGACAGGGTAAGGAGGGAATAACTTGCTAAATATCTTGCAGAGTCTTCCAGTTGCTGCATCCAGTGCTGGCCCACCAAGCCAGCTCATTTTTTATCTCCAGCTAACAGAGAAATGTGGCCTAAAGTAGAAAGAAAATATTATTCTCACCTTAAAGTAGAATCCACACCTAATAATACTTTATTCTTTGTCCCTGAAGGAGACCTTATTTTGCATTTTTACCTCTTATGGAAGGGAAGAACACACAAGGAATTTGAATAACTGAGGTGGTGTGGAATGTCTTCTCCCCAAAAAACTTACACATTGAGGCTGTTTCTGAGGAGCCTTATTTTATCTCCTTGAACTCACTTACTTTTGGAGCACAACTCTTTTGGGCTTGGAGAGCAGCCAGGAGAGCTGGCAGTCACAGAACAGAGGGTTTCCAGACAGGTTGATGGTGATCCTATCTGATGAGTTGGTGTCCCAGGGATTAAAGGAACTGAGGTTACAGCTGCAAGATGACAAATGCAAAAATTAGCAAAGGCTGAGTTATCTTCCAGGGGCTGGAGTGTGCTCAGTATGCAGGGTGTGTAAGGCACAAAGCAATATTCCCAGTTCCCTTGGCAGTAGCCAGTTACTAAAATTGCCATCCCGCCTCTTCCGTGCTCAGAAGATGCTCTCTTTTGTCTTTATAGTGAGGGATGGAATCTAATGTGATTGTTTGCTTTAAATGAGTTTATTTTCCTTAAACTGGTTCCTAGAACACAGCCAGTGCTCTCATGTTTGTTTTCTAATGTGCTTATAACCGGGGCCTATATTACAGAAATCTTGCTAGGTGCTATTTTGATAAATCACTTTCAGACTTGTCTTTCTCTTTAGTATTTCAGGTGTGTGACACACCAAGAGGTGTTACCTCTAGGATAAGGACTAAACCATTGCTTTTACTAATTCTAAACAAGGAACTGCATTAACCTCTCACACTGAAAGTGGGACGGACAGGATTGTTGTCTGCTTCCAAGATGCAGATTTAACGGGAGGAAGAACAAAACAGAAACCAACTCACTTCTCAAAGGAGAGATGGCTCAGGTGAGGAGCACTGTCAAACATCTCTGTCTTCACAAAACCCAGGGAAGGGGAGTCCTGGCAGTGCAGCTCTTGGAGACCGGGCATGGACTTGACAAAGTCAGTGTGGAGGCTTCTTAAACGTGGCATCTTTGTCAGGTGAAGGGATCTGAGGCTGGACAAGTCTCTGGTCCACTCTGGTTGAACTGAAGCAGAAAAATATTTACACCTGTTGCCTAAACAGAGCATTCCTGTGGGTTTCTGCCTAGAAATAGGGTTAGAATTCCTAGGTATGAAGTATCTCTGTCATCCTCTGCAGCTGCTCTCTTTGGGAAAGGAATAGAGCAAAAATCAGTACAGCAATGCATAAACACCCATGCAGCTGTAAGTTTGTAGTATGTATGATTTTTAATTTGTAAAACAGGGCAGAGAAAAAGAAGGGAAGATAGAAGGGCAATAAAGCTGGTGAGAGATATGGAATAGCTTTCTTGTTAGGTGAGATTAAATGAACAGGGCTTCTCTGCTCAGGGAAGTGGTGGAAATTGGAGATGTCTCCAAAGCATCTACTGATGCAAGAAAGGCAAATAACTCCTCATTTCTCCTAGCACAGGAAAAACAGCCAAGAGGCATGAAAGTGAAAGAATGAGTCTGGGACAAAAGGTCCTCTCCATCCCATGACTGAATTGAGTAACTCACTGCTCACAGGAGGGATTAGGCAAATGAATGGAGGAAGTGTGGTGGTGTATCAGTAAATGGGAGCTGCAGTGACACCTCTGGCTTGAGGAGCCCCCAGGGCACGGGCTCTGCCCCAGGATGAGGGCAGCTGGGCAAGGCAGGGAACATCTGTGTGACTCAGCACCTCAGTTAGAAACTGGGGCTGGCAAGAGGAGAAAACTATCCTGTAAACTGCTCAGGGCAGGGATTGACTCCCTGTGTGGAAGTGTTTGGCTGTGGCTGACACAGAAAGCCTCTGTCTGTGATCCTTCATTGCAGAGGTACAAAGCAGAATAGCTGTGGGGACAAAGAAAGATTTCAACAGCCTGTCTGGAAAGAGAAATTAATTTCCTCCTCTGTGTCCCTAAACTAATCCCAGGGCTGACAGTGGGATGACTGTCAGTAGCAGACAGTGGAATTAGATGGAGGTGGGTGACTACACTGGGACAAACAACCCTGTCTCGTGGTGTCTGCCCTTCCTGTGGTCTGTGTGACAGTGCCGTGCACTCTTGGACCAGCTGTTTGCAGCTTCCAGTGTGGGGCGTTCCCCCTCCACCCCGGGCTGGGCCAGGATGGGAGCCATCACCCCATCATCCAGCAAGGCTCCTGCCACCTTAGCCTGACCAAACCCCTGTTTACAGTGGGAAATCCAGAAACTTACTTTTCTCAAGAAAAGTCCCGCTCAGATCAAGCACATTGATGGAGTTTCCAGGCCTGTCCGTGGCCTCCCTGGGAGCTGTGCTGATGGCAAAAGCAGATTCCCTAATTCCTCTGCTGTCCTCCTGCCCCAGCAGCGTCGCAGAGAGGTTCAACACCTGCAGCTGAGGGGAGCAGGAAAAAGCCAGCGGCTGGATTTCCAGCAGCGGATTTCCAGCCAAGGACAACCACCTCAGGCTGGGCAGGGCAGAGCTGTGGCAGGATGGCACAGATGACAGCTTGTTAAAGCTCAGGTCCAGCTTGAGGAGGCTGCTGAGGGCTTCAGGTCCCCACGAGACTGCCCAGAGGTGGTTGTGCCTCAGCGAGAGGACGCGCAGCCGTGGCAGGTTCGCCACCTCCGAGCCGTTCAGCTCTTCCAAGAGGTTGTTGCTGAGATCCAGGGTCTCCAGGGCCTCCGGCAGGCAGATGGGGAAAGCTGTCAGGCTGCTGTTGGTCAGCTGCAGGGTGATCCACGTCCTGTTCTTCCGATGCTCACAGGACATGCTGGTGAGGTTAACATTCTCCCAAGGGTCTTCCTGAGCCAGCTGGAAAAAGGTGGTGACATCCCTGGATGCTGCAGGCTCTGCTCTGCTCACCGGGCCAGATGTTGTGCTCCCCACTAGCAGAGAGAGGATGAGCAAGCCTGGAAACATCCTTCTCCGAAGTGACTTTCGATCAATTTCCAAAGATCTGTTTGGGTTCTGTTTCAGGATGGGGGAAAACAAAACATCAACATTAAGAGCTAAATTAAAATCCCTCCAGGCAACTACAAGCTCTTTAAAACTGAAACATTTTTTAAGTCTTTTCCTTTTACATCCAGACAGTGATAAGTGATAATTATTAGTTCTTCGGTAATTAAGCCTAAGTAAACATGAACCCTTGGGGACAGAAGTATCACACAGGCCTAGTCTAAGTGTGCCTACGGTTTTTCATGCAGGAAGCAACCAAGCTGTATCCCACAGCAGTACCCTCAGTGCAGCAGGTTGTCCTGCTGCAGTGTCCAGCTTGGGCAGCCCGGTGGGAAGTTTTCCAACGGGGTGATGCCCAAGCAACAGGGCATGTGTGCCCGTGGCAAGGGATTGTTCTCTGTGAGGCTGCCTGTGCAAAGCAAGTGTGTGGATCCAAGGGCTGGGGAGGGTTGTCAGACTTTGAAGGACAGGAGCCCAAACTGGGCTGAGTTGCAATGGAGTGGGCAGGTAAAAGTGCCTTTCCTGTGTTAGGAAGGGCTTTTCTTCCCTTAGCAGAAGTTGGAACAGCAAAGCCTCGGGGCTTGCTGGGCTCTGCCGGGGCAGTGCTACCCCATTCTGAGTGACAGCCACGTGGGGACCCTGCAGGTACTTTGGTGCTCCCGAGCAGCCGGCAGTGCTGACAGATTGCACAGCCCAGCTGCTGGGAAAAGGATGTGCTGGAAATGAAAATCCTGAGTATGCTCCTGGACCACAGCCCCAAAGGCCTGGGCGCCAAGAAACATTCAGTGTTCCAGTTCCCTCTGTGCTTCCTCCTCCTCCCGCCCCAGCTTTGTCTTTGTCATTTAAAAAAGAACCGAAAAGTCCTAAATGACTTGTGAAAGGCCCCGAAGGCCCCGCAGGTAATCTGTGTCACTGGAGAAAATTAAGCCCAGCCCTAAACTAGTGTTTTTCTTACTGAGCTGTCTTTTGCGCTGCCAGGCATCATTCCTCATCCAAAAACATATTACAGAGGGAGGTGACCGAAGCCTCACGTAGTATGAAATATCTCACTTATTCCAAACTTCAATAGCTACTTGCTGTTCCCTGAATGGTGCCAGGTGTTGCCCAGACTGTTATCCTTTGCTGCCATCCCAGGTCTGAAGGAGGGACAAGCAAAATAGTATATCCTGAACCACCCAAATAGGGTGTTTTGGTTGCCTGTGTCCTTTTTGTTAGACGGAACCATGATAGAGCCAAGCAGCCTCAGGGCTTCCCGACCAGCGGAGCCGCTGGATCCCGTGCTCCGCAGCACATGGCAGGGAGAGGATGGGAGGAATCGGACCGCTGGATTCCAATCTTGGATTTAATCTTAGTCCCTGCCTCTAAACCGCATCCGCTTGCACGTACCTGTCCCAAAGCCCCGCTGCCTCGTGTCTCCGCTCCGAGCGGCTCCGACTGCCCGGCCTTGGTTTTATACACTTGGGTGACTCAGCCGAGAGCGTGAAATGCCTCTTTTCTGTTCCCAGCCTTCCCTGCTCGCGGCTCTGCCCACAAGCTCAGGCGAGGTTTGTTCCAGGCTCGCTCCCCCGCATCCAGCTTTCCCCTCGCCTAGAGAGGGGGCGGCTCCAGGCAGCTTTCCCTGCTCCTTTGGCCCTGGCGGGAGATGGGTGGGAGGGCTCTTATTTCCCAACACTCAGGCAGGGCTGCTCCTGTCCGTCTTTGTCTGAGAGGCGGGGGGGTGAAGGGAAAAAGATCGGTGTCAGTAGTCCCAACTCTCACGTCTCCCCCTGCCAGGGGGGGAGGGAGGGGAATTGTTGTGGCCCTTTGTTGGCAGGTCAGGGTGATGTAAAGCTGAGGCTCTGTCTGCTGACACGGGCTTTGCTCTCTCTCTAGGCGCCAATAAAGGGCTTCAAGTGTTTAAAGTTCTCTCTAAGACTCTTGCTCCTGGGAGTAAATCTCAGAAATGTTCACGCAGGACAAATGACTTTTCTAAGGAGGCCCTTAGGGAATGTCAGAAGTGAAACCCTCACCTGCTCCTCCCGCAGAGAGGAATTCTCTGTGCCGATGGAGAGGGTGGGCGGCATCTCAGGCCGCCTGGAACAGCCTTGGGAGGCCTCTCCCGGTCCTGCTGGGTGAGGGTTGTGTTCCCTGCTCTGCATCTGTGCTCCACATGGCTTGGGAGAATTCCTTTCCCGTTACTTATCTCGTCTTTTGCTGGAAAAGTGGGATTGACAATGTGAACCATCTCCCACCAAGGGACCTGCCCTGAGCTGGGTCTTTCAGCATTCCCACAATTCAGATAATAATTAGGCTGATGGAGAGCTGAGAATAAAGTCAGTATCCCAGAAAGGGATGAATTGATAGAGATTGTTCCAAAGTGAAAGCAAAAGGGTGGTCTTTCCGTTGCTACAGTAGGACAATTAATTATTAAAATTTCCAAGGAGAACAGTAGTCAGTGCTTTCCCTTTATCAGGACAACGAAGCAGATCCCTGACATGAAGGCAGCACGGCCCCGCTTTGGTGCTAAAGTGCAGATAAAGGTCTTGCCCCAAAACCTTGAGTCTGGCTGTGCACATGTACTCAGAGCTTATCTATGGACAGTGTGGTTCATTATCTGCGTGGGGAGAGAGCCTTGAAAAACACCAGAACATCCCCAGAGCGAGATAGGGCCTTTCAGGAGGACTCCCTGGAGCCACTGCCCTTCCCTTGGAGAGATGTACATATTGTTCCCCCGTGGAATGGCTCCAGGGCAGGACAAATAGTTTCCTAAACGAGGGGCTAATCCCATATTAACCCTGGTGGAGCAGACCGGGAGCAGGGCCCTGCAGGCCCGGCACGTGCACCATGGCAGGTACCTCAGGGATCTGCTCTGCTGGGGTTCAAAGGGCACAGTGGGGCAGCTGAAAACAATCTGAAGAATTTGCTATAGGAGGACGAAAGTGCAACTCCTGCCTTCCCTCTGGCTTCCCAGACCTGCTGCACAGCTCCTCTTTGGGAAGCTGGAACGCAAGGAGGTGGCCTGGCTTTGCCCTGGGCCGTGAAGTGCCTGTGTTGTGTTTGCTACCTTTAGTTCGGTATTCACAGACAATGAATTTTCAGTAGTTATAACCCAGGGTTATTGGTTATCTTATTTTAACATCTTAAAAAAAAACCCTCCAGGAAACCTGGTGAGCCAAAACCTGCCTTAACTTTAACCAGTTCAACCTTACTGGGTTTATTTTGTCAGACTGGGAAAGCAGCCGCTTGTTTCGGTGAAGGTGGAAGGGAGGTGGAGGCTTTGTTTGCCCAGAGGCTCTTGATTTTGAGTGATACAGAGAACCTGTTGCAAGAGGCAGGCCACCTTTGGAAAACGAGCTTTTGCTGTTCTTATTTTCCAGCGTTGTTTCTGCTTTTTGGATGCTCAGCTTTAGCAGCAGGTGTTGTATCTTCCCAGCAAACTCTAATCATCTGGAATATGGAGCTGTATCTCAAGCAGCTGCCCGGGGCAGGCAGCAGCTCTCTCTCACCAGTTTCTTTCAAATATCTGGGAGCAGCAGGCAGAGATCTCCCCTTTGTGGGCCGCTTTTCCCTGTTCTCATGTCACCTTTTATTCTGCTCTGGTTTTTTCTACTTTTCCAAGAGTTTCAGCGGCAACCTGAGGGCGTGTTTAGTAAAAGCAGGCTTTCCTGTCAACCTTTTCATAGGAGTGATGCATAAGAAGCCGAAGCAGACGCCCCCTCCCCGGGGGTGATTCAGGGCTGCACAAAGCCCCTCTGCCCGCAGGAATGCTTGAGCTGAGCCCTGCATTCCTCAGTGACACTGAGATAAGCAGAGCTAGGGGAGAGCAGGAGTAGGCGAGGATGGTACCAGGCTGTAAAGTTTAAGAGGTGAATGTTTCGCGCTGGCCGTGATCCAAGTGATGGTTAAGGATGAAAATACCCTGAAAAAAAGTCTGGAGAATGGATTTTAAAGCCAACAAAAGGAATGTTTCGCAGGTCTGTCTGCGCAGCAAGCACGAGCAAGACATTTTGCTACAGAGAACATGGAGAGAATGAAGGAACAGGATTATTTAGCCTGAGGTTTCAGAAAACTATGGGTGTGTGTCTCTGCTGCAGGTGAAATTCCCTGCGGAATTTGATGTAAGAGCAAACAGCAGCCGTCTGACATCGGCAGGATTTTACCCTGATCTGGGTTTAACTGAGCACAATGTACAGAATAGGGCTGTGGCTGAGCTGAAGTATAAGTTTCCTGCAGGTTTTTGTTTTCGTCTAAACAACATTCCTGTCCCGGGTTTCATCTCTGTGTTGCGCAACTTCGTGGGCAGCCGCCCTTGCGCTGCTTTCGCTCACTCTGGGAAACCTCTCCCACATCTGGCCCCGTGGGATGAGTGACTTGGCTCCTGCAGACCCCCGAGCCTGTGGGCTTTAACCCTGGGTGTAAATCAGGTGGCTCATTGCAGGAATCAGAGAGCGTGATGAGCATTAAGGGGAATGTCTGGATCGCAACAGGGACGTGCTCGGTGACACGGGTGGGACTGATGACTTGGTGCTGTGGCTGGTGCAGCCTCCTTGGGTTATCCAGCCTGGAATAACAGAGGTGCAGGATGCCCTGGATTGTGCCTTCCTGCTCCAACCTCTCCAAGGGCTGCTTGTAGGAAGCAGCTGGATAAAACCAGATATTTTTTTCTTCATTGTTCCTTACCTGTGATGGAAAAGCCTTGCAATGTGAGTGGAGCAAGGAGAAAAGCTAGGTGATGACCTAAAGAAACAGAAGACAGCAGCAGGGGATCATTCCTGAAAGCCAAAAGGCAAAGGACAGGGCTGACAGCCAGCCTGGATGAGCTGGCAGAGCCTCCTTGCAGAGCAGTGACACATGGGGGAAGATTGAAGGAGGGGCAGGAAAGAACATGGAAATATTTGATAGTTTCTCCAAAATCCCAGTCCAGACAGCTTGGATTGCAAGTGCACGTGCTTGTTCAGCACTGAAGTGAACCACACGCTCTCACAATGAGAATTATGTTCAGATTTCCCTGCATTCCTGTGTTCAGGTCACGTAGGCAAGTGGCAGTTCCAGGACTTCCATGTAACAGTTGGGCAAGAAGCTCTGCTCCGGGAATGATGAGCAGGGCGCTGTGCTTCCAGGCAGCAATTTGTCTGTCACTGCCAAAGGAGGGGCTGCAGTGCAGGCACGGTGAGGATCCTGCCTGCAAAGCCTCAGAGGAGGCTGAGTCTGGAAGGCAGCTGTCTGTGCAAGAGGTGCTGGCACTACTATGAGCATTCAGCTCTCCCATGGAACCCTTGGGCACGTCTGAAATATGGCCAGTGGTTGGACTTGGACAAGGAAAACACTAGGCCTGTGTCAAGCAAGTGAGAAGTGGGTAAATCCTTTACTGAAGGAAACTGGATGGTGCCTCAGCCTGTGTAGTGTGCGCTGAGGAGAGGGAAGTCAGAGGGCTGGGAAGCAGGCTGTATTCTTTTTGGGTTTTTTAAATGTAAAGCTATAGTTTTACAGATGTAGTTTACACACTCCCAGGCACAATCTGGGAGTGATTCCATCGCAGCCCACTGACAGGGAGTGGAGAGAAGCAAAGGACATGGCCTAACAATCAGGGCTCTCTGTCCCAGTGATGTTTATAATTACACAGTGATTTCTGCAGCATGTCTTGGTGATATGGCAATACCTGCCCGTTGTATTCCTTTAGCTGTGTGACAACAGTTTTGGTTTTCCCAGCAGTTTCACAAATTCTCCGTTTCACTCCGTCCTTTCTTCACTGATCACTGTGTGTTGTAGGGTAGAATCAAATTTCATTCAGCTCAGGGGGAGTGTGTGGCTCCTTCCAGCAGGCAGAGCTGGAATCAGAGTGGTTTGGATTGGAAGGGATCTTAAAGTTTGTCCAGTTCCAACCCCCTGCCATGGGCAGGGACACTTTCCACTAGACCAGGTTGCTCAGAGCTCCATCCAGCCTGGCCTTGAGCACTTGCAGGGATGAGGCATCTCCCAGGGCAACCTGTGCCAGGGCCTCACCACCCTCACAGGGAAGAATTTCAGTGTGAATCCATCCCCCCTTGTCCCATCACTCCAGGCCCTTGTCCAGAGTCCCTCTCCAGCTGTCCTGTAGCCCCTTCAGGCACTGGAAGGTGCTCCCAGCTCTCCCCAGAGCCTTCTCCTCTCCAGGCTGAACAGCCCCAGCTCTCCCAGCCTGTCTCCAGAGCAGGGGTGCTCCAGCCCTTGGGGCATCAATCTCTTTGCAGTCTGCACAACACACATAAAATCATTCCTGCAGGAACTGCAGCTCCTCACACATGAGCAAATGGAGTTCAGTGAGATGTCACAGTGAAACAGAGCAACAGGGACAGAAAATAGAAAGGCCTTTTAACACACTGAGGCCTTTTTAACAAGCAAATAATTTTGGATAGTACCAAACTCACTCAATCCTTTGTAGCTTCTCTGGCTTTCAGGGAACCACTTCAGTGGATGAAGGTAGACATGGGTGCTACATTTTTGAGGAACTGAGTAATGACTACTTGAGTGTCGATAGCTCAGTCTGCAGGACTTTGGAACACTGATGGAATGCTCTGTGTTCTCAGGGCAAGTGTCAGACAAGTCATGTAGCTTTAAAATATGTATTTATTCAGCTTTAGTTCTGATAAAAGCTGGGCTCTTTAACAACAGCCAGTTTAGCAGTGGGAGTTGCATGGCTGTAACAGAGAGAAGTTGCTGTACAACATCCTCTGGTTACATGTCCTGGATGCTTAAACAGATTGCTGCAATTAAAAATACTGGATTAAAAAAAAGCCCAGTGGCCAGACACTGTTTATTTAAAAATATCGAGCTGTACAAAAGGAAAACAAAAAGGTGATTTAATTTTCTGAAGTATTGATGATGGAGCTGCCACATGGCATCCACTGACCTTACCTTCAATATTTAACAAAAACTGTAAACAGTCCCAGTCGTATTACAAAGATTAATTGACATGTACAATAATTAGTAGCCAGCAATGAACAATCAGAGAGATTTTTCCATAATCTCTGCTCTTAGCTATAACAAGAAGCAGGCAGAGGGAAGAGAGTTTACTTCATCTCATTCCTGACCTCCAGTTAATTTATGGAAGAGCTCTTCATCCAGGGTTTCATTCTGGTCTTTGGACCGTGTTGACAGGAAGATGTAGCCCCCAATATATTCGTGGATGATTTTGCAGTCTGCACTCAGACACGTGAAAGCAATGGATACATTCTGGTCAAACTCGATGGCAACCTAAAGGAGACAGGGATGGCAAAATCAGGCACAGGGATAAACTGGATTGGGAAGAAAGAGCAAGTGTGGGAGCACAGCTGAATCACAAATCCTGCCTCTGCTAACTAGGATTTCTGTTCTGCTGCACATTGAGGGTGTTTGGCCGCTTGTTTCTTAATTTTCTGCTGTATCAGGGCCCTCTTGTGGTCAAAATATTTTTGCTTGTTCAGGCAGGCAACAAAATCGTGCTTCTAATTTTAACTCCTTTTCCAGTGGCACGTGAAGTGAACACTGGGAAGAGCAGGAGTGGCACTCCTGACTCTTTGTGCACATCACCAACAATGTTTAATCTGGCTCTTGTTATGTTCTGACCTTAAATCTGCCTTTGGGCTCCAGGTTTTTGGTTTCCAGCTACTGTCAGTTCTAAAATGCAGCAAACTGAGCTTGGTTGCTATCTGTGGTTGCTGCCTTTTCTTGAGAGGGATTTAAAGGAAACCCACCAAATTTACCAGAATGACAGGCTCTGGCACAGGGAGTCCTGCAGGAGAGCAATAGGGAGCTTGTCTCATCTCTCCTGGTTCCAACAGATGGATGTGGAAAACTCTATAAGCAGGAAGAGTTTCCAAGCTGCTTCAATTTGCCTCAGGTCACACCAGTTCCACCCCACAAACCTACAATTTACAGAGTTGGCTTCAAGCTTTGAAACCCAAAATCAGGGATCACATATTGACAGGGTTGCTCACACAGTGGCCTTGCAATCTCAGTTTGGGATTTGAAAGACAAATCCTGTATCCTCAGTCTGTGACAGAGACTGAATCCCCACAGTTCAGAAGATGATGCATGAGCTGGACTGCACAGAGAGTTCAGTTGAGATTTTTACTGACAGCAGTGAATGCCACATGCTGGAATTCACCTTGGAGTCTCTGTATTTCACCCCATCAACATCAAGGGCAACTTGTAAAGAATAAACTTGGTAGGAACCCTTTGAACTGATGATCTTTTTTAGTTGCTGACTTTTAACTACAGACTCCTGAAGAAAAACTTCACACAGCTTATTACACAGCATGTCACGACACGCTCAAAATCTTTTCACTGAGGTTTGAAAATATTTTCTGAAAGCATCCTCCAGTGTGTCTGAACAGCAGGGAGTGAGGGCAGAGCTGCTCCAGCTTTACCTGGCGGATTTCCCAGTTCACATTCCACTGCTTCATGTTGGAGAACCTCCACGTTGTGATGGGATCTCCCGTGGCCATATCGATCCGGATCAGCCTGTTGTAGGACACCCCGAGCACGTCATCCTTTTTGCTTCCTTTAAACCTAGGAAAAAAAACCCCAAAACCTTTGAGTAGATGTGGTTTGCAGTGATTTCTGTCTAGAGAAACATTTCACCTTCTCTCCCCTGAAAGTGTAAAAACATGGGAAAAGTCCCAACAGCCTGGGATTGAGGAGAGCTTGGACCCTTCTTTAGAATAGGATTGGTTATAAAGCAAAATATATAGGCTGGTGTACCGTGGTGTAACGTGGAAAATAATCAGGCAGGTAGATCTGGCGGAAATCTTTTCTAATTCGTTGTTTCCTGCTTAAAAAAATACTGTTCTTCCTAAATGCATGAATTTTCATTTTATTTTTACTGGAAAAAATGCCAACAATAATTTTCATCCCTTCCTTTCTCTAATGTTGAAACAGGTTGTTCTAGTTATATCAACCTAAATTATATAATCAAAATAGATTTAATGTTTTATATATCACCATTTTAATATTTTATGTGTGACCATGAAGTTATCAAAATAACTGCTAGCAATATATACATATTTCTGGCTACAAATGACACTGCAAAAATATTGAGACATTTTAACATTTCAATTTTCTTCTGATTAGAGATGAAAAAGAAATACAAAAGTATCAGAGCCTTTGGGGAGCGGAAATTTTTGAGTTGGGAATAGCTGGGAAAAGATCTCTCTGGTAAAGAAACTACCTTCCTGATGAGAGCTGGAAGAGATCTCATCTGTCTGCTCTTAGTACTTCCAGTATTTTAGATCCTGTTTGTGAACTTTCTCTCCTTAGATGCAGCTGGATTTTAGGGAAAGAATGTGACCTGGACACCACTTGTGCTTTACTTGACACCCCACGGAGATAAATTCACCACAAGTTGCTTTGCTTATGCTACAAAATGCAGTTTAGGTGTTGGGTTTGTTGGTGTGTTTAAGGGAGTGGTGACAGATGGGGCAAAAATTCCCAGGGCCCGGGAGTTCAGGCAGAATCCTGGTTCCAACTGACTCTCCAACAACTCCCAGGAACAGTTTAGAAGCTGGAACACCCAAGGACCAACGTGGTCCTGTAGTTGCCACAAGGCTGCTGGGTTTTGGGAAGTCAGAGTTTAACAGTCCAAGTGTGGGCTGTTGTGTGCCAGGGAACAGCTCCCAGCTGCTTCAGTTCTAGCACAGATGATTCCCAGCCAGCCCTGGAAGAGGTGTTAGCACAGATTAGGGAAGGTGCCTCCAAGGATGGTTGTGTCAGTGCTTTTCAGCTGTTTGGTGTTTTGTCAAGAGAAAAGACTGCAGGTCAGAACCCTGCTGTGTCCAAGGGAAGCTGCTGTGAACACAACAGGACGTTCTTGTGCTCACTGCTCTTCTGGATCAACCTTAAAAAAGGAGCATTTGCTGTTTTTTTAGTGAAATGCCAAGGAAATTTGTGTTTTATCATATTCCAGTGAGAAAGGTCAGAGTGAACACACACTGCAAACCCGAGCACACCAGTGAGATGTGCATTTTTTACATTTCAATGAGTCAGGAAGTGATTTTAGTGAATAATAACTAATGAAATGTAGTGGTGTCAATAAGAGTTTAATCCTAGAGATGTGGTACTCCAGGTAAACCCCCCAGGTCTGTATGAAGGCAGGTGTAATGGAGGCTCTCGCTCCAGGAATGGAGCTATTGAGCTGTGCTGCTGTAGAAAAAACAGCAGTGTGGCAGTCACCAGAATTAAAAGGTCTGTGGGGGTTAGAAATTGGGAATGTTTCCAGAACAGGGACTCAAAGAACTTCCTGCAAAGCACTGAGGGTGGACACGTTCCGTCAGCCTGGCACGGCTGTGGGCTGTGATTACCTTACGATGTAGTAGGATAAGCCAAACTCGGGCAGGGACTGCCACGCTTGGATGAAACGCAGCTTGGCCTCCACCAGCGACATCTGGGATATGTTCTGGTGGGCTTCCAGAATGCGAGCAGTCAGCTGGGAAACACGGGAAGGGAGAGAGGTTTCACTTGAGTGGAGAACAAAAATCCCACTGCTTTCGCTGGATCCAACCCCATGAGCTCTGATGCCCTGCTCAGACACCTCATGCAGATGTACCACACAGGGCACCTGGGGACAGACCTGAGCACCGAGGGCAGAACAGAACAGGGCACCAGCGTCTGGGCTCTGGGTTTGGGCAGATCTGGCTCCACACGCTGCTCTGGAGACTCCCCTGAGGATGGGTGGGCTGAGCTCTTTTGCAGCAAAAGCAGTGACAAGGAATTAGGTGGAGAGCAAGGAGAGGCACCCAGGCCAAGGGGACAGGAAGACCCTGCTGTTTCAGATGCAGAGTAAATTCCTGTCCTTAAACCTATCCTTTCTTTCTCTGAAGAGACTTTCAGGGGCAGCGTATCAGGAGCAGAACATCATGGATGACTCAGGCAGGGATGGGGATGTAGGAGAGGTGCTGAGACACCTGTCCCTGGGTTCACTTTAAAGAAAAGGCCTCTTACAAAGGGACAAACGAGCACTGCAGGTGATCCTTCCAAATGCTGCGTGGATCCAGCCTCACCACTCAGCAACCCCTGCAACCACCCCCCCCACCCCACCCCCGCCCCCGGCAGAGCCACCTCAGGATACCTGCTTAGACTTGTATTTCTTGGTGTAGCGTAGAGAGACAAAGCATTCTGGTTTCATATCCACGCTCTCCGGGTCAGAGGTGGCCTGGGAAGACATGTTCTTCATCTGTAGGAAGGACAGGATCTTCTGCACCTCGGGCTGGTAGGAGCTGTCAGCCATGGTCCTGCCCTTGGAGGCCAAAACACAAGCAGCCATCCAGCGAGCGTACTGATCCTCCTGCAGCAGCACAGCACACCGTTTGACACTGCCAGGCTTTGCATTGCCCAGCAAATCCAGCACTTTGGAATAGATTCCCTTGGGAATTTTATCACATGAATAGTGTTCACCCAATTTTTACACAGTGTGGTTGGAGACATTTCAGTACAAGTGAGATAAACCTTGTCACATTGCCCTCATCTGAACGGGGACAGTTCTAATCCAGAAAAGATCAGAACAAAATCCAAACCTTACCCCTCTGGAAATGTTGCAACAAAACACTGTAATCTCTTTTTATTTTTTTGGTAGTTTGTTCTTTTTTTTTCTTTCTACCAGTCTTACTTGCAAACTGGTGATAAACAGTGATGATAAAATGATATCATTGGAAAATGATACACACAGGATTATTGTGCTTTTATCCCCATAACCATCGTGTATTTGTTAGGCCACCACATCATTCTTAACTTTTACTACAGGTCTAGATAAGAAACTCCCTGCAGCATCCTTATTTTTCTATACAAATTCTAGGACAGGACAAACAGACAAACTTCTAGACAGTCTGCCATAAATCTGGAATACAAACTTTCCCTTGTCTTGTTACTCACGTTATCACATCTCAAATACACTTCGTTCATGCCATCAGCAACAGGAATTAGCAACTTGATTCCAAACTTCTTTGCTGCAACATTTACATCTGGTACAACCTCACATCCTGGATCACAGAGAATCAGAAGGAAATTAGCTGGTTTCATTACTGTATCACTGATTTTAGTTTATTATACACACTCTTGCCTTCTGGTCTGGCTTTGTTGTGGCGATGGAATTCCCATGCACAACCCAAACAGGGCCCACAGAAGGGGCTGGAGTTGTCCCTGCACAGCACAACACGGGGGCACCTGTGGCATTCCTGCCCCTGCCTCATCCACAATCCTCTGCTGCCAGGACTGTTTGCCAAGGACACAGGTGAATACAACCATTTAAGGTGGAATAAAAATATTTGGAAGTAAAAGTATCCCGCAGGTCACTTTCTCTATCCCACTCTTCTCTAAGAATTCAGCAGTACAGGGCATCTTAAAAATCAGGCTCAGATAATCTCAGTTTGGGTTAAACTATTGAATCCCTTCTGTTCAGGCCTCTCTGCAGGTGTGGTCCCCTTTCAGGGACTGAGAAAGCTCCAGCATTAAATGCTGCTGAGCTTGTCTTCCCGAGGCAGGGACTTCTTCATTTATTCCAGTTATGGCCACAACAGAAGAAGGAAAGAAAAGAAAATTCCTACCTTTTAGGTTTAGTTTCTCAATGGGTTCTCCCTGTGCAGATTCCTTGTTTTTAAAATAAGATATTGAAGTATCTCTGAAGATAAACCAGTATGACTTGATGGCTTTGAGTGAGAGTTTCCTGGGCCTACAGAAACAAAGGAATCACATTGTTTTCCAGCAAAATGGACAAACTGCCAAGTCCCTCCCAAATATCCTGGTGGATCTGAAATTCAGGATCATGCCCTTGCATTCACTGCATTGTAAGGGAGTAGAGACATCTTTTTGGCTTTATCTGAATATCTGATTATCTAACACAATAAAATTCTACTCCTTCACTGATTGTAGAGGTTCTGCAGCACTCCAGGAGAGAAGGTGTTAGCCCTGTATTAGTAAAGAAATACTTCACAAGTAGTGACAAAGGTCAACAATGAAGTTCAAAGGAAGAAAAAAGAAAAAAACCCCACATTCCAGTCCTTCCCTTGAAATCTTGGCTGATGGTACAGAGTATAGAGCTGTCTGGAAAAGTGATTTATATTACACACTCTTGCTTTCTCCAGACCCTTCCTAAAAATCCTAGTTTAGAATCCTTTCTAGAAAATGGTGATTTTTTACTTTTAAATTAAAAAAAAAAAAAAAAGAAAGTGGATTTTCCAAACTGCCAAAGAATTTGGCTTTTAATTTCCCAGTAACAACAACATTCTTCAAAATTGAAGGACTACAATTTTTTTTAAACAGACTAAAATATTTTTCTATAAAAAAAAAAAGGTTGCTGAAAACTTTATGGAAAGCTTTGAATAAATAAGAATAAAAGCCCACCATATGAATAGTAAAGAAGTAGGATAGGCAGAGCTTTGCATTTTTACAATTAAGCAAATAATTACAGGAGCAAAATGTTGTTGTTCCTTCAAAGAAACATTTTACACCTTACTTAGTTTCTACAATGCCTTAGGTTTAGTCAGTGATTTACCAAGAGTGCAGGAACTTTTTCCTGATGAAAAATAACCCCTGAACGCTTTTTAAAAGCAAACTGCTCCACTGCTGGGGGAAAACAAACAATCCATTGTTAAAAGCTTGAATTCCCTTTCTTCTGAAGCCACCTTAATAATTCGAATGTCAAATAAAATTCCTAATTGGAAATTAATAATTAACAATCCTCAACAGTCAGCAACAGTCACCATTTTTCAGGTGCAGTTTTCAGCTCCCTGACTACCAAACACCATCTGTCAACGGAATGAACCTGATAAATATTCGTGTGGCAGGAAACTTTATCTTTCTAAAACACAAAGGGTGTTTTATGATAAAAGGCACTGCAGACTTGAGGTCTCTGCAGTCGTTTAGATCACCCATAAATCAAGATGTTATAGCGGGATCACAGAAACTCCTCCTGATATCAGAAAAAACGGCCTCTGTGTTTGGTTAGAAAAGGGGTGATTTGGTTATTTCTTCTGTTTAAAAAACCACATTCCCCAGGGTTCCCTTCAGAAATTCTTCTCAGGGAGAAGTGCAAGTTTCTTCTAGTTTTTCACTGACCAAAAAACAGTAAAATGTGATTGAAAATAGAACTGTGGACTTCTGTTTAGAGATGAGTGACGAGTGTGGTCTTTTAATAAGTACTGGGATAGTTACCCCAGCACCCCCAAAAGCTGGAAAGATTTGCCAAGAAGCTTTGCCAGAGGAAGCAAGAGAAAGATTGGAAGAGGATGGTATTAGGATATATTGGGGGTATGTGTTAATTTATAACTGTAGGATCTCCTGTTAGATTAGAGTGCAGAACTCAGGAGATCTCTTGTAAGGTTAAGCCTGTTTTATTAAGCTTAAGGTTTTGCCTGTTTTATTATTAATTTTAGCAACTCACCTAACTAGCCTGAGATTATCAGCAAGTTTTGGGATGTCTGTGATGTCCTCCTATTGGGAACAATTAGGAATAATTTTAGTACAATGCACTCTGTTAGAAAACCCAAGAACTGGGTAGGATCATCAGAGCCAACACATTTGACACCGTGACAGCCATTCCAGGATCCCAGAGGACCTACCAAAATGTTACTTGTGCTTCCACCTTCCAGTGTCACTTCTAGGTTAGAAAGTGCAGCTTCTACTTCATCTACTTCTGATTCACAGGTGGAATCTTGTGCCTCTGACGATAATGATAACTTGCTTACGTGATACTGAAATAAAACATCAGTAAACAACAGTCAGGATATCAATCAGCAACACACAAACACAGCATGTGAAAAGGAACATTTGGCCTTCTGGGTCTTGGTGTGGAGCTCTGCAACACAGAACCATGTTTTTTTCCCAAGGAAACGGGGATGTCCATTATGATCTCCAGTGCAATGGCTGACAAGAGTTTCCTATTTTAATTGGCAGTGTTTGCATTCCTTCACTGCTATAACCGTCCCTGTTCTGGGAGGCTGACAAGATGCTATACTTGCACCCTTGGAACTGTAAGCCTTTAAGTGCCATCCATACCCAGTGGAAACTTGGAGCAAAGTTCCCTGGTGTTCTGCAGCAGCAGGCTGTGGATATTTGGCAGCTCCATTCACATTTGAAAGGAAGGAATTTATTATCAACAAACATTCATGCCTTATTACCCACGGTCAGGGGCCCAGCCATGCTTGCTCCTGTTAAATTCCCGTGTGCTCCTCAGTGCCCTCACCTTCACACTGTACTGCAGCCTTTCTCCTGTCTGTTATAAATGTGTGTGCTACGGATACGTTCAGGAAGGGGTGAAAGGATGGCAGCAACACTTCATACTGATCCTCTGATATCTGATATCAGAGTGGCATCCTGGGTGTGGCTTGCTCTAGACAATGTCAGTGAGTGGTTCCACACTCGTGTGTGCCCATTCGAGTGACGGTGTTACTGCTGCTCCTGACTTTGGTTGGTTTAGCTGATGGATGCTGCTTATTGTTTCTCACCCTGAGAGCAGACCCCAATCCAAGCAGAGCTGTTGGCCTGGGCTCTGTCCTGGTCCTGTCCTAGCTTGTGCCTGCCTCCTGAGGAAACAGGTTTTGCCACTTGGATCAAGTACGTGCCTGTATGGCAGCGAAGATCAGCATTTCCTCCTCCGTGCAGTCGATTTCCTCCAGCAGGATGGCCCAGCGGGCCTGCTCATAGAGCTGGTTGATTCTCACTGCATCATACTGGAATGAAAAAAGAACACTGGTCACTAATGACCAAGGCACAGATTCATAACCAGCTGATCTAACACCGGGCTGAACTGCAATTGTTTCCTTTCTCCTCCCACCTCTGCCTTGTTCTCCCATAGCAGCTTGTGGATTGCCTGCCCGGCCACAGTGACTCGGTGAGCCCACAGAAAATGCACCAGGAGCCCTCGGCAGAGGCAGAAGGGGAGATTGAGACATCCCCTTTTGAGGCAGCAGGCCCTGGACTGGTGTAACAGAGCTGTGAACCCACACTGTGGGAGCGACAACAACGTGACACGGCTGGTACGAGGGTGACACGCGGAACTCTCGTCCCTCACTTCCCCTCTTGGCGCTTTCAGTTCCGGTTCTGCCTTCATTCACCATCCCTTTTTTGGATAGCGAGTGTTTCTTATTATCTACGTGGTTAATAAGCTGAAGTGACTCAGAAATATTCAGCCCCAGAGCTGGTGAAATGGAGGTGCTGGGAGGGTAAACCTTGGGACGTGACCTCTGCCAGCAGAGGGGAGACGTTCAGTTGCCTGAAGCTCTTCTGGACTGTGGCTCCGTGGCTGGCTGGGACAAAGAAGGGAAATGTTTGGGCTGCTGAGTTTGAGACACATCTCAGCAGAGGTGACATTGCACCCAAACCCACACCACGTGAACTGGAAAGTGCCCTGATCACTTCTGAGGGGTTCAGCCCAGAAAAGCTGTGAAATTCAGTGAGGACAGAAGAACAGAAATGTTGGTTTTAAGTTCATTTTCAAAAGCAGGGCTTATACCATTACATCATTTAGGATCCTGTTGGTCTAGTTTTCCCCTTGTCAAAAGAGAGAAAATAAACCAGCCCTTCTGGAAATATGGAAACTGTTTCTGGAGCTCTTCAGATCTCATCTTTATACTTAAGATCCCAAGAACAGTGTCCAGAGGGTAAAAGTGCAGCTGTAGCTGAGAGGAAGAAATTGGATTTGCTTTCTGAAGGGCCTGTAACAAATCCTGGCTAAAAACCTATATGTATCTATATTCTATATTATTATGTGGCTCCCTGACATGAAAGCAAGCAAACAATGACTAGCAATAATAAAACCAAAGCTCTTACTTTTGGATTCAAATCAAAGAAAGTGTAATATTTGAAGCGTAGAAGAAGTTGATCGTCCTCCAGAATGCCTTGTTCCATAAGGGATCGAGAGGAATCCAACCAGCTGGGGAAAAAAAAACAACCCACAGATTCATCTGCACAGGAAAACCCACCACACCCGCAGAGCTCCAATGCAATGGTGAAACAAAAGTGGGAACAAACAGCTCCAGTGCCTGCGAGTCCAGGGAAAATTCACTGAACTCAAGAAAGGGGAACGTTCATAGGGATTTCCAACTTTCATTGGATAAACACGTTACCTACAATCTTCCTAATGTTTTTTTTCTCCAGCACTACTCAAAACATGAGGAGTAGATGCCAGGAACTAAGCAGTAACTATTTGTGGGGTGACCAGTGCTAATAAGATTCTTTCCTCTTCAGCTCCAAAAATGGGAGGTTCAGTTAAACAAGGGGAAGAATCTGCCTGTAATAATTTGAATTCCCATTTTGATTCCAGTATTTGCTGGTTTATAATTCCAGCTCCTTCTATCATCCAGTGAAATCCAATGAAAATATCCAAGTCACTGTTAAATGCCCCACTGATAATCCATATTTTAGTGCTAAAGAGACAATCCTCTCACACCAGGAGAACTCTGTATTCTCTGTAGGGGACAAAAAGCAAGGTTTGCTTGTGCAGAACTCACTAAGTCACCTATTTGTGATGCCAAATTACTGAATTTATCCACAAGCCCATTCCCATTTAAAGCCTTGGGAGTTTGCTCTCCAAACTGACAGTGACATCATTGACCATTTTACCACCAAAGGATCTCAAAGAGAGGCACCTTACCCTGCGTTGAGCTTGGCTTTGTCAGCCAAGGTGCGTGGCTGGTACATCTCTGCCAGCATTTCTGGGGAGCAGTTGGGATAACTGAGGGCCAGCACGTTGCAGTTCTGCTCAGTCAAGGGGCTGTCACTGAACCAGGTGATTGTGGAAGAAGCTGGTGACCCACTGACAGGATCATAAATGGGGGTCATGGTTTTACTGTATAATCCTGGATTTGCTGCAAGTCAAGAGTGTAACATATTATTCCAGGGAAAACTGGTCTTGTCTACCACCTTCCATCACAAAAACCAGTCTCCTATCTCTGCTGTTCCCACCTGGCCTTGTCCTTTCCCAGGAGAGGTGACCTCAGGGACAGGAGTGCTTGTTCTTGCTCTCTGAGATATCTCAGTTGTGTTGGACACAGGAACACCCCCTTTCAAGCCTTTATTCCTCATTTTCCTTGCAGGTTGCCAAATTTCAGGAATATTTTAAGCCTGGTCTCACACGTTCAAAGAGCAGCAGCACATCCTGTGTGCAGGGCCACCTGTTTTCTAGGATGGCCTTTCTCATATCAATGGAAAGGGAAACATTTGTAGAAACAACAGGAAATTATTGATACATTAGAGATTTCTTGAAGCCACTGATTTTAGGCTGTGTCTCTGTGACTCCCATCCTACACAAACTAGTCAACCTGGGTTTAACTGCATAACAAAGGGTTTCTTCCTCTTTTTGACCTTCAGTCAGAAGAATAAAATCACAGGGACTCTTCATTACCTGGTAATCCAGAACTCACTGGGGAGTCACACAGGTTTAAAATATCTTCTGTAACTGGCTCTTTGCTGTTCTTGTCCTTTTTCTTTTTCTTTTTGAGTGTGTCTCCTGATTGCTTCAGCAAAGACAGCTCTTCTGACCGTCTGATATCTGCAATGGCAGTTTGGGAAGTGAAGCAAGATGAGACTTAGCAGATAAGGGAAGCTCCGTGTCGCAATCTGAATTTTATTTTTAGCAGGTTGAAAGCAGTAGCCCTGGAAAATGCAGTAATTCTATAACAAGGCTTTGGGCTGTAAGAGGGAGTTTTGAGGGAAGTGTAACTGCATTTTAGAGCACCAGGAAAAAGTCTTTCCCCCTCGTGGCTCTACTGTCACATTTGGGCATAATATCTGAAATGATGAATATTTGAATTATCACTAAGCAGGAACCACTGTGTTTGAGGCTTATGCCTTTTACTATTTGCTGTATTTCTCATAGAAGTTTCTGTCTGGGCTGTCCACTGTTCCCTGATGCACTGCTCATTCAGACAGCTATTCTCAGCTGCAAACCTGGCACTTCACTTCTGAGAAACACTTTTACCCTGGGCTAAACAAAGGCTTGTTTTTTTGTTTGTTTGTGTTTTTTGTTTGTTTGTTTTGTTTTGGTTTTTTTGACAGTATTCACTCATGAGGAAAGTCACAGCATTCCTGCACTGACTCAGTCTGGGAGAAATATTTAATTTGGCCAAATGCCAGTTGTATAATTACGGCATCATTATAGCAGAGCTGTTAAGTATAATAAAGACAGGCTACACCTTTCACAATCCACTGCCAGGAGGTGGAATTGGAAGCTGCCTTGTGGTCAACATGAGGCAGTGAATTCCTTCTGAAGATGAGGGTGTTATTGGGCTGAGCTTTGAAGATCTAAATTAAAATGAGGATTTTAATCCCCATTTTACCCTAAAACTAAGGGATTTAGAAGCCTGTGTGCAGACTCAACTTATTCCTTGCTGAGCACAGGCACATCTCTGGCATTCCCCAAAACCTCATCTCTGCTTGAAGGTGCCCCATTGTTGGAAGGAGAGACTTGGAGACTCAGTGCTGTGAGGCACTCGTGGGCTGGTGTGGGCTCATTAGGTCTGTCCTGGTCTGAACAGGTTTGGGCATATCAAGGTTTTGAACATTCAAAACGTGCTATTCTGAAGTGAATATATAACCAATATGCTAAGTAAAAATAGGTGATAAATCAGTTGACACCATAAAACTGCCTGTGGTGAGGGCTGGTGTCGGACACTGATAAGCTCAAGCCCTTAGTCAATGGCACAGAATCATCAGCACTGAGTCCTGCTCCAGGAGGACAAAGATTCCTACGAAACCACCGACAGCACCTTGACTATCCAGTCCTCCTGCAGCTCATGGGACACGTTTCTGACTGTGTGTACATCAGTTCTCACAGAGACTGAAAACCACTGACGTGCACTGCACACTAAAAGCCAAAAAATCTGTCTCAAATTTCTCCTTGAGCTCAACGGTTTCGTGAGGAAGGACTTCACATCAAAACAGTGTCACCCAATAAAACACTCCAGCTTAGCTGCCAGAGGGGGTTTATCTTTACTTACTGAGAATTTTGCAGATGTCACTGACAGCTCTGAACACCATGGCAGAGAAGCTGACTTTGAGTCTCACTGTCTTCATGTTCGGCAGGCGGAGCCGCAGCATTTTGTGCTGGGGGGTGAAGAGCAGCTTGGCATCTGCCTGCACCCCGCACTTGTCCAGTGTCCAGTGGGTTTTCAGAAGCCAGCACTTCTTTTGCTCCCACCAAAAAGCATAGTCTGACCAGTCTTGTGATACATCTAGGAAAACACAGTATGGTTGTTAATAAACCGTGGAGCAAATATGCAAAAAAACTCGGTTTGGAAACAGTTCTCTGCAAACAGGAATATTTATTTACATTAAGCAGCAACCATGGCTCCTGAGATCTGAACCCCATTTTCTCAGTACTTGTGGCAGTCACTGGGAACTAACTTTGTCAATGTGTAGCAGCAGGTAAAGTTTCTGTGTGCTCTTGGTCCAGCTGTTCCAGTCTTTTGCATCATTCCCTGCTCCTCCTCATCAGCTCTGCCACGCAGAGGCTGCTCCTCAGCGTGTCTCTAACACAGCAGAGCCCTGGCCTATTTTGGAGTTCCCTGGTCAAAACTGTGACTCAGATTTGCTTTAAATATTAATATTGAAAGCTTTTCACACTAGCTGAGTACTAGTGAAAAAAATACTGTGAAAAATTAGTCTTCTGAGCCCGTGGAAACTCTGGCTGCACTGGTTTCCAGCTCAGCTGTGTAAGTGTGCAGAGGGAGGCAGAAGTATTTTCCACCTGTGCTCACCCACTGGGACTGTACACAGGGTATTTTACTTTTCATCTCTTTGACTTGGTCAGTCTCAGCTGTTCCCTCCTGAATGTGTGCAGTGGATAACATGGCTCAGGTTTTGTCTAGAATGTCCCAAAAGCACCGGAAACAGTAACTTCTGAAGTGCCTTTTAACAACTAATCCTGTTCTTTGACTGCCACAGCTAGATAAATGAGGTACCAGTCCCCCCAGCTGCCCACCTATGTCTGGGAAGGGAGTTGAATAGTCAGCATGCTCTGATTATTTTTGTCTAACTGGAAGGGCAAACCCGAAGTTTTGTTTGCACTGTGGTAGCACAGGGGCTTTAGTCACAGACAGGGAGGGGTCCTGACCACGTAAAACCCCGAGTCTGAGCATTTCCACTCTGTGCTGTGGCACAAGTGAGGCAGCCCCATTTCAACACCCACAGCAGCCTCTCTTTGTAGAGGGAAAGCTGCACTCACTACTTTCATGACACTGTGTAAATTAAACAGGTCTTTACTCACTCATTTTTTCTACTAATTTCAGCATCAGTCCTCCGATGTGAAGGTCCCCTGTGACCTGTAGTAAAAATTCCTTTTCTACGTTTTCACGCTGATGATCGACTGTCAGCAAGAGCCCCCAGGTGTGAGACCCAAAGTCACTTGAGGAACTCATGTTGGAAGAGGTCTGTGTGAGCTCTGCAAAAACAAACAGGATGTTTTTCCTCCACTCTCCCAAACAAATGCATTGCCCCACAGTCTCAACATAATTCCATGCTGCCAAGACTTCGCAGCGGCCTTGGCTGGAACTTCAGAGGTGTTATCTTGTTATCTTGTTACCTCTGAACTAGACTCTGCTCTGGTGATTGCTGTTGCAAGATAGGAATGTGGGGTTTTTCTGGTTTTATTTTGATTTCTCTGTGCCCCAAATTCAGTTGCCTCCAGCTGGGGAGAGATGGCCCAGTTTCACCAGGGATTTACCACCATCCAGGGCTAATCTGCCAGTCTGGACACCAGAGCCTGCAGTTGTGGGTGGGATCTGTTTTGGCAATCTGTCCAGTGAACAAAGGAACTTCATTGACTTGTGCACTCAGAGCTGTAATTTTCACTGTAAATCGACGTTTACACTTGCAGTTCTGCCAGCTTGGTCCCATGGGACCAAATCCAGGGAGTAGTGTTACCTATCTGGGTAGGTGAGAGGGGAGACAATTAACCTTAGTGGGCACTTTGGCAGCAATATCCAGGCCCAGAACTGCAGTTCCTGCTGCCCTGCCCAGGGACGTGTCCTGTCTCAGCAGGGAGAACTGTCTGCCAGGACAGGTAAACAGTACTCGTGCCAAGCCAAACCAGGGAAGATGCTCCAAGTGAAAGCTTTGGTTATCACCAGTTGAGTTCTAATTCCTGAAGAAAGAGCTTGTAGGTATAAGGTGACTGGTGCTGCAGGCAGGATCTGTGATGTTTAACCAGAGAGAGAAGAGACCACATCAGCTCTCTGTCCTGGAACAAGGCTTTGCAGATGAGGCACTGAAGTCAATCCATTTATTGCAGACTTTCAACAGCACATGGGAACCCAGGTCACAGGGACAGCTGAGGGTGCCCCACACAGACTGCTTTTAACACAAAAACAACTGGGAGTTGTTTACAAAGAAGGCCAGAGGTGATGTAACAACGGTAACAGGTTGTTGTTGATCTTTTTTAAAAACAAGTATTCAGTAACTTAAAACCTTTAGCCTAAAAGTGAAGTCAAACCCAGAAAGATGCAGGACAGCTGGCACAGGTGAGGAGAGATGGAATGACCTTTTCTAGGATTGACTGCAGGACAAGATCAGACCAGCTCCAGGTTACAATAATGTAAAATTAAGCTAAAGGTTAGAAACAGGGTGAAAATTTAACTTCACCTATTTACCACATTTATATACGTTACCAATGGGATAATAAGAGATGTTTTTGGTGCCAAAAGATACCCCTCTGGGGCAGAGCCCAGTTCAATGTTCTTTCTGGCCTTCCCTTCCAGACTCACAAAGAGGTTCTTGCACCTGAACAGCCAGTATGTCACAGCTTAATCTTCCCCAGACTTTTAGGCATTCCCCATGTTTCTTAACATGCTATGGCTGAAGAATTTCAACAGGAAGACTTTTGATACGTTGTTAATTACATTTCCTGCAGTATTTGTGTCATGGAGTACTGTGTAAATCCAAGTCATCCGTTGCAGTGAAGTTCTCTTAAAATCTGTGCTCAGAATACAATTGTAGACATGGTTCCTTCAACTCCTGTGGGCTTAGGCCATGTCAACCCTACTGATATAAAACTTGGCATGAAAGGGAGAATAGAAATGAGGTAGTAATGACAAACTCTACTAATAAGGAAAAGTGAGTCAAACGTTAAGGCAAAAGATTTTAAAGATTAAATGAAGGTTTTAAAGATTAGATGGATTCCCCCTTCAGTGAATGACAGCATAAATGAAGCCATGTCCAGCTCAAAGCCATCCTGTCGGGGGGAAATCCCCTTACCACCGAGTTCCACTGAAACAGAGCTGTGAGCCTGCCCGGAAATTCTAAAATTACAGTGACATTTAGAGAGCCCTAAGTCAGAAACCTGCAACTTCCTAACCGTGTGACTCCCAGAGGCCAATTTACACCCCTGAACAAGCACTATTGTTAGTTGGGATCTTGGATGTGCCAGCCCACACCTTTTCACCAAACAGTCACTAAACCAACAAGGGTTGATACTTATCCAAGAAGTTTGCTCGGCTTGCCTTGGTAAATAAAGGCATTGTGTTGGACACTGGGAAACCCTGTGGCTTTCCTGCCAGAGGATTTGGAATTTGTGCTGCTGTGTGCCACATGGATTTATTTGTGAGCTTAGCTATGCATTAGACCAAGTGGAAGGGAAGGGCTGAGACTCTCCTGAAGCATCCAGGGCTCAGCTCCCAGGGGGTCTCCCAGGCAGCTGTGGCTTCCAGCACGAGGGCAGTGCAAGGTGCAGAGAACAGCTGTCCTTCCTGACTTTAGAACAATCAGGATGCCCCTAAGCATCAATAACAACTTCAACAGTAACCCACAGCCGGCCTAAGGATGAGAACAACGTGATTTTATTTCAGAAGCACGGGGTGGAATGTGGCAGATGAACTATACCTGTGACCACCCTTGTTCCACCATAAACCAGCATTGTTACCGAGAAGCACCAGTCTCACCTGCCCTCTTGTACCAGCGAAAACATTTGGGAGCTGATCTGGACTTTTGTTTTCAGTTTGTTTTTAAAGTTGCTTTCGCTTCCCAGTCTAATTCTGCACACAAATGCCTGTGCTGACACGGGTGAAAATGAGCAGCCCAAGGGGTGGGTGAAACCCTTTCCTTCTTCGTACTGGGTTGGAAAACCATGGCCTCGGTGCAGCTAATCCTGACACTTCATCATTCCCTAAAGCCGCTCTCTTCCCCAGTTCCTCTGCAATCCAGGAGGTTTCAGTTTGGAGATAAGGCAACACAAACACTAGTAAATCTACCGGAGTACGCAGCACAAACAAAACCTGGTCGTGAAAATGGGCGCAAGCAAAGCAACCAGCTCCTCCTCAGCATGAAAACCCAACCGAACCCAAACTGCCAGGACTCCAAATCCCACAACCTCCAGGTCAAGCCCGGATCTGCTCGGAACGCGCCCCAGCTCCGGGGCTGCACGTGGGCTCAGCTGTAAGGCCTGGCACGGGCAGATCAAACAGGCCAGAAACGTGTCTGCAGGCTCCGGGCGGCATTTCCACCGAGCACTCTGCCCAACGCAGCTACCGACAAGCAGCGAGGGCTCGACAGACCCAGCTCTGCGCGGGTCTCAGCCCGCACGGCCCCGAACTTCAAACGGTGCGTGGGAGTGCAGGAGGATGTGAGCCGTGCTCGAGCAAGGTGCTAAAGACCCAGGGTTAAGGTCGAGCAGGGTGAAACGACGTTTTCCGGAGTATCCCTCGGGCCGGCGGTGCCCGGGGGTCCCGCGGAGCAGCCCCTGCGGCAGCGCCCGCTTTGAGGAAGTGCCGGGCGGTCGCGAAGGAGGCGCCGAACCGCGGCCAAAGGCGCTGGGAAAGAAAGAAATAACCCCGGGTGGGGAGGCGCTCCCGCCGCAGGTGTCCCGTGGCCGCGCCGGGGTCGCTCCCGCCTCGCCCGCGCTCCCGGAGCGCTGCCCGCGCTCGCAGAGCTCACCTGCCGGCCCCGCTGGCAGCGCTGCCCGCGCCTCCCGCGCCCTTCGCAGCCACCTGGCTCTGAGACTCGAGGGGAGGAGCGGCACCCCCAGCGGAGGCGGCCCTTCCTCCCTTCCCCTTCCCTCCTCCCCGCGCGCCGTGGGAGCTCGGGGTCACCCATGTGCGCTCGTCCTGCCCGGAGACACCACCCCAAAGGCGACCCCGAGGCCAGCGACACACCCACCCCGGGGGCTGCTCGGGTTTGGAGCTGCCCTGAGAAAATCAGTTCCAAAGGTGCAACGGCAAAGAACAGAAAGGCGTGTGTGGAGGTGGAATTGTGTTAGAAGGCACGCAATAAAAGTGGGCTGAATCGGCAGAAACCAGACGAGTGCTTCTCCACGAGCCCGATTTCCACAGAAAGTCTGCCTTGCATTAAACTTTTGACTTGCTCGGGGGTATAGCAAATGCAGCAGAAGAACAAAACCAAGACAACAACGGGAAAGAGAAACAGAGAAAATAAGGGAAGAAATTATTTCAGACTAAACTCATACCCAGAGAAAAGACTGCAGAGATATATAAGGATGTATCTTTGACACTCCATGGGCAACAAATAGTTACTTTCATGAGAATGAAGCAGATGAGAAGTTGTCAAACCACAGATACTATCACAGCATGTTTGCTCCCCTGGGCCCTGTCACTGAGCTGCTCTGATCATGCTCAGCTCCTCAGAGTGTCTGTACATGCACCAAGATTTTGTCATATCAGACATCCTCGGAGGCACAAACTTGAGAACTAAAGAAGCTTTCCAGGGCTTTCCATCACCCGAGGGCACAGAAAGGCCTTTAATCACCCCAACCAGACCCATCTGGGATCAGTTCCAGGAGTCCTAAGTTAAGCCCAGGGCAGGAAGTTGTTTGATCCTCACCTGAGTCCAGGCTCATCCCTCCATGTGGAGCAGCTCTGCTTTTGCTGCTCCTTGGCCTTGTCTTGACTCAGTGGCCTTTTAGATCTTCCTAGAACAGCTTGGTAAGCAACCTGCTTGTTATTATTATTTATTAGTATTTAAATATAGGTAACTATGCAGATGAGCAAATAACTTTGCATGGAAAAAGCCATGGAGTAATATAGCATTCAGGTTTGGGTTACTTTCAGTAGTTTGCAAAGCAATTAGAAGAACTTTAGAGGTTGTTCTTGGGCCAGAATATTCTGGTGTGTGCTATTCCTGGCTACATGAGCTTTTACTTTTGCTTTTAGTGGCTACTTTTACATCCTAGCCCTTACTTATGAGGTTAGAATGCAAAACTAAGCAGCTTTTCCTGGTGTTCCATTCAGCCCTAAGCAGAGACACGATGCAGAGCTCTTTTCTTGGTAGGCCTCTGTGTATCTGTTATGATTTTACCTCACTTTAGTTAAAAAAAAAAGTTCAGTTGTGAACTCCAGTACTGTTAGGGTCACTTCAGCTCGTGGATGCATCTGTTTTCCAAATTCCTGTTCTTATCCAACCTGCCTTACTTAGATTCTCCTCACATCCTCCACGTAGTAGATGTAAGACTTCCTCCTCCTCCTCCTCCTCCATGAGCAGCATTTTCCGCTCAGGCTGCATCAAAAGCGGATCTAGACCAGACCCACAGGGGGGTGGGGAACAGCAGCAGCTTGTTGCAAGAGCTGCATTTCCCCCAAGTCTCTTCAGACACTTGTTCACATCAGCTCCTCCAAGTAATTACTCACGAGAGTGCCCCGAGTTTGGAGGGCAGAAGGGAAGCTCTGAGTGGAGCCTTTGAGGGGAAATTCTGGAGGAGAATTTGTGTTATTTCATGGTGTGGTTTCTGGAATCTGCCTTTGGGACACTCGAGGCAGGCAAATGAGGATTGTTGTTGTGCTAAATAAAAGTATTTTTCACTTGCTGTAGGCAAAGAAGTAATGAGTGTATCTGTATATCCCTGCAATTACTGACAAACACATCAATCAGTGCAAACCCTGGCAGGAGCACTGGGCAGCACTGACAAAGCTGTTGAGAAAAGCTGGTCTGTGCCACAGGGCCTCTGTAGGCCTTAGTGTTAAAATTATACTCTGTGATGAATGTCCAAGGTGAGAGGTGGCGACTCTTTATCTCTTGGCATCCCTTGGCTGTCCTGCTGGTGGGTGAAGGCAGTAGCCATGGTCCAAATAGCTGAAACTCTGGGAAAATTCAGCTCCCAGTCCAAGTCTTGTAAGTGCTACTTGGATTAAGAGGAACAATAAATAACCCCCTCAGTCTTACTCTTTGTTCAGGAGAGTTCAAGCTGCTGTTGCAGATGTGAACTGGGCTCTGAGGTTGATGTGTCGGGGTGTCCCTCAGTGCGCTGACCCATCCATGAGTCAAACTCACCCTCTGGGTGTTGGCACTTCTGGGGGGTTGTCTGTGTCTCTCACTCTTCAAAAGCAGCCCAGGATGGAACACTGCTCTGCCCAGTGCAAAGCTGAGTCATTACCAGTGCTACCAAAACCCCCTTGCACAGGAGGAACTGAAGGGCGAGAGGGAGGAGTTTTGTTACCCACCAACACCGAGGAGGAAGATGCCTGCAGGGGCCCCCAGCACTGGGTGTGCTGCCCAGACAGCTGACTGGTGACTCAGGGCTCTCTCATGCTGTTTCAGCTGAAGCAATGAAGCCCTGCAGAGCTTTATTTGCAAATAAAGCTGCTTTTTCATGACCAAGGATGAACTCATCCTGACTTTCAGCCTTTTACCTTCCTCCAGTCCAGTGGCTGGAAAAAAGGTGGTTTGGACTGTCTTTCAGGCTCTTAAAAAATAATCAGTGGTTTGATTGTCAAATGTCAGGTGTTGGTTCAGGAATTCTTGGTGTCACCTTTTCTGTGCTCCTGTCAAGTCAGGGCTACAGGGAGGTGGAACCAAGGGAACGTTGGCTAACTTTGAAACTTTTGCTTTTAAACATGTGCATGGTTAATTAAAGGAAATACGTTTTCCTTCTCCACCCTTGGAGTCCAAACACCTGCTGTGAGGCTGTAAAAGTTATGGGTTAAAAGCTCTTGTGCCTGGCTGTGTACATAAAAGTCAGAGGCTACAAGATCCAGCATTGTGTCAGGTGTTGGCCAGTGGATTTAGGCTGCACTCCTCTCGTGTTGTGCTCCTTGGAGACCCCAAGGTGCTGGATCAGAGGGGGAGGGCTCTTGCAGTTGTGCTTTTAGCTGTAGGAACAAGTGAAGGAAAAGTCCCAGAGGCCAACAAGGGATTTGGTGCTATCCCTTCCAAAATTGGAATGTGATAAAGTGGCTTCAAAATAATTGTTGGATTGCATGCTGTTACTGTAACTGTTTTCTTTAGGATACTGTTTCTCAGCTGGAGGGTCATTCCCAGATATTATCTGAAGCTGGATCGGGGCTGTTTGGATGGGAGCTTTTAAGATAAACAGGCTCACCTTTGTTTGACCTCTTCAGTTTAAAACTGTTCATAATAATACTCCTCTAAGTCATTCCTCACCCTTTTCAGACACTTAAAATACTGCAGCTGAACTCACAAGATCTAAATGAAACCAAAAGTTCTGTGTCTGTGCAGACGAACTGAAGACAGTCGTCTGCCCTGAGGAGACTGAAATGGGAGGGGGGAACCTTTCAGGGAGAAAGCTGCTGTAACAATTCTGGCTGGATTAAACACGTGGGGCTACACTAGAGGGTCTCAGGTGAGAGATCTTCCCAGCTCCAAGCAGGAATAACAGCCAGCATTGTCTCTGAGTTATCAGTGGACTTGTCATCTAAGTGATCCTTCCGTTGTACAACTCTCCTGAGTGAATAATTTCTCATGAAAGCAGTGTGAATGTTGTGTTGTAAACTTGGTTTTTCCCTCCAAATGTGCAATCTTTTTTTTTTCTTTTTAAAATAGAAGCTTTAAATAAGACTTCCCTGTGTCTAACCTGGCACCTAAATCAGTGTCAGCCTTCTCCAAAGAGCTGAGCAGCACCTGGAGCTCCCCACAAGGCTTGTGGCTGATCTGGGAAAGCTGTAGCGTAATTAACACTCTGAAAAATCATGTTGCAGGTTCATGTGCCTGAGGGCAGGGTTTTTTCTCGATTTTGTTTTTTTTTTTTTCTTCCCCACCCCTTCCAGTCAGTGTCTGGATGACCAACTCTTACGATTTTATTTTTACCCTCGACTTAATTCATGTTTCTCAGAGCTTCATCTCTGAAAGCCAGGCTGGACTTAGAGAACAGTGCAGAAAACCTGACCTTATGATTCAAGTGTGTTCTGACCCTATTAGCAAATACTGTATTGATTATTTAAAAACTCATTCAAGGGAAGAAAAATACCCCATGAGGGCACAACTCTTTAAAAACTGGCAAAGTTTGAAATATTTCTTTAGAAAGGAGTCATCTCTGAGGATGCCTAAACCAGCAGTTGTTATGGTGGTATCTGCATCTCTCTTGTTTTCTGACCCTGACCCAAAGTTGGGTTTCTTGCCTGTGCTTGCTGAAGGGCCAGTTATTATTTTATTTCTTGTGACAGAATAAAACTGATTTCATTGTAAGACCAGAGGAGCATTGGTTACTTGAATTTCCCCAGGCTGAGAGTCACAATATGATGCTTGATTCAAACTTGGCCCATGTTTATTTTTGCTTTGCTGTCACAGCTGAGCACTGATAAAGCTGAAACTCCCTAATGACAAACCTCCCCCCTGTGGTGCCACCCTGCACCCAAACCTGCCTCGGTTTGTCCAGCCCAAGCTCAGCCTTTCTCTCTGTTAGATGTGACTGAGTCACATCCTGTGAGCCACACGATGTGCCCCTCGTGCCGAGATCCAGCAGTACCAGGGGAGACCCAAATGTCCCAGCTCCGGGGCTGGCAATAATTGACCCCCAGGCCTTTCCAGAAGGCCAAGCATTAGCTGGCACTTCCCTGTGCTGCTGGTAGGACACTGATACCCGTGGCTTGGCTGCAGTGACACTGTCCCATCCTGTGGTGTTCAGAGTGAGCCTCCTCAGGGTGACAGGCAGCTGTGACACCTCTTGCTGTAGCGTCTCCAAAGCAACACGGCACCAACGACAACAAATGACAGCAACACAGAGCAGCAGCGGAGGAAAAACAATTGCGCCAGAAGGCTGAGGAGCTCCTCTGTCACGTGAGGAACTTTCAAAGCCGATAACAATCTCACCCGTGTGTGACCAGCAGGTGCCACTGCAGCCCCAGGAACAGGGACCGGCGCGGCCGTGACTGGAACTGCGGCACGGGGACATCTGGTGGCCTTCTCAGTCCTGCTCAGCTGATGGGAGCGTGGTGTACACCCCATATGAGGGGTGTGCGGGGCAAAGGCACCTCACAGACACATCTGCGGGATTCACTCGCAGGGCAGAGAACACTCTTCCTGTTTAGGACTCTCTGGAAAGTTCCTTTTTCCTGTCTGAGCCTCTTGCTCGCCCCTTTGGTGGAAGTGAATTGCTCGTGGTGTTTCTGCCCCCACATCAAGGTGTGTAACTCATATTTTCTTCCAGGTTGCTGTTGTTTTGGGCCCAGCAAGCACTGGAGGTTTCTGCCACCATGGGTGTGTGTGGCATCGTGTTCCAGATTTGATGAACACTACCTACTGCATGTTCATGGAACAGTGTGAGGGACCTGTATTGGCCTTACTTAGGTGTGAAGATGACATCTGGGAGAACAGGTCATGTGTTTTTATTTTTTTTTTTTTTTTTTTTTTTTTTTTTTTTTTTGTGGTTGTGTTTTTTTGGTGTTTTGTTTTGGGTTTTTTTTGTTTGTTTTTTTGTTTTTTTGGTAAGGAAAAGCAAGTGGTGGCAGCCATGCAGCTTCTTCTGTAGTTCTAACTCTTAGATGTATATAAATATGTACTTTTAACCCATCTGACTGAAGTCTGTCTGGAGCATTGTCTGCTTAAAAAGTGTCTCTTGTTACTCACACAAAACCTATCCCCATCAGAGGCCTTAAATTGCTGGGAGAAGACTCTGGGATTAGAACCAGTGCGGCTGGACTGGACAGATGGCAGTTGGTTGTGCTTAAGGTGTTCCTTCGTGCTTTGTCCTGCTGTGAACTCTTTGTTGGACCCTCATGGATCAAACCATGAGTGACTTTTACCTTGGCTGACACTGGCAAGGTGGGTTGTTGTTTGGGCTCAAAAATCCTGCAGCTCAAGCAGGGAAGGCCCCTCAGGACAGGTTGTCCAGAGAGGTTGTGGATACCCCATCCCTGGAGGTGTTCAAGGCCAGATTGGATGAGGTTTTGAGCAACCTGGGATAGTGGAAGGTGCCCCTACCCATGGCAGGGAGTGGAATAAGATGAGCTTTAAGGTCCCTTCCAACCCAAAGCTTTCTATGATTCTGATGGATCTTGAAAAAATCCTTTGTTTGTGGGTTCTTCTAACCAGATTACACTAATGTGGTTGTTTCTTGTAATTTAATTATCTCTGCACTCAATGAGAACAAGTTAATTAAAAATATCTTCTTTTGTTATCTGAAATTTATTAGATTTTCCTTCACGGCTTTTGTTTGCTCCCCTTGTCAGAGGCTGGTTTTGTTCAGCTGTGCTTCCTGTTGCACAACAACTCAATATAGCTGCCTTTATAGCTCTTCCCTGGAATTACCTCCAGGGATTTGCAAATGTAGGTCAGCAGTGGGAAAACACAAGTCCCACTCCTGTATTTGAGTTTGTTCCCAAGCGGGAAATCGGTTTTGCCTCCATGCCCTTAGCAGGTTGGATTGCTCTGATGTTGGAAGTGCAGGGAAACTGCTGGGCTTCTAAGCAGTGGTCCTGGTGGCCTGGGTTGGGAAGTTGGGTTTTGTTTATAATCAGAAAGGTTTTTATTTTAGAAAGCCCTTGGGAGATGAGCTTGACCTTGGGCTACAGGAATGCCAGGACTGAGCAGGGCTGGGCACAGTTTGTGTTTGGGTTGGTGAGAGTCAATCCGTGGGAGCTGCCTGACTCAGGGCTGACACACTTCCTCCTGGGTATGGATGCCACAGCACCTTGGTGGGAGGTGCTGCGTGCTCCCTGAGTCAGTAAATCCGAGGCACTGGATTTTTCCTGCTCATGAAGGATCACTTGGCTGCCTTGGTCAGAGCATGGCTCTCCTGACTAACCCTGACTCCAGCAAGCTCCCTCCCTGCAGTCCATGTTCATCCTGTGCTCTGCTTTCCTGCTAAAGTACTGCAGATCCATGGTGTTGGTCCAGGATAGCTGGTCCTTCTTTGAGCACAACCTTCCTGGGAAGATCCACATATTTTTTACACGGAGAACTTCAAGCTTTGCAGGTTCCCGAGGACCTTCTCAGCCTTGTGGGAGCGCTAAAAGTGTCTCCTCGTGTATCTGTTTCCCAGAGCGACTTCCTCGTGTCCCAGGGAATGCCAGGGAGTTCCTACCAGGAGAGGAGTGAACCATTTCCATTGTAAGTGGCAGGAGAGCCCCGTGCCAAGGCCAGTGTGACATGGGGGTGTTGCAGCACCTCGGTGCTGGAATGTTGTTTATGGGCAAAGGCTTTAGACGTGACTCGAGATGCTGGTGCTCAGGTCACACTCTGGAGCAGGGAGCTCTCCTTCCTGACCTTTACAGACCTGCAGGCCTTTCCTAGTTTTAGGAATGGCAGGCTCTGAATTGATGAGGATTGAAGAGCGAAAAAATGGGCAGAAACCAAAAATGGGAAGCTGTGCTCCCACAGCCCTGCACAGCTGTTTAGATCCACATCTACTGTAACTTCCCATCTTGGTGGCTCTGGGAGATGTCTTTTCCAGCAAGTTTCATGTGTTAATCAAGGAGATTTTAAACAAGAATGTCTTATGCATTGTATGTTATACTCTGCCAGCTCTGACTTCTGTTTGATCTGGAATTTTTTTGGGAATACCCAAGTATGAATGAAATGTCTGCCCTTTAAAGATGAGTAGAGAAGAAGGCTCCATCTCTAGGTGAATATTGCATAATCTTTACAAGTATCTTTTCTGTAAAGATTCTATATTGATAATATGTTTTTCAAGTTACTTCTCCCAGAAACCCAGGTCTGTGTTTATGGAAATTTTGTCTTTTTGAGTGGATGTCCCATCTTGTTTTGTGTATCACATAAGGGGCTCAGTTGGTTTTCAGCACAGAGATAAATGGGAGCTCTGATTTTAAATCTATTATTCCAAGTTTAATTCCAAAAGGGAAATCTTAGCTGCAAAGGAGGTGCCTACATGGAAAATGTAAACTGTAGAGCTTTAGCAATCTTAATTCTTCCCTGGAATGTCTCTGGAAATTAAGGTGATTGTCATACCAGTGTTTGAGATCTTCCAGGGTATCGTGATCATTCTTAGCACATTTTGGATGTTATTGTCACCATCCAGAACATGCTTCATCAGAGGTTTTAGAGGCTCCATGACATTCCTAGGATGAGATTGGAACAGTTAATAAACCTTTGGCAGCAACAGGAGTCTCATCTTAACCCACTTACTCACTCAATACCTGGAAAACTCCTCCAAGCTCTCAGATCCAGCGTTGCTTTTAAGTGGGTACCTGCAGTAACATTTGTAGCTCTGACACTGATTCCATGCTGTGCTTGACCTGCCCTCCCTTTTTAGGGGCCTGATCCCAAACCAATTTTGAAATAAGTGGGAAGCCTTCCACTGATGTTGTGCTCCGGAGCAGATCCTGTGCAGAGGAAGCGATAACGCAGTGGTGGGTCATGTGTCTTGTGTCTGCAGGGCTGGGGAGCTGATGTCATGTTTATTAGAAGCCAAGATCAGAGTTCACAGGCTCAGGAAATGTCTGCAGAGTTTAGGAATGGTTTGTAACTCCTATCCCAATGACAGGTTTATTTGGCACTTTTTGATAAGTGGCCTGTTTGAAATTTCCTCTCCAAGTAAGCAATTTGTAATTCCCACTTGAAAGGGCTACTGTGGGGGATGGTGCTGGGGCCATATTTGAAACCCATTTATGGTTACTAACGTCCTGGCATCTGTCATCCAGGACTCCTGGGCCTTTATTGTTTTGCTCTGTCCAAAATGACTTCTTTATATAGAAACTGGAAAGCTCTCTTTGTGTCCCGAGTGCCAACAAAAATATTTACGGTCCCTTAAAACATATAAATAGAATTGGTGACTAAGCTGAGGGATCATTAGAAATAGTTCCTCTGTCAAATACTTGGAGTGCTTAAAGAATTGGGATTGTTCAGCCTTGAGCAGAGAAGGCTTTGGGGTGACCCAATTGGAGCTTTCCAGTACCTGAAGGGAGCCCACCAGAAACACGGAGAGAGACCTTTTACAAGGGCCTGGAGTGACAGGACAGGGGGAATGGATTCAGACTGGAGGGGAGTAGGTTTGGATTAGATATTGGGAAAAGGTTCTTCCCTGTGAGGATGATGAGGCCCTGGCACAGGTTGCCCAGAGAAGCTGTGGTTGCCCCATCCCTGGAAGTGTCCAAGGCCACCTGGATGGGGCTCTGAGCAACCTGGGATAGTGGGAGATGTCCCTGCCCATGGCAGGGGGTTGAAACTGGATGATATTTAAGGTCCCTTCCAAGCCCAAACCCTTCTATGATTCTACATCCAGGAAACAAAGTTTACTGGGAGAGGCTGCAGCGTTTCTTAAACTGGCTTGTGTGTTTGGGAAGAGCAAACAAATAGAACTCAAGGGATCTGATAAAGTGAATTTGAGCCCAAAATTTGTTCTGTCTTTCTAAATATGTTGGATAATAACCTTGTGAGTTTTGAAAGAATTATCAAGCTCTGCTGATGGGAAAGACTTGTCATTGTGTGCTTTTATAGTACTTAGATCCTAGAACTAACTAGAATTCTAACAATGCTTATTTTTAATGATAATTGGGATTTATGAGCTTTTTTATGATTGTGCAACTACCCCTCTGAGGCAAAGAAGGAGCATGAGGAACGCAGGACAGGTGCCTGCCAAGGGTGAAAATGGTGAATTTACCTTTGGCTGTTTTTCTTCTGTCTTCAGAACCAAGCTGGTGCATCAGACTAAACTTGGGTTTCAACTACACTGGTTTTTGGTTTAGGGAAGTGTCACCAAACCCTAAGCTGTTGGGTAGTTATCGGAGTTCCTGGGACAGACAGGTCAAGTAAAGGCCTGTAGGCCTCTTTTGGAACTGGAATACTCTGAAAACCTATTCTTTAGTACATGTGCAACCCTTGGAAATAATTCCTAGTCTCCCATGTCCTTTGTGTGCCCTTAAAAGCCCCTCAACTCCTTTTTGGGGTAAGGTTGGGTGGGCAAACAACGCCTTCACTGGTCTGATGCTTCCACAATCTAAATAGATGGAAGAGGCCTGATTTGCTTGGGACAAGCAGTGATGTTGAGGCGGATCTGGATTCCATTCTGTGCTGCTGCCCCGTTCCCTGGGGTTGGGAGTCACACAGGCTGATCTTGAATCACATTTATGTCTTGTCATTAAAGGTTTAGGCATCAAATACCCCCGACCTGTGGCCTCCTCCAAGGTGAACCAACCAAGCTTATCCAAACGGCACTTTATCCTGGTGCTGATTTTGGTCTGTCCTGGGCTTCCCGTTCAGGCCATTCCGTGACGCGTTGCTGATGTCTCAGCATCCCGGGCAAGGCGCTGCGGTTCAGCCTTACAAGTCGAGTCTGGTTCCTGCCAGCAGAGGACAGCGTTGTTCAATAAATTCCTCTAGGAGCCCGTCTGTTGGGATTGGCCGTGGCTCTGCAGCCCGATGGTTTATCGAGTTCTGATGTGCTCGGACAGTTTGTTACTCGTACAAAGCCGGTTTTTGTTAAAGAGTGAAAACTTCTGAGACCTTAGAGGACAAACTGCAGCTGAATTATCACCCAGGTCCTGGAAGCAGAGAGCTTTTTGTTGTGCCAGTTCTCAGCCAAGAAAGCACTGAAATTAAGGAGGGATTTAAAACTGAGGGCTTTGAGAAAAGTGAATTTTTGAGTACCTTGTATGAGGGTGAATCTTGATGGCTGCAGTGTCCAGTCAAGTGCCTTCTGTAGGAGGCGGGCCCCAAAATTTAGAGGAGCCTTGAAGGGCACAAATATCTTGTTTGCCAAAACCGACCCAAAAAATTGCACTCACCTCTGTGGGCAAAAATACAAATTTAGCAATGTTTTATTTTACCTGAGGTTTCACCTCAGTTTTGCAGAATTATTTACTGAATAAAAGTAATGTGAAAGCTAAATATTTGGTGCTTGATAAATGCTTCCATTGTTTACTGTAGTAGAAAATCCATTAATTCACTATTAATTCTGGAAGTTAAGGTGGAAGGGAAGGTTTTAAACTGGTTTGAGTTGTGGTGTTTTCTGGCTTCTGAGACTGTGTTGGGCCAACAGGGAGGATTCAGCTTTTTGGTAGCAACACAATGAACATCCTCTTTGTCCTGCTTCTCCTTCAGCAATTCCAATGCCCAAACCCAAATTTCTCTGTTGTAATGCCTTTTTTGTTTGTTTGTTTGTTTGTTTTTGTTATTATTTGCTTGGAACCTGAGTGTTGGAGATAGGTCTTTAAGCAGAAAAATATGAGGCTAAAAATTAAAAAAACCCCTAAATCTCCTTTCACAGGGAAAAGCAAATCACAGGCTTACAAGGAGAGACGTGATGAGCTTCATCTTTGCAGCTGCCCTTCCCCACTCCCCATCCTGCAGAAGTTCAAAGAGGTCTGCAAAACCTCAGGTTCCACAAAATGTGACCATCCCTAATGATAAGGTTTAAGTCTTAACACTGCATAGAGCAATGGGAATTGTGAGGAGGAAGGGCCTCTCCTTTGGCTGAACAACCCCTTTTCAATAAAAACAGCAAAACTGAAACTAGTCTTAGGAAATGTGAAAGTCTCAGGAGTCTCAGCGTCCCCTGAAGTAATTTCTTCCACTTCTGGGTAGTCAGCTTCCTATTTATCCAGCACCACTGTCCCATCTGTGGGACAGAGAATTCCAGGCTGGTCTGTGTGGCCTCCTCAGCTGAACCTCAGGGAAAAAGTGACGTGTTCCCTGGCACTGCTCCTTCAGGTTCGGTTTGACACTCGCACAAACCTGGCAGTGGCCGAGGAAGAAAAAGGGCAGTCAGGAGTACCAAAACCAAAGAGTCGACAGCTGTGCTGGTTTTAGGGTGGAAGCCACTGGCTTTGGGACCTTTGGAACAGATGGCAGGGCTGGTGTGGCACCTCTCCCTTGGGCAGAGCCCCAGCCAAAGCCAGTAGGTCTCAGCTGATCAGGGACAGGCTTTGAGAGAATGAAATGTGTCTTACAGTTCAGTGACTGAGAAGAATTAAAACTCTTAAGACTGATTTACTGAATGAATTTTGTGTCACAGAGACTGGGTTTTCTCCTTCCTTGCATGGTGAAGAAGGGAGAGGGCAAGAAGTTTTTGAAATCCCGGTGTCCTCGAGCTTTCCTGGCTGAGTGGCCAAAGGCACGGGATGGCTCTTGCTCCCAGGAATTGGTGTGTCCTCCCTGTTCACTGGAAAGGGATAGGAGGCACCTGGGGACCTGATGGCGCTGAAGAGACTGGTTTATAAATGACCAGTGGGCACTTACACCCCTAACTGAGCAAACACCAACTCCATCACATTTTGGATGTATAAAACCAGCTGGAGTGGGCATGATAGAGGAAAAGTATTTGTTCCTTCCCTGTTCCTAAAGCTGAGTCTTTACCCCAAGGTAGTGACCTTTAATTTAAACATTCATTTGCTTAATAATTTTATTTAGCTTTGCCTTGCAGGCCTGTCCAGTCTCTTTCAGTGTGGGACTCACAGTCCTGCTCTCCCACCTCCCTGCTGGCAGCACGGACATTTTAAACATCTCAGCTTTCCCCTGACTTCCCCAGCTGCCCCTGCTGCCAGCCATCCACATCTGGCAGTTGTCAGTGACAATTCATGGCATCCCAGACCTCTGGCCATCCACAAACACAGTGCTGTGCTAGGGCTCTGTCCCCTTGTGTGCCTTGGCTTGTGGGACACATCCCTTGGGATCTGAGCCCGTGGGTCCAGGTGCAGAAAGCACCAAGTCCCCTTCTTTTGTCTTAAACTGATTTTTATTTGAGATATGAGATAAATCGTATGCCAAATGGAAGTTTAACAGTAACATTCTCATGGGTTTGAATTCTTTCTCATAAATTAGCTTTAGTAAGTTAGAAATTTTGAAGCTGGGTCCTTCAAAGGGCAGAAGGAAAAGCTTCGAGCGGGGCCTGACCTGAGTGACTTGTTCTCAGAGTGAAGGACCATTTGTAGTTCCCACCAGCTCAGTGAAGGGTTTGGAGGGCCCAGAGCTGGTGAGAATTGGGCTGGGATTTGTCTCCAGTCCATCCAAGGCTTTTAAGCACATTTACCTTTAATCCTGTGAGCGATGCTGTGTGATGGCCAGGTGTAAATTAAGAAGGTGTTGCTGGAGTTTTTCAAATGAGCCTGTCCCTGGGCTATGCACAGGTGACATTTTGTGCTCTTGTGCAACCATTGTGCCTCAGAGGATCTGATTTTGGAGCTCACTGCTCATGCAGACAATAAGTCTTGCACATCCACGTGTCTGTGCAAAGGTAAGACAGACAGAGGTGGCTTTGTGCCACTTTGGCATCTTCAGCTGAAAATCAGCCCCTTCACATGAACTGGTTTATGGAGTGACTCGAAGCAGCTCCATCCCTGGCCTTGCTCAGCTTCAGCCTTCTGGACAAACCTTTTCTGCTGGGATTGTCTTTGCTTTTCATTTATACCAGCAGGTATAACATCCTTGCTCTTGTTCTTCCCTGCAGCACACCAGGGTTGGTTTGGTGCTAGTGCATGTGTGCAGCTAGAACTGCATGTCTGACGGGGATGTGTGTGTGTGTGCATGTGTCAGATTTGGAGAAATTATTGGAAGCAGCTGTGGGTGGAAGGGAAACAAAGCCACGGCTCTGTGAGCCAAACAATTAACATAGGAGTGGAACGCTGCAGTTACATCAGTCTTCCTTTAAAATGCCTGAATTTCTCCCTTATTCCCAAAAGTCCATTATTAATTCTCCTGGCATGTAACGCAGCAAAATGACTGCGTTTATGAACTTGACTACTTCTTTTAACAAGTTCCAATAACTGCTTCCTAAACCTTGTGTTTTTATATCAATTACATACAGTAAGCATTGAAATCAACCAAAGAGAACTGCTGAGGCCAAGAAGGGTTATTTATGTTAAACGGGGATTGCCAACTGCCAAAAGTAAAATGTGGATATAATTTTATAACACCATTTTATAATTAAAGTCATAAGTGAGGTTTCCTGCTATTGTTTAAAAATGTGTCACTGTAAATTTAAATCAAGGATGAAGGCACAGAAGGGGCTACTAAAGAACATATCAATACAACAAAGATGGTACGGGGAACATGTCTGTTGCAAAAGGGAAACATGTGCTAACAATTTCAGTGAAATAATTATATTTATTGCATATAGATTCTGTTTTAGGGACTATAACCACTTAGGAACTGTTTTCATTCATGTCAGATTGAGGTTAATTTGTTGTTACTGTATGTCTATAGATAGATTTTACTGTCAGAGAAATTTAATATGTTGGTTTTATGATAAGACAGCCTTCTAGCCAGACCAGATTTTTTTTTTTTAAAGGCCAAGAAATCTAGAAGAAGTTAATAATTTTTCCTGATATTTACATGTCCACAGCATTTTTGAGTTAACATTGAAAGAAAAGAAAATAAGGAAAATAAATAAAGAAGAAAATCAGGAAAATAAACCCTTGTCAAATAAGTTCCCAGATTCAGAAAAATATTTAAGCACACATTTAATTTGAACAATTTCGATGGGATGTTGATTTTAACAGGAGTTAAGCACATGCCTAAGGACTTCTATGGGATTATTTTATCAGTTGTGGCCTGAGGTTGAAGAAGAAATACTTTCCAATTGTCCAAGTGCCCAGGAGTAATAACAGCCCTTTGTTTTCCTTTGCTCACTGTCTGAATACACAGCTCTGCTCCTCCGCTGTCAAAGCTCTTCCGAAGGTTCAGGGTGGTTGCCAAAGCTCCCCTTTTCCCCAGAAAGCCGTCAGGTACCTGGAGGAGCAAGAGGAGATGCTGGGGGCTGGAAGCCACACCTGGAATCCAGTAAATGGTCAGCCTAAACCTCCCTGACAGGGTCTAGAAATCTGTGAGAGGTGATTTCACAGTCTCTCCAAGTAACACTTAACTTTGAAACGTCTTTTTGACCTCTCAGCTGCTTTTCTTTTGTTTTTAAAATTTAGCCCTTCACTCTTGCCCTGTCCTTGGGGGAAGGAGAGAACAAACAATTTTCTCCCCACCCTTTCCCTCTCCTTACTCTCTAAATCTGATTTTTTAAAGCCAGTTATCTTGTACTTTGTTGTGTTCCATGTATCCAAGGAATTAGTGTCTGGTTTTGTCCTAGGGATTATACTGTGGTCTGTATACTGAGCTAAATGTCCCTAAACTGTTCCCTCACTTTTAAAATTCAGCTTTCTGGTCTCCTGGAGTTCCATACATGTTTTCAGTGAGCACTCCACAGGCAACCAGGAGTGGCTCAGAGTCCTGCATTTGTCTTCCTGAGTGCCCTGGAGTTATCATGTGTGGCTGATCTGGGTATATTTAACTATTCCAAATATTTTTAACATGTTTTTTTTCCCCCGTAGTCTGGACTGTGCACTTACTCCATCGTTATTAAGCTCAGCTTTGAGTATCTGATCTCAGTTAACCTCCTGTAAAAACTGAAGCAGGAAAGGCCATGTTTAAGCCTTCTAGATGTTATCAATAATCAGGAAAAGCATCACAGGTGCCCTCTCCTGTTAAGCAGTTTACTGTCAACAGCCTGAGAAGGCAAACATGGAAATGTCTTGGAGCATTCAGAGGAAAAGACTCTGCTACTGGGAGGGGAGGGGGTTCGTGCTGCCAGAAAGCTCAAATATTTGTGGATTCCTCAACGTGGGAGCAGATGAGCGAGCTGAAATCGCAGCCTCGAGCAGCAGCAGGAAACATTTTGTTGTGCTGTTTGCCTGGGTGCTCTCTGCTGACAGAGAAACTGCCCATTTGTGTGTAGGGAGAGTCAGGGAGGATCCCTGGGAGCTGGACAGAGCTGCTCAGCGTGGTCTGCATTGCACCCTTGCTGCAGATGCCGCCTGCAGGAGAGCGTGCACACGGAATGGTTTGTCCTAATTGACTCCAGTCGGTGTCACCAAGACATTTCTAATCCTCGTCCCTGAAGTTAACGTGTTAAAAAGAACACAAAGCTTCTCTCTTCACAAGCATCTTTTCTTGCATAGGTTCCCAAGGATTTTGGGAAACAAGAAAATGCAGGTAGCAATGTTTAAACTGAACTAGAAGAGGGAGTGTAAGGTCAGTCCAGAGTTGGGTAGTGAAGAGGATGTGGAATTTGGTGGATCTACTGCTCATATAACCAAAAGGATAATTGTAATTGCTGCAAATTTGTGTTTGCAGCCCAGGCAGCTGTGACTGGGTCTGAGACCTTCAGCAGGTCTGCTGCTAAACAGGCCTCTCCAGGCTCTGCTGGGGAGAGCCTACATGGGAACTCTTCAGAATTAGAAACAAAAATTATCTTCTTTCTCTGCCCAGAGGTCACTGCTGATGCATTTTCTGGATTTCAGAATGAGTGTAAGACCATTATCACTCTGCTTGTGCCCAACATCCCTCTGGGATGGGACACAGGCATAACCTAAATCTGGCTTCAAAGTGGTCAAGCCTCCAAAATCACTCCAAATAATGTGTTGGCCAGTTGTATGTTTTGACAGCACTGGTGAGAAACACTGGGAATTTTACACCTGCTTGGCCATGTACAGGAAGTATTTGTGTTCCCCATCCTTGTTACAGCGAAGCACCAGGGAGTCTCTAAAGCTTTGGTGACTTTAAAGCTTCTTTCCATGACTTGCATGAGGTAGGAAGTCTCAGTTGCTTGGGAAATGAGGAGATAGAGCACAAAGAAACTAGTTGGAGTAGGAACAGTGTGCCAGAGCAAAACACTGATGCTGGATTTCAGCAGCTCAGTTATTTTCTGTAGATTTTTAATCTTTCTTTAAAAATCGACCTTAAGAGCTGCTTCAGGAGCATTCCAGAGGATACATGGCAGTTTGGAGTGTCTCTCCCTGTCCAGAAATTGTATCCTGGATCCAAGTACACCGTAGCCAGTATTGATTAATCAGCATTTTATAGTAAAACCCTGTCTAACAAGAATAAACCATGAGTTCCTGTTTGTTACAGGAGGTCAGTGTTGCTCTGAAAGCTCTTCTCTTGCTCCCTGACTGACCCCTGGAGCTCTGACCTACAAGCTGGTGAATAACTCCTACTCCCCTGGGGCTGCTGGATATTCTAATCCAGTTGTCACAGCTTTCCTCAGCAGCTCGTACAACTCTCCCCTGGGTCTTGTGAGATTGGTGGCAAAACTGCGAGGTGATGTGGAGCTGGAATTAAGGAAAGCTTTCCCAGAAAGCTCCTCGGAAACTTGCCTGGTTTTCATGGGTCATTAGAAACTTTAAACTCCTGCCATGGCTGTTGAAAGATTGGCTTAACTCAGTGGAGTCTTCGGAGTGAAAATCTCATCAGGCCAAATTGGTGGTTCCACTGAGAATCCAGAATGTTCCCAGTTTCAAACAGCTTTTGCTCAGAGATCCCTTTGATTCATTTGGAGCTGACACAGTAGAGCTGGGGAGCAAACATGAGACAAAACACTTCAGTGATCTACAAAGTAAAACCACCAAGTTTGGTGGAGTTATCGTCAGAGCTGCATTGAAAACTAGACGGTGTTTTTTGAAAGGAGCGGGGAAATGTGACACTAAGGTCTGCAAAATTGCCTGGCTGGGATTGCCACAGTCAGGAGCTCAAACCCTGCAAACTTCACCAACTGCTCAGTCTCATCAGAGAACTCAGACTGTCCTTTATTCCATTATTCCATGTACACCCTCCTTGCTGCACCCTATTAGGAAATACCCGATGGAGTAGTCCTTGTCTTGGGAGGCTGAGTGGGCACAGGAGAGATTTCCAAGTCAACTTGAGGGGACTTTGTTACCCAAACTTTATTGCAAATCATTTGTAATTCTAAGCTGCTTGGAAAATCTTAGTTGTCTGATAACATCCAATAGATAAAAATGAGAGTGGTCTGAGAAAACAGGGGATCAAAATGGACTTCAGCTACAAACAGACCTCCTCAGGCATTCCCTTTGGATTCTCCCTTCCAAACTGTGCCTGCAGTGCTCTTAGTGCTGGAATTTTAATTTAGTCACAGTCTTGTGAAGGTTTCTCATGGATTCTGACACTGGTAGTTATTTCTAACACGGTGCTATTTTGATTTTGCTGGTTTGGTGCCCATGTGGTCCTTTATTTTTCCTTCTCCAGAAGAAAATTTTCTGTGGACAAAGCCCGTTTTCCAGCTTGCTGCACCCCAACAGACACATTTGGAAAGCTGTTTTGCTCTGGCAGTGATTCTTACCCACGGGATGGTGGCACTTGGCTTCAGTTTGCTTCCTTTTGTCCCAGAATTGTCTGCTGTCACCCCTTCCTTGATATCACCAGGACACAGCCCTCAAATCTGTATGAAACGAACCCAATTTCCTCGGAGATGTTCACGTGCTGCACTGATTTCAACTTAATCAAAACAGATGTTTCCCAAATGCATCAAGCAGGATGTAGAAAATTTGGCTATTTAATGCAGATTCAAAGGCAAATTCCTCCCAACCACCACGGAAAGCAGGGCTCTTTGCTGAGCACTGTGGGCCCAGGCTCTGCCTTTTAAGTGCCCCTTGCTGCTTCTGCACACTCCTGTCTCCTCCTGCAGGCTTATTTAGAGCTTAGTTATACCCAGGCTCCACAGAGAGTTGGCCAAACCTTGATCTTGGGGACATAATTAATAGAATTTTGCCAATTCCTTAATTAGATGCAGCATCAGTTCCTTTGTAGGAGCAAGGCACTTTAACATATATTTCGTCTTCTATTTTGGAAGCTGGGCTCTTAAATTCAGGCATTTTGCACAAAGGAATGACACAAATGGAATTCAACTGAGGAGTTCACGTCAGTGTTTGTGGGTTCTTGGAATCTGTGTTTGATCAGACCCATTTGTAACCCTGAAATTTACTACAAATAAGAACCGAAAAAGAGTTGTGTCTTTGTCTGGTGCAAGCACTGAGGTAAAAGAAAGCCCCACATCTGTTTGTGTGGATACCTGGCATTAAAGGAGGTGAATAAATCCCATTTATGCAAGAACATTTAGTTAGTCTGAACCCCTCTCCTAAAGTCTCTCCTATGTGTGCTGAGGGATCAGGTAGAGCAGAGTTTAAGTGGAAGAAAAAAGTCTTGGTGCTTCAGTGTATTTCACACCTGATCTGCAGTTCTGCTTTTTCATTGATCTTTATTGCAGTTTAATGATTCTGAGTAGAATTTGATCTCCATCAGCATTAAAAAAAAAGAAACAAGGAAAACTGAGGAGCTTGGGATTTCTGGTTTGGAGAATGGAGACTCCACAACCTCTTTGGACAACCTATCCCGGTGTTTGATCTTTCTCACAACAAAAAAAAGGTGTTTTTCCTATGGTCAGATGAAGTTTCCTGTGTTTCAGTTCGTGCCTTTTGCCTTTTGAGCTGTCACAGGGCTCCAGTGGGAAGACTCTGGCTCCCTCTTCATTCTCTCCCAACAGATCCAGTGATAGGATCTCCCTGACCTCTCATTTTCCAGGCTGAGCAGTGCTAGTTCTCCCTGTCTCTCCTCGAGTGAAAGATGCTGCAGTCCCTTAATCATCTTTGTGTCCCTTCACTGGGCTCCCAGCAGCAAATCCACGAGGTTTCCATGTGCTGGGGAGCCCAGAACTGGGTGGGAATGTTCCTGAGGAGTCTTTTATGCTGTTCCCCTTCCATTACAGTGAAGTTCTCTTGTCCCCAGTCTTCATTTGCATGGATCCAACATTCTTCACTTTCTGTTCAAAGCTGCATTGCTTTGGGACACCATTAAAAGCTTGGCACTGCTGAGCAGGCTTTTCCTTTCTTTCCTACCGGCCAAATTGTAGGAGCTTTTGGAAGAACAGACCATGAAATGTGATATATTTTTCTATTGCTGTGTTCTACAAAAAACATTGCTCTAAGTGGTGTGACAGTAATTCAACATTTATTAGGATCTGTGAGGAATTTCTCTTAGCCGTGATAAAGGGGCAAAACTACTTATGGAATCCCTTTGGCCTGGAGGGAAGGACTTGGGCATTTGGCACAGGAGGGATTCAGGTCAGGTTTTTGTACAGATACAGTGGAATCAAATCTACCCCAGGAGTGGCCCTGGGCGTTGCCTCCCCAGGTACTGATGGCAGGGCAGTTGTTCACTTAAATCCTTCCGGAGCCGTGGCCTGAAGTGTCCCAAGAGCTGAATGTAGGAACTGGGAATGGATATAGGGAATGGGCAGGGATGTTCCAGAGCTTTATCCTCTGCACTGCACTTCTTGGCTGTCTGTCCCTGCTTGAGTGATAGAACAGTTCAGGTTGGGAGGGATCTCTGGAGCTCGTCTGGTCCAACCTTTAACCTCGTCTTTGTGGAGGAAGGAAAATCACTTGTTTAAACTTCCAGGGATAACCACTTGCAGTTGTTTAGCTCCATGTGCCTCCAGGCACCCACATTTAAATGTTTAATGTGCACACTTGCTGTATCAGTTCCTTAATGGCAAATTAAGGACTAAATGAATGGATTCCAAACCAAACACAAACCAGACCAGACACACATCCAACCAAGCATCTCCAATGCCTGTATAATCCAGACCACATTTATGAATAAATGGATATGTTCTCTTTGGTGATTTTGATAATATGTTGTACTGAGTAGCAAATTCTAATTAGGGCCCTTTGATACTCTGTAGCTGGGGGAGAAAACAACCTTCCCCTGGCGTTTCTGTATGTTTTGTTTTCCGGTTTGGAGCTCAGAATCCCAAAGGAGCGTCTGTTTTCTTTGTGGAATCATCTACATTTTGTGAATTTGCGGTTGGGAAAACTGAAATGCAGTCAAGGAATAGTCTCATATTTAACTGGGCAGTTCCATATGAGCACAAACTGGTTTTAACTTTGGATTTCTTAATATCTTTTTTATAAATTCTGTGAACCTGGTGAGGATTTTTACGGTACTGACTGACCAGCAGACTGGAGGCCAGGAAGTTGTTCTCTGTCTTGTGTAGCAGGGGGGTTTATAATTACATTAGAAGGTTAAATTATGAAAAGAAATAAATTCAAGGATTAAAAAAAAAAAAACATATAAGCCACACTTTTATACAAGGTGCCTTTGGAATGTCTTTTGGAGTATCTTTGTGATCAGCTGCTGCTCTATGGTGAAGTTGAGGAGGTATTAAGAGCCCAAATCAACTTTCCTATTTGTGTGCGAAAAAAGAATACTAAGGATGATTTTAATACAAATGAAGTCCATTTTGAAGGTCCATCGTGCTCCACGCTATGGGCTGCAAAGCTCCCGGGCAGGATTGGCTCTCCCATCGCTGTCTGGGGCAGTGACCTTGCACCTTCTGCTGAGGAACCTGCGGTGGGTCGTGCTCAGGTCTGGCTGACTCTCTGAGCTTGGGGCTGCTCCAGGGTGTCACTTTGTGTCTCCGTGTGTGTCGTGGAATCCAAACTCAGAGGCCGGAGTGAGGCAGTAGGTGGCACTGCAGCCTCTCTGTTCCTTAGGTAACTTCGCACAGTAATTCCCCCTTGCCAGCTCGCCCTGAACAAGCGCCCGTGTTTCCAAAAATAACAAGGCTGTTTCCAAGTTTTCTTGAAATATATGCAGGGCTGGTTAGTCATTCATAATCGCTTCTTTGCAAACACCGGCGATATTTCACATCAGAGCAGCACGTCAGAAACGGGAGTTTTGCAGGAATTCCCAATATTGTGGAAAGGAGTCCCTGAAATGGTTCTTCCTGGCACCGGGATGGTGATCTACCTACGTCAGGGGCTGAGCTGCTGCAGGTTCCCTGCTCTGCCCCCTGAGCCCTTCCCGGGGTTACAGCCTGTGGGAATGTTTGTCCAGAGGGAGAGGATGGGGACAGGATTGCTGGGACACTGTTCCTGTTGTCTGGAGGATCCTGGGTCAGCTGGAGTTGTCCTGCTGCCTTCTGCTCAGCCAACCCCTCCTAAATGAGGGGAGATGGGGGGAAGGAATGGCTCTTGGGAATGGAGGGATTTTGCTAATTCTGTGTGTGAAATCACAACTGGGCCATTTTGACCAGGAGTGCAAGGTTTGATTACACAAAGGTGCCTAAGCCAGGACAAGTGTATGGATGAATGAGGGAAAAAGCTTCCACAGGTTCTTCAGAGTGAATGCTGTGGAAGACAGGGAGCAAGATAGCCAGGCTGGATGGGGCACTGAGCAACCTGGTTTGTGCAATGTGTCTCTGCCCACGGCAGGGGGTTGGAACCAGGTGATCTCCAAGGTCCCTTCCAACCCACCCCATTCTGTGATTCTGTATCATTCTCTATTCTACATCTGCGAGCTCGGTGTGGGACTGACCTGCAGTGCCTCAGCTTGTGTCAGAGGACAGCCCTGAGCAGAGGTTGCTGCACATTCCTACCCTGCCTGCCCCAGTGCCTTTGCTCAGGCCCTGCAGACTGGAGCACTTCCTGTGCTGAAAACTTCTGTCCAAACATGTCGTGGTTTGGGTTTCCTGCTACTGAGATGTGTCTGCTGGAGCCTCCCCCGTGACAAGTTTACACTAAATCTTCCCATGGCTTTGAACTTTGTCCTCTCTTCCTCTCTCCCTTCTCCTCCAACCTGTCCCTCCTGCCCACCGTATCTCGGGTCTTGCATCACAGACTCCATGTTCCATCTGTTATCCAGGGAAGTATAAAGCACCTGCTTTTGGCAGGTGATTAAAAGCAGGTAGTAATAAAGGAATTAATGGGACTTGGGAATATGCAAAGAGGACTCTGAGCTACTCGCTACCTGAAGTGGTGTAAATAAAAACGTGGACTATTTCAGCTGCCTTCACTGCCGCAAATGGGATTGCCATTTTTAATTTGATTTCTCAGCCAGATCTTGTTCGTGAAGACTTGGGCTATTTTTCTTTGCCATCCAAGAACTTGTGGTGTGAAGGAAGAACAATAAGTAAAGATGGGAGCAGCCCAGGAAAACTACAGCCTAAGACAGAGCAATGTGCATGGTTTTCGTTTTCCCTGCTGAAAAAGCAAGTATTTGATTAGGTTTCTCTTTGTTTAGACTCTGCATTGAGAGATCAGCCTAAGAAAGCCTGAATCAATTAGAAAACAAAGAAATGTTGTCAAAAGGCTGTATAATGAGTTTCAGTTTGAAGAGACCCGGTCCCAGTGGATTGCTTTGAGCCTGGATCTGGGGGGGCACAGCCCCTACCCCTCAGGTGCTTGTCTGGGCTCCCTGCCCTCACTGCATTGTCAGTGGAGAGCTGGGGGCTTCATCCTCAGAGGAACACTGGCTCTCGAGAAGAACATCTCCTACTCCTGTGGGAATGTTTCCTGGTGGAGGGTTGAGATTTAGGTGCAAAACCAGCCCCGTACTCACTAAGCGAGAGACAAAAGTCAGCTCCCCCCTGGCTGTGCTTTGGCAGGGAATTAAATTCCTGCAACTGGATTTGGCACATGTGGTTAAAGCATCTCTGCAAAGGCCGCTGTATCCTGCAGTGCATGTTCCAGCCCCTCCAGTGAGCGTTCCCTGTTAGGCTGTAGTGTAAATACAGCTGCTGTCAGGGCTCAATGCTGCCTGTCACATCACTGGTACTGTAAAACTACAGTCGTCACACGTGACGGGGATGGGCCCTTTCCCCCCTGTGTGTCCACCTTCTCTTTCTTTCCCCCCCTCTCAGAAAGGAAAAAAAAAAAAAAGAAAGAAGAATTTGGGTGGTCTTAAGCCCATATTCATATAATTCTAAAGCCCAGGAGTCAGTCCAACCAGGAGGCCCTGGGAACCTTTTTATTCCACAGCTGTGCTGTCACAAAGGCATTGCCTTCCTTGAACTTACAGCTGAAGGCACTTTAAATAGAGGTTTCAGGAACTTCTTGAAATTGGTATTTATTTCTTGACTTTTGTCATGAAAATGCTTGTTTGGCAAAGGCAAGAGATACCCAGAGCTGTGCTGAGCTGGTGGCTGCTGTTCCAAAAGGTGGCCCATGATCCGGGCTGGGAGCATCTTTGATTCACTGAAATGAATTTTGGGAAGTGTGGAAAAGAAGGAGCAATGTGAGAATGTTGGGTCAGTGATGCTGAGGCAGTGCAGGCTCTGGATATACGTTGTAATTAGTTTACTTTCTCTTGTCTGAGGTTACAGTCTGGGGTCAGTTAAAACAGGGGGGGAAAAAAAAAATCAGTCCTTTCTAATGCTCTGCTTTTAAAAACACACCAGAACTTTTGCACTTCTTTAAAGGCCAAGCTGAAACTGAAGGGTTTTGGGTTTTTTAGGAAGTTTATATAAAAACTTATATATTCCACATATAAAGAGTTTGTTCAGCGTGTGTATTGAAAAAACCTCACGTTGTAGGGATTATCCCTAGGAAAAACACTGGAAGCCTGGGAGATTGGAAATAATGTTGTCCTGAAAGAAATCCTCTGGACATGGTAATATGAGCAATTGCAGAATCTAAATAATCTTAACTCTGCATAACAGGTGACTCTTTAGTGTGACTTCCATCAAAACCTTGGCTTATGATGTTCTCTCCCAACCATCTCTCTCCATCCTCCTGCAGATCAGTGCCCACCCCAAGGCAGAGCTCAGCAGGCAGCCAGTGGTTCCACAATCCTGCCTTTATTTGCCGTGCAATGAGCATGGAATTTTCTTTTCATTACTCCATCATTCATGACCTGGCATGGTGGCTCCAAGAATCACATAACCTTATCCTGCACCCACCTTGGCATGAACGGTTTAAATCAACATCCCTGCTGGGGGAAATGGTTGTTTGGGAAACGGGGAGCATCCAGTAGCAGCGTGTGCTGGTATGTTTTTCCTGCTGAGTCTCTCCATGGATTCAGATCCCTGTCTAAATACAGGTCCCTAACACAAGCCAGGCTGTTTTGGTGGGGTGGGCAGTGGGTTTGGGTCACTCCATCAGGGGCTGCAGTACCAGCCCTCTGTTGTGCTGGGGATTTCTGCAGAGACAGCTCTGGGCTCAACATACACACTGGTACCTCAACCACAAAAATGAGATTTCATTCAGACTGGGATAAAAGCTCAGTTTTTAGTGGGAATGAGGTTCCTGAATATACAGGAAGCTGGGCTTTAATCTCTGTCTCAAACCTGGAGCTGCTTATTGTCTTACTGCACTGTAAGACACTGGGAGGCTACAAGGAGTGAGGCTGTGAGAGAGACAACGTTCATGGTGCAGTGGTTCGGAAGTTTGGAAGAATAGTAATATTATAATTATTATTTTACTTTATTTTTGGTACGGGAGAAACAGCATTTGCAAGGCTAGTCTTGTGGAGAAGTCAGTATGCACAAGGCATTCTATTTTGGGATATTGAGATGATAAAGATGCTTAGGATGTCTAGTGAAGTGTCAGTGTGTGACACTGGCAACTGCTGTTTGCAAGATGAGGATAATAAAGATAACTGTCTTTTGGGTCCATCTGTCTTGGAATTTGCCTGATAAAGCTCTATCACCTCTCTTACATCGGGCAGTAACATTGATAGCGGTAAAATTTGGTTTTCAAACCTTTGCCCACCAGCAACACTGTGAGGAAAATGGATCATTTTGATCATCCTAAATGCAATTTGTTGAGTTCTTTCCAAGCACATAATCCTGATACAATGCAAGGATTTCTGTTGGGGCGTTTTTCAATTCAGACAGAACAAAAGCACAGACCACTTGGAGGTTGAATTATCACTTGCAGCTGCACTGATAAAAGAGCAAACACTAAATGCCTCTACAGTTGTGAATGCTTTAGAGGCAGTGAAGTTTCTCTAAAGCAGCTGCTTTCTCCACTGTTATCTGGTCTCTTGTGGAGAGCAGTATCTCCTCCTTCCTGGGGCATTCCTGCATCTGTCTTATGCACATAACACGGGCATGGATCATCCCCGGGGACAGCAGCAGGTTAGGGCCTGGGATCTGTTCCCAGAGAGATGTCCTGCTATTAGCATCAGGCTCCAGCTTCTGCTCAGGGGTATTCAAATCAAATTATCTCTTGGGATTTGTTGTTTTGTGCGGGGTTATGGGATTTCACTCTCTTTGTTCTCAATAGTAAATACAGAATAGATCTTTGCATAGGAAGGATACTTGTGAAAGAAGAGTCAAATGCACGGAAACTGGGCAACTTCCCTGCTTTCAGTGGTATTTGAGACATGTCAAGCAGTGTTTCTGGGATCCACCTGGAGTCTTGGCCCGAAATCCATCAGGATTTTTTTTTGTATTGATCAATATTTTTTTTTCCTTTTTTTTCTTTTTCCCCCCTGTGGCCACCACACTGATGGAGATAAAACCTGTGTGAACAAAACCTCCTGGACTCTCTGCAGTGAAGATCTTGATGTTCAGAGGGAGTCAGAAGAGAGAGGACTCCTCAGCAATCTGGGATGTGGTGCTTTCCTACAAGAAGCAGTGGGATCTGTGCTCCTGCTCCGCTCCCATTCCTTCTCACCTCGCTGCTGACAGTCGCTATCTCAGCCTGGAGGTGAGCCAACACCAGGGCCACTTTGTGAGTCAAGTGTCAGGACATGGCATGGGCTGATACGGCCTGAAATCTTCCCGGGCCCTTAGAGATAACAAAGCCAGGTGCTCCTGAGAGCCAGAGTTCAATTCCCATCACCTCCTGCCAGCCCCGGAATCTCGGAAGGGTGAGCGGAGAGGCTGCGCGTGTTGACAGCTCAGAGGAGGGGTTTGCTCTGAACATTGACTTTCTGAGGAGTGGGAGAAGGTTGGCTGCATCCACACACTTGCTGCAGACTGTTCCTACATGTGTAGCTGCTTTGAAGGGCCCACTTCTCTGCTATCTGGGCACTGTAACCGATAGTGGTCACAGAGAGTGAGGACCCGGAGCCAGGCTCCCTCAGGATAGAAATCCCAGTTGGGCACCGGTGGGACCCTGGGCTGGGATAAACACAACACCACGGAGGGGTTAATTAGCATTTAGAGCTCTCATTAGCACCCTCCACACTCCAAAGCCCTCCTCAAAGCAGTGCTGGTCTGTCGTGTCTTAAATTTGTTATGTCTAATCAGCTATTGACAGAAAAACCAACGATGAAATGGCCAACATTATTGTTACAGTAGGTAAAACAAACAGTTGCTCCCCTGGGTCATTTGCTGAAAAATAAGACTCAGTTCAGCTCAAACTGTTTGCAGCCAACCTCATCCAACTCACCAAACAATCTGAACCAAACTTTCCCACCCTGGAAGGAAGAGTGAAGTCAAAATTGTCACTTCAGCAGGTTTTATGTGAAGCGTTCAGGCTTTGTTTTGAAATGGGGTTCTGAGATCAGGTTCAATTACACTTAATAATAAAATAAAATTCTGAAAGTAAAGAAGTAGAAAAACCCACTTGCCATTTGTGAACATGAAGGGACATTTCTGTCAGTCTGAAATGCCTTTTCCCCCACGTTCACTTTTCAACAAGCAAACAGAAACATTTTGGTTTCAGAGTGACCCTGAGCAAATAGAATGAGCAACCTGGAGAAATACTCCTTAGATCATTCCCTGCTCCAGGCTGTGGCAGATCAGGCCTGTGTGCTGATGCCAAGGAATGAGGCTTTGTGGGGAGCTCCCTTTGTGCTGAAGGAGCAAAGTTATCCAACCCCAACTCCACTAAATCCCCCCAGGGCTCCAACCCCTTGTCCAGCAGTGCTGGGACAAGGCTTTGGTGATGCCTTCTCTTCATCTCCCATTTGTTTATATCTTGCATGAGGGACTGAGGGTGTCCCCAGCACTGTTATCAGACAATGCCACCGAGTGGGATAAATGAGGGGAGGTGGAAGAGAGGAACATTTCCAGCCCATCCCACGGCAGAAATTCATCTCAGTGAGAATGAGGCCTGAGAGACGCATAGAAAAATAACTTAGGATGTGTTTAGTTAAAATAAGACCAGATCTCAGCACTTTGGCCAAGTAGAGTGGAGGAATCAGATCCTGAGTGCACATCTGCAGCCAGGAATATTTTGGACACGGACCTGTTAAGTGATCAAATGCGTGTCATGTGTGGAACCTTGTTTAAATCCGAATGTTAATCCCACTCAGAAGATTTACAGAAACTGTTTGGTTCTTAATACCTCCTCTGAAGATATATCTCTACAATCCAAGTGTGTTTATTGCTCAATAATAAACAGTGTCGACAGGAAACTCATCCAGGGTAAACACGATCCTTATGTTTTACTTCTGCCTTTTCATACCAGGTCAATGCCCTGCTACAACTTTCTTCTCCAAATTCTTATTAATTCAGTTGAAATGTGTCCTCAGTGTCATCAAAGGGGAGAAAAAGCTTAATTTAGTGCTATGGTTTTTACAGGTAAATAAGTCTGTAGAAACACCTTCTGTAATTATTATTGTTGTTATTATCTCCAGTTTAATTCCACTGCTACAAATAGTTCTTGAACAGACTGTTTTCTTCTGATATGTTAAGCACGATGCTCACCAGAGTGAGATAAAACCAGCTCAGTAAAGTCAGATAAAATTAAGTATTGTCGGTATATCTTGTTCACATCTCCTCTTCAAAACACTTGTGATGAAAGACAACCTTCTTGCTACATCATAAATGACACTTTGCTTGCTTTTTCATTAAAAATAGAGATGTTAATCTTCTGGGATTTTTGATATTTTTGTTCTGCCTCTTTTTGTCCTTTATTGATACTGGATGCAATAGAACAAGGGTGCTAAGAAGTTGCAGAAGATGAAAGACAGTCTAGGAAACTTTAAAAAAATGCACAACTGAAACCCCCAAAACAAAATAGGGAAAAGCTGAAATAGAAAACCAGGAAAGATACAATCAGCAACAGTGATGTTAGACATGATTTGAAACAATGAGAAAGGACAAAAAAGTAACATCCTTCCATGTTTTTGAAAATAGTAAATGTTTTATGTTAACATTTAACTTTTATAACAAATGTTTTGTGAATATTTTAAACCAAAAATTAATTCCAATGTGGAATGAAAATTGCTTCAGAATCCCAAACCTCTATCTAGAATATTTGTATACCATAGAATTCCAACACCTTTTAGTCAGGACTTGGAAAATCAGTGTGTAGCTGGGAGCTTGTCTTGCCCTTTTGTGCCTTTTTATTATTAACCAAAATGCTTTTCTTTGCAGCCTTATACATTCTGTAGACTCTGGGGATGAAACTAGACTCATTTCCACCGGGTCCTGCTGGAATTCTTTGAACCCTGAAGAACAGCAATGTAAGTTGTAGGAACCATTTGATACAATCCATAACTCAAGACCTTCATTTATATTTAATTTTCTTGTATCTCGGTGCTTTGAGGAACAGAAGATTCCTGACTTTTTTGTTTAGGAAAAAAAGGGGTTTCATGAGAAAGAATTCAAGTCCTGTGCCCTGAACCTGCTTTGGGATGGGCACCCAAGCACAGCAATTGAAGATGATGAGAGATTTGTTTCAGGAAGATCCTTACTGATTTGCATTATTATTATTTTAGCATAACCCCCCCCGATTGGTTGGGAACATCAAAGAAACTTCCTTTTGGTCATCTCTAATGAATCAGGATCCTTTCAGCTGCAGACTGGTGGGTTTAGGGTGACACTGAAGCTACAGAGGTCGGGAATATGGGTTTTGGTGGCTCCATCTTTTTCCTATTTCCAAGGAAGGGCTGTCTATGAATTTTTGCCCTTCCCTTATTTGCTCACCTGCCAATAAATGCAGCACTAAATCATCACAGCTCTTAAATGTTTAAAGGCAGAGTAAATGTTATACTAATCTGGTGTGGGGCAGCTGGGGAATTGCCAGTTCTTTCCCAAGGCATGGAATGTGCACAGCTCTGGAATCCTGGGATCTGCCACACAATTATTGTCATCAGCAGCTCCTATGTGGGAGCTTAGGGCCAGGGGGAGGGTACAGCTCCTTTAGTTTCCCTGGGTTCGTGACATAAGGGTGTATGTTTGGAAGTGCTTGTTTATTTGTGTACTCACCTGTACCTGCTGAATTAATGCGTGGGACTGGGAGGGTCACACAGGACACGAGCAACACCCTCCTGCAGCAAGGTTTGCTTCTGCAGCTCTGCATCTTCCCAGTTTCTTTCCTGCCCTGTGAGAAACTCTGGGGATCGTGTCTCTGTCTGATCCTGCCTTTTTAGACATCATTAGGGGTGGCATTCCCAGGAGGGAATGATTCCTTTTGCTCCTTCTCCTCCCACAGTCCTTTTCCGTCCTGGCACCCCTTGGGCATGGCCCAGGCATCTCCCAGTTCTCTGCTGTCAGCCCCAGAGTGTTCAGCACAGGTGGTCTTTCCTTTGAAGAAATAAAGAATTCCTTCTTGTGGATCATGGCTGTGAAATAAGGATATTAAGTGCTGGCCGTGGCATTTTCCAACCCCAACCCATTGCTTCCAGCACCAGCTGTGGCATCCCATGGAAGGAGAGCTGTGCACTGGTCTTTAGGGATTTGCAAAAGAAATAGAAAGGTTTTTTAATTTACTGTGTAGTCTGTACCACTCTCACCTTGTTTATTTTAGTTTTCAGTGTGTAGTTGTAAGGTTTTTGAATTGTTGAAACAATTATCTGCTGGTCCCCTTTAACATACTTGCTGTTGCTTTGCACCAGAGGGGCTAAATATCATTACCTCACACTACTACATATTTTTTTTCCCACATGAAATGCTAAAAACATTTCTACAAAAAAGGGGCCTGGGAACACTTACAGGCATTTATTATTCAAATCTATTTTTAACCAACTAATACCTTCCTACCAGAAAAAAAAAAAAAAAAAAAAGGAAAAAAGCCCCACTTAACTTTTTGAAGGAACTTTGTTTTTTCCATTGTGTACTGAACTTCTGCTGGGAAAAGCTGTGACAGGTTCTGGACAGCCAACCATACAATTAACTGATTCCTTGAGCTATCTGAGGGGAGTGCAGTTCCCAGCATCTCCTCAGATAAATGGTTTATAACTGAGAGTGAGCTGGTTCAAACTGAGAGTGTTTTTCAGGGGATCTGAGTTCTGACCCATTTCTGCTGCTCTGGTGGGTGAGTTTATCAGTGTGAATGTTCTCTGGCAGTTAAACGAGTTGAAGGTGTCCTCACTGAGACTCTGGAGTGCTTCCAGAAGTGGTGAAGCTGCAAAGCCTCTCATCCTCCTGTGTGAAACCCCGGGAATTGTGGGGAATTGTACTGGAGCTCTGAGCGCTGAGCTCAGGCCTGGCTTTGGTAAAGTCGGTGGCGTCATTCCCGTTGACTCCAACAGAGCCAGAATTTCACCCTTTATTTTTATAACTCCTCCAGGGGACCTTTGGGGTGGAGAGGGAGTCAAGGATGGCTTTACTGCTGGTGAGAGGAACCTGGCCCATTCCAAAGGGATGTGAGGGTAGGCCGTGGAGTCAAGTTACTTGCTGATGGGGCTCTCTGCAGAAGGTTATCAGAGGGAATGGCTTGAGGAAGACAGGGCAGCCAGAGGTGGTGGTGGCATATTCAGAACATGTAGGTGATAAGAAGGAAAAAAGGGGGTTATCAAACACAAAATAACAGAGAACCTATAATGGCCTAAATAGGAGCAGAAACCTGGAGTGGGTGTAACACTGGATTAGCTGTGTCCTTGAAAAGCTACTTTAAAAGTGGAAGGAAAACATGAAATAAGTGAGTGCAGATAAAACTGTGGCACAGACTGGGTGCTGCTGGGAGGGGTGCAGGTCGTGCTGTGGAGCCACTGTGCTTGGTAGCTAGAAACACCGGAGCTGAAACTCCCAAAATACTGAATTAGGTGGAAATCCTCGATCCACTCTGGGATTCCTTACCCTTGCCAGGCAGTGCAATGTGCGGATCTCAGTATGAAGCCTTTTTTATTCCCTGAAATCCAAGACTGGCCTATGCAAACATATAAATGGGATTAATGAATGCAGCTCATTACCGGCTCTTGATTGAGACCACACATGCTGCTAATCAATCACTCTGGAGTGCTAATGGCTGTGGGTGAGTGACCCCTAACCCAGCTTTGATGGCCATCTTGTCGGGGACACTGAGCAGAGGGCTCTGGACAGCATCCACGGCTCCGGAAAGCGGCACAGGGAGCCCTGGCCGCATGCACGTGTTGACTGGAGGAGTGATCTACGCTCTGAGGGACAAATTGCCTCCACACTCAGCTCTTTCTTCCCCTGGGGAGAGAAGACCAGCTTGGGTCGTGCCAAGGAGGTTTGGATGAGGCGGCCCTGGGAAGGGAGAGCCGGGAATTGCGCAAAGGAGGGGGTGTCAGTGGGAAAGTCCAGCTGGGTTTCCCTCGGCAGCAGGGGCTACCGGAGGTGTTGGTGAATTCCTTCAGATGGCAGTTCCCTGGAGTCACACTGAGGAAGGATGGCAGAGGAGAGCACTGGGAGCTCTGTCCCTGTTTCCCCAGGGTGCCTGTGTGTGTGTCTGGGGCAGCTGCTTGTTGGGGAGTGCTGAGAGGGGCCACGGCTCTGTCAGGCTTTGCAGCCACACTGTCTCCATCTTCAGTCAATTTTTTAGGAGCATGGCACAATTTCCATGTTGTCCTGACACTGTGTGTCCCACTTACTTACATTAACACTAGAAAATATCTCTTTCCTTTGGACTGGGTAAATCCCTGTGACTGGTTTCAATGGGCTGTAACAAAAATGAGCAGATGGAATATTTTTTGCAATCTCAGGCAAAAATCTAAGATTATCTCATTAAGATAATTTAGAGAGCCCCTGATCTGAAGCAGGATAGTGCTGGCCTCTGAGAAAAGAACTGTGGGGAAAGATTTGCCATGGAAGCCTGTGATGGACTCTCATCCAGGGAATGAGGTTGTACAGTGGCTGATGCAGGGGACGCTGGCCTTGCTTCTCAGCTGAGGTTCCCTTAACCCTGACTTCTGTGCTGGTCAATTCTGCAGTAGCTGAGGGTGAGGCACATTTCCCCTACTCCCTCCACGCCAGCCCCAAAATATAGAGCCTTTTGTTAGGACTGAAAATTACAAATTCAAGTGGTTCATTTTTGAATAGCGAGAGAAATTAAAGCCAGCTGGGCCTGGGGTGGCTGAGACGAGTCAGGTTCCCGAAGCATTTGTATTCATGGCTCACAGTGGGGCTTTGGAGGGTCCTCTGAGCACAGGTTTGCTGCTCTGCAGGAGGTTGGGTGCAGGGGGTGACAGCCAGGAGGGGGTTGTAGCAGTTGCCACTTGGCTGCTGAGGTGTTGGTGTCGTTTGGTCGTGTCACTCACCCCGGAGTTCAGGGCAACTCCGCTCACCTGACACCGGTACAGAAATTCAGACTGCTGTGTCCCCAAACCCTGCTGCTCTTCCAGCGAGCTTTCCACCTTGTCTACCTTCCTCAGCTCTCTCTCCCAGCCCTGGATGTTCTCCCAGAGGTGTCTATACTGTTGATTCACTGCATCCCAAATCCAGGGGCTGGGTATGTTGGTTCACCGGTTAAAATGCTGCTGGGAATGGTCAGACCTGGTGTAGATTATGGACTAGAAGGGCTGGGAGATGGATTTTGATAGCCCTGCTCGTGTTCAATGGTATGAAATCATTTTGGAAGGTGGAGGTTGTGACTGTAATAGAGAGAGTCAAGAGGGTGATTGATGGAAGAACTGCTCTGTCTGAATATTGGCAATTCTCCCTTCGGTCTCTCCTGTGATAGTTTGACATTTTGGCTCAGTTTTAGCCCATCAAGAGATGTCCAAAAGGGGCTCGTGTGTTTGAGGCAGCACAGATTGTGTTCTCCTGATTAGGGCAGGGCAGGAACTGGTGTGCCTGCAGACAATTAAGGAGCAGCACAGAGCGTGCAGTGCAGAAAAGGCTATTCCCAAAACAACCCCATTCCTTACATCTCGTGGATCTTGGGCCTTTGATATTGCTTTGGCTATCTCTTGCTGTGGGTTTCCTTCAGCAGCAGGCTTGGATGTTCAGTTTTGACAAGCAGCCAGACGTTTTCAGTTCCCTCAGAAAGGTCACTGAGAGTTGGGCTGGATTATCTCCCTGCAAATCTCCTGACTCTGGGTCTTCTCAGGAGGTTTCCTCTTCTGCAGGTTTTCCCTTGGCCAGTTGGAACTGTTACCAGCTGCCTTTGTTTCACCACTCCTGGACCCGGCCCAGCCATGGGAACAGGCGTGCATGTGCTGCAGAAATCTGTGATTGTGGTGTGTTATCCATGCAGTGAGAAAAACAATTGTCATTGGCCAGTTTTATGGGTTCAGTCACTTTTCTAGCAGTTGCAAACTGCAAAAGGTGCTTCATAGGAAGAAAATTTCAGCATCTATTAAGGGACAAAAAGTGGGGCAGGTTGTTCACAGTCTGCTGGTTAAAGAGTTAAAAAATGCGAGAAAAGCAAAGAAAATACCCTAAACTCAAACCCCAGACCTGCCTGAGAATCTTGCCTTAAAATAACATCAGCTGGCAAGAGACTTCAAAGCAAATGAAAAGTACAATCAGCAGCTTGAAGATCACCATTTGCATTATGCACTGGTGGCCTTGTCGAGTAGATATTGTGGTTTAATCAATCAGGAATATGATAACTGAATATATGAAGGGCAGAAGGTCAAGGCACAGGCTGGAAGGTGAGCTTTATGTGTGATATTTTTTTAATTGTGAGCAGGATAAAAGAGGAAAAAGCTTTAAACCAGTGAAATTGTCAGCAATATCTTGGTTTATACCTGGAATGAGAATGTAAGTTGGGGATCAGAGAAGGCTTCACTGAACACTCCTCTTGAAATAACCTTGCAAAGATCAGTGTGCAAGATTTTGATGAGGTTCTGCTGCTGCCTTGGTTTTTTGTGATGATTGTACGTTTTTGTAGTTGCAGATATCACTGGAAAAGGTGCAATGGAATCAGGCAAAAACCTGAAAAATATTACCAGCTCCTGGCTTGGGTGACAGATTTAAGTGGAAATTTTCAGGAAAAAAAAAATCAGATTTAGTTATGATAATAGTTTTGCAAATATATGTGAATTTTGCCAAATTGTTCTATGAAAAAGCAATAAATAATGAAATCACCCAAATCAGGTAGGTCTCAAAATCTAACAGTTCAGGGGGTTTGTGTTTCAAAACTGGGTGTTTAAAACACTTCAAAATTGAAATAAATAATCCCTTCAGATCGAGTCGATGTTTAGTTTGGACACGAATTAGGTTGTTACCACTTTCTACCTTGTTAGAATTCCTGAAAGACGTTTGGGTTGGGCAGATCCAGACTGGTGCTCTCTGGTTTTTGGAGGCTGCAAAGGCAAAATCCGTTGTTTACACAGTTCAGCTCCTGAACCTGATCCTGGCCTTGCTCAAGACAACAGAAATCCTGCATCCGACATGAGGTGCTGGAAATCGTCTGGGATTTTTCTTCCACAAGAGGCAATATTTTGAATAAGTGGGCCATCTTCCCTGTTGCCAGCAGGCAGGGCCATGAAGTGGAATGCCAGCACTTGCAGCTTTTGGGAATGTCCTCTCTTTGTTTCACCGGGTCAGCGAATCCTTATCTGGCTCCATGGTTCCTATGTGTGCTGTGATCCTCACCAGTGTTTCCCATTCCCGAAGATCAGTGCTCATGGTGTCCCAAGTGCTCAGGGATATGTGTTTGTGTCCCTTAGCTGGGGACCAGCCAGCAGACACTTGAATTTGCAGGGACAACCCTTTTGGGATTGCAGGTTCATAAACCCCTTCTGCCTCCATCCCAGTCTCTGCCATGCTGCTTGGAGGGGCTGCTGGGTCCTTCTGGGAGCGGTGAAATCCCACAGGGAGCAATCCTGGGTACCTGCAATTTCTGCCTTACTTGTCTTGCCAGTGAATGCCATTAAGACCTTTTTATGGAACAAGTTTAATTAATTCCCTGGAATTTAACGGGCACGCTGCAGTAGCCTGTCACCCATTTACAGCGCTGGGTCTGAATGCACACAGCCCTTTTAAAAGATGAGAGCTGGCTTTGCTAGATCAAGTTGTCATTAGGTTTAACTAGGTCTTTAATTAGAACCAGATGGATGAATTATTTTAATCACTGCTATATATCTTAACAGTAGTTTGTACATTGACACAAAGTTGAGAACATCAAACAGAAATTAAACGCTGCGGCAGGAAAGCTGCCAACCTCTAAGGGAAGCAGTTGATCAGAACCTGTCATCTTGAAAGGCTCAAGGAATGCAAAACAAACAGTCAGGATTAGGATACTAAATATGGCTTATCAGCCCCGCTCTCTTCTCTGATAATTCATCTGTATCATTTATTTTAATACTTTGCTGTGCATATCTCAGACTCTGTAATTAGAGAGCTCCAGGTATTTGCTCCTTCCTGCCTTTGAAATCCTTCGCTTTGAGGCTCTTCAGAGAGGACGATGCGATTATTACCCGGTATTTGATGCACGGTACAAAAGGATTTCCACTCAGGGCTGTCCCTTTGAGTGCAGCAACGGGCTGGGGTTCCCACTGGCACCCTCTGGGATTCCTGCCTTTCTCAGCAGGCTGGGGGACACTGAGGAGAGGCTTTGCAGGCATCTTCACTCCTGGATTTGTGGTACCCCAGGGCTGTGCTGGGGTCCATCGTCCCACCCAGTTCTGCCGGTCCCTGGCTCAGGCGCTGCCTGAGATTTCTGCATCTCCCCACTCGCTGCAAGGAAGGAATTAGGAAGGGAGTTCAGGAAGTCTCAGCACTGTCACCTTGTGAATAAAGCCTCCAAAGGGAGTAGAATTAAACTGACACCGAGTGATTTTGTCAGAAACACCCAGGGTGATTTTGTCTGTTTGATGTCTGATTACACAGCAATTGCTTTCTAATTACGGTGTTGATTTGAATGAGATTATTGTGCTCTTGATCAAATGCAAGTGCTGTGATAAACCCCACTGCATTTGTCTGTTTTCTTGCCAAGTAATGATGATGTATTAAGTAGGATTATATTATCTTTTAAGAATGTGTTGCATTTATCAGTTATGGTCTTACTATGGCCTTTATTGTTTGAAATAGTGATCAGGTATCTGTGAAAATTAGTGAAGTTGTAAGATTCCAGTTTCTTTTTCTCTTGATTCAGAATTATCTTACTCTGATAAATAAAAGCAATAATTTATGTCAAGCAATATTTTATCTGTAAGAAGAGCCCTTGACTGCAATGTGCTTTTTGCTTGTTTAGAAATCTTTCTCTTCAGCCAGAGCCAAATAATCTTTGCTTTAGGTTCCCACAAACATTTTCCCCCTGGAAACTTAGGAAGTTTTAAAAATGTTAGCACTCAGGAGCTTCATTACCTGCTCCATAATAGATTTCCTCCAAGACACTGGATGAATCTGTGACAGTTCCAAAGGATATTCCAGGGACCTATAAATACCTTTTGGATCTGCTGGCCAGACTCTGTGCTTAACTTCCCAGATTGGATAAGTTCGTGAGGTGATCAGGCAGGTGGGAATCATATCTAAGATAGACAAAATGCTGTTTTTACTTCACTGCCTTGCTGTTTCCAAGCTTTTCCAGTGGCAGTGGTGGCTGCAGGGGTGTTTGGAAGGGCTGACACGGGGTGAGAGGAGGGTGGAACACCCAGGCAGAATGACCAGTGTGAACCAGCAGATGTCAGGGTACTTATCTGAAAATTCATCTCCTAATGGACAGGTTAAAAGAGCCCAGAGCTGAGCATGCAGCAACGTGCAGGTCTGACAACTAACTCTTGACAGCCCAGAGGAACTTCCCAGTGGAACGCCTGCCTTTCCAAAGGGGGTTGCAAATGCTTTCTTTCACCCAGTCCTCTTTGTCTGCTCTTGTAGTTTGTCCGCCTCTGAAAGCAGAGCAGGCTCAGAGTTCCTTGCTTAACACACCAGAACACTGAAGCAAATGTCAGCAGAGTGGGTGTCTGAAAAGCAGAGGAGCCATCAATCAGCTGTTACCTGCTGCCTCCCAGAAACCAGCAGCAGAGGTGGGCAGAAATTGGCATTTCCAAGAGTGATGTGAGTTGGGAGCAGCCTCTGTGTGTCCCCAGGCCCACCCCTGTGCTCAGGAGGGGCCACTTGCACCATTTGGTCTTTTTAGTGATGAGTCACAGTAAAGAGTCAAAGTTTATGTACCTTTAAACCTGATGTTTTATGTATGTAAAAAGAAAGGGAATGAAAAGGTCAGAAAAACCCCACTTTGATCCAGGAATGATGAAATATTCTTGATCAAAGTAGAATATCATTGACATTCTTCAACTGAGACACTTCATTAGAATCTGTCTGACAATAAAAAGCATCTACCTGTGGTACCGTGGCCTCGAATTAGAAGTGGTGCCAGCTGTGGTGCTTCGTTTTTCCTGCTGGGCCATTGCTTCCTGAGTCATATGTCTGAAGATGTTCCTTCTTTCCTCATGCCTTGCAATCACAGGATGCTATTTTTCTGCAGTTAAATGTCTTCCCTTGCCAGTCTCTTGTACTTTGATCTTTCCTGACTCTTCTTAGCTCCACAGTCTCCTTGCTGTGTGTGTATCCTTGGGGAATCAAGGAGATCACCTTGACATGATGATTGTTTGAGAGGGAGGTTTCTGTTCAAAGCCAGAGGCTCTCACAGTCCATCCCTGCACCTTCTGTTAGGAAATTGTGGATGGAAAGTGTGTGGAGGAGCGAGCCCTTCGTCTTTCCTGGGAAGGTGGATGTTTCAGTGCTCCTTGTGCCCACATTGTACCTCCAGCAGCAGGGAGTGCCTGGCTTAGACTGCTTGTGCCAGGGAGAAGGATGGAAATGGATCAGGTGCAGAGATTTTCCAGGTCAGACTTGGGAGGTAGTTCCATTTGTGATGGTGTTGATGCCACTGCTAAAGAAAAGCAGCCTTGAGATTCCCTGTTTTCACAGGCATTTATCCTTGTGCTGGATAAGAGCTTGTGGAATCACACACAGGGAGAAGGAAAGCCTTCGTGTCCTTTATGGTAGTGCTTATGGATGGTGGTCAGTGTGTTGTAGGGCTCTGTGTTTGCTCAGCCTGTGCATTTACACCTCCAGGCCTCAGTGTGCCTGTTGGATGATGATGATGATGATGATGGCGGTGATGGCCTCCTTATGTCTTCATCCCCATCCTGCTTTTCACTGTTCCTGGAGCTGCCTGCATTTCCACTCTCAGGTGCATTAAGGCAGCAGGACAAAGGAGCTCCTCCTGTGAGCTGGGCCAAAAAAAGAAAGTCAAATAAAACCTCCATTCATGGGCTGAAGGCCGATGAAAGGCGGAGAGGGAGGATGACACAAAGCTGACAGCTGTGGCACACGTCTCCTCTCTGAGCCAGCAAAGCTGACAAGTAGATTGCTCGGGACAGGCACTTACAGGTTACCCTGTCAGCTACTTGAATGCCTTGTCTTTTATCTGCCACCTTCCTAGGAAAGAACAGAGGGAGCCTGTGCCCATCTGATGAGCTGGTTCCTACTGGCACATCATCAGCTTTAGCAGCACATGAGCACAACACAGTCCAAAAGCTCCTCTTGGGTTACTGAAATCTCTCCCCTCTCTTGTCTTGCGTGTGTGAGGACACGTACCTGAGGCAGCTGTTCGCCCTTCAAAAGTCCTATTCATGGAAGCAAAATTCTTCCTCCTGTCCGAATCGGTCCTTTTTTAGTCTCAGAGAGCCCCTCTCCATCAGCCACTGCAGCGCAGAGTGGCTCTGTCTGTGGGGGGGAACTCCTGCAGAGCCCGGAGCTCGTTGGGCTGGCTGTGATTTCAGGCCTTTTGCCTGTTCCTGGTGCAGCAGTGTGGGCTCAGGGGGAAGCATGGGACCTCCTCACAAAATGCATCCTTGGTTAAAACCAAACAGGATTTGCCCAAACAACACAAATCCTAGCATTCCCTAACTTCAGTGGTTCATGTTGCCATCTCAGACGTTGGCTTAAGATGAGATGTGTGTTGGGGGTGACATAGACACCCTACAATTTCATTTCAAACTATGACTGTCTTCTTTTGTAACTCAGCCATGCTGAAATCTCCACAGAAAGAACATCCCTTTTTTTTTTTTTTTTTTTTTTTTTGCACAGTTTGAAGTTATTTGTGACCGTGACCATGGTAGTTATGTGACCTGGCAGCACATTCACTACCCTTACTTACAGAACTGATTTAATGCTCTCTCTGAAAAATTCAGCCAGAGATCAGTGTAAAATGTGGAAATGATCAGCCTCAACAGTTGCAGCTGTTCCAGCCATACCCTGACCAAGGATGTGCCAGGTAACGTTACCTGTTGTTACCTTTCACATTAAAGTGCTACCTAGAACTGATGTAAATCAGGATTTTAGCTGCATCACAGAGCTGAGTCCCTGTTGACTCTCAGAAGTTACAGAAGTTAACGAAAATAAATGCCAAGCAGTGAGTCTTTCAGGGAATGTAGCAAACTCTCTAACACATCATCCTCTCCTCCTTTTCTTCCCTAGAACTGTGCAGCCAGTGTTTATAGAAGGCTAAACAGGCTGTGTGGTACAAGGGCTTAAAGATTAATTAGGAAACAATTATGATACACTTTGAAGAGGAGAAGGGCTGACTGTGATTATGATAGAGATACACTTGTGGGCCATGGGCCATTCAGAGCATTACCAGTAATTAAAGCTCTGTTCTCTGCTGCTTCAGTAACTCTTTTAATTACCTCGTATAAATGTGTGTATCTGTGGTATCATCAAGCCATTTCCCTGAGCACACAGGTTTTGTTGTTGTAGATGGAGGTGATTGCATACAATGTGTTTTGTGGTTGCTCACGAGATGGATTGAGCTGCCTACACCCCCATTGCTATAAATCAATGTCCCTGCAGGCCCAGGGAGCTGATTCACACAAGGGAAAGCTGAATTCCATAGGGTTTTCTGGATGTTGGGATCTTCTGTTGACAGTCAGTGCAGTGTGGTCAGGCCAAGAGACTGTGCCCCTTTCCCAGAAAGGAAAAGGCCCTTCTTTTCCTTGAGATCTCAGTCCTGGGTGCTTTCCTGGTGTCATACTGATGATGAATAACATTTCCTGACTAAAATATTCCAAAGCAAAGCAGGGAGTCTGTGTCTCAGGAAGTTTTGGGTCCAACTCTGTCCCTTGAATTGTCCTACCTGAGCAACCCATTCACAGCCCAGGAAAACTGATTTGTGTTTGAAATGCTTTGGAATGCTCTGGTTCATCCTGGTAAACAGTGAGCCAAAGCTGTGCTCCATGAGGAAAACAACGTGTAGGCACGAGGTAAAGCAGGGAAAGTGGAGTTCTGTTGGAAAGTCGAGGCTCCTGCTGGCAGGACACCCCTCTGAGCAGCCTGGCTTTGCTGCTCAGGCTCTGTGGGGTGGGTGCAAACTGTCTGAGGAGAGAAAAGCAAGATTCATTCATTGAAGCATTTAGGGGAAAAATGTGAATCCCTGCCAAGGGGCAAGAATTTAGATGACCTTGGCTGAAATAGGAATATATTGTTCCCTTTCAATAGGGAACAGGAACAAGGAGCTGTGCTCGCTCCAATGTCAGGAAAAAAATGTTTGTGTTCGGTACATTGGAGAAATGTCCAGAAATAGTTCACCTTAGTGAAAATATTACTTCTGGAATATTACCAAGGTCAGCAAGACCCTGACTTATCAATTCTGTTAATGTTCACATAAATTCAAGCTGTCAAACTCTAACTTGTCCAGCTGAGATATTATGAAAGACTCTCATCTGTGTCTCCCTTCTCTGTATTTCTTTCCTTTTTGCCCACTTCCATCCTTCTCACATTGCAGTTTAGAGGTGCAGCCTGTGGCACGGCAGCACTTTGAGGCTTTAGATTTTCTAGGATTTAAATGAGGCAGAAAAGGGAGATTCTGCTTAAATAATACTTAAAACAATGCACAGTTCCCAAAAAGTTCTGTGAGTGTAGCCATGTCTGTGAGCAGGACATCAGTGTCCCAACAGGGAGCTGTTGGTAACCAGTGCTGTGGGTGTTGCTCTGGTGAGTGAGGGCAACAGGGGATGTAATTCCCTATAAAAGCGTAATGCACAAAGCAGTCAGTCAGTCTTCAAGAACTGCTTTGTCATTTGTGCAAGAGGCAACAAACAACTCACACTTTTCTTTCTTTGCTTCTCTCTCTGTTCCTTGCTGCTTTGGAACAATAACTACGTATATCTGAGAGCCTGATAAGGGATGAGGAGCCCAGGGGTACTGGTGACATTTCACAGGATGAAGTTAAGAGAGAGCTGACCTAATGTGACAAGTGTCTTTTTTCAAGTCTTTGCTAATAGCAGGAACCACTTAGACTCCTTAGGTGTGTGTCAAATGCCACGGGCAGTCAACTGAATCATGTCAAAAGGCTGCCTCTCCTGACTGAGCAGTCTCATATCAGCACAAAGCCCTGTAAATCCACCAGGTGGGCTTTAATCATTCTGCTTTCAATGGAGTTTGGATAGCAAGAAGTGACTGAGAGGCTAATATTTCATCCTCTGGGGCTGGGACTAGCTCATTACTGCTCAGTGATGCTGACTGTCCTTTTAGCTGCACGGCCTGGCTTGGTCTTCCCTTGTTTGTCCTTTGAGAACCTGAGCTGATAAAAAAAGGGGGAATTTTCTGTTGGTTTTCACAGGACTTTAGTCATTCTTGACCAACGCTGAATTTTGAAGCACTTTGTGGTTGAAATCCTGTCTGGAAGAGTGTGGGGGTATGAGAGATAAATCCAAGGCAGACCAGGCTCGAGTTTGTGCCTGAATATGCTGGTCAAGAGGCCATTCTTTTATTTTCTGTGCTCAGGCTCAATTAGATAATCTAATCCTAGACCAACCTTCCATTCCTCTTCCATTCCTCTTGGTGCTTTACAAGCACATTACTGGAGTCCATGTGTGATAATAAGAGGTACCAATGGCACACAGGTGTTATTTTAGGAGCAGAAGCAAACTAACATTAAAAAAAAAGACTGTAAGGTGAAGTTGCAGCTCCTCGTGCAGGATTACGCTTAAAAATGAGTGCAGCAAGTAATAATGAAAAGTTGGAAATACCTTAAAAAATTCTACAGTATAAACACATGTCAGATAATAATAGAACTGCTATGGAAAATCATCCCTTTCCTGCTTTCACCTTCTCCTCTCCCAGCTGCAAGTCTTTACCTACTGCATTCCAGCCCTCACAGCTTCCCCTGGGAGAGGAATGGTGCTCTTCCCGATAATGTCTGAAGCCACTGAAGAGGAAGGGATGATCCCCACCCTCTGCTCTTTGCCAGAGCCTCCTCCCTGTACCCTCCAGAGGTGCTCCCTCCTACAGCCCTGGGCAGAACCTGCCTGGTCAGCATCCAGTGAGCAGCAGGGAGAGGTTTCAAGGTGACAGCACGTGGATTTCTGGTGTTCACTGAGAGTCTCTCCTGTGCCTGGGAAGCACTTTGCAAGGAGCCACGAAGGGCTCATTTGGAGCAGGCACGAGTGGGCTCCAGGCTGTTCCCACAGGGAACTGGGAGCTGGGGGGCAGTCTGGGACAGATGGAAATGCAGGGAGGAACAGGCCAAGGGAAACCTGGGAATGGGGATAATCTCACTTGGTGTAAGAGGAGGAACCGAGAATTTGTCCATGATGACAATTTCCGTAATATTTTCTGATCTTCATGCAAATATTTGGGATGTCAAGCACTCCTGTGCAAAGCTTTGGTCAGTGCTGGCTTTTTCAGTGACCTCACTTTGGCTGCTCTCTTTCTTTCCTTCCTTCCTTTTTTCTTTTTCTTAAAGATTCGTCTTTAGGAAAACTGAACTACAGGGACAGGAAAAAAAAACCCAACCCCTTCCTTTGACAAATTGGAAATCTCCAAAGACTCCTAAGCCAGTATGAAAGATTGACTTAATGGAGCAGTATATTTTTGATACAGCAAGGAGCCTCCCAATCCTCTGATTAGACTGATATAGATTTTCTAGAGATTAGCAAAATCTGAAATGCATTACAAATTAAAAAATCCAGTGTGACAAAACAGTTTTGACAGCACAAATGAAACCTAAAGCAATGTAAAATGTAATTACTGTAGCTCTCCCTGTGACCCTCAGTGCACGCTGCCTTGCTCTGCCCTCAGGAGAGCTGGGCTTATTTTCCACCTATTTATTTTTCTGCGTGCTTGGCAAGAATATTTTTAGTCTAATCACTTGCTTTCCTTTGGTGCCCCGTTTCTGGTTCCTCTGTGTTCTGATGTGGGTTTTTTGGGGAAAAGATGACAAAAATAAATAACTAAGGGAGTGGAAGGTTGTGGGGAGGGCACAGGAAGGTCAAGGACAAACCGGAATCAATCCCTTACTGCCTCCCCACGTGCTTTGGTGGAGGGGCTGTGCAAGTGCTTTATTTAACTTGCAGAGGGCCAGGAGAAGTCCTGGGCTTTATTTACATTCCAGTGGAATAGAGGGGCCCTCGCTGGCATTGGGAATTCGTAGGGCTGTGCATCTGTGTAGTGACAGTTCCTACCTTGGAGAAACCAAGTGACTGTGAGACAGGAGAGGAGGAAACAGGCTTGGAAGTCCCAGGGACACACAGAGAGTGTAGGAATGCTGGCCAGTGCTTTAACCCCCAAGAATCACTGCTTTCCAGCATGGGGTGTCCTGGCACTAGCCATGCCTGTGTTGGGAATGACACCCTGCCTGTGAGTGCTTTCTTCTGAAAAGCCTCCTCAGCCCTGATCTGCTTTTTGGCCAAAGGTAACCTGATGGATCTACTGAATATTGTCTTTTACGTGTCATATTTATGCCTGGTTTTGAACTGGCAGCCTTGGGGAGTGAGGTTTTGATCCTGGAGTTGTCTTGTCTTCCCAGCCATTGCCACAGCAGGGAATGCCAACCAGATCAGTCAGCAGACAGCTCAGTGCAAAAACATGTCCCTCAAAAATAACCCCAGGTCAGTCATTTGGTGTTTTGGGGAGGGAAATGTTATCTGGCTCTTGGACAGCACCTGTCTGAGGTGTTTGTGTTCTCCAGGTGTTTCTGAGCTCAGGGAAGCTGGAAGCCCTCAGGTTTTCATGGGCCTTGTTGCCCCTTCCATCCCTACACCATTATAACTGTTACATTTATGTCTCTTCATACAGTCACAGTGGGGTTTATTGCCCTGGAATTTAATGCAGTTTAGATTTGCTAATCTCTCTAAAATCTATACATCAGTGTAGTCAAAGGATTAAGGTTGCTTTAGTAAATCAAAAATATACTGCTCAATTAAGTCAATCTTTCACATCAGCTTAGAAGCCTTTGGAGATTTTTAACCTGTAAAAGGAGATTTTTCAAGTGAGATTTCAACTTTTATAACAATGCAGGAAAAGAGAAAGAAATACAAAATAAATAGACATTACAATTAAGTAATGCCTGTGAAAAGAGGCATTTTTTTTTCTCCAAAGTGTGTAATTTTGGAGATGCTGATGTTACAGGTGAGACCCAATGAGCTTACAGGGACTCCTGAACTTTATCCTTAAATTTTTACTAAATAGATTCAGGTTAGTGAGGTCTGAGACCAAATTAAAGACAAATTTGATATATTTTTACTGAAATTTTAATTATCTATTATAGGTTTTTATGTCTGATACTCATTGAATCATCAGTAATGGTGTTAAGAGGAGGAAAAAAACTCTCTTAGATGGGGAAAGGTGCAGAAATCTTCATATTGATGAAATCAGGGCACAGATTTAGTCTCTGTTTAACAGGGACTGGGCCAACATTTTCTGTACTGGCAGCAGTGATTCCACAGCCCCCACTGGTGGGTTAATTCCTGGGGAGGATTCACAGCAGCTCATGGTTGTCAATGCATTTATTTCCCCCAAACCCTTTGGGTGGATGGTCAGTTTAATTTCTGAACTCTGGAGGTTGAGAACTGTACATTTTTGGGCACTTTGAAGCTTTGGGGCAGAAGTGGCACAGAATGTGATAAAGGGGAGAATTAAACAGAGCTTTTCTGCAGCACCCAAACCCACGTTGCCAAATTTGACTGCAGTACCTTAGGAAAATTAATTTGCTGTGCAGCCCCTGTGTAAAAATTATTATTATAGCAGTTCAGGCTGAGTTCCAATCCCCACTCTTGGCTAACAAGTTTTTTGCTAATAACTTTCTCAATTTCTCTTTGCTCTGAATTTTTCCGTGCTCGGTGTTAGCCCCCAGGTGAAGCTTTTGGAGAGCCTAAGGGGGGGTTTGAATTATGACAGCACGAATAAAATACATTTTTCCTCCTCGTGTTTTAATGAAACTTTTGCACTCTGAAAAGCCTCTGAAGGTGGAAACTTGGGGTTTGTTTTGTAGCCCTGAGTAAGGAAGGAAAGCAGCATAATTGATGTCTGCAGAATATCCTGGGCACGAGTTGTGGTGACTGTGTGTGGTCACAGCAGCTTTAAAGGTGAAGGATGATGTTCTCAAAAGCATCTAATGGTTTAGGCCCATTTCAAAAGCAACACTGACATTTGGGAGATTAAATGTCATAGAATCTCATATAGGATTGAGGCACCTGTGTTGCCTCCTGAAAGTGAAAACCTGCTTTAGTAGAGCTGGGCAAGAAGTGTTTCTCTTTTCACGAAGTGTGAGGTTATTTTGATCCCCCAAGTTGGATCAGGAACCTTCTAACACCATGGTTGTGGAGCTCCCAGGATGTTCCACATGGATAAGTCACATAAAAAACCATGAGGGAGCTCTGGAAATGTGTAGTGAGGGCTTTCCCCTCTGTGCAAGGATGGGAGTCCTCAGCTCCAGTTCCTTGGGGGGTCTGGAGGGTTGAGGACACTCACTTTGAAATGTTCTGTATCCTTGCAAAAAATTGAACCACTTTGGTCCAGTCTACACCTCTGAGTCAGAGGTTTGACCATTACTCTTAAATGTCACAGGAGAGTAAAACAAAACCAACTTTAAGCACTCTCTTCATGGGAAAGTGTTAAAATCTATATCTGACTCTATTCCACTGATAAACACAGTTTTAGTTTCAGTGACATCTCAGAGGGCTTCAGCTGAGGTATTTAAAGGACGTGGACGTGGCACTCAGGGACATGGCTTAGTGGTGAGCTTGGTAGTGCTGGATTTACAGCTGGACTCGATATTTAAAGGTCTTTTCCAGCCTAAAGGATTCTGTGATTCTATGGACTCAACTTGAGCTTCTCCAAGAGGAGAAGCACAAAAAGTGCTGCTTCTGTGACCCCTCTGGCCTTTCCATGATCTGACAAGTCTTTTCCATGTTACAGGAACAAATCTGTGACTCCTACTTCCTCTCACTATCCCGTTGTCACTTTGTGTAAGGGCTCTTTCAGTAAAGATCTCCTGGTGAATGTCCTTAGAGGAGCTAAAGGAACTTGGCTCCCAAGTGCCAGGTGCCTTGGTCTGTTAATGATGCCCAGCTGAAGGTTTTTGGAGTTGTAGAAATGTTTCATTTACCGATGCCTCCGTCAGAGCTGCTTTAGGTGTTGATTCCTAAACCACTTTACCTTTCCAGTGAATGAAAGAAGTCCTTGAGATTTTGCAGTTCTTAGAAATCCAACTCTGCTTTCAATAATTGCACAATCAGCGCTGGGATGATGTGAAAGCTGAGGCATCCACAGTTCAGAGCAGGAGGGTCTGCAAGGTGTGGTTTGTGTCCCTGACTCAACCATGGGGTACAAACACAGGGTGAGATGAGGAGGCATTTTCCAGTTCAGGTTTCCTTATTAAATATAATGTGCTACTGTTTATTTTTTAACCTGTGCTTTACAATAGACAGGATTTATAGTGGGCCTGAATTAATACTGGGGCTGGAAAGCTCATTTTTTGGATTTTTTTTTTTAATTTCTGACCTTTTTTTTTTTTTTAACCTGCATTACAACAGCTTTACATTTTCATCTCCATCATATGCAGAAGCCTTTGGTTTTCCCCTCTTTTGAACTGATTATTTTTTTAACCAATGCCATTATTGCTTCTTTCTCAGCAGATCTGTTCCTGTAAAATTTTAGTCCAGAACACATTGCCTTCCATGCATTTCTAGGACCCTGCGTGTCCATCTGGGCTTTGAAATCCTGGGGGGTTTTATTCTCTGTAGGATCATTTCCCCCAAGACCTCGAGTCTGCTCTGCATCACAGCTGCCATGTGCTAAGTGGCTCAATTGCATTAGGAACTGAGGGAACAATTATCCACCCCAGATTATGGCATTATTAACACGTTGGTACTGATAACTCTCAGCAGTTCACAAGACCATCAAATGTTTTCCTTTTAATGGTGCCACAGATTTTTCAGCAAAGCTCTGGAGATAACTTGACAGCCCCACAGAGTTTGATGTATGTGTCTGGAGAGGGGGAAGGAGAAAAAAAATAAAAAAAAGGTTGAGATCCTCCAGTCAAGCCAATGTCTTTAATGGCTTCCCTAGATTAAAATAATCCCTATGGGAAATCCACTATGACAACAGTTCTTACACAGATTTTCCGATTTTCCAGTCACTGCTTCTGGGCCACAACCATTCTTTGAAACTGTTTATGTTAGTGAAAGGCCACATTCTCAGAGACTTTTTTTTTTTTTTTCCCCCTTTAAAGAATGTGTTTTAACTCCATTAAGAAGAGCTTGAAGTCCTCCCTTTCTTCCTTGGGCATTAGTGTGCCTATTAGTCCTGTGCCTTGTGGATGTTTGACAACGTGAAGAAATGTGGAGGTCGGTGCTGGCTCTTGAATTAAAGGTCACCCAGTGTTTGCACTCCAGTACAGTATTTACACCATGGGTGAGCTCAACCCTTGGGGGACAGGCAGTAGCAGCACTATAACGTGGAGCTGGCCTTGATTTAAAATCAGGCTGAAAGCGCAGATTTGCAGCCTTGAAATCAGGCACATTCAGGTGTAGCTGCAGCAAAAACGTAGCACTCAACAGGCTCTTTCAAAAGCAAGAGCCAAGGCCAGAGTCTTAATGTTAATTCAAAAGTTAATTCAGCAGCTTCTTGTTGGAGGGAAACGTATTTTTTGATAATGACAGGAATTTGAAGCTACTGGGGAAGCTTCAAACTCCTGTGAGGGGGAAATCCACGAGAGGGAGGATGCAGAAGCCTGTGGGTGTCCACTGAGAACCCTCCACAGGGCCGGGACTTTGGGCTGTTAAATGGTTGTTCCAGGAGCAGCTTCTCTCGGTCCCAGTTCAGTTTGGTGAATCAGTGGAATCAATCAGGTTGATTCACTTGTGTTCAGGCCCTATGTGTCTGTGCAGTGAGTAACTGTGCAGCACTTTGCAGGATTGCTGGTGTGTACGTTGTTATTGCAGCACCCTCCACTGGCTCAGCTGCCTCCTCTGCCTCCTGGAAAGATTCATCCTCATGGATGAGGTGTGAGAATCATCCCTGTATTCCCAGTTTAGTGGGCACCTCAGGCACTGAGCGAATATTAATGTTATATTGAGAGTTAGATGGAAAAATGTTAATGAAACACATTTTGTTAAAAGTGGTTGTGATTCAAGACCCAAGTCTGTGATCAAAGGCTGCATGGTATGAGGTACTTCAGGTGTTTAGTAAATGTAAGTGGTGCAACCTGAAGCAAGAGAGAGTTGTGGTGAATGGTGCAGAATCATGGAATAGAATCACAGACTGGTTTGGGGTGGAGGGGAACTCAAAGATTATTCCACTCCATCCCCTGCCGTGGGCAGGGACACTCTGCTCCTGCAGTGAAAGTGCTGCTCTGGGTTTGCCATGGAGGAGTGAAATCAAACTCCCTCTGAGGGGCTAAGCTGTGGTTTGTTGTGACACTTGGGAAAGAGAAAGTCAAAGTTCCCCCAGTGTCAGTCGGGGTCGCCCTGGGCGTGGTGACCTTTCTGCTCTGACCACTGCCCAGCTGGAAGTCCAACTGCACTGGTACAACCTCAGGGGTGTTTACATGGTGGGCTGCAAAACCCCTGTCGCTCCAGCGAATTTTCACACTTCAGTTTGTTTTTAAGAGCCAGAAAAAGAAAATAAATCAGCATTTCATAAATTCTTTTTCCTCACAGACGGGTCTCCCTGAATGAAACAAATGGTCCCACATCTTTATTTTAAGCTGCTTTTCCTGTTTCCCACACTTTGCAGTCAGCAACCTCTGCCCAGGGCAGGGTGACCGTTGATTAATATGGAATACCCGAGTCCTGCCTGGAGCAGGAGGGATGCTCCTGCAAATAGGATGTTTGTTCCACTTGCAGGCCGAGGAAAAAGGAATTTCTGGAATGATCTGGATAAAAAATAACAGTTTCTTTTGGCAGCCTCGCTTGGACAGTCCTTGAGCTGTAGTGTGGTGGTTCTATTTACACCAGGGCAATCCAAGCAAACAGGCTGCCCTGGGCTATCGGGATGGCTGAAGTTTCCAACATATTTTTCCTGCGTATCAAAAGTTTGGGTCTTTGCCACGCAGTCGTTTCACAGAACCGGGAGTGGAAAGCACTCCAGTTGTGGTCAGTCTGTTTTCTAAGCTCTCCAACCACTGCTTTTCCAGGAATGGTCAGTGCAGCCTCCTATCAAATGGAACACCTTTAACTTTGTCCTTTCTTGATGTAATTCTTTACAAACAGCTGCCCCTTCTGAGCTGTTTTTAGTGCTTGTAGTGCTTTTGTGTTCCTTTACTCCTTGCCCACTCTCACCTGTACAATTACACAGCAAGGACAGCGCTCTATACCATGATGGCAGCATGGGGAATTGGGGAGAAAATTTATAATACCACTCTGTGGTAGCATATATAGGGATATTGTAGTTCCAGGAATCCTCTCCAAGCTTTATTTATCAGGGAAATAGCAAAGGAGTTGCTCACATTGCCCATAAACAGGTTTCCGGTGCTTCAGATGTTTGTACTTTCTGTTTACACCAAGTTTAAAACAAAAATGAAAGTCTGAGATGTAAATCTGCTGGTGAGCCTCCCTTGCCGTGTTCAGAGCTGGATGAGGGAGCACAGAGCAGTGTCTTGGACCTGTGCCTGGCCCTTCCCAGCTCTGCTGTCCAACCGGGAATGACCTGAGCTGAGCCCTGTTCTCTGTGCCGCTGTTTCCACATGTGTGAGAAGTCAGTCTGTCATGATCCTGGTGCCTTTTTGTTCCTTCTTTTCAAAGTCTTTTGACCCCTGCTGCTGAAAAGAGCCAGACACTCCTCTCCATGATTTCCCCAGGTGCATGGGATAAAAGCAGGCTTCCTGGGAGGAACAGGCTCCCTTCTTTGGGGAGCGTGGAGCTGCTGGAGGTGCACGACTGTCTGAAGTGTTTATATCCTGGACTTCTAAAGTAGTATCTGTAGGCCATCACTTTGGGTTGAAAATTGATTTTATTAGGTGAAAATGAAAATGAACTGAAGAAATGGACTGTGAGCCACATTGCTGGGCTGACAAACCACGCTCCCCAGCCTGATGTGCCCGGATGTAATGAATACACTGAGACCACCTACTTGGAACACTCCTCTGATTTCCCAGTTTCTTTAAAGTCTAATAATATTGGCCATGCGGGATGAAAGCAATTGTGAAAAGTGAAAAAGTCCTTGTTTGCCTATCCTGTCATCTGGGCTCTGTTTCACTGAAGCTGAAAATGAAGGTAACTTGCCTTAATGCTGTAGGACAGCTTTTAGTCTAATTGAACCCTGCCTCGGCCAGAGCCCAGTATTGAGCCTTCAGTCTCGGGTTAATCCCTTTTATTGGCCTGGCTGCAGGTTATCATCCCTTCTTATCAAACAAGGACCCCTTTCTTCTCGCTCGGGATCAGAACTAAAAACCAGTTGAGAAAGAAATGACAAATTCAAAGCTTTAAGCCTCCCCCCTGCCCCAAAACCCACCCTGTGGATCCACGAGGCGTTCTGCGACGCACACCCTTCAGCTGGGAGGCTCAGGGCGCGTTGTTGTTGCTAGGAAGCTCCCTCCCCTCTCAGACGTGATTTTTGGGAGCTGCAGCTTCAAAGTGTGTGCACTTGGTTCAGTTGTTTTGCCCAGCACTCCCCGAGCAAATGGCAGATTCAATTTATGGGCAGTCAGCTGGTGCCTGGTATTGGAACACCTGCTCCGACCTCCTCCCCTGGCACAGCCCTTGGAGCAGAGCTGGGTTACAGTCACTGGCAGCAGTGACTATTCTCTAGTATTTTTTAAGGAAAATAAAGAGGGCTTTGGGAAAAAAAAGGATAAACTTTTTTTAGTTAAAAATAATTAAATTATTTTGTTTGAGGCAGCAGGTCAAACTCCTGGGTCATAATTATCCTTTCTGCCCTTACACTCCAGGAATCTGCTTAAACTAACAAGACCAAAAATCCCCCCATTTGTTGGCAAACTGTTTTACCATGATTAGCAGTCAAATCATCAAAAATCAAATGAAAAGTCATGCTCTGCATCTTTTCAATATAGGCAAAGATTTTAAAATTAAATAGTATGAGATCCTGTGTATACTTCAAATTTATCCTGTACTGGTTTTTGAGAGTCACTTATTCTGGCATGGTGGTAAAAGTAGTATAAAACTACAAAAAAAGATAGTAGAATCCCACTTTTTTTTTTTTTTCTCCATTCTCAATGCCTTGGTCATGTGAAACAAGCAATATTTTAACAGGTTTTGTGACAATGGACAGGAGGAGAAATCAGGTTTATTAAAGATCAGGATGGTATGGTAGGAGGCAGAATAAAATAAGATTTTTATAAAGGCCTGGAACCTTGGTGCTTCCAAAGTAGGATTTCTTGCTTTTTTCCTCTGAAACATCTGCTCTGTGGCTCTCAGAAACAGGATCCTGAACTAAATGAACCACGGGTGTCCCCTCCCTTTTGACATCGTGGTTCCCCCTTGCACAGCACTCAGCAGCTCTTTGGGGTGTGTGAGGAGCTGTGACCCCGCTCATTCCCGATGCCTCCGGTGGAATTGGAGCCTTTTGTTTCTGGGATGTCCAGCCGAATTCTTCCTGTCTTCTGCTGCCTTTCCTTCGAGACACTTTCCTCCCGGGCGCTCTGAAAGGAAAGGTTGCAACATCCTAAAAAAAAAAAACCTCCCCTTCCCTCCATATTGTTCTTTGGAAAAAGCGTAGCGTGGCTGGGATCGTTTTTTCATGCAAAGCAGCCCAATGCCTGCTGACCTGGGCATCCAAAATATAGTTTTATTGTTGTGGAAGGGCCTTAATGAGGAAGGAAAAAAAAAAAAACCCTATTTAATAAAGTGCATCAAGTGCCCTTGGGAAAAATTAGCACACAATGACTTCTTGTGCCGCCAATTGAAACGGCAGATCGGAGCAGTGATAGGCTTTACAGGAAATATTAAAAGAACACAGATGGCTCAAGTTTACATGTTTACAGTGGGGCTGGAACAGCAGCTAAAACCTTCCAGTATAGTATAATTTACTAGAAGGTCACAGACCTCGTGGTCAGGAGTGAACCTGAAGACTATTGTAAACACGCCATTAGGGTTTGTAGAGGTTTAATCCCGGCCTTTTCCGTTCTTTTCTGCAGCATTAGGAGCAATTGGCTGCAGCCTTAGTGAAAAGAGATACTTAAAGCATGGAAAAATGTGACATTCCGTGGGTGAGTGTGGGGCTGAGCCGTTGCAGGGAGCTGGGAGGGGGTTATGCAATTGCTACTGTTACTATGTAATTAGAGGCTCTCTGGCACTAATCTATGGTTCGGCTCACAATGTGATTATAACAAAAAAAAAAAAAAAGGCACTGAAAAATGTAAGTAGCAACAAGCTGCTTCAGCAATCCCAGGAGTATCTGCTGTGCCCCCAGAGTCCTGGTTCACAGCTCTGAGGGAGCATGGTCAGGGAAAGGGATACCCAGGGGATCTGGGTTTACAGCCTTGCCCTGCCACGAGCTTCCTAGAGGGTTTGGTCAAACCAGTGAGGATGGTTTCTTATTTAAGTAACTAATGAAATGTTAATATTTTAATTTTTTTTCTATTTAATTTGTTGCATTGTGGTGGGATCAGTAGGAATGTGAGCACAGCAGAGAGCAGGGCACTCAGCAGGGATGCTTCCAACTCCCTGGGCAGGCTTTTCATCCTCTGTCTGACGGTGATAAATGTTACTACTTCTACTCTTCCTCCTCCTTGTCCAGACTCTCAACTCTTCAGGACCCAAATTGCAATGTTCCAAACTCAGACAGAAAATGGGTTTAAGAAAATGGGTTAAGGCTGCAGTATGAGGTGGTAAGATGGGCTCACCCAATGAACAGGGGAGCCCTGCTAGGAAAGGACTGACTGCCTCCAGTGACAGATGTCCTTTAATTACTTGGTTTGCTTCCTATGGAATCTGACAACCTTGGTCAGTCAGCTCAGTGACATTTTGATGTGGATCCATGTTCTGCCTCCCCTGCAGTTTGAGCTATTCTGTGTCCTTAAAATGATCCCTAAACCATGGAAACAGGACAAGCAGCCAACCTGGCCCAGGAGCTGAGAGTAAACCTTAAGCAACAAAAAGCCCTAAACAAAAATATAACAAAACCTGGCTCATGCATTTCCCTGCTTAACTTGGGAAAACAGTTCAGTATTGTTATCCCTTCCAACAGATGGACTGATTGAGGCACAAAGAGGTGAAGTAATTTGCCAGAGAAGTGCTGAAGTTTGGACTCAGAGACAGTTGTCTCAATTTCCCAGTCCAGGAGAGCAGAACCTTTGGGCTGTGCCTTGTGCAGCCTTTGCATTTCCCTGGATGTGGTGGCAACCAAATGCCACCCATTCAAACAAGGCATCGTTCCAGTTGCTGCCAGCCCAGGAGCAGCTTTTATTTTTGCTGGTGTGTTTTTTTTGTGTTGTTTTTTTTTTTTCCTTTCACATGTACATGCAAATGTGGATGGAGTTATTTTCACTTAACAAGCTCCTGTAATATCACTGGAATCACTTGATGGTTAAGTCATGTTCAATTAAATCCGGCGGCTGCCGCCGCGTCATCACAATCAGCAGCACAATAGGCACATTATTCACTGGGTGTTTACTTTGCAGACATTTATCTTCCTCATCGGAAAGTTGACTTCACCTGGGAATGTTGAAGTAGGTGAGTTGAGGCTGGAGTTCTGGGCTAATCTGGTGCTGATCTAGATGGCAATATCTCCATCTGAGTTTTACCAAATGAAACCTGCATGACTCACCCCCAAAAAATCTCCACCAATAACATGAGCTCATTAAACACAAATCAATCACCACAGCAACTAAACCCACAACGTGGAAAGGAGCACTTCAAAAAAGGGGAAATTTGGGTGAAAGTGCCCACCATAGCCAGCTTTTCAAACTGAGCTTTATGCTGGCGATGGTCAGGGAATAGAGAAGATGCTGAGGGCACAGCCCATTGCAAATGTGGTGATTTTCTCAAAAATCCATGTTTTGTCCACTACACGACCTTTTCCAACCCCTTGCAGCAGAGCTTGTTTCAGGAGCCAGCAGCCTGGGAGCAAGCCTTGATGTTTAACATCTGGTGGCGTTTTACACCTCTCTGCTCTCCACTGGAGATGGTGAATGGCTGGAATACCGTGTTGGGGTCTGAGGTCCACACACAAGGGAGGGGAGCGGGTACAACATGTTGCCCTCACCCAGCTCAGAAGGAAGGAGTCCAGTTCTAGGACCCTCAAGTTAAGGTCAAGAACCAAACTCCCTCTGGTTCTTGCAGCAAGGGCAGGAACCTGTGATGATGCTGAGCACAAAAGGGAGACCTTTGGATCGAGCTCAGTGCTGCTCTGGCCTCATGCAACCTCTCTGTGCCTGCCCTCAGCTCGTTCTGGGAATTCTGCCAACCAAAATTCCCTGCTCCCTGTGTGAGTAGCTTTTTTAACATCTCAGCCTAATCCAGGGGTGTAGGGTGCCACCATTCCAGTTAATGACCTGTGAATCCCAGGTTCAGGAAGTTTCAAGCTGAGTGTCTTGCAGTTGAATAAGGCTTTCTCTCCAGTGGGAATGATGGGGCAGGTGCTGCAGAATTCCATGAGCCAAAGCTGAGTGTTTGCTCGGTCAGCATCATCAGCCCTGGTGATTTTCATAGAATCATAGAATCCCAGAGTGGTTTAGCTTGGAAGGGGCCTCAAAGATCCCTTTTAAGGAAGGGACCTCAAAGGGACCTCAGGGGACCTTGTCCCACCCCTATGCATTGGGCAGGGACACCTTCCACTTGCGTGGCCGAGACCCATTTCCCAGCTGGTTCCCAGTGACTGATGGATATAGTCCCAATGACTGCAAGAGAAGGAATGCAGAGACAGGATTCCTGTTGGAAAACTTGCAGGGAATGATGGATTTTCAGTTTCAGTGGGATCCAGGCTGGATCATCTGAGGCCACTGTGAAGCAGTTGTGTATCAATGATGTGCCACAATATCCCAGTTTTGCAGAGCTACAGGTTGGTGACAGGCACACACGTCCCTATTTTAACACAGACACACTGCTGTGAGCCCTCACCCTCTTTTCCTGGGAGCAGCAGTTTATGGGCAGAACCTGAACAGACAGAGCCTGTCCATCTCCAGATCCCTGTGTTTACACGGGCCAGAGTTCCCCGTGGTGGAAAGCAGGGATAGCCATTAAATGCAGTGATGGATATGAGCTGGGGCTGGACTGTTTCTATTTACAGCACAAGCCCTGCTGTGTTTTATGTTTTGATAAGAACCTAAAATAAATTATAGGGGGGGAAAAGAGTTGAAGCTGCTCAGCAGAGAGACTTCTGAGGCAGAAAACACCCCTGTTAAAAGTGCTTTAATTTCTGAGAAGAAAGTGCAACAGGGCAGCACTTTGGGATTTGGAACCGACCTCAGATTCAAATGAGAATTAGAACATTGTCAAAATACCAACTTAGTTAAAGGGAGGTAAAGCAAACTGTCAAGGGGAAGAGTGGATTCTCCATGTGAAATCATTTCTCCTTCAGGAATGAATTACTTTTTTGGGAAAATATACCCAAGCCAAACACAAGTTAGTGGAATACATGTAGTACACAAGTTAGTCAGGAATACCTGACTTTTGTTCAACAAGAGACCAGCATTAAGTGTTCTAAATCATCTCTTCTTCTGGCCCCTAATCTGGCCTGTGAATCTTACTGTGTGTTTACACAAATCCTGGCACAGTGAGTTCTTGAGCTCAGCTGTGACTTTGTGGGATAATAATTATAACAGAAATACACTGTAATAAATTTAAAAAGGGAAATTTTTTCTCCATATGTAAGAATGAAGAAAAAATTCTTGGTGTTAGTTGTAGGCATGAACACAAAATGAGGTCATTGGCCTGCTTTAAACCAGTGGTGAACAAGCTATTTCAGAAATAAGAGACACTTCAATTCAGCCTTAATTTTGGAAGTGAAAGAAGATAAACCCATCTGAGGTCACAAACTCAGATCCAGTCTATTCTCACAGGGACTTAACACATTTAATTTTTACACATTTCTGTGTTAAAATTAGACTTCAAACCAGTGTCCTCAAGTTGTCCCCATGTAGACAAGTCTGTGGTCATAATCCTCCTGCTTGTGCCTTTCAGAGTGTCCACACAGAAGCCATTTCCTCATCCCTCTCTGGTGATGAGAACTCTGGCCTTTATCTCCAGATGACTCTAGTGGTAAATGTTAGATTGGATGTGGTAAGTTAGATTGGATGCCTCTCAGTTTGGATGAAATTTATTACTTCAGGGCTTAACATTTCAACTTGGCTTATGATCAGGAGGATGAACGCTGATAGAATGTTGTCTTCATGCCCCAGGAATGCCAGAGAGGTAAATCCAGAGTCTTGCTGAGCACGGCTTGGACCACCAACAACTTGTTGGTGCTGCCATATAGATATATATATATGTGTGTATCTTTTAGAGAGAGAAATCTGCTCCTGGAAGCACATTGGTTCACCAGGGACATGGCAAAGGGACAGTGACACAGGGTGGGTACAAAGCCAGGCCTGGCACTGCATGGTCTGCACCTTTGGAATCTGCTGTGCATGTTGCTCCAGCAGGATTGGTGTTTGCAGCCATAGGTTGGATGAGTCGGCGTTTTTATATTTGTGTTTAAAGTTTAAATTCTTTTTCTGTCATAACCTTGCTGCGTGACATAGGAAATGCTAATCCTGCCCAAATCCTGTTAAAGTTGAGGAGAAAGTGGCTGTCACATCTGTGGATATGTTACCTGGTATGGCCACAGGAGATGATCTCTCATTGTGTGCCTGTGCAATGCATGAAAGGTGAGAGTGTAAAAAGAGGGACTCCCGGGTGAGCTGCCTCTTACAGCTCTTTGTGCTTGTGGCTTTCACTGTCTGAGGAGAGAGTGTCTGACTAAAAATCCATGTGAATAAATGCATCACATCAGGAAAGGAGAGGAATTTTGTTCCCCTTTTTATTTAGCTGAGGCAAACTCTGTCCTGGCTTCAGAGAAATCATATTGGGAACAGGATTGTTGCAGTGATTTCAAACAGGTGTCACTGGTGGGCTGTGATACCTGTGAATTCCTGGATGCTTTCTGAAGGAGTTCAGTGCCTTCAGCCTTCAGCAGATTCTGTGACTTGTGTTTCATGCAAAGGTGTTGAAACATCACCTTGAACACTCAGAGATCAGAAAATGTCACCTGTTGTTCTGGCCCTTGGGTTGTACTACATTCTATTGCCTCACTAGATTATATTTCAGTGCTTTCTTAAGAAGAAGTCACATTAATTGCCTCAAGAGACAGGAAAAATCAAGAATAAAAATCCACTCAGAGTGTTTAATGCAAAGGCACCACCAGCGGCTCACAAAATTCACAAATCATGGATGCAAAGCTGGGAGAGTATCCTGGATAAACATCACTGCATGTGTGCCCTGGATTTGTCACTGTTCAGGTACCTGCCAGTGGCCAGAGACAGAACTGGGGGTCAGAGGGCCTTTACAATCATTGCTGTAATGATCTCCTCTTGCAGTCCCCTCTGAGGTCCCAGGTGCTGCACAAGTCTCTGCAACAACAGCCTTGGAGCCAAAGGGTGGGGTTTTCATCTTCATTTGAAGGTTGGAGAGGAGAAGTGCTTGCACCACTAAATCCCTAAGACACTCGTAAATCTCTCTTTCCCAATACACAAGGCAGATGTAGAGTGGGAAAGGAAAACAAAGGGAAACAGGAGTGAGGCGATTTACCTGCTGTCACAAAGCAGTGCTTGGCACAGCCAAGCCTGGAATTCAGGGGGATTTTTTTTAGCCTTTCTCCTGTGCAGTGGACAATTCCTCCACTCCCCCACTGTCCTTTCATGGGAATGCTTTTGTAAAACAAATGATTTAAAAGCTTTGATTCAAAGGCTCCCTCTCTCGAAGCAGCAGGTGATGACTCAGGATACTATGCTGTCATTTCCATCCTTAAATCCTGCATGTTCTGGCAGTTCCAATATGAAAGACAATAGCTTGGGACAAGTAGTTACAGTGATTTCCATTCTTGACCACTTTTCATCACTGTGGTGATCAGAGATGTTCTCTTTAACCCTGGCTCAGCCACTGAACATTCCCTGCTCTTTGTGACAGCATTCAGTGCTTGCTGAAGCTGCTTTGAAGGCATGAGCGAGTTAAATCACCTATAAATCCTACTTGACACAGTATCTGTTCCAAGGTAGGGGAATATACACTTAAGAAAATCATCCTGAACCATTAACTGGCGCTGGGAGAGAGGAAGTATTTCAATCAAAGCTTGCAAGCATTTTGTCTGACATGAGCTTTTTGACAAGACCCCAAGGGGCCAACTTTTGTCTTGCTGGTGTCAGAGACATCACACAGCACTCAGAAGTCAGGATGAAAAATTCACTCATAAGAAAGATTTCTCAGAAATCATAGATGCAGTGGGATAGGTGGAGTTGGAGACATTTAGTCCAGGTAAGTGGTGGTTCGATGTTTAACTCCAGGGAGGAAGAGCTTAGTCAATATGTAAGTTGCCCATATAGAGTAGAAGTAAACAGAGTGTAATTTTGTCAGTAACTTGTAAGAGTTACCAGCTCTCAGTCACTGTTTCCTGATGTTAAGTGCATTCCTCAGAAACCTGTTCCATGTATTTTTGCTATTAGTTCATAAATAGTTTAATGCATTTTGATAATCTGCTTTGACCTTCTAAATAGCAACGGGGAATCGTTTTGCCCACGTGATTCTGCCACAAAACAAGTAATTCCTCTAGAAAAGGGAGCATATTTTGAAAAGAACTATAATTTGTAAAGACATAATCAGAGGGTTTGCCAACGAATCACCGTTTCTGGGTGTAGGGTTTTCAGTCAGGACCTTTGCTTGCTGTGTTGTACCGTGCTGAGCCCTCTGGTGGTGCTCAGCACAAACACCCCACGGCGCGGAGGCTGCACGAGTGAGCCAGATTCCTCTCTGGTGTGATGGTCCTGAGGCCATCCAGGATGCAGCGGGAATGAACTGCCCCCCTGTGCTGGAGGTGAATAACCAGCCCTCTCTTGTGCCTGGCAGCACCTGGGTGTGCTGCTTCTGCGTGACTCAAACAATAGCTTGGGCACAGGAAAGCTGTGATGAGGGAGAGCAGACAGACCCATTGTTTTCCTTCTCCTTTTAATCTTCCTTATTCAGTATATTGCAAGGAAATCCTTGCAGCACTGTGCAGTTACACACAGCTGTCATGGAGCTGGGCTGAAACTCCTTCTGAGCCCTGAATATTCCATCTTCTGACATTGCTTCATTCTGTTGGTGTGAACAACCAAACCAGATTAACTGCCCTTCTTTTTGGACAGGCACAGCTAAAAAATCCTTATCTGGTGCTGTCTGGGGACAGTTTCCTACGCCTTTCCTATGGTGCAGGACCGATTTAAACATGACTGTTACAGATCAGTATGTACCAGTATCAGTGTGTGAGCCTACAACGAAGTCTCAACATGCTGCTGCTCACAGACTTGTTTGAGATGGAGAAAGCTGAAAAGAAGGAAGTTGGAAGCAGGGAAACAATAGGCTGGGGAATGCTGATGACTGAGAAGAGATGATAAAAACTTACATCAATGTTTCTCGCATGCAACTTTCTGTTGAGTTTGCAGATTTGGAAGCCTCACTGATCATAATATTGCAGCGTTCTGTCAAACGAGGGCAGGAGGTTTGTTCTTAAGAGGCCTGTGTTGTGTGGTTGCCTCCAGGAAACCAGAGACACTGATCTGTGTGTCCAGGGGTCCATCCCTGCCTGGGCCCTGCAGTGCTCAGAGCTCCTCCATTGCTTCATAAACAGCTGTCAGTAAAAACCTTCCTCTTCTCAGTGCCACGTTTGAACGTAGTTCCTAAGAATTTGGATTAAGTGCTGGGCGGGCTGTAGTTGTGAGACACCTCTGTGCACCTGTCCACTTAGAGGGCTCATCTTATATCGGTCTTTACCTCAGGAAGTGGCTGTTACTAATAATTTATTGGGTGCTGACAGCCTGTTCTTCCCTGTCCAAAATACCTCCTCCTGCCTCCAAAGGCTGCGCACCGAGTGAGGCAGACACTGCCCTATAAATCATCATCAAATGCAGCCGTGCTGCAGTGACTCAGTGTGTGATTCATTTGAGGTTGGAGGGGAGGAGGAGAGATGGGAAGAGATGGGATAAAAGCCCTTTTCCTGAAGAATGCTCAGTGTAGATCACAGATTATTTTCAATTAGGTTTGCTGGCGTGAGGTTTATGCGTGCAGGCAGGAACTGGTCGTCATGTGAACTGTCTGCTTTATTCACGGGAGCAATGCTTAGATGTCCTTCTCAGGAGCTACTTAAAAAGCAGGTCTGTTTATCTGTAAAGGGAAAAATTATACATGTTGCTCTGCTTTTCAGCCCTAAGGTTATGTCTATTCTCACCAAGTTCTTGCTAAGCATTTGTTCTCGAATCAAAAGATACTTTCAATTGATGAAAGCAATTAAACCATTTGACGGTGGCTGTCTGTGTTAGGTCTGTCTTTAAGGATTTTGGTGTCTCAGAAATTCTACACTGAAGGTTTCTGATGTGTGTCAAAGAACTTGATTTAAACTGATTCTGGGGCAGGGCAGGTATGTGTGTAATGACACAGGAAGGGAAGTCTGTCTTTCAGTTCTCTGTCTGAAGAGGTGTTCAGAAGACTCTGCAGCTTTTGTCAGGCTTGCTTTCTTGTGTGAACGACTTAAAAGTTCAAAGAGATGGTTACACAGACCTACCTCTGAGCCCTGGCCTCCCTCAGGAGTGTCAGCCATCAGCCCCTGTTGATGATGACTGAGTGATCCCCCTGGGTAGTGCAGAAGTCAGTGGGACCACTGTGAAAGGAACTGCGTAGCAGAGGAAATGCAAGGCTCGAAGTTTAACCCCATGTTGTGTCCTGGGAATATTTTAACCCCAAAGTGCCCAATTCTGGACAGATTTGGAAACAAGCTACAACACTATCAAAGCCCAGGGGCTGTTCTGCTGTGGCAAGCTCTGTTTTCCCTCAGGGTAGGAGTCCTTTGCAGCTGTGCTGGCATTTACTGCTGGTAAAGTGTTTTAAAAGCATTGTCTTGATTTAGGAGTCTGGAGGTTCTCGTGATAGTTGAAGATATTACTGTCCTTGCTCCTCTGATGGACATTGTTGTCCTGAGACAGTGGGGTCTGGCCTACTTGGGAATTGCCACCATTTCCAGCCTGGTGTGTTCAATTTTGCCTGTAATCTGCTTTCTTGGCTTAATTTTATGTGCCAGTCTGACTGTTAAGGGTCATGCTGCTTTTGCTGCTCTGCCAGCTTCTGTCTGAGCCCCATACACCCCCTTGCTGGCCTGTGGTACCTCAGTGATTGTCACATAGCTGGGTCTCCATGGCAGTTGCTGGCATGCCAGTCATCCAGGCCAATGGGAATGGCAGCTCACCTGGATCCCACTGGGGCTCTGGGGGAGGCCCTCGACCCCCCTCCCTTCTGTGCAACCACCAGGGAGTGGATTGTTGCATCTCCAGGGCTGTGGCTGAGTTACAGTTCCAGACTCCAGGAATTTCCCTTGCTCTTTGCTGGTGCTCTGCAGGTAAATCTGTTCAGCCTGCCTGGGTGGACAGAGGGAGCTTGTCCACACGCTCTGCCAGGGGCCCTCCATACATGTGCCAAGGGAACCTCCACCTGTGCTTCACTTTGGATCATGCTTGAGCTTTCAAAGTGAATCTTTCTGCTGTCACACACCAGCTCCCACCACAGAGCGGTCCTGGACTGCTTTTGGATGAGCCATGACATATTCACACAACACTGAATGCTGACAGGCTTTCCATCATAAGTACAGCGGATCTCAACACTGTTTATTTTCCTGGATCCTCTTGTATCACTCCACAGTATCTGCTGATCTCAATGTAGGCTTAGGCTGGCCTTAAGGATGGCTCTTGGGCTGCACTCATCCCTAAAGCCTAGGGTTCTTTTTAAAACATGGCCCGTTTTCAGATGGGCTCCAAAGCAATGTTGCCTCTCATAAAATGTGAGAAATCTTCACAAAATCGGAAAACAAGAAGAGCCTCCAAATTCTGCTTGCTGAATTGAGATACAACCTGACTGACTCAGAAGCACTGGATTCACCCCTCCCCTCTTGCACCATGTGTGGTATTTCACACCAGCACACGCTGGCAGTTCTCAGGTTACCAAACCACAGCGGTAGCACCTGACCCTGGTGATAGGAACAGGTACATCCCTGCAGGGTGAAGTGGATCTCTGCTATTGCCAAGGGTTTTTCCTTGGGGAGACACATCAAACCACTGCCTTGACCCCAGGTCTCTGCATCATTTAGGGCTGGCAGGTTCATGTCAGGAGGGCAGCAAGGCTTTAGGGAATGCACCTGTGGCCTGAACCTGCTACCCTGGCTCAGAACAGGGTCATTTCAGCCAGCTTTTCACAAAAGGGGAATGCCCAGCTCACACACCTCAGATCAGTGGCAGAGTCATCTCTGGGGTGCAGTAGCTCAGATTATTCTGTCTTTACCCCAGGGATTTTCCCAGACCTCTGTGTAGCACCGTGGGGAACTTTGCAACACAAACTGACTCTGACTGTGGGTGGACAGGAATCCCCAGCATGAATTTTCCATCAAGGGAGAGGGCTCCTTTAAATTCAAGGCACCAAGAACAACTCTGATCTGTATAATTTTCATTTGTGAATCACTGGCACATGTCAGCTTGGGTTGCTCTCCCATATCCAAAAGCTTCCTGGTAGTGAATTCTAGCAACCCTCCAAGTATTGCAGCAAACCAGGGGAAGGTCAGGCACTGCTCCTGTTCTTAAACTACACATGCAACGTGTACCAACAAATCCCCGATATAAGTGGGAGTCTTCTGAATTCCCAGCGCTCAGTATGCTTGTCAATGCACATTTATTCTCACTAGACTTGTACTTGTGATCTAATTAGGGGTTATTAGAAAGTAAATGATCTTCTTAACAGAAAATACAATTTGGACTGATGAGGGTTTTGTATAAACACACGTGTGCACACGCACGTGTTTGTGTAAGATTCTCACCCACGTTCTTACCCTTTTCTATAGAAGCCAATATTGCTGTGTTTTCTAGTGAATCAGGGAAAGGAATGGATTATTTTTCCTTTTATTAATCAGTATATGTTTTCAATCAAAATGATCTGAGTATCACTGACTATGGGCATCAAGGTAATGGTGTTCTGTCAGCAGCCAGAGCCCCAAGGGCTTTGTGGACCATTTCTTAGTCTTGTGAAGAACTGATGATGGATGGGCCCATCTGTAGCTCCAAGAGCTTGAGGTAGGCTAAAAAATCATGAGTTATCCCTGTACACCTTTGTGTGGACAGGTTTGGAAACATACCATGCTCTTACCCTTCTGCATAACCATTCTTTACTCGTGATGTGAGTTTGCCCTCCGTGAACCAGAGAGCAGATGAACCACCGGCGGTTCAAATCGGACCATTCCCGTGGCTTTACCAGCCCTTCCCATGCTCTCTTTGCATGTGGGAACGGGAGGGGAGATGGTTTGGGATGGGAGAAGGGATGGATCAGTGAGAAAGGCTGTTCTGCACCAGAGAAATGCTTCTCCTGGGCACGGAGGGGGCAGGAGCTCGCTTACTGTGTCTTTGCTAATGGATTAAACAGTGTGCAGGAATGTTCTGGGGCCAGTGAACTGTCAGAACAGTCCTGGTGAGCTTTTGGCAAGTACCAGCCAGTGTTGCCCCGGGTAGTGCTGGGGTTTGGCAGCAGGGATGTTCCTGGGACTGTCCCAGTGGGCTGTTTGCATCCAGCCTCCCTGTTTTGAAGGCTGAGGGTGTTTACTGGCGGCAACTCGGGCCATTGCGTGACAGCTGGAATGTTCCAGCCCAGGAATGTTCCCAGGCACACTTCATTTACTTGTATAGATATAACCTAATGGTAACAGTTATCATCTGTCCCTGAATCTCCCAGAGGTTTTGCAGCAGTGCCTCATGCTGCACGGGGTGCTAAGGCTCGTGTTGTGCACATCTGAAATCAGGTCAGGTTGTCTTCAGTGAGAACCCTGACATCTGATGTGTTCCTGCTCTAAGGGTTCCAAGAAAAGCTGCTCTTGGGACTACAGGAGCGAACCCCCCCCTTTATGGTAATGCCTTCCAGTTCATCAGCAGTTCAGGTTGCCCTGCAGCATTTCCTTATTTACTTCTCATTAGCACTGAGTTTACTTTGGATTTGTTGCTTTCCAGAGGAGGAATCCCAACCCAAATTAATGGAGTGGAAAATTCTCACTGATTCTATAGGGATAGGATTTTGCTGCAGTTTCTCACAGAATCACAGAATGGTTTGGGATGGAAAGAACCTTACAGATCATGTCATTCCAACCCCCTGCCATGGGCAGGGACACCTTCCACTAGAACAGGTTGCTCTGAGCTCTATCCAATCTGTCTTTGAACACTTCCAGGGCTGGGGCAGCCACGGCTTCTCAGTCAGAACAGGCCTTTTTACTCCCACATCCTCCCTGGGGATTTATTTTGTGTAGTTGGAAAAAAATCACCAACTCTTGTATTTGCAGGAGAACTGCTCAGCATGACACAGGTGGCTGAGACACAAATAATGGATCTGCAGTGGTTTGCAGTAAATAAAGGAGCAGGCAGCCCCCCATGGTCTTTAATACTGTTGTTTAGACTGATAAGAGACTGTAGGTTTGAAGGCAGAGCTGCTGTTTGATTTCTCACTGGGAACTGCACATCTGAAATGATTATGGAATGAAAATCTCTGACTGCTCCATCTGAGCAAGCACAGTTTCACTTGGATCCAAAGCAGCAGTGGTTCAGAACAGATGCTTTACCTTTGCTTTAAATCCAGATGGTCTATATCCCACCATAATAATATATATTCCTGTTCGTCCATTTTGATCCAGTTTTCTAACCTGATTTGATGGACAACTCCTCAGTAAAGGCAGCAGCAGTTTCAAAGGGTGCTGCAATGCACATCTCCCATGTCTTCTGAAGGGATACATTCAATTGTCCTCTGGACCACCAGCTCCACAGACAAATTAGCCACCTTTTTGAGAAGAAAAGGCCAATGGCCCCAAGGAAAGTTTTATAGTTTAATGAAACAGTAAGAAAACAAATACTAAGTTCTTAATGAAAGAAATGAAAATGAAAAGCACAGTAGTCAGTACTTTATGATCCATGAATTCCTTTCTCTTACCCTGCAGAAAGCACATGTGTTCTGCAGTAGTTGGGCTGATCCTGCTGGCAAATCTTTAATTCAGTGTAGTGGCACAGGATCAGGGATTTGGGAAGGAAACTGGGAACAGAAGAAGTGGACGAGACCTGCTGAGACACAGATCCACCTTCTGCTATCACGGGCTCTGCACCATAAAATCACTTCCATAACATTTTTTTGTTGGATTTATTTGTCCCCAGGGCTCCACTTGGTGGAAGGTGAGCCTTCTAGTGGCTCACCTTCTTCTCCTTTTTGCCCAGAGTAATTCAGTCTATTCAGTGTAGATACCGCTTTGCTCAAGCCAAAGTTGTTCTCAGCTCTCCTGGATCCCCTTCCTGCCTCTGACCCCCACGGTGACAGCAGCGATGCTCCCTCTGCCTTCCATCGTCTGCCATCACAGCCAGCTCTTCTGTCCCCTTGCCCTGACCCACAATTCCTACTTCTTATGGAGACTGGAAATCCACACCTCCCCAAACACACTCTAGTGGTGCCAGACAGATGTGAACTGTGGTGTTGCACAAATATCCTACCAAACCCACTGATTACATATTTCTTTAGGTGATTTTCTGTGTTCAGCATCAATATTTCTGTGGAAACCAGAGAGCAGTGTTGTCAAGATAATTGTTTCCTTTACCTCTGGAGTCTGTAAAGTCTTCAAGGCGGATTCTGTCAGTCTGTGTGGGCAAATTCATCACAGAACACACCCAAAGGCTTTTAGGGAGAGAACTGTGATGGGAATAGTTGTCATTACAGCAGCGCTTTCAAAGCAATAATTTCTTAATGATATTATGGCTTTTGCTACATAGGCCACGTGGTCCCCAGGTAGGCTCAAATCAAAGTATTTCGGCCTTAGTTCATTTGAGCTAAGCCTTTACCGATGGAAATTTTCATGGAACACGTTTTCTCATGGAAATTTAATTTTCTACATTTAAGGCTGTGTTTCTTGCAGATGAAGTGAGGGTGCTTGTTCATTGTGAAGATAACAATACAGCCAATGAATTGCATATGCCCCAGTAAACTCTAAACACACGAGCCTAACATGGAATATAAATCTAAATGTCTTGCACATGCTATGCAAATTCAAGAGTCTTCAATAGGGCCCTGTTTCACCAAGGAGCTGATTCCAGAAAAGTCTGAAAAAGCAGTGGAATAACTTTAACATTATTAACCCACATAAAGACTCCTGAATATTGTACAAAATCACTCATGTTGATATTGGCTCCCCCCCGGAAAGAAAAAGAGATCAAAGTTTTTTTTTCCCCTAAAAATATTAGCCTTGAGTTTGTTTTCAGATCTTTAATGTAAAATTGCATTTGCTTTCTGTGTTTTCAAGACTGAGGCATTATTGTTACTCCAGTTCAGTAGGCTTTTTATAATCACTTCATATACTCACATTTATTTAGCTCTTTCTTCTCAATGGCAAGGAGAGGATTTTCCCTACAAAAAGGGAGGGACTTTTCAAAGATGGAAATGCCTTGAAGAGTTGCACCTTTATTCGTTGATTTGTTTATAAGGTTAGAACCCCATAAAGTATTGAGAAGTTATTTAACTGGTAAGTTGACACTGGCTTGAAGTAAATTGCTGCATCCCAATGCTTTGTTCGTTCTCTGTTCTAGCACATTGTGTTTTTAGTGCATTGTAATATTGCTCAAACAAGATGAAAACTCTCATTTCAACAAGAGCAGGACTAAAGCTTTTTTTTTTTTTTAAGAATATTACACATTGTCTTTCATTGTAACAATCTCAAAATGGTGCCCTTGTATTCCTGTCAAAACACAAGAGAATTATACTGCATCTTGATGGGATATATTTGGTTAGTACCTGCAGAGAAAAGTCCAAAGTGACCTTGTGTAATGCACCTTGAGTTTCTGCTTTAGATCTTTGTTCAGCCGGAACCAACCCAGCTCTGGGGTTTGGTGCAGCCCTGAGAGGTGCAGGGGCTGACTAAAAACCCAGCAGGGCTCTGGCTCAGTCCCAGGACAGAGCCTCACAGGAGGTGGAGAGCTGTGAAAAAACCCTTTTCCAGCCCAATTTTTTAAGCGATAGTTTCTGCCTCCTCCACCTACCAGGAGTGAGAATACCTTTATGATAAACTCCTGGTGCTGCGAAGGTGAACAAATGCACTCGGGACAGCCCAGCTCCTGTGTGCCACTGGCAATTCTGTTCACTCTGCTGAGGAGAAATGCTGGGGGTTGTCCTGGTTCCCCAAACTGGAGAGACAGGTGGAAAACCACTGCATGGTCCATTTTTCACAAGGCATGAGAACTGAGGGGGAGCAGCTCTGTCCAACCTTTGGCTGCTTTTTCCTGCCTGGAGGAACCAAAACATCCCATGTGGAGGGAATGGTGAGAGCTACAAGTGGCTTCTCTCTGTCCTTCAAAATTAGGACCCTCTCCTGCAGTCCTGGTGTTAGAGGGGAGGTCTTGCCTGAGTGAGGAATGTGGCACAAAATGAGTTCCTTACACTGGGACATTAATTGCTGTTGAGAATATTTACGAATGGGCTTCTTTAATGTAGTGATTTGTTGGTCCTAAGAAACTGCTTTATCTCATCAAGACCACAGCACAGGAAATCTAATGTGAAGGTTTGGTCCCAGCAAAGTATGCTTGGCTTGAAAAAAAGAATCACACTTTGGAAAAAAAAAAAAAAGAAAGGAATAATGGAATGTTAAATTAGTAATGGTTTTTGCAGCTTGTTTGCAGTTTGATCTTTCTATGCTGTAAAAATTATTTCAGTATTTAATTTCTGGGGCTTAACTTGTGCCTTTGCTTGGATTATTTTTTAAGGAATTTCTTCTACTTGGAAGAGTTTGTTTCCTACAACAGAAGAATAATATTACAATAGATGGTTTGCATTTGGCTGCCAGAAGCCCCAGCTGTTGGTGGGAGGATATTCTGAGCAAGTGTGTAAATAATTGAAACTCCATGAAAACACCTCTCCCAAGCCTCCAGTCCAGGAGAGCCATTCTGTTTGTGCTACCTTCACTTTTATGGGTCTGTTCACACAGTCCAGAGTCAGAGAAATGCTCCTCTGCTCGGCTGGATTGGAGTCATGCAGCTCTGGCTGTGCTGCTGGGTCGCAGCTCCTGTAAACCTTCTTAAACTAAAACCTCTTGGTATTGCTGTGGATATGGACATGGGAACTTGGAGCTCAGCGTGTGGTTTAACATTCACTTTGGTACCCTGTTTGGGAGGTAACAAACTTTGTTGGAAACCCACAGAGGGGTAGAGGAAGAATAACTGAGATGCTGAGATGGTGCTGCTGTCTCCATGCATTTGTCTCCTGTTTCAGACATCCCTGGATTACGTCCCTAGGTTACATTCCTGGACTTACAGAGGGGAAGCTGATGTGTGAAGAAATGATTTGCACAGGGTCAGGAATGGTGGAGGTGAAGACTGAATCCAAGTACCTTGAAACCACGCCAGTACCTCAACTGCAAGGCCACTATTCCTTCAGAGCATATTTTCCTTTGACTCCAGCGGCTTTTGCAGCTGCCTCGCTCTGTAGAGAAGATCCAAAGCTCCCTGAAGTCAGTGGGAGTCCACTCACTGATTTCCAGCAGGCTTTGGATCAGTCCCATTAGGTGCATTTTTCCTGTCCACTAGAAAGAACAGTTCTGTCTCTTCATGTCCCTTTACCTGTCCCAGCTGTGTGTGAGGGAAGCTGGACAGTTGGAGATTAGGGCTGTTTATTTTACCTTGTAAGGACCCCTGGCAACTTCTTGAAAACACTGATAGAAACCAAGGTTATTGCTCCCATCTCCCCGCTGGAAATTTCTGCTCCCTCAGAGCACAGCTACCCAAACAGCTGATTTGGCATTTAGCACAAGGGAAGGGATGGAAATGCCTGGCAGGGTGGTGGGAATTGGGAATGAGTTATTGGAGGTGATGAAGGAAGGGCCAGAACCTTGAACAGAGCTCCTGGCAGTGGGAGAAGCTGTGCTGGATGCTGAATCCACTGCTTGTGTGGCTGTAGCCTCTTTGAAGAGATGGGAACTCTCAGATGGGGATGGGAAGGAATCTCCTGAACTGCTGATAAAATGTTATAATCGGCGTGATCACTGATCGCCCAGTTAACCAACAGCTGTGTGGGAAGGTTTCCCTTAGTTCCCCAGGGTCAGGACCATCCTCTGCCATCTCCCCAGACTGTTAAACTGTTGGGTGGTTTTACATTCCCACATTTCCCATTTTTCTAGAGCAGATATGTCTCTACTCATCAAGAAGTCAATCCTGTTCTTTATGAAATCAGTGCTCTCTGTGGCTGTGGTTCCCTGAGGTTGTCTCTGTGAGGGAGAGACAAGGCTGAGCAGAGCTGAACACAAACCTGATGTGCATCAAAACCTACCAAAATTTTAGCTGTATTTCTGTTGACTGTGTTTGAATTTTGATCTTACCCAAGGACCCTTGAAACAGTCTTAGAAACGAGGCTGTCCACTGCAGCTGCAGAACAGTCATTAGCTTTATTTAAAATTATATACACAGGCTAAACCAAAAATGTGCTCCTGACAGATTTTCTGCTGAGGACCCCGGGTCTGGATTCATCCCAGTTTGCATTAGATTCTTAGTTAATTGTTTAAATTGGAGACCTAATTGCTGCGTGGGCCTGGGAGCCCTCAGTAATCAGTGAAGAAAAAATAAGTTATTTGCAGAAAGCAATTCAGAAATTTAGATGGGATGTAAGTACCTACAGTCTTGCAGTTGTTTCTACTGAGTGTAAGGGGAATTCAGGGTAGGTGAGCTCACTAATTTAGGCATTTTAGTAAAGTGCCTGAAGTTAGATGAGATGGATTTATGTGCTGGTGACTAGTGGTTTCTCATGGACCTCACCAAACTTTCATGGAGCTGCTTAAATACAGATATGTTGCTTAATAAGGAAAAGGGAAACCTGTGGGAAAACAAAGAATATCAATAATCACACATACTTACATCTGGCAATAATGTTTTTTGGGGGAAAAAAAAATCAGTACAGCAGCTTGTTGCCTTTGAAACTTAATGCCATTAAAATGTTCAACATGAAGTTTCTATTTTTAAAATAGCAGTTGAAAGAAATGCACGAGATTAATAAGAAGCTAAATTGAAACCATGTTGGTTCGTAGGTAACACAGACAAACACCGAGTTAATGGGGAGGGCTGTGCGTGCGCTCCAGTTTGGACACTGCTTGTTTGTTTTTTATTTTGTCTTTCTTAGAAAGCAGAAGGGGGTAGAAATGCCAGCCTGTTAAATCTTTTATTTCCTTTTCCAGGCTGTTGTTCAGTTGAGTTTATTAAGCTTTTTGAAGCTGCACTTCAGCTGACAACTTAAGACACTGTCTACCACCCCAATACACAGGGAGTCTGTAATATAAACTGTTTTACATCAGAAGTGGACAACAGGTCTGTCCATGGAACACCTTAAAGACAAACAAGGAGATGTGAAGCAGTCATTTAGGAAGTGATGAAAAGGAGATTTGAGGACTGAGCTGTTTACCTGGAAGGCAGAAGCCATCTGACACAAGTGTCCAGGAAAGCTGTAGGTCTTCCTCTCTATTGGTTGGGCTGGATGAACTCAAGTTCTTGATACGAGATTAAAAAAGAAGTTTGAGCAGGGAAGTGGAGTGTTGTTAGGTTGGAACATGGAGAAGAGCTTTGGTTTCACTGGCACTGTGACCATTTACAGGATGTCAAAATCAGGCCCACTGACTACAGTGGATTTTGGATGATCCATGTCAGCAGCAGAATTATCCCATATGGCTTTTATTTTCTCTCAGATTATTATTATTTCTTTTTAAAATCTCAAGGCTGTGTGGCAATAGTAGAAGAATGAGCACTGGAGGACCTTGTCAGTAGCCCGAAGGAGAATATGTAGATAGTTGTTTGGTTCATGGATTGTTGGCAGAAGCGGTGGATGTTACCAGCAGACACTGCATGGATATGCATATGGAATAACCTACTATAAATAAACGGCACAGAACATCCAGCCTATATTTACATAAGGGAGATGTTTGTAAAATATGAAAGTAATCAATGTAGAAAAGAACTAGGAACTTGTTGGAAGTGAAGGACAAGACAAAGCCGGGGCAGTTTCTGTCCCAAGGTGCTCTCAGTCAACTCCAGTGACAGCCTCAGTCTCCTTCCCTGCCAATATGACTCCCAGACGTGCTTCCCAAAACCAGGTGTCTGGCTATTGCTCTGAGGATGTTTGATTTTCAGCTGAACTCTGCACATCTCATAACAAGCTTTGGGTCTGTTTTGTGGTCGTGGTTTGTGTTTTATGAATACTTATTTCTTAGCTGATGGAGATTGGGATAGAGTCAGTGACAAGAACCTTGGGAAGGCCATGGATGTAGGGGAGAGATCTGCTGATGTTTAACAATAACACATGAAAATCTTTCCAGCTTTACTGTTATGATTACTCTGCTTTTATATATGAACAATTTACATGGGTTGCAAAACTTCAATAACTTAAGCTCTGCAAAACATCCACATCAATAAACAAAACACAGGTACACACTGCCCAATGGTAGCATTGCTAATAAATATTTTTTTCCTGGCCAGAGTTGTTCAGTATTAAAGAAAAACAAAGAAAAACCTGACAATTTTGAATGTTAGAGGAAGAAACCCCATTTTTTTCTCAATGGACAGATGCCCCATTTTCACAGATGCTGACCTGTTTACTCAAGCATTTTGGGGTCTTAGAGTGATTGTTTAGATGTTGTTGGTAGAATTGGTTGGAAACTAGAACTTTACTGAGATAAAATTCGAAGTTTCAAAATGAATTTGCACACCCCATCAGGGAATCAGGCACTCACTGAGGTCAGAGTGAGTTGGGCACTTGCTGTGAAGGGAATATTCTGAGAAGTTTTACTTTGGAAGCGTCAAAACATTTTGTTTCTGAAATTTGAAAATACGACGTTGGATAGCGGTGATTTTCTATTATCATATGGTACAGTATAGCAGTGTAATACTCACTAGGGTATAGCAGTATGCACACATGGTATATATTAACATTTGTTTTCGTGTAATGTATAAGTTGAAACAATGAAATACAGTGATACGGTGAGAATAAAACATATGAGTCAAGATTAACTTGGGGAGTTAAAACATTCAGCTGCAAAACAATTTAGTTTCATTAAAAAAAAGGTCTGTATTATGTAAAACTACTGCATCAAACTACTGCTAGCTTTCAACCAAGTTTCATTATTATAAGTGAAACCAGCGAAGCCCAACAATTTCCATTGTGGCAGCCTCTAATGTTGTTAAACCTTTATTATGCGTGCTGAAATCATCCACGCTGAGGGCGGCTGCAGGCTGGATTCCCTTGGAAATGACTGGCAGAAATGTTTCAGCAGTTTCTGAGGCTGAGCATGGGGAAGAATACATTATTTTACTTGCATTAAAATATGGGTGCTGTTTCAGAGAAAAGCATTAAAAAGGACACTGGGATGGACGTTTTGCCTCCCAAGTGCCTGCCCTGGTTTGGCCAAGGTGTGAATTTGTGTTGTGTTCACACTTTCTCTGTGTGGCTCAGCAGCTCTGTTGGCTCAAGGAGGGTTTGGTGGAACCAGAGGCTGGTGTCTCTTTTTTTATTTCACTTTTACTGTTCAGATACATAGGTGAGATTTGAAAGGAACAGTAGCTTCAGGTACCCTGTGTTCTTGATTGATCTCATTAGCTGATTATTCCTTTTTACTAAGGGGAAAGCCACTGATCTGCAGAAAAGTGAGTTTGGTATGTGGAACATATACTGCTCTTCTGCCTTCAACCTCAGGTCCACGTTTTAGGCAGGCCTCGGTGAGGCAATGCTCCCCTCCATGCCAAAGCAGAGCCCATGGGTGCCAGAGATCTAATCAGGTGGTGACACCAAGGACTGGCAGAGATGTTTGTGAACATGGAAAATGTAGTTCTCCTGGCTCTCCCAGCCAAGTGGCTGGCCAGGAGCGAGGTTTCAATTATAAGCAGGGCTAAAGTACGTTTGCATTAATGACAGATCTGTCAGGAGGAGTGCAGATACTCCAAGAATACATGCGATGGAATTATGCGTGTGTTGCTAATTCATTTGACATAGCTGCTTGCTTGAGTTCACTTAATTAAGATGGATAATCCCTGTTGGCTGGGATGGGGCATCACTGAACCCAAATTTCTGCTAGAAATGTAAGATTGTTGTGTGTCCTGGGCTGCTGGGTGTCAGGAGTCACCTCAGAGCGCTCAGCAGAGGTCTGTGAGGAAAGCGTGCACAACAAGCTGCAGATTGTCACTGCTAATGTGGGATGGGTTTAGCCACCACTGTCAGCTCGGCTCCTGTGCAAACCTTTAGGACCCATTTGTGGCTGATTTCTTGTTATTTTGGAACTGCAGCACTGCTGTTCCCTGCCTGGCTGCGGGTGCCTGGGCTTAGGTCTCTCTGTGAGGAGAGGAGAGGGGTGCCCTAGGCTGTGAGGAGAGGAGGGGGCTCCCTGAGGGCTCTGAGGAGAAGGGAGTCCCTGAGGGCTGTGAGAAGAGGGGGATCCCTGAGGGCTGTGAGGAGAAGAAGGGGCTCCCTGAAGACTGTGAGGGGAGGCTGGGGATACCCTGAGGGCTGAGAGGAGAGGAGGGGGCTCCCTGGGGGCCATGACAAGAAGAAGGGGTTCCCTGAAGCTGTGAGGAGAAGAGGGGGCTCCCTGAGTGCTGTGAGGACAGGAGGGGGCTCCCTGAGGGCTGTGAGGAGAGGAGGGGGCTCCCTGAGGGCTGTGAAGAGAAGAGGGGGATCCCTGAGGGCTGTGAAGAGAAGAGGGGGATCCCTGAAGTTGTGAGAAGAAGAGGGGGCTCCCTGAAGACTGTGAGGGGAGGCTGGGGCTGCCCTGAGGGCTGAGAGGAGAGGAGGGGCCTCCCTGAGGGCCATGAGGAGAAGAAGGGGTTCCCTGAGAGCTGTGAGGAGAAGAGGGGACTTCCTAAGGGCCGTGAGGAGACTAGGGATATCCCTGAAGCTCTGAGGAGAGGGGACTCCCTGAGGGCTGTGAGGGGAGGCTGGGGCTGCCCTGAGCACTGAGAGGAGGGGGCTCCCTGAGGGCTGTGAGGAGAAGAAGGGTATCCCTGAGTGCTGTGAGGAGAAAAGGGGACTCCCTGAGTGCCGTGATGAGAGGTTGGAGCTCCCTGAGGGCTGTGAAGAGAAGAGGAGGCTACATGAGGGCTGTGAGGTGAGGGAGGGGAGGCTACCCGGGGCTGCGAGGTGAGGAGGGGGTTCGCTGGGGGCTGTGAGGAGAGGAGGGTGCTCCCTGAGGGCTGTGAGGAGAGGAGGGCGCTCCCTGAGGGCTGTGAGGGGAAGAGGGCGCTCCCTGAGGGCTGTGAGGAGAGGAGGGGGCTGCCTGAGGGCTGTGAGGGGAGGCTGGGGCTGCCCCTGCCGTGCATGGGTGGTTCCAGAAGGTTCCAGCCGGCTCCAGCAGCCCCACCACAGGGCTCACCCATGTGCAGCATATGCATGGAGCTAACAGTATTTGAAATACTTTCAATGAATTCCTGCAATTTTTTTTAAGTTATTGAAATCTCCTTTTTCAAAAAGGTAATAATACTTTGTTTGTTCTATTTTTATTTGCCACTTTTACAATAATAGGCCTTAATAGGAAAATACCTGCTTGCGAATTCATTTTCTTGAAACCCACTTTGTTCCACCCAGAGTTTCTTGTGGGAATATCAGAGCCATTGAAGCACAAGCTCCTGTCTATAATAGCTGAAGGAAGGATGAGTTCAGTTCTCATTTGTTTGCAGTCTGTTTCCAAGTTTGCCCACATCAGGGCTTTCTCCTTTGGGCTTCTATATTGTCCCAATGGATCTTTCACTTCTGCCTGGGTTCTGCATGTGGTGTGGAATGTAACCTGGTGTCCAGGGCAGGCTGCTAATTACGGCTTTAATTTTATTGTGTTTAGGAGGAGACAGATAGCCAAGCTTTCCTTACCTGTGAGCATGGATCTGAAGAAAGGCACGATAGCAGATAAGATGCGCTGACAGACGGGACGGCCCCGATGGCAAATTGCCCATCAGGTGAGTAAAACCTACGACTGATGAGCCCCATGAAAGGATGATTGTTACTATAACCATACATGCAGATAAATAAAGCTATGGATCTACATATACATTACACACACACACACACACACACACACACACATATGCATTTGTTTCTATGTGGTGTTAACAGCATCCATTCCAAAAGGAGTTTAGAAAAGAGAAGAAAAGGTGTGTTTTATGTTATTCCTGTGTATACATTTTCTTACCTAATACATGCTTCAATTCCTTTGGGGGCTTCTTAAAGAAGTATCTAATGTATAAGCAGTGCAACTTAAAAGAAACCAAATGGAGTCTAAATAGTTTCTTACAATGCCTAAGTTTTGTGATGAGTAAAAACTTAGTAACTTGTGATACGTAAAAATTTGTGGCACAGAAATGACCTATTATTTTACAAGAAAGAAGCTATTATTTTACAGTAAGAAAATAAAAGCAAGGGTCTGCTTTTGGCTGTAAATACTGCAAAAAATCATTTTAATTTTGCAAATGGTAAGCTGTGGTTTTGTTAGTTGCAAATTGTTGCAGCTCCATAGCTTTGAAAGGGAAGCAGCTGATTTATATCAGTTGGAGATGTGTCTTTTTGTTCTTGATGTTTTATTCAGAATTCCTGGATCACAGTACATTGGAAATTGCTGTGGTAGACTTACCATAAATATTCAGGTTCTGTGGTGCATTACTCCTTGAATAATCCCATTAATTTCAGAGGCTTAGAAGTACTCAAGAGAACAGATTCCCCTGGAAAGGGGAAAAGCTGATCAGTCCTGAATTATGGTTATGGGGTGTGTTACCACAGCCTGCTTTCCAGTGTGGTGAGGAACTGAATCTCTGTAGCATCAGCTCTGTTCCTTGCACCAGCTGTGTTGGGTTCAATACAGCACCTCTTGGAATCCATAGGAGCCTTTCCACTGACTTCATCAGGCATTGGGTCTTCAGGGATCTCGCACGAGATCAAATGGCAGCTATTAATGTAGCCTGGCCTTCTTCCAGCTTTAGTCACTGCCTGTGGTGCTTATACAATCTGTTTGCTACATAATTTTCGCTCCTTTCATGAAAACGGAGAATGCCTCAGAGCCACGCTATGCCACTCGGTATTTTTGTTTGTTTATTGTCACTTACCTTTGCATTCAAAAGAGCTAAATGCAACAGCCATCTAGTTACTGACCCTTTCTTTATGTGTCTGTGTACACAAAGGCTGCTATTACATTTATATAAGCGACTAAAAGAATTACAAAAGCTCAAATCTATGTTCATGCTCTCTTAAAAATGCTCATTTTTAAAAATTGGGACAGATGTTTGGTGGTGTTTGAAGAACAAAATGCAAAACCTGGGACAGTTTTGGTGCTGATGGTGTTTCAGAAATGGAGCTGGTTGAAATATTTCCAATTTTAAGATGCTGTCAGCCTTTTTTAATATAAATTTTGGGCAAAGAAAAAAAATAATAAAGGAAATACCTGCAAAAATATTTCAGTTAAGTAGTTTGCACATTTCTGCACTCTGTTGAGAGCTGAAGAAGCTGAAGAGGAGGAACACAAGGAGCCCACCAAGTGTCACAGGCAGGTGAGTTTGGTGTTGTAGATGGCTCTCTGTTTTCTGCACTACGGATTGAAGAAGGCAAGAGGACCACTGTCCAAAGGTTGGTAGCTCTCATCACACCAGGAGTTTTCTCTCATTTCTCTCCATTTCCACCAGCAGTTTGTCCTTCTTGCTGTGTTTTTTTCCTCTGGATATTTGAACACGGAACAGGTGTTTCCCAGGAAGCCTGAGTGCTCACAGCTCTAATCACTGTCTCTGGCAAATGGATCCTTTGTGCTGTCTGGAGGATTAATAGAGGGTTAGGTGCTTAAAAAAATAAACAGTGACTGTAAACAGTGGGAAGGAGTAAAGCCTCGTGTGCTGAGAAGCGAGATGATGTCATTTATTTAGCAGAGGTGATACAGTAGCCAGAGGTGCCACAAGAGGAGCGTCTCCTTTGAAGGAAACAGGGAAGCACCCCATGGAGAACTGGTGCCCCCCCAGGCGTGAGGCAACCACAGCTTAGCTGTTGTGGCCAATGGAAAAATGTTGGGATTGAAGCCTTGGAGCTCAGGTGCAGTGCAAGGGAATAGGGGCTCATTGTTAAGGCAAGGATCAGCGCTCCTTTTTGTTCCTTCCCCTGCCCCCTCCTCCTCTGGCACTACAATAATAATATCTTGTCACTCCTAAGACTCGCTGGCATAGATCACATTCACTGATGGATGTTCAGTCAGGGGACGCACTAAAATGGTTTGTTTCTGATGATGTATGACTTTGTAGGCTCCTCTAATGGGAATGTAAATAAATGAACCCTTCAGCAGTGATTTCTTTCACTGCAGTCCAGTTTAACCTATGAGTGCCTCCCTGCCAGGAGCCACTCCAAATGCTTTACTATCTTACTTTGCTACAGCTTTTGCCTTTTTCTGGAGTTCCGTTTGCTGTTCAAGTGCATGTACTATATGTGGATGCAAGTAATTTTTTATAATGAGTATTCAGTAAAACAAGGCTGGAAAATTAGGATGGGCACTCAAGAAAGGTAAAGGTCTAATGTCCACTGATACAGATAAAAAGGTTTCTCCTGATCTCCCTGGGAACTCTAGAGGTGATGACAAGGCCTTGATATTCATTTCTTTTAAGCTGTGTGCAAGACCTGGTTCATGTGAGGTTGTGAATCATATAACTGGAACATTTTTTCTGTGGTCAGTTCTCACAGGTACATAAATACTACAGTGGTGCTTGTCCTCGAGACACTGGAACTCAAAAACATCTTCAGGAAATACTCAGAATGAGTATATTACAGTGATGAACAAAAAGAGCCTTTACAGAGAAGATAGGGTGTAATGTATTTATTTTCATGAGATTTTTTTCACTAGAATTGTATTAGAAGGAGAGTTTTGAAAGGGGAGTTAACATAGTTTTCACAGCTTTGTGAAGTGCTGATGCTTGAACAGTTTGCCTTCACCACTGGAAGTGCTATCTTCCATAATCCTGCATTTAAAGAACCATTTAATGACCACTGGCCAAATCCCATTTCTTCAAGTCCCCACTTACAGAGGCTTCCCCAGAGAAGCTCACACACCAGCAGTAAAGAGCTTCGGGTGAAGGTGGACATGGAATGTAAACTGGCCTAGTGCTGTCAGTGGCATTTCAGTTGTCATTTGGAAAAACTGCAAAACTGGTTGCGGTTTTCCCTCCATTTCCATAATCAGACAGATCAGTCATGGAATAGGAACTGCTTACACAGAGAGGGAATGCCACGTGGCTACAGAAATGCTCACCAAGCACAGAGCACTGTCTGATGTGATCTGTGTAACCTCCTGACAAGTTGGTGTGTTGGGACAACATTGTGTCATGTCACACATCTGCAGCAAAGACAATTAAAACCAGCCTCCTCCCCCTCAGCCTCTGCTATGTAGGAGATGCAAATGCCAGATTTTGCCAGGAGACCCAAATATTGACAGAGATCACCCCTTCCTGAAATGTTTTTGCTAATTCTTCTCAGTTCCATCTGCAGTTTTCAATGCAAATGTACTCACTGGGGGAGAAAATTCTCTTTTAAAATATGCTGTTTAGTTTTCAGCCTATGTGCTTACTGACCCTGCTAGTAAAGTTCTGTTTAAAAGCTGCATTCTAGAATGGGGAACACTGTCCCTCCATCCCTTCTCTTATACGTTCATTGTGGTGAAAATGTAACAACTTTATTGAATGGTTGGCTGTGAGGACACTGGAACAGAGCATCCAGTATCTCCATCATTCCCTCTTTATTTATGGTTACAGCACCAGATGTGAGTAAGGAGAAGGAGGGGGTGCAAAAGAGAGCTTGGAATGACTGTGATGAATAGTTGAAAGTGAACAGAGGGGCTTTTAAAACTCCTTTAAAGAAAGCCTAATGCTCTGCTTCCCTAAGCAGCAGGCTACTGATGATGGAAAAGTCACAGACATACCTGCAGAGATTTGGGAAGCTCTTGTTTCAGTAGGTCTTTATGGCAGCTAGAAGAAAAAAAATTCCTGTGCTCCTGCCAACTAGGTTGGAGTGTCCAGCTTGCTTTTCTTCTTTCCATTTTGTTCTGTGAGGACAGCATGCAATGACTTGGGCAGTGCTGAAATCCAGACTGTGTCTGTCCTTGGTCACCCCCACCAAGACCAGGCCCTACTTGTGTCTTGTACTTTTCCATACAGTATCAGGATGGAAATATTGTGAGTGATGTCATACAGAGAGAAGAATTTTGCTGGGAAAATAGTTATTTGTCATCAAGACTGTTAGCAGTGAGAATAAATTCAAATTTCATGTGGTCATAACCTTCCTTCCATCCAGGTGAGAAATAGAGAGGAGTTGGGCAGTGCCACCTCGAGGACTGCTGCTTCCTGGCTGCATTTCTGATTCTCATGGTGGCATCAAGTGCCAGGCTCTGAAATCTCTGAATCTTCTTTGCTTTATTAAAACCAAGTGGTGATATTTGCTTTGACAGGCATGATCTGTACTTCCCTAATGACACTCTTGATATCCAACAGTGTAAATCAGGGATGAAGCACTTTCTGTCCTCTTCCTAGACCACCCTGTTTTACAATCAACTTTTTAGAAAATTCTGCATTCATGCTAAAATGTAGAAAAATGCCCTCAAAGAGCTTCAGGTCTTGAGTTAGCAGAGTTTTTGTGTGGGTGAGCTGATTGCAGAGCAGGCCACACCTCTTCACACGGGTTTAGGAAATGGTAAAGCAAATAAGCGCAGCGGTGCCGAAATCAGAGCGATGGTTGATGGAGCCCCGATGGGGAGAACAGCCAAACAGCCTGAATGGAATGTAAGTATGGAAGTTAAAAATACACATCTCAAACCTTGAGGGCACCCTGGGGACTAAGAAGCCATATTGATACTAGACTTCAAAAGTTCCAAATAAACAGCAGGATTTTCTCAATGCACAGAAGTGCATACTTGTGATGTCAGAGCGATGTTATTTCTGCACTGCAGATCTCAAGGCAGATGCCTTAAAAGCCTGTCCAAATAAGTTGCTTCTTATTTAATTTACATTTATAATTGCCCTTATTTTATGTTAATTTCTCTTAGAAACTTAGTTTTAGATGCATACTGTGAACACCAAATTACATGTTTCTGGAGATAACATACCTGTAATGCTTTTTTAGGGAGAGTGCATGGCTTATGTGTTAGTAGCATTTCAGAGCACTAACATTCATCTTGTATCCATGCTAGATAACCTTGGACAAGAAAAGGAGGAATAGGAGCATTGATTTGATTTGTGAGACACTTTGAGATGAAAAATACCAGAGAAGAGTGAGGCATTAATCTAAAGCCAGACTGTCCCTCAGTGCTTCCCATTCTAAGTGTTTGGAAGACCAACATGTCCTTTATCCCAGTGCAGGTGGCTTCCCAGTTCTAAAATACTGGGTTAGCCATGGCTTTGTCTCTTTATTATAGACAAATGAGGACTGTAGGTGGCATTGCCTGGCTGGAAGTTTCTGGAAATAGCTGGAATTCTGGTTTTTCCATCTATGTTAACACCCAGAAGTTGCATTTGTGGGTGTATTTTAACTCACTTTGATTTGTCTAGAGAACATGGAAAGATAGTAAGGTAGGGAGAAAGTATTTTGTATTTGTGCTCTTCTTAGTCTAGTGGTAAAGCTCAGATAGAGGCAAATGTATAACAAACACAGACCAAAAAGAAAATCGAATGTAGTGATTTTTTAGTAGTAGAGAGTGCCTGTGGAATAATATTCCATGATATAAAATGCTTGAATAAGAGTGGTAGGCTGAATTAATTAATGACTGTAGACTATGTATAGGTCAGACTGGTGAATTGTATCAGCACTCTGAGAGGTAAAAACCCCAAGCAGTGATCTAGAGGAAACTGAAGAGCTTGTTGTTCTTAGCACAGACTTTATTTATGATAAATTCCAACCTCCGAACAGAGGGCCAAATTACGTGAGTTTTTATGAGTTTGTGAGAGTTGTTGCAGGAAGAATGACCATACTCATGGCAGTACAGTCGGTGCATGGTTTGATTTGAATTAAAATATCAATGTGCACGTCTTCATGTAAAATCTTAATTCTGAGAGCATGGAACTCTTGTTCTCCACAAGCAGGGACAAGCGCTCTCATCGTGTGGATGGCTCTGGCCATGCCGGTTGTTTTGGTAAGAAAGGGAACAGCCATGTCCAGGGGAGGAGCAGTAAACAACTTCAGTGCTTTATATTTTAGAGAACATCATGGTCCTCAGAGCACAAACTAAAATACCCTCTATAGCCTGATGTGCATTTTTAATACAACCCATTTGTATGAGGACAGAGCTCAGACAGAAAAATTGCTGACCTTTTCTGTATGAGTCCCACCTTGCAAATTCCCTTAGTTAATCCTCTCACCTCTGTGCTTCGGTAGGATGTGAGGGCTCTGTCAGGCTCTGTAGCACTGAGGGGAGCTGCTTTTAGAGCTGGATTTGAGCCCTATTATTGAGAACTCCTTGGAGGGCTGTGCACTACAAAGTGGGACACTTGAAAGCCAGGTACTGGGGAGAGGGAAAGCGCTGCATGAGCAAGAAGTGGGATTATAAATTAGAATTCAGCTCAGCATGTTTGGAGCCACATAAATAGCTTAGGGGTTTGTAAAAGAACACCCTCAAGGATTCAGAATTACAGCCAAAGAGGAGGGAAAACATGATGCTTTACTACCATGTGACTTATGCACCAAATAAGTTTGAATTAGTCACTAATGTGAAGTGGGTTTGGAAAGATTAATGCCCCTTACCTAGCACTTACTGTATGATGATCAGCCATAAATCTTCTCTGAGCAAAATAGGAAGTAGCCAAATCCTTTCTCTTTGGAGATGGGCAATACTTGTGCCAGTGTTCAAGGGCAGCCACCTTTGAATCTTGTTTTTATTATCAGGGTGAGGGTGTGGATTGCTCATGGAAACTTGGGCATTTCCAGTTGGCTCAGAAGATATGTGCTGCAGATGGTTCTGACAAGGAATGGGATAACTGTGGGAAACCATGAACTCCCATTTGCCTGGCTCTTACCATTAGCATCACTCGGTTCACTCATTGGAATGGGCACATTTGCCCAGAGAGGGAGGAGATAATTGTGAAAATGCTCAGTGTTGCAAACTCTTCGTTGTTACTGTTCACGCTCTGACTTTTTTGGTCCTGAATGACTTTTAAGCTCATTTTTCCTACTTGTTGTGGTTGTTTGAAGTGGAAAACTTTCCATTTAGGACAAAAAATCCTGTTCTACTTGATGCTTTGCCCATTTGTATTTGTGCCAAAACCAGTATGACTTTTGATTTCTTCTGAGCATCTGTCAGCTGGTGACCCACCACACCTTCTCTTGTGTGGCCTATATAAACCGATGCTGACTGAAGCTTCAAAGAGTGACTTCCTCCCTGTAGGACTCCACCTCACACTTATTTCCAATAAACTGCCATCCTCTCAATTTTCCACGACCAACATGTAATTGAGCAGTAACCTCAGTGTAAGAAAATCTGTGTGGCAGATGAAAAAAGCATCATTAGAGCAGAGGCAGCCAGAGTGCAGTCATGGAGTGTAAAGAGCTCAGCTCCCATAGGATCTCTTTTATGGGTATTTAGAGTTGAAGGGAAAAAAACCTGTTCAGGTGTTTGGTAGAGGTGAAATTCTTGTCAACCCAGGAAAGAGGGAGAGCTGTTTGAGTAAATAACTGTTCATCCAAAAAGTAAGGAAGACAAGAGTTACCTGTCCCCATAAGGGGGTCTGGGTAGATGAGCAAGTGTGAACCCCCTGGGCTGTTTCTATCTAGACAGCCAAATTGCCTTAGGTTGTTGAAGGAGATGTGACCCAGAAGATTCACTGTCCATAAGACAGGGAATCCTCTGCAGGGCAGTGTCATAAAAAGGTATTTTTCGTTTGATGCTCTCTCTATCATTTTAAATTAATGTTTACCATCATTTTGTTACATTTACCTGAACTTACCCAGCTGATATTTACAGCAGCTTGTTGCTGCAAACTTCTTGCATGGGATGTAGTTGTTCTGCATAAAACATCCTGGTGGACTGGAGAACAAGACTGCAATGGACCTACACTCAGCACTTGTTCTGCAAGCCCATCCTTAGAAATGTCCAAGGCTTCCCTTCCCTGAGAGTGCACCAAGGAGGTTGTTGTGGTTGCTGGGAAGCCAGATATGTGGAGAAGTGATACCTGTTCTTTTCAGCTTAGCTGAGCAGGCCTAGAGAGCCAAAGTAGTTCCTAAACCAAGAGTCACAAGTGTGTGCCTCCACAGCTCTTGCCCAGAGCTGTTTCATGGTTCTTTTCTCTTTTCCAATGTGGCAGCATCTCCTATTTGCTTCCCATAGGACCTTGGAACAAGCTTGAATATCCACATGAAAATCAATGTGAGAATTATCTGGTTTTACTCTTACCTTTTCCAGGTTGACATGGAAGTACTTGCAAAGCTGATCTGTGGATCTTTTCCAGAGTAGCCTCCTGGCAGTACTTTTGGGAATAATGATCATGGAACCAGAACCATAAAAGGCATTAAAATTCTCTTCCTAAGTACACTTACCCCTGTGCACATCTATGGAATGTGATTTTGAAATGCCTCAAATCCACACTCACACAGAATCTGTCACCGTTCCCTGTGACCTTGATCAGGAGCATTTCTCTTGATGCCTGTTGTGCTTCCAGATAAGCAGAGCACCTCCCATTGACCCAGGCAGGTCATTATCCTCTTCCCCTTTATCAGGAATCCTTCAGCCAATTAATCACACACTGCTCTGCAATCTTGAGGCTCAATTATGCCTGGACAAGTGTTGCTCAGCTGTTCCTCCTGCTACAGATGTGCCATATCCTGAGATTAGCTCCGTCTCACTGAGGGTCACCGATCCCGTATCAGGCGCTAAGAAAAGCTGGGCTGTCTGGAAGGGAAGTGACACCATCTTAGAAGCATTTTATCACAAAAGTAAGTGTAGATGTCTAAAAAATCCTGCTTGCCACCACCACATCACAGCAAGTCCTTTTCACTCGCTGTTGCCTCTCATCCTGAGACAATTTACCAGTATTTTCTAGATGAAGATGTCAGCAGACTAATAAACTGTTAGTAGTGCACTGATGACAGACAGTAGCTAGTTCTCCTTTGGGATAGGAGATAGCTTAACTTGGAATTCCTCTGAGAAACCTCCTGTTTTGTGAAAACCCCTTTTATGCACATCAGATAGCTTATGTTTTTATTTTTCATGTTCCTATTGTTACTAGTTGCTTGGAATACTCCACCACGGACATGTTGTGTGTGTGAAATAGTTTGATGGTATTTCTGATTATTCAAAAGAGTCTGCCTTAGATTTTTGGTTTGGTTTGGTTTGTTTTTTTCCCCGTATCTCTGGCTTAACATACTTGCTTGGTTTTTAGAGTGCCTGGGTCTGTGTACATTTTGTGGCCCCTGGCAGTACTATGGGGCACCCACTGAAACTGTGAGCAAGAAGTGCCTAATCTTGGGAGTGTGGTTCTCCACTTGTGAAGTTCTTCATTTTTGGAACCATTTTCAGCTACACAGAAACTCAGGCAATCGTTTCATAGACATACTTGGAATTCTATGAAATTGTATTATTCTCTTAAAGAAAACGGCCTTCCAATTTCTGTAAGCAGACTTTGTTAAAAAAAAATTCTTAGTTTTGAATATTTAAATAGAGTTCTTACTGTTTGGTTGTGTGGTTTGTTTGTTTGTTTGTTTGGGTTTTTTTAAGCTCTCTTTTGAACAAGATACAGAGATGCTGGATATGTAATTGTTTAGTACAGAAAATTTTAAACTACCCTTTATCACTTTCAGACTTCCAATAAATTCTCTTAGAAACCCCTACGGAACGAAATCATTTACATTTCCACTGTGGTGCTGCAGAGAGTCAGGGAGCAGATAGGATCTGGTTCTGCCCTGAGCCTCTGGCTGGGGGCTCTTTGCACACTGGTGTGAATGCAGGATGCCCCGGGAAGTTAAATAGGATTTGGGGCTGTGGAAGAACAACTGGGTTTAACTGGGGCTGAGGCGCTGCGAACGCACAGCAGGGCTGTGTGTCAGCTCACAGGGTCAGGCCCTGCCGGCTTCAGAGCTGGAAAACTTGTCTCAAAACATCCAGGCTGATGCTGCTGTTCTGCATCGTCTTCTGCAGGTTTAAGTAAGGTTTAGAGGAGTTGTAAGTGGGCTCATTTATTACTCTCATCCTCACAGACAAGTTCCCACTGCTTGGTAGTTCAGGTTGTGGGTGGGTCCCACCGTGCTAAGACATTGAAAAATGATTTTCTCTTCCCAGTGTGTCGTGCAATCTGTGTGTATGGGCTACAGGAGTCTGATGGGATAGATTTGTTGCTGAAAACATTATATTTGCATCTTCTTATCAAACTTAGCATTTTCAACATACAGAAAACAAAGACTGTAAAGATGTGAGTGCAGAAAGGCTGTTTCTCTTGAATCTTGCTGTATTTTATTTTAGGTCTCAAAATTACAACATAATATTTGGGCTTGGCTGTTTGTTCAACAGCAAATACTGCAAATGTATCTATTCTTTAGGACGCAGTTATTTGATTTACAATACTTCTATTGTTTTGACTGCCCAGAAAGGTACTTGGAAGCAAGCCAAACTGAACTCTTAATGAAAACAAACAGTTGCCTAATTGAGACATTTTATCTCAAAAGTAATTAAAGAGATGTTCAATAGGGAAAGTGAACACAAATGCTGTAGGTGTGCTTCATGGAAATATTTGGAGCAAAGGAAGAAAGATTGCAGTCTGTGCAGAGAGTAAATACAGAGCTCCCTGCTGGCACTGCCAGGGGAGACTGGCTGGAGTGGGGATGGGACTGGGACTTCCAGGTATCCTGCATTGTGTTGAGCTCCATGGCACTTGATTTGCTCAGCCAGACTGAATTATGTGCCCCTTGTAGTGTGTGCAGGGGTAGAGCCTCACACAGGGGTGAACAGACACTGCTGCAGGTCCTGCAGCTCAGAGCTCTCCAACCTTCCCCTCAGCCTTTTAAAAATAATTAAAAGGGAACCTTAAACTCAAACACACCTCCAAAAAACCAAATAGAGGTGGTCTTGTCTTTAAGCATGAAAAAGAGGATTAGAACCAGAGGGAACTGAAGTTATTCTGGTGTTTTATAAATAATCTTCCAATTTCCTATCACTTATTGCTTTATCTCTTGTGGGGTTAGTGCTGGATTCTACTACTCTTTTTTCCAGTCTTTCTGCTCTCTGTGCTGATCAGCCAGAAGCTGGAAAAATGAAAGGAGCTATAAACTCCTAAAGAGGAATTTCTTAGGGGTGCAGGTAGGACAGGACTGTGCAGTTCAGCTGGGGAGAAGCTAATTTGCCACATGGTCCCCACAGGAACCAGGCAGAGCTAAGAACAGAGCAGGTTGGACATCTACCTTCTTAGTAGGAAAGTAAAGAACATATAATTTTTGTATCAAATTAAATATTTTGGTTCTCACTACTGTCCAGTGACAGCTCTTGGATCATTTGGGAAAAATGAGAGCCTGGCTGAGGAATTAATGAGCAGAGTGTGTCTGCCACAGAGATTGTCTAGGACAGCAGGAGCTGGTGGATATTAATGCAAGAGCTCTCTTCTGGGCTTCTTTGTGGAAAGGACACCTATCCATAAGCAGGAGAAATTCCCTGAAACCTTAGTAATAAAAAGTTAAGCCAGACTTTTACTACTCCTCTTTTTTTCTTCCAGTATGTTCAAGTGATTTGAAAGGATGTGTATATTCATGTGTATATTCAGATCTGGATGAAAATTTGCCACACTCTTTCCAACATTGCAATATTTGTAAATAAATATTGAAAGTTTAAAATAAAAAAAGCTCTTTCTCAGCTCTCCCTCAAACCTTTCAACCTCTTTGGTGAGGAATTAGAAATATTTGGCATATAATCTGGAAGGGGTTCTGTAGTGCTGTTTCTCCAGTGTTGAATCTGCAGTGCAGTATCCGCTGCTCTGCTTGGGGTCTTGGCAAAAGGAAGAAACTCTGAATGAAGTTTATTTTCTCTCTGGCCAGATTTTATCAGTGTAAAAGCTTGTCCTTTTATTGTATTACCATATGTTCCTAAAGGATCCCTTCCTGCTTGGAGAAAGTTAAATCTTTTTCTTGTTTTCAATGTATATCATTAGTTTTAAAATACAACTTTACTTACAGTCTTGTGTGTAAAATCACCAACAGGTAGAGATGTGGAGATGCAGAAATATGAGGTAAACTGTCCAGGGTTATCCTACAGCTCAGGAGCAGACTCAGATGTTTCTCTGCGTAGTCCAAGCAGCATCACCTATTTTGGGGACATTTAAAATTTAGTTGAATTGGCCAAGGAAGAGATTTGTGCTCAGAGTCACCTTATCTGACAGGTGTGACTGGGTGTGATTTAACACGGGGTCTTTACTGAGTAAGGAAAAGAAAGACAAACACTGGGATGTCTGGTAAGGATTCCTAAACTACAATAAAGTGAAAATATTTCAGCCAAACATAAAAACAAAGCTGAAAGCCTGACCTTGTAATGAGTTATGGTGGTAAAACACTACTGTGAGGTGAGATGAGATGGACCTTAAACACAGAGAGCTCTGGCCAGCTAAAATCCCCACAAATGTATCTGTCAGTTTAAGGAATATTGAATCCTATAAATCAACCTGTAAATAACTATACTATTTTCTTCCATGAAATCTTCTCATTCCTAAGTCCTGCTTCTCTTTCCCTGTTTCTCCCCTAAGAAATTACGGACTCTGTTGGTGGTGATTGTACTTTACCTTTCCCAAGTTCCCTGTTTCTGGATGGATGTGGGCCGGATTTCACAAGGTTTTAGGTTAATGTCCTGGGAGCAGATGCCAGCACGTGTGTGAGCACTGCTCTATGCTTTTCTCCTCCTCTCATTTATTGCCTTGCAGCATCTGAATACAGAGGAAATTAGAGATTCAGGTTTGTACTTCTCAAAGGAAAAAGAAAAAAAAAGGGGGGCAAAAAGAGAAAGAAAAAAGAAAAAGAAAGAGGGAAGGATCCCACCAAAATTGCTTTGTGATTCACTGTGGGGTCGTGACCCCGTCCCGCTGAGACTGCTGTTCCAAAGTAGTAACTTGGTAGCTGGAGTTTTTTAAAGTGGTTGTTGATTGGCTTAGCTGTAAGAAAATCACATTTCCCTGAAACTCTTAGGGATACTTTAAATGGGTGGATTATCCAGCTGCCTGATTAGAAGTTTGGGTTATGTAAACACGGAGTGTTTAGATTTAGGCTTTTCAGTTGAAGTCCAGGCAGCTGTTTGCACTTAACTCCATCAAGAAGCCCAGTTAATCAAAGAGCAGGAAGGATTTTTTACCTTCTTAAACCTGTGCCATTATTTCTGCTGTCCAAACTCTTTGGAGTGAGGCTTGTTGCAATGTAGAACAAGGTACTTTGGATGTTCTGCTGAGGAAACAGGAAAAAATGGACGGGGTTTTGGTTAGTGAGATGTGGTGCCTCATGGATTTTTTTCCCTGTTTGCTGTGACATGATGATTTTTCCATTAGTTGCTGCTGAATTCAAGCTTGTTGAGCTGGAGAGCTCCTCAGAACAGAAGGTGGAGGCAGATCCACCTCAAAGCTCTGGCTCGCTCATGTCTGTCCCCTACACACACCCCATGTCCAACCAGGAGGATCTGTGGAAGCTGTTTACACCGGATTTATTTTGGGGCATTCTTGGCAGTGTGAATAGATAGCACAGCACAGTAACTGGCTTAACACTTCAGGATCCCAGCAATGAAAGAGTCTTTGTGTAGCAAAGAAACAGAGTCTTTCTTCTCCAGAAAAAAAAAGGAGAGAAAAGAAACTTCTAAAAAATTGGTCTTATTTTTCTGTTTTCTGTTTTAACCCCTACCAATTTCAAATTTCAGGAACAAAAAACCAAGTCAAAACTTTTTGTGAAGCAGCTTCTCTCACTGATTGTCTCTTTATGTTCCTCTGCTGGTTGTTATAGTTATAATTCTGGTTTTTAGTTCCAAGTCATCAGTATTAATTGTTGTTTTCTATTTCTGACATTTTTCTTTGTTTTCTAAATCTAGAGGTACCCAGAGACAAACAAGGAACACTTTATTGTGCATCTCTGACAACGTGTGTACTTATGGTTAGCTACAATTAATTCCTGGTTATTTGATATCAGTAAGGTGTGCTTCCTTGCCTGTATGTGTGCTACCTAAACAATACATAATACAGTACAAATATTCAAAGTAGTAAACCAAGTTAAGCTTTGAGAAGCAAAATGTATTAAATTTTTTTCTGAAATCATCTTCTCCAAATCTTTGAAATTTCCAGCTCTTTTATAGTTCTGACCATTGACAGTATCACCAGGGAACTCATGATGCTGTTTCATAGGGCAGGTGTTTCCCTATCAGTTTACTGGATAATAACCCCAAGACCCATAATTCCACCTTCAATGACTAATCAGTGTCACATTGTAATTACAGAAAATGCATTTGAGAATGTTAATGCTAAATATTGATCTGCTTTTAATCTATAAAACAAACCTTAATTTATATTTTATAACGTACATGTCTCGCTCTGTAATTAGATCTAATACTTATGATGTTGTTAACTAAGAAAATGTGTGCCTAATTATCTTGGGGAAACCCTCCTGGCCATGGGGATCACAGTGTCTTGTGTACTGTGTGGTGCCTGGGGACACATCTATTCCTGTAAGAATGAGAATAAACCCCACACAAACAATGAGCATATGGAGACACAATAGTCAGCAAAGGACCTGGTGAAGAATTGGTAAGTCTCTGCTGACATTCATGGTGCCATGTGGTATTGGGTTATTGATCAGTGTTTACAGACAATTATCAGATGGTCCTGATGGGAAGGTTGGGCAGCTGAATGATCTTTTTATATTTTCCTTCCTTTTGTTCACATTCCTCTGAAGATTCATGTTTCCTGTGCTGATGTAAGGTGGCAGTTGGATAGCAGGTTGTGGGCATATCAACTGAAAAGAGACTGAGTTTTTGTTATTATTGTTCATATTGGTTATTTTAGAGATCCAGACATCTGGGTGGAATATAATATTGTCACAACCTTTCATGCTTCCACACGTATCTATAGCTGTGCTTTTGTGATTGCCTCTCCTGCTTGGCAAGCCGTGCCTATGGAAAGGAGCAGGCAGTGTTTCAGATCCCTCCTCCCAGGCCATCCTGGGCCATTTAGCATTACCAGATGTGGAGGGCTCTGGTGTCCCTTCTGTGAAGAATGAGGCTGTACTTGAGGCTTGTTTTTCTTACAGCCTGTCATGATAGAATAACACTGCAAGGTACTGCCTGCTCTCCTGGGAAATGCTTCCACCTCCTACCTGTGATTAACCCTCCAGGCCACTTTATGTCACTATTGCTCCACAGACAAATGTCTCTGAAGCAGCATTAATTGAGCAGCAGGCCAGGATGCACCTTCCAGTTTGTTACAGGCTCCAGAAATTCAACCTTTCAGAAACGGGAACTCAGAATTGGTCTTGAATGGCTCCTTTTTTGTTGGGAACATCCCTCTCCATTGTTTACCAGCCAGGTGACTGGTTTCCAAATGCAGGAGGTGCCTGGTCACTTGGATTCCCTGGGTAATTATTTCCTTTGAGATTGTGCTCCTTTGTGGCTTTAGCTGGAAGTAAGGCTGAGGCATGATCTCATCAACATTCTCTCTTTTCCCTCCAATTTTTGGGACAGTTGCTTAGCAGCCACCCAGTGGGGAATGGGAGCAAGCCAGTCCTCCCTCTCTGCAGTAAGCTGTGGCCAATAAGTAAATGTCATGCTTGCCAAGATAAGGGTAATAAAATCTCATGCCTGAGGGCATAAGACAATCATGGCAGAAGTCAAGCTGGAATCCCTTCCCAAACATGCTACAACATTACACGGTTACCTCAGCCAACAGCTCTTGGGAGTTTTCCACAGAGCAGCTTCTCTTCACAAGGAAGGTCTCCTCAGACAGTCTGCTCCCCACTGCATCATGCTGAATCTTCCTTGTAGCTGTAGTGGGAATGGCAATTGCTAGAGCCAAGTGGAGGTTCTGAACCCTGAAAAGCTGATCTTTCCCTCTTAAATGTTGTTGTATTTTAGTGGGTGATTCACCTGCCACATCCATTGACTTTGCTCAGTTTTTGAGATAAGTACCTATGTCAGTGGTAAAATTGTTTAGACTAAATAGACTAAAATAATTAGGATTATTCATACATTGTGCTTTCCTTTTACATTACAAACATTTAATCCTTATACCCTCCAGTGATGAAAGTCAGGCAGGGGATATACTACGTATATATTTATATATATTTACACATTTGTCAAGAGCTCTTGAGAAGTTAACTGAAAGGAAATAAAAAGCATCTTTAACAGCCTGCCTTTAACAGAAATGCTAATCATCCGTGGCCATAAAAGTAAACCAAACCCAAAAGTTTTTAAGTTTCCTTTTCCTCTTAGGAGTTACATTATCTGTGTTCCAATACTCCTGCAGCAATTAGAGATAACTTTAGCACTCATTAGGATAACTTTAATCTTGGGGAAAAGAAAATCACACAAAATCTAAAAACAACTCAGAGCAAATTTGGAACAAGTAAGACTATTCTTTCCATCATTTGCAAATAATCTCTCAGATTTCAAACAAAATAAAAACTTTCTGTGAATTCACTTCTTCCTAATTTGCAGCAAAAAAAGTTTACCAACTTTTTTTCCCCCCTTCTGCAGTGTTTATTTGTTCCCTGGGACCTTAAATCTTACTGGCAGGTCACACCCCAGCCTTCAGTTGAGGGTTTTTACCTCTTGGATAACATAAGGCACAATTTTGTCTGTGTGGATCTAGGAGGTGTTTAGAGTGACTCAAATTATTTACCCCTACATGATGTTTTGCCTCACAGGCTGTTACAGCACAAAAGCCAGACAGAGACCGTGGCACAGTGTAGAAGTTTTATTTGCTACTGAGAGTGGCATCATTGCAAAAATACCCTGATTTCCTGACACTTTATTAAGGCTTAGTGAAGAGACCTCTGCTTACTTTTTTTATTATTATTATTCAATTTCTTAGGATGTTGGGTCCATCCCTACCTATTAAAATCAAACCTGCCTACTCCTTCCAATCCCTTCTCTTTACCTATAGAAAAAAGGAGCACAGTGCTTTTTTTAGTAGTAATTTCTCATTAAATTCACCCACACCAATAAACCCAAGAAAGCCTTTGAGTGGCTGATTCAGTGTCAAGCATCCATTCCACTTTGCCAAGGTATACAGTGCCATGTTTTCGCTCAGGGGAGCCTGCTAATAGCAAATAATTCCATCCCTTCATTTTACCCATGGCTGAACCAGGAAGATAACCAGCTGTCAGCGGAGGAGCTGTGGAGAGGGAAGTGACCCAAGTGCTCAGAACATAAAGATATTTGTGTTAGTGCAGGGCCACAGTCAGCTCTTTGCTCTCCTTGCTACCTTGCATTTTCAGCACCAGAGCTTGGCCCTCACTGCTTCCAGTTCTGCCAGCCAGCTTCTGACCTTTTCCTCTCTTATAATCACTGCTCATTTTTGCAACAAACTTGGTCTCCTTTCTTGTCCAAAAAATTTTAAGCAAATCCTGTTGTCAGTATAATTGCCTGTGTAGCATTGGCTTCTAGGAACCAAGAAAAATCTCACATCACCACTGTGTACAATTACATCATCTCAACATCACCGCTGCCAATTCTCACTCTGTGCTGGAGAGTCATTATTTTTGCTTTAAAGAGGAGGAGTGACCTCATGAGCTCCTGAAGAAACCCCACAGCTGCCATACCGACATCTTGAAGTGGTCACAGGGGACTTGGATTAATTAATGCTTCAGTACAGAAGCACCTGTGCTCGTGGCAAGAGATCAGGTCCTCTCTGCTGGAGCACATCCCAAATCTGAGCTCCTCTCCTGTGTCCTTTTAAAAGTGGTTGTTCTCAGCTAATCTGAAATGTGTTGGGATTTACAAATTTAAAAAAGTAAAAATCTGGCATCTATTCAAGCTTCACATTAAAACTGAAACAAAGCTGAGCGTAATTGAGAACAAGAGCATGCATAGAAATTGTGAACCTGATTCGTATTTACACTGCAGACCCTTTGCACCTCCCCAGCAATGGGAAAGGTCCTGGAGCACAGTTCAGTTATTTCTGCACTTCCATGAAGGGCCTGTTTATTGACTTGGAGCTCAGAAATATTTATACGAGTGCAGGATTTGCCTTTCAGAGCAGTGAAAAGTCAGCACTGTGTGAGTCCTTATGTACTTATTTGGGGTATCCAATTGGACAGTTGAGGGGAAAATTAAAGACAGGACCATGGGTGGGTCAGAGGCTCAGTAATGACATGTGAAGCACCTCATCAGTAGGTCATTTGCGTGAATCAAGCAGACTCTGGTTATTGGCTGGAAGCGATGTGGCCTCTCAAGTCCAGGTGAAAACAAATGGTCTCTGGGCTGGTTCATTGGCCAAATGATCTCATCCCAGCTGGCAGCTTTGGACAGACCCACCCTTGTTTGATGCTGCAGCTCTGCTGAGCAGCCTAATGATGCCACAAGGTAATAAAGTATCCTCATCTTCTTGTGGGAGAAGACCTGCAGGTCAAGGTACTCGGCATCCTGACTGGGACAGAGCAGGGAAAAGCTTCCTTTGCTGCTGCCCTTTCTGTGTCCATTTTGAGGACAAGCAGACACCATCAGGATCCTGGATGACTGAGTGCTGCCTATTCAGAGCTCTAAATTGGCTCAGCCTTTACCAAAGGACTGGTAGAAAATGGAGAGACAAAATGAAAAAGTGAAGGAGTGGCCCGGGAGGAACACAGTCATCGTGAATGTAGCAGGAAAATAAGGGCTTGATTATGTGGCTCCAAGAGGGCCCTGCCAAACTGCAGTGCAACAGGAAGAACCTGAGCTGGTGACAGTCCTTTCTCAGGGTGTTGACATCCTGTGGAAAGGAGGTGCTTTCTGCACAGGGCTGAGCATGGTGAGTTTTCTCCTGCAGTGCCAGTCCTGCTCTTCAGCCAGGGCCTGTGAGTCTGCTGGGCTGCAGGTTCCCTCACTCAGCTGAGGGACAGACCAGGACACAAGCAGTTCTTTAGTGTTCAAATTATAGTGGAACAAAGCAGTGCTGCATCTCCCATACATTTCTTATTTCATGTTTTATCAGTTGTCATGGTCTTTCTTAACACATGAACTCCAGGAGTCACAGGAGAATGTAACTTTCCAGTTCTAAATGATTGTAGAGCAAACCTCTAAAACACCAGCTGTTTTAAAGCCCACTCAGACTGAAATAAAAAGACACAAAGTCAACGTCTTAAAAAGTATTGAGCAGTTGTTGAGGAACATGGGAGGGGAAAAAAGATGGAGATGTTCGGTTTATTGCCAACACAAAGTGCTCAGTGCCATTTTGCAACACCCAATACAGCAGAGCTTTGCTCCACTGTGTTTTCACATTTTCACTTCCCTGTTCAGCTTCTGCAGCACCAATATCTGAGTCTGTGCAGCACAGAGGAGGTCAAATGCAAGAACAAGTTCATACCTTCCAGCCAAGCCAAGAATGTTTTCAAGTTCTCCCCCTCCCCAGAGGAGCCAAACCACGAGCAAATCACTGCTTCAAAAATGTTTGAGTAAAGCAACAGTTTTATGAATCAATATTAAAAATAGACCTCAAGATTTGGATGTAAAAAAAAAATTAATCCTGCTGCTCTGAATTTCCTGTCACTCTTGGATATTGTATTAAGTTTTGATATGAAATGTATTTTCCTGAATTGGAATTTGTCCTTAAATTACTTATGAACAATGAACTCTTTCAAGAAAAGTAACTGCTTCCTTATCACAAGAATTAATGCTGTGGTTTTTGTAAGTGAGTTTCCATAGCTTATCAAATCCTTTCGTTCTTCTTAGTTGGAGGGGAACTGAAAAATGTCTATCAGTTAATTCTCTTCAATTTCATGATTTTAAATCAGGTAATATTCCTCATTTTACTTCACTCAAAGTGGCTACAGGCCACTATTCATTCTTGTTCTCCCTTGTAATATCTTTAGCCCAGAGAAACTCTATATTTTATATTCACTCATTTCACAGCTGCTTTGACTAAGGAACCATATTAACACCAGGGCATTTGTACATCCGTTCCTTTGCAGCTAGTTTGGCTCTGCGGGACCTGGCGTGGCTATGGCGTGACTGTGTTTGCCACTGAAGCACTGCCACCTGTGGGTGAATCCTAGCTGTGATTCCCCGTGGCAGGGGGAGCGGAAAGGGCAGAGTGCACATTGCTTGTTTGATTCAGAGACAGTAGTAAAAATGTCAGTTCTGCACCATTTCAAAGCTCCTTCAGGGTTATTTAGGAATGTCATGTTAGTTTTGTGTGCAGATGTGACATCTCAACCCTTTGACCGTCAGGTTGGGGCTGCATCAGTGTCAATACAATTAGTTCAAGCTACAGGTAATAACAAAGCAGACTAGCAGACTGTACAGATGGAAGGTGCGAGCAGTGTCCTTGACTTCTGGCATGCCTTGAGGGGCAGAGCTTGAGGGCCTTTCCATATGGGCACGGTGTGTTGTGGGTGTTCCTGGCAGCGCCTTGCAGAGGACAGAGCTTGAATCTGGGAACTTGTCACAGAAGCACGGGATAATTTCTGCAATGGTGGCAGTGTAAGAAGAGAAATGGTTCCTGACCACTTGATCCAAACCCAATGGCAATCAACAGGACCTTTACTCTTTCCTTCAGTAACCTCTGAAAGTCCTCCAAAGCACCAACTCCCAAACAACACTAAGTTTTATAAGTTAAAACCAGCCCCAGAGCTTAACCACACAAACCATTTGATCCCACAAAAAATCTGGGAGTGTGGTGGGAGACACAGACCTGCCCTGCTTGGCACTGGTGATGCTGAAGACATATCCCAGAGCATGATCCATGCTCACTGTTGGATGAAGCGGGAGTAGATTTCAAAGCTCTTCCTGTCAGGGTTCAGTGAGGAGGATGAGCAAGGGCTGAGTGTGGAAGGGCAGAGCTTTGATAGATGGGTGACATCAGTGGTTGTAACTCGAAGAACAGTTCTAGTCATGCTGAGTCCTGCTTTTTGAGGCATGTGGTTTTATTTGTGCAGTCCCAGTTTCTTGGTGACGGGCAGAATGGTTGATGGGAGCAATGAGTACCTGATACAAGTGATGAGGAGTCAGCTAACTTTGGAAATGTCTGTATTTAAACCCCTTCAAATCCTTGGGAGTGTCAATAATTGTCAATAACTAAAAAAAAACCCCACAATGTGAAGATTAGGTAAGCTGCACATTTGCAGTTCAGATAATCAATTAAGCACAATTTTATTGGCTTCAGGAACTGCAAGAATATACCCAAAGGTAGTAGTTTCTTCTACTGGGACTGCCAGCTGTAACTCATAGCAACTGCATCATTATATATTTTTCATTATTTCCAGGACACTGAGAAATACAGGTATGTGATCAGAGTTAGTGTGTATAGTTCCACACAATAATATGTTCTTTGTACTTTCATTCATGTACAAAAAAAAAAAAAAAAAAATTCTTGTTTTTCCTTAATACTGTTGAAGTATGTGCCTGAATAAGATGTCATTTGTGAAGCTGAAAGCAGATATCTACAGCAAGTATTTAAAAAGAAAAATTGGACTTCCTAATTGGTATAAAAGGGAAACCCATCAAAAGGCCACAAAGGATAATGCTGAGATTATTTTTCAAACAATAGACAACTTGCATAATCCCATTATGAACAGTATACACTTCACAGTCCATCTGGCAGACAATAAACATCGTGTCTCTGTGGGCTTGAAATGCTGGGTATTGTTCTGCCAAAGAGAAAAGCTCTGCACATATGGCACAGGGTGGAAAGGCAGTCATGGCGTGTCTCTCCCCACAACATCCATTATGTTTGTTGGTTTTATGCTTTCTGCAAAATAACGTGTCTTTAATAACTGCTCAGCAGACCTATGTGAGTTCTGGGCCTAAGTGGCAAAGATCTTGCCCTGCTGAACTGCCAGCAAGGCTGCATTTGCTGTGCACAGCCAGGCACTTTTTAAACACCAGGCTGATGAATTTTCTCTTGCTGGAGTTGTCTGTGCACTCCTGAAGAGGTTTTGCTTGGAGGAGCCAGTCAGTGGAGGGAAAGGCAGAAGCTGGAGTCATCAGAGGATGGCTCCTTAGGTTGTGAAATGTTTTGATGTCCTTAAAAATACAAATGCAGTGTTCCATTAGATCTCAGTTAAACCATTGCAAGTCCTGTGTACCAAATTATTGAATGCTGACATCTTCCAAGAGCTAAGGAAAAGTCTTTCCTCTTGTTTTCTCTACCACTGGTCACTAGATTTTTAGACCAAATTACATTCTAGTCTTCACTGTTACCCTGTCTATGCTTACATGCATGAAGGCTTTTTCTTTCTTTGCAAGCAAAAAGATATGTCTTGCTCTTTGACATGGTACTGTGTAATCTCCCAGGAGGTCAGTGGAAAAAACCCACAGTCTTACACCTCTTGGATACGTGTCTGTTAGTGCCAGTGTCCTTCCAGGTTGCCCTTCCATGGAAGGTAGTTGTAGATTTATTATCCTTCATCTGTTTGCCATCACCCAAGGGAAATCTACTGCCCTGAGACAGCTGGGAATGATGCCTGGGGATAATGCCTGATCAGTAAGATCAATACCAGCCTTGGCTTGGGCTGCCTATGACAATTATTGTCCCCGACTGCCACGCCTTCCTGTGTGCTGGCTCCTGGGCACAGCTCAGGGCTGTAACCGCTGTAAGTTCAACATTAGTTCACATCACTTGAGGATGTGACATAGGGTGAGTAACTGTCCACACCTGCAGTCGGCTTCCCAAAACATCTGGATTGTGTTAGAGACAGGCTTTGTACTGATTTCGATGTGAGAAATGGAAGGTGTGACCCCTCTGAGGGTCCATTACGGGATGGGGTGTGTCGTGCAGTCAGGACTGATACATGTGAGTATCAAGCTTCACTTCAGATATTTCTGGCCTCCTATTACTTATGCCACCAGGTGTCAAGTTCCAGCTCCAGTGTGAGCAAAGAGGAAGCATCTGCAAACACGTTATTTCCATACCGTGAAGAGCTGAAAAACCTGGGGCTTAGCTGAAGAGTTCATGAAAATAGCAGGAAAACTGAGTGTTGTTGTGTTGATGGGATTTTTTCTTTTTTCCGTGTCTTGACTCATTCAACTCCTGGGGGTGTGTGACAACCAGCAGAACAGACAGTGCCAAAAAGAAACACATTTCCACACTCAGCTGCCTTTACATTATGACTAGCATTGCCTGTTGCGGCATTATTGCAGTGAGATCAGATTACTTGGTTTTACCAATTCCATACTTGTATTCATAGTGGAAAACGTAAATTTGAAGTGGATTAACCCACCCCCTGCCTTTTGCTCCCTCCTGATTTCATTCTCTTTAAATATTTATGAGTGCTGCAGCCCCACAGTAGCTGAGCCTTCATGATTCCAGCGCTGTAGAATTCCTCTGAGGCAGAGAATTACTGCTCCATTTTGTAGCTGGAGAAACTAAGGCAGAGCAAGGTTCTCCATGACCTATTCAGGGTTGCACAGCTACCCTGAGACAGAACCAAACCCCACATTTGCATCTCTCTACTCCTGTTTCACTCATTGACTCAGCTCTCCTTTTCTCCCCATCGGGGCAGCCCTAGAAGGGCTTCCTGTAGCAAACAAAAGCTAATGAAGCTCAGTAGCTGCATGTGGGTACATTTGCTTGAGGTGAGAGAAGAATTTTCTAAGAGCCTGAAACTGGCATGGTGATGAAAACAAGCAGAGATTATTCTATAACTAGCAAACTATTTAAATCTTGGCTTTAGTGGAGGAGTTTCAAAGGATTTTCATGAAAGAGTAGGAAGCATGGTTTCCTGCTTCTGTAATTTTGTTGCTCTTTATAGTTGATTAGAAGTTGAAGAGAGATCTGAGAAGCTTGTTGGAGCTTCCTTTTTGTGGAGATCCACAGTTGCTTGTAGGACATCCATTTGCAGCTGCGTTCTCAGCAGTGTTGCTGTTGGAAAGCTGATATGCCTTTGTCAGATTTAACTTTCTGAAAAAATCAAGTGTCACTTTACAAGCTCCGAAATGTTCAAACTCTCTTTTATCATGGCACCTTTGATGTACAGCTTGTGCCTTCACAGCACAGACAGGTTGGGTTCTAATAGTTTGTTGTACTTTATGTTCTCTGTGTGCCATGCAAAACCCCACTGTGAGCTTGGCACTTTTATCAACAGGGACAGACCTGAGAGCGAGAGATGATAAAATATGGGCTTTGGGTTGGAAGGTAAGTCATTCCAGCCCATCTTGTCCTTTGATGCCTTCTTATAGCTCACAACCTGCCTCTAAAAGGGGAGACCAATTCTCTGGTGACTCCCTGGTGAGAGCTGTGTGGTGATGTAGGATTAGCATTAGGATGCACTTCACATCTAGACCTGACCAACTCAGGTCGTGCTCACCAGAAGCAGTGATGGTAAGTCTTAAGTTCCCATCTTCACCACAATCTGTAGTGTGTGCTCCTGGATATACAAAGGTTGTCTCATATTTGAGAAAAATCCACCTCATTTTGGCAACTCGATAGGTGGGAAAAACCTTCCATAGACACTTAAATGAAAAACAGAGGAATTTTTATTGTTCAAGGTCAGTGATGTCTTGGATTGCAAATCTACTCATTAAAAGCCATAAGCAGCTACCAGAGTCCCATATTAAACACTGAGCAGCTGACAGTGTTCCTCAGATGCCATTGTATCCAAAGGACATTAATTCTGCCTCCAGAGTGTGAAAAAACACCTCCCTTTTCCTCAGTATTTGAATTGTTCTGTACAAATATATGCAAAAGGCTCTTTTCTCTAGTTTGCTGATAAATCCATTTTTCTTCACGTCAAAAGACAGAAAACAAGGCTGACAAATGCTGCCTCCCTGGAGCTCACATGCAAATGTCTTCCATTCAATTTAGGGAGAGTTTCACATGGGGCAAAGCAGCACAGCTCCTGCTAGCTCAGGAAAGGTAGCAGCCCTTAAAGGAGAAGTAGGGGAAGTGGCCTTAAAAGACGTTGTGTAGTCTTGTGACTGGAGAAAAGCAAACGATCTTTCTAAGTTGTTCTTCTGATTCCAATCTACTGAAGGAATGGAGTGGCTCTAGCTGACATTTTTCTTTGAATCCAGTCCACATGAATGAGGGCAGCTTTATTGTGCCAGAGTGTCCTGGCTGTACAAATCACATATGCAAAAACAGTCCCTCTGCTTTGCATCTTCTGCAGGGCTGAAACATCAGGTTGTCTGGTCCCAGCTAGAATGGGGAGTCCCCTGGGAGCTGCTCCTCGGCTGGATGTCCTTGCTCTGCCAGTAGCGACTGATCTTACTTTGGGTGTTCTCCCACAATATTCCCCGAGAACCAGCGTGGTTTACAATGATTTCCACAAAAGGGGAAATCCTAGGATCTAGAACAGTGGCTTTCAACTTGCCACCCACATATCCTGGGCAGAAGGCTGTTGGGAGCTGACAAAGCTTAACAAAACTCCCTCTTGAGAAGATCTCTGCTCTCGACGTTCCATGAGTCACCGTGCATGGACTGGGAGCTCTGCAGGGCAGGCACTGCCCTTTGCTGCGTGCTTGTGCAGTGCTCTGGTTGTGCCCAGAGCCCCCAGGGCCTCCCACAATATAGATCAGCTTAGCTCTAACTGATGGGAATGATTCTGCACCAGGATGCACAAACAGCCAGAAAAATCCAGCTGGCTCCTTTGTACATGTGTGTTCTCCAGTGCTAACAGCAGTAGGAATTAAGCAATTGAAGCTGCAGATGCTTATAAAGACTTTGATTACCCACAGGAAGCACATCTTTAGAATAAATCAGTGTGGTAATTTCTTTTCAGACTAAAAGGGATATTGAAGTCAGGAACAAACTTGCAGTCGTTGGGAATATTCTGTGAGTGAAGTGGTGTTGTTTTTGGCAGTAGTTAATTATAGGCATCTTAGGATGGTAACTGCAGGATCACTGATAATACCCAGGCAGCATTCCTGCTTATTACTAGCAGGGATTTGGATCACTGCTTTCTTCTCAGAAGGTGATTATTCCAAGCAACTGAAGATTTTGAAATATGTCACTTCAGCATGCTCGTGTTTATCTTAGGAAATAGTATGTTTGATCATTCTACTTAAAATAGTAGCAAGTTGTTCAGCAACATGTGGTTCAAAGGTCGAGTGTACTGTAAGTACTACCTTTTTCAAATAAAGTCTTCGAGATTTTGCTGCAGCTGGTAGAAAACTGGGAAAGTAGAGGCAGCAGATGACTAAGGCAGTAGATAACTTAAAATGGCCATAGACTTTAGCTGGAAGTGGTGCAGCTGGCAGGGACATGTTGTACCTTAGAGGTGTTTGCAGCCCTGCCTGAGGTTTGCCTGGCATTAGTTTCAAACTCCAACCATGTCATTATGGTGGGGGATCTGATATGCAAGAAGAACGTTTTAAAAAAGCACCTTACTTTTAATTTCTAAAGTGACTTAGAGATGCAGGTATGTCAGTCTGATGGGCAAGATGTGGAGTCCTAGGCAAAGTAGATCAGACATTTGTTTGAGGGGTGTTTTTTCAAAGGAATGAGACATTTACTTGAAGTTAAAATCTTTTGCAATGATGAACCAGTTTGGATTTTTTTTCAATTTCTTTTTCAAAGAAAACTCAGTTAAGTCAGCAATAAACATTATAATTGATTTGTTGAGGACAGGGGAGGAGATGGGAGGGCATCTAAGTCCTATTTTTCATTTGGGACTGGCTTAAGGGTTGAGTGTGCTGAAGGTGTTGCTTGAAGTATATCAAGCACATTAATCTAGGCCAGAGGGAGCTATTCTTCATCTAGTTCTTCTGGGCAGGCACTTCCCAAATATGTTTACTCACCTGGCAGAGGGAGGATTGAGCTTGGATCATTGACCCTTAGCTGATATTAGAGAGGCAATCCCCTTCTTCATGGTTGCAACACAACTGGAGTCCTGAGTCCCCTCTGCCACTCCTGCTCACAGTGCAGCCTGGGACATCTCTTTTCTGTCTGGGTTTTCTGTTTTTCAGAGAGGAATCTCTTTGGTTTGGGTTTTATGTGGCCCATTCTTGGTGAAATGGGGGGATTTGTGTCTGCAGCACAGCACTGACAGCTTGGTACCTGCAATACTCTGATGACCTTTTCCTTCCCTTCTGGCGTGTGTACACTTGCAGAAAATTCATTTTGAAATAAAATGCATCTCACTCCTAAGTATTGGAGTTATTTAGTAAACATTTTTCCACATGAGCCTAAAGGCAAGCCTGAACAATACAGAGCAGAACAGGGCTTTCTTTGTTTCCTATTAGAACATATTAAAGCTGGGCTCTATTCTGGACTTGACTGCTTTTCTGGTTTCCGTGCTTTAGGAAACCTTGGGAAGGAGTCATACCACGTTATGCACTCTCTGGGGATGTACAGATGGTGTTCCTCTTTTGGAGGGATGAGAACTTTTCGTGTTCTAGCCCACAGGGTGTACCAGAGGCCAGCAGGCATCTTCTTCCACAGATCAGCAGGGGAAGCCTGTGCTTTGCTATTGACTCTACTGTCTCCTGGAGATCAGAGCCCTCCAAAAATGGGACATGCAGATTGACTGGTCCAGTCTGGTCAGTCATCAAAGTGGTTTTGTACTGAAACCCCCCCACTTTCCATTGTCATGGCTGGGAAGTGTTCAACGTCAAAGGTTTTAGGGTACAATTGAATTTCCTACCCCACCTATAGCACCTTCATATTCCATTGGCTATAAATTATTTCTTCTTCCCAATCCTGTAAGGATTATCACCTTGCACTCTTAATTCCATGCTGCCAACATTCCCACAAGTAGCAGATGCTGTTTCTTAAATAGATGGTCTCACAGGTCACATGTTAGATTAAACTCTAGACAATACTTTTTTTAAAAATTTACATTTAGTTTAGAATTCTGCTGCTTGTGTTTTAGATCTGGAGGAAAGGCCTGTGAAATACCCTGAAAGCTTGTCTGCTTTTTCTGATGATACCAGTTGGTCTAATAAGGGAAATTCCTTCCACCTACAAACCATGTCTTGCTGTCTTCAATGACACACAAGCCAGCAGACTCTGTGGTAGCTGTAAGTGCAGAACATATTGGTCCTAAATCTCGGTTTATTGTGATTTTTCTTGGAATTGGTGACTTTGGGAAGGAGGCAGGTGTGGGAGAAAGAGGACACAAAAATGAAAAGCCTCCACCTTTTAGGAGAAGGAATCACTTGTCTGGCTGGGGATTTGTATTTATGGGCATATGGATCTGTCCTGGAAATGTCACCTACTCTTAGCTCTTATTTGAATAGTGCAGGGATGAGGGGACTGTGCCACAGAGTGGACATGGATGGACAAGTGCTGATGGCCAAATCTACATATTACAGTGGACCTTTATCAAATTGCTCTTCAGCTTATCACATGACTGTCACTGACTCATGTTTGGCATAAACACAGAGCAAGGAAAAGAATTGTAACTATAGTGAAGAGAAAAGGAAAAGATTAGTAACCAGAAAATGTAAGGTGAAAGACCAGAATATTTCTGTTTGGAAAAGCTGCCATAGTACCTGGCTTTAAACTTCTTCCTTTAAGCTTCTTTAAACCTGGCTTCTATTTGGACTGATCCTCTGTGGTCTCCTCCCTTAAAGATGATAGATATATGACATTTGAAATGTAATTCATTTAAGGAGCTTGGCTTAGATGAACACCAAAGAACAAAATCCAGCTCCCATGGAACATTGCAAAGGCATGCAAAATGTCTTTGTGCATGGCTGGAATACTTTAATATTTTGAACAATCAGTTTCTTCAGGGAAAAAAAAAAAAAGAAAGGATCCTTTTCATGCAGAATGGGCACTTTTGAGAAGAATTGTGTTATGAAAAAACCCATTCTCCATCAAAACATCTGCAATTCATTTCCAGACCACTACTTATAATGATAGCTAATTTGATTCATATTTTCCTGTCTCTTAACAAGTTGTGTGTGAAAAGATGGTGATTTTCACATATGGCTTTACATTTCAGCTATGCTTGTCAAATGGTCTTTGCCTATAGATCATTAGCTGCCAGTTTGATGAAAAGATTCAAGATCCAAAATTTAATTGCTGTTGAGTTGCTGTGACATAGTATAGATGGTGGGATTTTCAAAATAGCTGGTTGATCTACCTTTATTGCTGCTGAAGTCAGAAATGATATCTGGAAAGGAAGATGAGGCTGCCTTGGAGACAAAGGTACCATTTCTGCCAGCAAATATTAAAAGATTGTAGCTGTTCAGAGCAGTAGGAAATAGTAGGGCCTGGTTTTCAAAAGGTCTCGACACCAAGTCACTTCAGAAAAGCAGTGATGAGTTCTGCCCTTCCCAGAGAGAATTGAAAATTGATGGTCTGTGTTCCTAATTCACTGAGGAATATCCTGTGTAAGTGCAGTTTGGAGATGTGAATCTCTGTAAATATCTGTCCCTAAGATACCTCTGAAATTTGTACCCTAAGTGACTCGTGAGATCTCAAGTGCCACTGACTTTTGGTGAGGGAGATGTTGGCACTTAGAGAACAGCATATAGAGGTGCCAGAGTGCTGGAATTATCTTGGACATGCCCAGACCAACAGTGGGAGGGAAGGACAGGTTTTTCCCATGGCACCTTGCATGGCCAGAATAAGGTAGGTGTCTCACTCTGGGCACGAGGGCGTCCTCCCTTAAATCTCGCTCCACATTTGGCTGATGATGGAGCTGGAATGAGGGATTCAAGGGACAGATGCCCAGTGCCACTGAGTCCTGGCACGGAGGGCAGATCTAAGCACAGGTGTGGTGAGGCTTGTGTGTGTTCCTTGTGTTCCATCCCGACCCTGTGGCGGATCACCCTGCCTCTGCCTTCCCACTGACACAGATCCTGGGGACTTTCCCGAGGAAAACGGGGTGGTGGCAAAGTCAGGACTGACTCCAGAAGGGGGTTTTTACTCGTAACTCCCTCTTGAAAATGGGGCTTTGACTCCTAAGTCAATAAAGAGCTCTTAAAAACATGAGCTTTAACCCTTTTGAAAATCCCAGCCTTGATCCCTACCACCAGTGATTTGCATTGGTACCATGTGAATGAAATTAGCCCAGGATGTTTTCTGGTATTACTTGCTTACTTGGAAGGTCTGACTATCTAGTCCTCCTGTGTCTGAATTCCTTTTTTTCTTGTCTCCAAGCCATCTGGGGCAAATGGGGTTTAATCTTATGCAGACCTTGGGAGTTGGGGTTTTTTTCTCCTCTTTTTTCTCCCCCCCCCCCTTTTTTTTTTTTTTTTTTTTTTTTTTTTTTATTACCAGACCTGAGGCATTTGGCTTAGAGCCCAGAGTGAATAAAGAGGAATAAAGAGGAGAGAGGAAGAGTATGACTGAAGTGAGAAAACTTGAGAGAGTGATGAGCACAGAGGGGCAAAGGGCTGACTTACAAAGGAGGTAAAAATTAATGAGGGAAACACAGGAAGAAAAAGGAATAGGAAAGAATATGTTCTTGGGCTGAACAAAGAAAGAGGTAAAATAAACTGAAAGAGAAAAGAAAGTGTCACAGCAGCACAAAGTTCAAATGGAATATGATTTCCTTAATTCTCCAACCTTTCCCATATAGAGGAAAACCCAGTGTTTGCAGAGACAACTGTGAAGTCACAGATTGGTGTGACTGAGCCCTTTCCTTGCAAAGGGAGCTGTAAAACAGGGATTTAAGATACCATTTTTTAATATTTATATTTTAGGGTCTTTTTTAGAGAAGGGCTAGATTTTCAGGGCTGATTGTCATCTAGAAAGGGAATAGATTGTGGTGTACTTAGAGAGAAGAAGAAAAGGTAAAGGCTTTCCTACAGTCCCCATCACATGAATGTAGTGGGAAATATTAAGGTTGATGGATTTTTCCATAGGAAAAAATGCAGATGTGTTCTTGACTTGGATTTGATAATGTGAGCTAGATAAAATCAGATTAAATCAGGTAAACCAAAGCAGTGTGAGAGCCCTGAGTGTTACTTTAACTGGAGTTGGGAAGCCCCATTAAAAGCACGCCCCTGTAGCCTTGCCCTGTGCTGGGCAGCTGTGCCCGTGTCCATGTTGGCCCCAGGAAGCACCTCTGTGTAGTCACCATCCAAGGGTTGGGCTTTGGCTGTGCTGGGAGCCCCGAGCTGTTGTCCAGGGCTGTGCTGGCCCAGGAGCAGAGGGAGCTGGAGAGATTGCTGGAGTCACCCAGGAGCATACAGGGAGACTGGCACAGACAGGGACTGAGTGAGGCCTCTTGAATTGCAGCCCAGAGCAAGGGATTGGATGAGCACAACACTTAATGTTGGGTTTCTGTTGAGAATGCACACAATTCTGAACACTGAACTTCTTTCCCAGGAGCATTCCCCAGTACTGATTTAAAAGGTACCATTTCCACAAATATTCCTGCCAGAAAATGACTTTGTTAAAATAATCGTTTAAAGCAAATAGGGAAAGGGGGCTGGCACACAGCTGGGGCAAATTAATGTTAAGGATTCAAATGAATATGAAATCTCTTTTGCAATAGCACATTCCTGTCTCTAATTATGGCTCTGGGTGAGTAGATGACTCCTGGAAGGTGTACATGCAGCAGTCAGTGTGATAACAGCCGTGCAGCTCCACGTGGGTGGATGACTTGAGCACCATGGTAATGGCACAGGGAGCCTTCCCTATCTTGGAGACAAATCCCAACCCAGCTCCGATCAATAGTAGGATGGGCATTATTGCCCGTGGAGAAGCTCTGTGACACAGAGACATCCAGAGGCTGGGGAATGTCGGGATGTGGTGGCCACAGCTCTGGCAGGTCCAGGAGCAGCCCAAGGCAGGAAGCCAGGCCTGAGCAATTTGAGTCTGTGAGCAATGGGCTCCTGGGGAGGCACTGGCATGGATGGGAACTGCAGTGAGGAGGAGGTGACCACCCATTCCAACCAGCTCCAGACTTGTCCTGGGCGCATTCATTTAAAGCCAAATACACTTTTAGGGACCTGAAACAAACAGAAGATTTTGGGGTAAAATAAGGAAGGATTTTGAGGTGTAATGGCCTGTGGTGCACAGGACATCAGCCTGTGTGATCCTGAGGGCTGTGGGGAGCCTGTCTGGGATGGCCTGGCCTGCCTGCACCTATTATGGTAGAGCTGAGTTAGTTCCCAGCAGCCAGACCTGGGTGCTGTGTCCATAGGGTCCTGCCCAGCACTCAGCCAGCTGCATGGTGTGCAATGGGGGCAACTTGTCAGGAGAACAGCCTCCACCTTTTTTTGTTCCTTTTTCCCCCTCTCCCCTCTCTTCTTTGATACTCATATAAATGGCCTTTTATTTAATGGTAGGTGGCTTTGATTTTATCTTCCTCATGACATTATTTTTCTTCAGTCTCTTTCACTTTTCCTTCCTTTCTTCCCTACTGTGCCCACTCCTTCCCTTCCCTTCCTCCACAGTTTATGCCAGTAGATGGTGGTATTCAGCAAGTTCTTGGAGTGCCAGCGTCGCTCCCTTTGTCCCTGGCTGGCAGTCCAGCTCTGCAGCAGGGAGAGCTGCTCCTGTGTGTGGGGCTTGTCTGGCTGTCGCAGCAGTGCCCTGCGTGAACAAGCAGCACAAGTTCTGCTAAGTTACTCTTTATTTTCCTGCTTCTTAAGTCTGTGAAAGACCTGTCAGATTGACAAAGACTCACAAAGATCACCAGGGCAATCAATTATTTGTTGTGCTGCATGGGATTTGGGAGAACTTTGTGTACACATTTCTGTGGGGTTACTCAGCCAGCTGGCAGAGGCTGGTGTTGGTTTTGTAGGCTGTTGTTTGACAAAAAATAGGACTGGAAATCATAGAATCATTGAATGGCTTGGGTTGGAAGGCACCTTAAAGATCATTTTTGATGAGATGGGCAGGGACACCTTCCTCTACACCAGGTTGCTCAGAGCCCCATCCAGCCTGGCCTTGAACACTCCCAGGAATGGGGCAGCCACAGCTTCTCAGGGCAACCTGTGCCAGAATTTCCTCTTAATATCTAATCTAAACCTACTCTCTTTCAGTTTGTAGTTTTGAAACCATTCCCCCTGTCCTGTCACTCCAGGCCCTGGTAAAAGGTCTCTCCCCACGTTTCTTGTGGGCTCCCTTCAGGTACTGGAAGGCCCCAGTTAGGTCACCCCAAAGCCTTCTCTCCTCCCGACTGAACAATCCCAGTTCTCTCATCCTTTCCTCCCAACAGAGCTGCTCCATCCCTCTGATCATCTTGGTGCCTCCTCTGGACTTGCTCCTACAGCTTCTCCTTTCTGTGCTGGGCCCCCAGATTTGGAGACAGCACTGCAGGTGTGTTCTCACCAGAGCAGGGCAGAGGGGCAGAATGCCCTCCCTCAGCCTGCTGCCCATGCCGCTGGTGATGCAGCCCAGGGAATGAGAGAACATAGTTCTGGATAAGATCATCACTGGTGAAATAGTACATCTCGGGTCTGGATGCCCAATGCAGGATAATTGGATTATAAAACCTCAGGCCCCTTTAAACTCTTTTGTGTCAGGCACCAAAGAATTCGTGGTACTTGAGCAAGTGAGTTCTCAGCAAGCCTCACCCCTGCTTAAAGGCAGGATTTGCAGCAAGAGGTTGGCTGAGGGTTTTCCTCTTATCATGGAGAGTGTAACAGGACTGCACACACTGTGCACCCTCTGGGATGGCACCAGTGAAGGGCCTTAATCCAATATGAGAGCTCTGCTCTGTAGCTGAAGGTGAGGAAACAATTGTCTTTCACTTCTGCATGTGTTTTATTAATTAATGTGGCATCCATATTCTTCTCTGGAAATGATTTCTATATCGTTTGAGTCAATGGAAGGCTGCACAGAAATTACAGAAATTGAGTAGATATTCTGTTAAGGATTAAAGCAAAGATTTTCAGATTTATTTGTGGGATCAGTGTGCAAAATTCCTTCTGAAAGAGGATGGGCAGCAGTACAAACAGAACATGTATTTTCAAGGTGCTATCCGTTCTTATTCTGAGCTGTGATGCTTCCTGAAAAATCTAATCAGCATGGACAAAGTGTTTTAAAAAGAAATGCTTTGACTGTGAACTCTTCTTGCCTTACTTTTAACATCTCTCTGTGCTCCCTTGTGCTCCTTCCATCCCAATCACCTTTTTGGGTAGGCTTGAGTGGGAATAGCATTTGTTCCTTCTCTGAGGTTGGTATTTGGACTCCCTTCCTATGGGAGCTCGACTCCAGCAGCAGATCTGAAGTAAATTTGCTGTTTACTATTGAAATTATAATTAGTCAGTTAAGAGTAGCCGGGAAATAAGTACTAAAATGTTAAGATGTGATGCTTTGATTTTGGCTGCAAAATTACTGATTCAAATATGTGGAAAACCATGGAGAAATCTGCAGCCATGTGCTGGGATGGGCATCTACTTTAATGGATTTTTCAGGTCTCTGGTGTTTCTATAACATTTTTTACCTGAGAAACAAATACTTTGCTAATCTGAAGCAAGAGTCACCTGACCTTAGAAACCTTAAACATAAACCTCAGAAAGACCTTGTGTCTTGTCAGGATTGCTGTGGTTTGATGCCCCAACCTGTCACACGCTTATCTCCCTGTAGTGATGTACCCCAGCAAGGCATCTTGTCCCAGGAAGTGTCTCTGCTGCTTTTGCAGTTGCAGCACCCTATTGTTTCTTGTTCCAGCAAGGAGTGTTTCATAGCCACTGTGTCTCCTTCCCATTCTTTCTCCCCTTTGTCATTCCCTGGGGCTTTACCAGCCCAGTTGATAAACGTTCATCAGCATGCTGTGGATTACCTCATCCTAAGATAAGAACTCAATACACAATTACAATTCTATTTCCAAATAACAGTTGGCCAGGCTGTAATGCCTTTCCTCTTCCTAGGAGAAGAATATTTGATTTGAGCTCCACAGTCAAGTCCAATGGATTTTAATTCACTATTACTTTTTCAGTACTTCCCTTCTTTAATTTTCATCTAGTTTTCATGGATGTATTCCAAAGATTGCTGTCCCACATCTGAAGTTCTTTGAATAGAAAAAGCATGTTCTCCAAGAGATGAATGATATCCATGTCTCCTAAATGTTAGCAATGTTACTAATGCTGCTTTGTCTCCACATGTATTAACAGTAGGACTGCCTTTTCCATGTGGAAAAATCCGTCCTCTGCTGTTTTTGATGTATGTTTTATCCAAATTTCTTTTGTGAGAAGGTTGCAACAAGAAACAAAAGCAGGAATTATTATAACGGGGAGTTTCAACATCTGAAATGATGTTTCAGGTTTTTTTAATCAAAGATACTTTCTGATCTACAGGCATCTTGTTGTTTGGGATTTTCATTGAAACTGAGTTTTCAATGAAAGCTCCAGAATTTTGCCAACAGTTGAATTGTGTTAGTTGAGGAAGCCAACTTCCTCCAACAGAAATCTTACCCAATTCTAATCAGCAACGCTGGAAAAAACTATTGGATCCTGCAGAAGTCCCCTTCAATCCATGAAAAGACATAATCAGCTCTGGACTTGCTTCTGTTTATGTAACCCTGACCCACACTGCTGCTGCTCTACCTGCTGAGAGCAAACCTTCCTCAGCATGGGGGTGGAATTGCCAGAGAAACATCTCAGGACAACTGAGAAACATTCCATTAATCCTCAGTCTAGTTTTCCTTTGCAGGAGAGACCTGTAGCAGGAGTAGGACCCCTTTCTAACCTGTTTGCCCCCTGGAATGCTGCTCTCCACCCTACTGGAACCAGCAGACCCCATTGTGGAAATACCTGTGCTGGATCCTGGTCCCCTCCCCTGTTCTCAGCTCTGGGTTCACAGGAGTTGCTCCTGAGCAAAGGCTTGCCCATGGAATAATAAGATGTCACAGGCAGGTTTCTAATGAGCTGTTAATTTTAGGATTCCTGGCTAATTGCCAGGTAGACACTTGATTGACTTTATAGTAAGTACAGCTCACTTCAACCACTAGAACTGTCTAGTCTTGCTGTCCTAAAGCATTAAGAAGCCAAGAGTCAAACTTCTCAAATCATACCACGGGTTAGAAGTGATGAGATTTTGTAAATAACACCTTCTGGGTGTTTATTTGACTGGTTCATGTTCCTATACTTCATTATCTGCAGCTGTGGGAATTAGTTTTACTGTTTTTTTTTTTTTTGTAATAGCAGCTCTGATGATCTCCTCTGAGATTGTTGTACCCACATCTGTGTTTACAGAGTTTTTGTAAAGGTCTTAAAAATCAAATTGGCAGAGAGCTTTTTACTCCCAAACTGAGCATAACTACCCCTGAAAATTTTAAAGACAAGCACTTGGGGGTAATTTGGAAGGTATTTGGTCTAGACATTTCCAGGTTATGGGGCTGGCAATTCATTATCATTCTAATTTGGCTCACATGGCATGAGGTGGAAATTAATTCTGTGAAGATTATATGGTGCAGTGTGAGTACCAGCCATGTAAAGTGTGCCAGTAGAGCCTGCCAGGACTTAAAATGTGTGTCAGATACCGGCACATTGTGCTCCCACCGAAGGCAGCAAGGAGAACGAGTCCTCAGGGGGCACTGACCATTCCCAAATGGATGTCTGGGTAGGCCTGCGCTTGGGTAATATTCCAAGCTTGTGGAATTTGGGTTTTGGTGAGCACTGGGTGAAGAACAGCATGTGGTGACACCTCTAGCAGAACATCCTGCTGTGTCCCTTCTGAAAGGGCTTCTTTGCTCTCCTCACAGGTCTTAGTTTTCCCCAGCTTTTATCCACTCTGATATTCAGGGAGGTGTTCTGCCTGAAAGGCAGTTTTTACAGAAGGGAAGTACCAGTGCAGGGCAGAATGGAAGGCCACCTCATTATTTTCTCTTTCTGTTCCTGACTATTTAAATAATAGGGATTTCCCTCTCAGAAATGATCATTATTTGATAGTTATGGAAAGCTGGATAGTGCTGGGATGAGTCTACTCTTCAGCCCCTGCTCTCTCCATTCTGCACCTCTGCACACAGAAGCCAAATGAAGCTACAGGGTCTCTTTCCAGTTTGAAGAAGGCATGAGAGGAAGTGCTTAGTTCCTTTGTCTGTGGCTTCTTGGTAAAATGCCAGTTAGTGAAGAGTCCCAGACTTGCTCTGGGAACTTCTTTGGTAACCAAAGATGTACAGGTGGTTTCTCTTGTATTCCAGGACTCTCCAGGTGTGTGCAAAGTATAAAACAGGCACTGATGCTGCTGAGATATTCATGCCAGCTCCTGTCCTTTCATCAGCAGTTGGTAAAGAACTTCCTTTGAAAAGTTTTTTTTTAATAGAAGAAAGAAAGTCTCTCTGAAGGATCAGTGCCATCACAGGGAAAGGAAATGGTTCATAGCTCAGGACATCTCCCATCTCCATCTCTTTCATCCCCTACCAGAAGCTCCACTTCAGCACCCCAAGTATCCTCAAATGCAGCAAGTACTGTCTTGTATTAGGCTTCCCCAGGTACTGTAACATGCAAGAGGAGCTTCAAGGGCTTTAGACTGGAGTCAGGCTCGTGGTTAGGTGGGGGATTTCATATCCCAAACCCTCTCTGCTTGTGTATAGGTCTCTGACGTTTCGGTGTCAAGGCTTTCTACAGGGAAATAAGGTATGAATGCTTTTTCTAAAGTCAACCCTCAATAAGAACTCTGCAATTCCACCAAAATGAATTGCTTGTCTAAGATGAAACATCAGATTATTTCCTTGATCTTTATTATTTTGTGTTTAATTTTTCCTTTTGTAAAAAAAAAAAATTGAGCAGGAAATTACTGCACTTAAAACCACAGGAAATCTTTTTGTTTCTTTAAACCTTTTGGTAGAAAATATTTCTCACTTTGCTTCTGGTTGTGATCAGAATCTCATCAGCATTTCTCAGGTGCTATCTGGATCTGATCTGAGCAGGCACAAGGAGATCCTTGAAGCTGTCACAGTGGCAGATGGATCTGAAAAGCATTCCCTGGAACAAGCTCCGTGCAAGTCAGTGGTGGGGGAAGGGAGAGGAAAACTTAGTTTTAAGCTGTTTGGGAGAGGCACTGTCATTATGTGCTGTATGCATTAAATGCAAACACAGAACAGGTTCAGGTCTGTGGCTGGTGCTCTTAGGTGTGACAGCAGTACAAATGAAATAATAAGATCAGGTAATCTCAGTTGGTCATTAACCCTGCAGTAAATGCCTGCTTCATTTACCAGGTAGGAGCACTCAGGGACCTCAGCTAAAATTGGCACCTTATTGTGCTAAGCACACACAGACACCTAATTAAAGACAGTCCCTTTCAATGAAGCGTTTTTTTGGTATAGATGGGCAAGACAGATAAAGGATAGGAGTGAGAAAGCATAATCATCCATGTTCCACAGAGGGGGAGCCGAGGAGCTCTGGTCCCCCAGGACTCTGCCATGGGTTCTCTGTGCTGTCCTGGGGACATGCTGGGGGTTAGCAGGGTCTCACAGCCCAACCCTGGGCTTCAGCCACAAGACCATCCTTCCCCTGCACCGAGTTTCTTGTTGCTTAAATAGAAACCTCAATTTACATGTTCCTTGTTCCTCTTTTAAAAAAAGCTCCCTGACCATTTTGGTTTCTCTCATCCTCTCAGTGTGTTAGTCATCATTTAAAATACACACAATGATTAAAATGAGTCTGATCATGTTCAAGTACAATATTTCAGGGAGGCTACTTGGTATGACTTGCATGAGGACATGAAATGCCAGAAGGACCAGTGCAATCAACAGCAAACCTCTGTGCCAAAAAGAGTGGGTGGGGTCATGTGCCGTATACAAGGGATTCATAAATGTTTACTATAATTTGCTGCCTGATTATATTTGACCTCTGTGGGTTGGCACATGTACTGATTTATTGCATCCATGCTATCTTAATTACTAAGGACACAGCTGAGAGCTTTTTGAAATTAAAAGGGACTTATTTTCCTCAATTACTTAAGTGCAGAGGCTCAGGCACATACGCAGTTGTATTTTTCTATCAAGAGAATATATGATTTGTGCAGCCAGTTACACTTGTTTGTGGTTCCCTGGACTCTGGGTATGTGCAGAGGCAGGCACTCAGTGCTGGCTCATACAGATATGTTTACCAAGACTTAGCAAACTTTTCCTTCTCCCACTGCTGGTCCTGCTTACAAAATATTGCTCTTCCGGGTCTCAGCTGGAACTGGAAGGCAAAATGAGGAAAGTCTCTGAAAGGTTGCTCCCAGTGTTTTTCTAGCCCAGCTGGATGCAGGTATTATTGGAGACCTCATGAGAAGGATTATTCCAACAATATTTTTACTCTGGCTTCATGGACTGAGGGATACAAACAACTTTTAAATAAGTATCCAAACATACTTGCTTAGCCAAAGTGAGACACTGCAGCTTTTGACACGGCCCTGCTAACATGTGCATTGTTGGGCTTTGTAAGGGTATGACATGGAGCAGTTGTGTAGCAGGTCAGCAGCAATTCACAAGAGCCCGGATTTAATTTTATTCGTAGTTCTAACATTGAAAATGTCTCTGAAAAATCGGGTCAGACATGGGGAAAGCTGGTTTTCTGTCAGCCATAACCCTGTCTTGACTTTTGCAAATTTAGGCAAAGATGATGAGAAGCGGTTTGCGATTTGAAGTTCTCTGTCTGGGACTTGAGACTTCCTCAAAGGCTCCACCTTTCAGAGGCCCTCACAGTGTAGCCTCTAAAAAGTGAAGAGTCCATGTTGCTCTTTCCTTTCTCCTACTTACCATTGCACTTCTGTGTGCAGATAAGACACGTCACCAAATCTATGGATCTGAATTTGCAGATGCTCCAGCTCTGATAGAGCACAGATGCAGAACTTAGTTACTTACAGACTTTATTCTTTATTTGTTTCCCATTAGTTGTGCTCACACAGCTGCAGATGGTGGCATTTTAGTTTGTGCCAGCCAGCACTGCGGAGCAGTGATTTTCAGCGTCTGGTTTTGGGACCCCAAGAATCCTCTGCAGAATCCAAGACAAGTAAAATACTCACATCTCTTCTGTAAGTGGAAACGAGTTGTAAACTCTGAACTGGTATAAGAAAGGTCTTAATTCAATTTCTGTAAATCTCCATGATAGTTCATCTCATGCTCATTTCAGGATTTAAAATATATAATGCAAACACAATTTCATACAGAAGTGTGTTTCTCCCTTTAACAGACCACTCACTGAGAAAGCAGCTACAATAAATACAGTCTATCCCAGTCCTAAGTCTGTCTTCTTTTCAGAGTATAGGGAGCAGAAGGGAGAGACTTCAAAATCACCATGTGTGTGAGCTGCTCTCAAAATCAGCTGCTGTAGGACAAACCATGTAGGACTCCTCAGTCCAGCCTTCCAGCCCTCCTTGTCACATCTCTCGTGCTGCTTCTGACAGTACAGCACAGAGAGGGGTCCCCTGGTCACCCACTGTGCACCTACATTGCAACTGGAGGTGTGATTGCAGTGCAGATAATCAAATACCAACCAGCTTTAATCTTCCCAGGGCTCAGGGCAGGCTGGACAAGCCCGCCCGGGATGTTACCTGCATATTCAGGAGCTGGTGCCTGAACACCGTGTCTCCACTGCTTGAGGTATCCAAAGGAGCATGAGTGAAGCTGGTCAGTGCAGGGCAAAGTCACAGCTGCAAATTAAGGTGCTGGAAGTTCTCTGTCCAGACTTACTATGGAGATGCTCCCAGTTCTGTCCAAACCTCAGGTCCCATTGCTCTCACTGCTGTGAGTCCTCAAGGACTTGCAGCTGGAATGTGCAGGACATCATTCTGTGCAGGCAGAGGTGGAGCTGGCATTCTTAATGGTCATGCCAGGAGGCCAAAATGATCTGGAAACAGAGCATATTGCTAATCCAGACCCGTAATAACAACAATGGCAAATAATTTTCCCTAGATCAGGATCTGTTTATGCATCCGTGTAACAAAATGGTGTTAAATACAGAAGAGCTGATCATGGAGAAGAGAAAAGCAAGGAAAGGGCAAAAACCATTCAAAACTTGAGACAGCAGAGGAGATAAAACTGTAGTGGTAATGTGTAAATATGGACAGGTAGATTCACATATGCACTGAAAGCATGATTTTCAGAAATGTGGCTTTTTTATTAGGTGTGTTTCTTTGAAAAGTGTTAGTTTGCTTTGACAAGTGCCACTATTGCATCAAAAAATGCGAAATCTTGAAAAGCAGTAACTTTTCAGCTGAAGGAATTGACCATCCTGGAAAATATCGTTCATCTCAGGAACCTGACCAAAGGGGAAGCACAATTTCAGTTCTGATTGGACACCAAAGACACCCTCTTGAATCCCAGTGTTAAGGGACTGACTGGAATCCGCAGCCACGTTTTACCTCCGTGTCAAACCTCACGGCACAAAACCCCGTTCTGTTCTGTGAGCAGTGCAGAGGCCGAACTCGGAGGCCTGCTTGAACAAAACCCTGTTTGTCCAGCTGCTGCGTAGGAAAAATCAGCTTCTTCCCAGGATAAGCCAGCATCTTGCGTGTATTGTCACCTCTCCAAGGGTAACAGCATCCCAGGCGGAGTCCCTGGACGCAGGAATTGGACCGGGACCGACAGTGGCAGTCAGTAGAGGGGGGCAGAGAGCCGCACATGGAGCCGAGCCCGCACTGGGCTGCACAGCTTTGGGAGCACAAGTGTGAGAAGTGGCGATTTGTGCACTGGAGAGCTGGTCAGTGGGCAGAGACCCTGTGAGCTTCGGTCAGGCGGGGGGAGAATAATAGTTCCACAAAGGAGCATTGTTGGATAGCTCTGACTTAAAATAAAGGCTGGGTTTGCAAACCAAATTCAAAGCCGTGACAGGCAAGACTTCATTTTATCTGCTGTTAAAAGGAAGATGCTTAAGGGCCTGTCTGCAAAGGGAAAATATGTGCTCATTTAATTGCATCTTTTCTGGCGAAGAGAGAGTGCGTTATTATTATTTTTTATTATTATTATTGTTAGCCATATTAGAACGGGCTGTGAGCTGTAATATCCTTCATTGCAACCACATTGATTAGCACTAACTGAGAATGCAGTATAATATTAGCACAAGGCACACAGGACTTGTTGGGCCTGTCCTGTTTGTTGCTTAATTGCTGTATGTATAAAGTAAGAGGTACAGCACCTGTAGAGATTCCCAGCACCTCCTGCTCCACTGAGGCAGGAGCTGCAGTGCATGACAGCAGTAACCAAATCCTGGGAGCGTGTTTACGTCCTGAACTCACCAAATCTTCCCAAGTGGAATGCAGGGTCCGGTTTCAGCCAAGGAACTGTTAGCAGTGAGTGAGAGTTAATGGATCAATCTGCTGTCTCTTGTCAGTGCTTTTACTGTTGACTTCTGGAATGTGTTTGATGAAAAGAAAGCAACTTCTTGAGACAGAAGATACAGATGTAGCATGTTAAGGTTGGGACCTACACGAACAATAAAGCAATGTTATCAGTGTCTCGCTTCCCCGGTGCTGCTTGCCAAAACTGACAACAGAACAGCAGCAAAGCATTTCCTTTTTTAACTCCCATAACTGCACGTTAACCATTTGCTCTGACTGTCTTTGGAGACGCAGGCAGATGTTGTGCTGGTGTTAGAAGCGAAAGATGCTGGATGTTTAAGTGGGACCATGTTGCACAGCCCCCTACTGCCTTTCTGTGGCCAGTGGAAGCTGAATTAAAATGGAATATGTAGGATCGTTCAGCAGAACCAAACGTGCTGGCTGCCTGTGACTTCCATGCTGCCCACCATGCCGATTTTATGGGATGCCCTCATTCTCCCTGTATCCCGACAGGGCAGGCTGTGACCCAAACTGCAGTGTGATTTTGGGGCACGTGGCTGTCCCCACTCAGCAGAAGGCAGTGCTGTGTGGAGGTACCCAGGCTAGGCCCTGGGAACGCTGTGGTGAGGGCTGTCCACGATCAGATTATGTTCCACTCTTGGCTGAAGAGCAGCCCAGCACCAGGATATTGCTCCTCTACCAGAGCCAGGGTGTTAAGAGTCAGCTCTGATGTACCTGCTCGGTACTGTGGATACCCTTGTGCTGTGTAGACATAACCACAGAGGCTAAAACCCAGATCCATGGAGGTATTTAGGCTTTTAACTCTCACTGAAACGAATAGGAGTTAAAAGCCTAAATACCTTGGGGGATTTGGGCCTAAGTGGCTTACAGAAAGCCTGTGGCACAGCAGAGACTCAGGTATTTTGACTCAGAGGCCAATGCCTCCAAATGAAATCATTCCTCCTCCCTACATCTGGTAGCAGTTTGCATTCACATTTCCCAGCCCAGGCCATCAAAAATATGCCCATGCTTAGGACAGGAGGTGAAGAATAATTTAGGTAATTGAAACTACAGCAGGAATGTGGTTCTGTCAGAGGGCTGTTGCCTGACCTGGAATTTAACCAGACAAGTTGGGATTGGGGAAACTGCGCTGCAGCTCTCGCCTTTCAGGTGCATGGAAGGCAGTTTAGTTTCTCTGGAAGAGGGGGATAAATAATTGAGCTTATGTGTCTGTGTTGAAAAAGGAGCCATATTGCTGGGAATGAGAGCAGGAGACGTGCCAAACACTTGCCTTGTTATCCACATGACTGTTTATCAGTTATAAGTAGAGCTGAGCCAATAATTCTTAATGGGTAATTCATATGATGAATATCTCCCCCTTACACTAAGTTTGAATGGTGTATGGACCAGCCATTACTTTCAAATATTTATTTACTAGTCACAATTATTTGTTTAATACTGTGAATAATTCATGGCTTGTGGAATGTTTTCAGGCACTTCTCTGAAAGTAGCCAATACCCAGGCTATTTTCATTGGGCAGAGAAGTAAATGTCGCCTTTTTCTGATTACGCCAGTGTTAACTGAGGATAACTTGAAGTCAAAAAGCTGGATCTTTCACTGATGTCATTTGGCATAGCTCCATTTTTTTCCCATTGATTTCAAATGACCAGTGTTAATTCACACCAACTTACTCAATGGCCCTGAAAAGAAGAATTGTACCAAAAAAGAATGACTCCTACACCATATTGTCCCAGGACAGGCTAAATGTACTGCATTTCACAGTCACATCTTTTCATTAAAACTCTCATATGTAGAAATTCAAAATTCATATTTAAAAATATCATTCTGTATTAGGATCTCCTTTACCTGTTAATGAGTAGCTTTGCAGTGAGTTATGCTGGTGTGATTGTACACACAAAGCAACAATTTTTGCAGAAATAGTCCCAGCTCAGTTTTTATTTTCAGGGCAGGGGGGAAATTGTTTTGAGGGCAAATCTGTGGCTTGTGTTGAGGTTAACCTGAAAAACTTCCTTGTTCAGTGTGCAGGACTTTTCAGTTCCAGTATTACTTTTACCATTACAAAATCTTCCCTTATATAAGTCTCACTGACGTCAGTGGAGCTTTGCCACTTGTATTTGCCTTATCAGATTTCCAATCCTTAAAGCTATTTTAGAAGACATTTTTAACTACCTTCTCTGCAGTACCCAGCTGCTGATGGGAAAAGCAGAGCAGGGGTTGTGTTGTCTGTGGTCTCCAAGGGGTGTGTGCCAGAAGTACCTCATGCATTGCTTGTCTCCTGTATCTGTCCCTCTCTGTCCCATTTCCCTTTATTACAGTAGCAAATTGTATGTAGTGACACCACAAGAGAAACAGGTGGGAATTGAAGGCTTGGTCCTTAAAAGCAAATTTCTAGGGGGTTTCTGTTTCCAGATTTCCAGACCCACACACCAGGCTTGCATTCAACATTGCTGCAAATTTCCTAGCTGAATATCTAAATACCCACGTTTTTCTTTGGTATTTCTTATTTGTCTGTACAGCCAAAACTGTAAATGCTGCCACTCAGGTTGTCACCAGAATGTGGCCGTGGTCTTGGCTGTGGATCCTTGTGTCCACAGCAAAGGAATTGTTGACAGCACTTCCAGGGAGAAATCTCCTGCTTTTCTTTCTTCCCCTTCGTTCTTGCTCTTTGGCAATTCCTCTCCTCTGATGTTCTGGCTCCAAGAAATACAAAAGCATAAAGAAAAAAAGTCACATTTCAGAAAGATCTGTTGCTCTCTGCCGAAGTAGCACAACTGATTTGAATGTTAAAGAATCTACGCAGACTAAATGTCCAGATGCATGTCATTGCTCACTACACGTAATTTACTAATGAGTGGATCCAGACAAACAAACTGAGGATCCAGCATGCCCTCTGGCTGCCTATAAAAATGAGGAAAGATAATGAAGTGGTGTGAATCAGGGCCTTTCTGTAGCAGCGAGGCATGAAAAAACTGGAACACAACAGCTTTTGCTGTGAGGTACCAAATACTATCTCAGCAGTTCTGTACCCAACCATGGGGGAAAATTGGTTTCACAAACCTTAACAGATTCACACAGCTGGCTGTTTAATATTTTTCATGTCTCGTGTTTCATGTTCCTGGATGTTTCCATTGTGAGATTTGTATATGTTTGGGGTTTGGCCATGCAAAGGTGTGTGATTCTCAGAAAGGCACAGCTCCTGACCTTTCTTTAATTACAAGCAAATGCAGGGTTGGTGGATATTGCCAACTGTTGGTCTCTTCTGTTGAGTGAACACTAGTGAACAGCCTTCTGAACAACAGTGGGGGCTTTGTACCACAGGCTGGAGCTCGCTAGGAACACACCTGATTACACCAAGATCTTTTTAAGAGAGCCCTGCACAGTGTCAATGGAAAATGTTTTATTGTAAGTGTAGGGAAGAGCAGATGCATAGAAAAAAGGACAAAAAAGAAGAGAACCATATGACTTGCTAAAACAGAGCATTTTGGGGGATTCTTGGCAGAAAACCTCTACACAGGGGAGATGCTGCCCACGTGCTGGTGCAGCCAAATTGTGCTCTGCTGTCTGGGGATACTCGTGTCACCCTGTGCAGACCCACATCTTGTGTTACCTGGGCTATTGCAGCAGGACAAAATAGCCTGGGCACAGTGGCACTCTGACTCGACCACATGGCTACAACTCTGTCTCTGTAGCCACCTCAGAGATCCCTGCAGCTTTGAGTGGGTGTCACCACATGTGTATCCCCAGACACTTGGCCATGCCCAGGATGGAGATACCTCTGAGGGGAACACTGGCATTAGTATTTTATTTGGCTAACGGTTCTGACAGGAGTCTCCCAGTAATCCCCACTAAACTGCACGTTTATGTCACAGAGCAGTCATGGAGGACATCAAACGGGATTCCTCTGGAATGGCTTTAGGGCTGCACCTGGCATGGGCCAGCTCGTGCTGGTTGCTGCTGCCATTAGACTGCAGCTAGTCTGAACAAAACATGTATGGAATGGAAATGTCCCCTGTGGATGTCAGGTCCCCAGCACTGACTGTTTCTCTCTGTGTATCTGTGCCTCCTGTTCTGCACTTGCTGCTGTAGATGTGGTCAGAGATGCCACAAGTCCCACCCCAGTACATTGACCTTGCTTCCCCTCTCCTGGGCTGTGCTGTTCAGGCCGTTGTCAATGGTGTGTAAGACTCTGAGAAATCAGGTTTTTTTAAGACTCTCCATGTGCTTACAGTGATTTCTTTACGAGCACACCTTGCTATATGGGGACTGGTGGGTCAGATCAGGCAACACAAAACCTAGACCTCATGTACAGCTGCAGAGCTCCGAGGTGTGCAAAGGGCAAAGGGTGAATTTCTTTCTCTCTCCCCTTGTTGAACAATATCTGATCACATCTCACGATAGTCCCCTTCCCCTGACTTGCACTCCTGTAATTACCAGTCCTTGCTCTTTCTGCTGCCTCTGGAGACCGACACTGTTGCAGCATGTATTTAACTCCCCTGTGGACCCTCTGGGGCAGAGATAGGAAGAAACACTGAAATTAAACGTAGGTGGGGTAACAAGATAATTATGTTGGATCATAACTTCCACTGATCTAATTAATGCCACCTAAGTTGTGGCTTGTGCAACTGCCTTGATTTATTGGTGATATCCCCAGTTGGCAGGATGACGTTTTTGCAGAGGGCCCGTGGCTCTGATACACGGGCTGATAGAAGATGGATTTCATGAGCATCGTGCAGTACAGTTACAGTACGTGTAACATTCTGAAAGGTGCCTGCTCCTGATGCTCTTTGGAGGCACTGGAAGCTGGGGATCCAGATAGGATTACTCATGTAGGCTGTGCTGCCCAGTTAATTTGTTTCCAGCCCAAATCCCTTCATGCTGCTCTTAAAGTGATGTTTTCCTATTGACTGTAGTGTAACAAGCTCGAGGTGTTTCCAGCATTAAGTGACAGTAAAAGATGACTCTCACCTAGGTTGCAGTTTATGTATTTGTTTTATTACTCAGGATATGTCTGGATTTTACAGCTGAGTATGTTAGGAATTTAGTTACAAGTTGAAACCGCTTTATAATGCGTGGCTATAAAGATCAAAGGTTGCAAAACCAACCTTGGAGAGCCAGGTCCTGCTCTTCCAAGGCCCATCAATCATGATTTAGTTCTGGCCCATCTCACATGATTTTACACCATGTACTGTCATTCAGACAAATGTTTACCCATAGCAGTAGACCAGACACTCCAACAACTCGTAGGCTGAGTGTTGCCATTGGTTCCTGGCAGCACTTTCCGTTTTTTTTTTTACTTACCTGGTATCTCATTTTCCTCCTCAGACTCTTCTGTTTATCTCACAGTTGATAATTCTAGGTATGTGCCTTCTGCTAGTGGCACACTGGGAGTTCTCCTTTCTTCCAGCTGGAAAAAAATCAAGATCAATATAAGATCAAGATAGATAAAGATCTTTCTTGGTTCCCCCTGGCTATTTGCTGAGGACCACTGTATTTGTACTTGCTGAAGTTCTGCAGTGCTCTGCCAGCCCATTAAGCAGAAATAAGGCAGGAGAAACCAAAATAAAGTTTTGGTTTGGTTTGGTTTAAAAAAAAAAAAAAAAAAAAAAAAAAGAAAGTGATTTTAAAAGTGAAGCAGTTTGTTGAATGGAGAAACTCAGACTTCTCCAGCTATATCTAAATTAAATATTTAAATAAAGATGAGCGTCTGTATATCAGCTCTAACATTAAAATGTAACAACTGTTAACTTTGGGGTTTTGCCTGCTTTGGTGACAGAGTTTGAGAGAGTCAGTGGAATAAAATGCATTTTAGTGTTTCTGAGAACTAAAATTTTCTGTGCTTCTATTTCTGAATGAACTGTTTTGTGTAAACCCAAGGAGAAGATTGAGTTTATAGTCACTTGTCATATAAGTTATAGGGTTAGAAAAGCAAATTAATCTTAGTGGCTGTTCAAATAACTCATTTGTCACATGCTGAAATTGCTGTTTCTGTACATCCAGCCCAGGTTTTTTGCCCTGTGCTGCCCATTGCTCCCAAGGATTGCTAGGAAGAATAATGAGGAATGTAATTTGCTTGTTATGGTGTCTGTCACTGTCATGGCTGGAGGGTCAGAGTCACATTTGGCAGTGAAAAGCCAGATTTTCAGAAATGACTGCTTAGTCTAGGTACTTGTTTAGATTTTTTTTTGTTTTTTACTTTCTTGTCTTTGGATGTGTGAGAGAAGCTCAAAGGATTGAGCCTTATTTTTGATGGTGCCTGAGAAAGAGTCTCAGGCAGAACTGTTTCCTGTTCTCCTTTGTGCCTTTGAGGGTGCAAGAAAGTTGCATCAAAAGGGAAACCAGCAGAAAACACGAAACAGGGAAGCGCAGTTGCATTATCATTCTGAAGAAGCATTTTTATGCAAATGCATGTAACAGTTAAAATAAAGCTCATGTTATGTTGCCTTTGACTTTTGTAACTGTTGGGGTGTGACAGGACTTAAACTTTTCATGGCATGCCAAAAATATTTCTTAACATAAAGTTACTTTGCCTAGCTAATGTAATTATGTCCATTACTCACAGGGATTCCATCTTGTCCTGTGCTTTGTCTTATTCCTGTGTTAGCTGTTGGTGGGAGCTGGGGTTGATCCCGGCGTTCTGATGGTTCTTGCTGCTGCTGCTGCTCACCCCTTGGAGAGCCTGCCAGAGGTTTCGTGGAGCAGGAGGGTGGGCATCTGGCTCCTTGAGGGCTGGCAATGACAGGAGCTCCCGGGGTGGGGTGGGGCTGGAGGTGAGGTAGGATTTGAGTGCTTGGTGAGTCGTACTGAGTGAATCCCCTGTGGAGCCATGAGCTGTGTCCCCAGCTGGAAGAATCCCTGTGGATAAACTGAGCTGCCACTGGCTGGGGCTGGGGGGCTGGCTTGGGTGGGGAGCAGGTTAATGCAGGTCCTCAGGTGTAGGGTTGTGGTGGGGTCTGCAATTGCTGAAGGGATAAGCCCATGTTTGGCAGCAATGGGTTGCTCTGCTTGGATTTACTCCTAAGGCTGGGATTTAGGTTAGAACATGGCTGTTTGGCTGATTTCTTTGAGAGTTAGGTTGTATAACACTGTATGGGAATTTTAAAGACACTCAGTGAAACATCCTTTAACCGGCAGGAAGGCAAAGTTATTTCTCCCCACTGGTCCCCATCACTTCCGAGGGAGCTGTTTTTCCATCCTCTCAGGGCAGAGCCCGGATGGTCAAGGCACAACACCCCCTGCGAGCACAGGACCACGTGGGAGCACCTCTCCCTGCCCTCCTTTGCAGGGACATGGGCAGATGCAGAGACCCAGACTCCAGTTGATTTGATCTGTACCTGCCCCTGTAGCTATGCCTGGCTTCCTCTGACCCAAATTACCTAACTCAGCTGGTATTTGCTTCCTCATATTCCCTCCCTTACATCTCCACGTCTCACCTGCTAGAGCTGAACTGGCTGCACTGGGGAAGTGTTGGGGAACCCGTGTGCTAACGCTGAGCCCACCTCTGCCCTCCTCCCTGCCTGGCTTAGAGAGACCCTGTGTAAATGGAATTTTTCACATCAAAAGTTTCAATTACAGCAGGAAATGTCAGGCCGACAGAGTGCGACTGTTCCAGGTTTCCCATAAGGAATACTCCCACCCCTACTATTTACCCATATGGAAAAAACAACCTCCGATGGTATTTTTTTAAGTTCTCAGGTAAACGGAGCTGAATGGTATCATCACATCCATGGCAGGCTTTCTGCAGGAGATGAAAAAGTGTAAATCACAGGGTCCACAGCCCTTACAGTGCCTTTTTCATGAAAGAAAATCCCAGGATACAGGCTAAGTGGGATGGGGACTGTTGGAGAGGCAGAGTAACCCTCCAGCAAGTTAGCAGGCTGGGGGCAAGAGGAACAGGCGGGAAACGTTGATCTCGGAGCAGGAGATCAGATGGAAAGCAGCACTCAGAGTGGCGTGTACACATGATGGTGCAGAGGAGGGGTTAAAGGAGAGCATTCCTGGGGGCCTTCCAGGAGACACAAAGTGTCAGTACCAAGCAGAGCTGTGCACCCTCAGGAAGAGCCTGGCTCTACCTTCTTGGTGCTGGCTCTGAGGTAGCTGAGACAGGAATAAGGTCTCTCCTTCATCTTCTCTTCTAGAAGCTGAACAAATCAGCATCTCCTTGGTCACTGTGAGCTCCAACTCCTGGTCATGTTGGTTGGTCTCTCCTAAATTCATCCAGAAAATGTATCTGCAACATGCCTTTCAGGTGACCAGGAAGCATTAAGCTCAGCTTTTATGGGAAGAAGCTTTTACTGTGGCCTCAGATCTCCAGTGGTTTTGGGTCTTGCTCCATCGTACAGAGCCATTGTGGGGGGGGGGTGAGACAGCACCCAATTCACTGCACCCCGCAGGGACTCCATCATTTGCCTCAAGCAGGAACAGGTCATGCTTTTAATGACAGCGTTCAACCCGTGGGATCGCTTTGGACGTACTGGTTCCTGGAATCGCAACTGGGGCTTCCAAAAAAGCCTGGGGAACTTCAGTGGTCAAATTAAATTAGTAAATGTGGTCAGGAATTTGGCACTTGAGTCACCTGGCTCTTCAGGATAATTCAGTGTATCCCAAACCCAAGCTCAGTCAGCGTATTGTCCAGCCAAAGAGTTAATGCTCTGGAGTGCTCTGAAGTGTTTAAGCTGCCCAGATGGCTCCACAAACTGCTTCCTGATGGGAAGTGTGTGTCTCCGGGTGCTGTGTGCACAGGCTGGCACTCACTCATGGGAGGGATGTTTTGGGGGAGGTCAGTGGGCAGTGTCACATGGAACTCATTGTGTGTCTCTGCAGGACAGCACAGTCACAGCACAATGCAGTGTGTCCTGCAGAAGTGGTGGTGCTTCTGCTCAGGGCAAGGGGAACGCAAGAATTTCATTGTATGGAAAATGGTGAAATTCCAAAGTGTGTTTTTATTCCATAGGGAGATGAAATGTTTCTTGAAATGAAAATGAGAGGGAAGGAGAACTTTTTAAAAATATCTTTTACCTTACTGAGTAAGGAATTCACCTGGGCAGAGGGACTTGTGCATTGAACTGGCTGCCCTGGATGAAACAGAGCAGGAATTTTAACCTACATCCCATGAGTGAGCCTGGGTGGCAGTGAAGAGGGCTCTGTCCTCATCAGGACTCAGGGACATTTGGGATGGGTTGTATTCACCGCATTACTTGGGGAGATGAAAAGGGAGCAGATCCAGCCATGGCTTCATCCATGGGCTCTGGTAACTCAGCTCAGCTCTGGCTCAAGTGGCACTGGGAGGATCCTCCGATAAACTGAGGAGCAGGATGAAGGACGTGAGATAGGGTGGGAGAAGGCATCCTCTGAAGTCTTTATCTCCAAATGCAAGTTTAATGGGTGTCAAGGGTGGGTTGTTTGTCTTTTTTTTTTTTTAAAGAAGCTTATTAATTATGGGGGAAAATATAGTGCTATTGCCCGTGATGTAAATCTGTAGAGATCTAAATTGATGGGAGCAATTTGCAACTTGTATAAACAGCCAGAGCTCTGTGGAGTCACAGCAAATTATATCAGCTAAGGATATAATTTATATACATCATTTTTAATGGTATCATTCTTCCATGTAAGAAAAAGCAAGGAAATGGGGGATGTAAGGCAGAAAACGAAGGGAAAAACACAGCATGGGATTTACAAGGTCTTGGCCATCACTTTTCTCAGCCTCTGCATGGAAAACATCTGCATGTTACAGTTCTCTTTGATGTCTGCCATACAAACTGGGCTCTTTACCCATTGAATGATACATTCACAGGGCACTGCTTCCCTGATGGCAGCTGCCCTTGCTGGGAACAGGGAAGCTGAATATTGCTCCGAGCAGCTGAACATACACCACCTGCTGACTCCAGCGAGTTCATTCTGCTTGTCTGTAAATATAAAATATTGAAAGGGTCACAATTATTGTTCCTTTGGAGATATTAAAGTTTAGAAGCTGCCTCTAATGACTGGTGTATAGCAGTAGAGCAGGATCTTTCCATGGAAAGTCGATGGCTACTACAAGATAAGCCTTGTGTGGGTAAAATAAATAATGTCTTTCTCTTAGGAGCTAATGCATGTTTGGTTAACCAGTGGTGCTGAATCCAATGGGATTATCTGTAATTATACCAGGGAACCATGTTAGCTTTCTAATTCCAGAAGTCTGCGGGTGAAACACTGCCCAGGACTGCAGGAGACCAGCAGAGGTGTTTGTAGAGGTCCCTGTTGGGGCTTTATGTCTACCTGTAAGAACCTGGCTGAGCAGTTCTGTGACAAGCCTTTGTGCTGGAGCACACGTGGAGGTCTTCATGCTCTTGTTGCTTATGGAGGTGCAGGATCAGCTGCAGGTTCCCCGGTCTAGGTTCAGTCATAAAATGCAGCTTAGATGCACACAAGGCCAGGCTGATGTGCAAAACAAGAGTGCTTTTCACTTGTTGCAGCAGCTCATCATGTGACCACTCACCTGGGGTGGGATTCCTCTGGCTGTATGAGGACAGGTACAGCTAAATGGCCTTCCCAGCTGCCCGGGAGTGATAGTGATCTCATCCTAAGGGAGGCATCTGCTGTAGGCCAGGTGGCTTTCTCCCCAGAAATGACTACTCACTCCATTAACTCTGGTGGGAGGTGAATGTGGCTGAGCAGGTGTAGATACCAGCATTGTTGGGATTTAGGTGAGGGAAAAAACCATCCTTTGCTGCAAGGCAAGAGGTGATGAGGCTGGCTCTGAGGGAAAAACAGCAGGTCAGTCAGACAAACCTGCCTGAAGCCCTCTGACCTCCCTCCAGTCCAGTACAACAGAGTTGTGCCTTTGGAGAACCAGTCCTGAGGTAATCAGTTACCTTTCCCCAGCTGCCGAGCCAGTGCAAGGTGTGACATGGTTTCTAGGTTGTCTTTGGAGGCGCTTGTGTTGGAAAAAGCAAAGACAGCATCTTATATGGCTGGAAGGGGCCAGCATTGGACAATTTGGGAAAAATCCTGCTTACTGGTGCCAGTCAAACCCCATCTGTCCAGTGGAGACAGACTCAGCGATGACATCAGTGGCAATGTGTGGCAGGTGTCATTAAAGCACCAGACCTATGGATGCACTTGTCCCAGAGGAAGAACGTTCTCTTTCGATCTGCTCTGCAGATGCTTTGCCCTCTGTGTGTGGGTCTGTACCCTTCGCTTCTTCCACACTCTGACATCAGTGGAAACTCCCTCTTTAGGCAGGTGCGATGGATGTGGGACTCAGATTCCTCACAGTGATAAGGTCTCTGAACTGCTAATTGGGCAGGAAAATTCCCCGTCCTGCTCCTGCCCTGCTGTTTAATTTGTGTTACATAGCAGGGGAGGATAGTTCTGTGATGTGCCCTCTTCTGAGATCACCAAGTTTTCTCTATGGTAAGACTCTCCATACCAATATGAGTCATTTAAAGGGTTCAATTAGTAATTTATGAAACAAATTAGCATGATATTAAAGGCCTACTGCAGTGACATGCTTCTGAAGTGATCTGATGAAGGACTTGCCATGCAAACTATTGTATCTGATAGGCTAATAATAATAAAGCAAAGTGGTTCATTCAAAAGAAAATAGTCCTTCTGGGGTTTCCATCCTCTACCAGGAATGTGGCACTGGAGCAGAAGTAGCACAGCACAGTGCCAGTGAGGAAACAAGAAGAGTTTTTCTACAGCAATGGCAGTAGCTCTAAGGTTGCAGTTAGGGATGTATGAAGTGAGCCACTATTTTTGTATAACTGAAATTCTGCAGAAATCTTAAGGTGTATCTGGACTGCAATTGGGCCAGAGGATCCCAGAGCAAGTCCTGTGGCTGGGCTAGCTTTAAATTCCAGATTTTGGGTGCCAGGTGCACTTACATCATCAAACAAAGGAATGCTTACCCTGTCCAGTGGATATGCCCACGGCTCCTGGTGAATCCTCCAGCTCCCACTGAGAGCCCTCCTCAGCCTGAGTTTGGAGAGGGGCAGTGGAGATACAGGAGGGGAGGGGAAAGATGCAGTTTGCCCCAGTACATTTGGCCAAAGCTTCCTTCCTCCAGGTTGCCTGACTTGGATATGGGTGCACTGGTGTGCACACAGTCTGAGACAGACCTCCCAAAAGGTCCCGAGCCCGACTCTTCCTCAGTGCAATATGGAGACCTAGAGCCCAAAGAGCAGCCACACTAGCAGCCAGAAATATGGACAAAAGGCAGGTATGTCACTTGATCTGTTTTGGATCCCACTCATTACACAGTGATATGGAAATAGCCTTGGATTATATTTTAAAAATGTTCAGCTGCAACTCGCATCCCAATGAAGTCAGTGTGATGTTGTCAGTGACTTGGATGGGCTCTGGAACAGGCCTGCAATGTTGCTGGTGCCTTCAAATGCTTCCTTCACCTGTAGGGTGAAAGTCCTTCTCCCGAGTCAATGGGCCTCCTTACTTCTTCCTCCCCTCTCAGTTTCCATGGGCCCCTAGCATGGGAAACTCAGCCTTATTCATCTTTGTATTTCCATGTCTCTGAATTAGGCAGGTTCTGGGTATGTTCCACATAGAAGCCTGTTATCTTTTCAAATGGCAAAAAAGAGGGGATTTTTCCATAGTCACATAGTTTTTCCACAGAAATGTATTCATGAGAGTTAAACTTGCCCAAACTATGTTAATGTATGTGGTTGGCTTCTGTGCCAATTTTCATTGTGAATAAGACGCAAAATAAAAGGGCTCTTGTGTCTCCCTTTCCTCCTCCCCAAATCCCTCCCATAATTTTTGAGTTCATAAGCCCATTTTGTATGCGAATCAGATCAGGAGGGGAAAGGCAGGGGGATGGCTTTTGCTTTTAAACTGTGCCTTTGCTTTAAGCTGCTGATAGACACAGGGAAGTTCTGACTGAAGCAAGAAGAGGTTGGTACAATGGGTTTACAACTACAATGATACTTGGTGTAAATCGGGATAACTCTGTTCATCCCAAGCAAACCTCCCTGATTGCCACCAGAGGAGGACACAGCTTAGCTCTTCAGCTCTGTCCATTGCTGCCTTGTTATTCTAAGGCATTTTTCAGTCTGACAAGAGAAATGGTGTCTCTTTTTAACACAGATGCCCAAGCTGAGCTGGGCAGTCTCCTTGCAGAGTGTGCACTGTGGGCTAGCACAGCACACACCAGCTGAGCTGAGTTCAGGCAGCTCTGTTAGCCAGGTGGCTATGAAACATTCATAATACAGGCTGGAGCTGTTATGAGCCACTTCTCTTTGGTGCGTGTCCTGACAAGCTGCTGTTATTAAGTTTCAGTGTATTTCTGTTAATGTTACCTACCTATTTTCATTCCTGTATGCTGTCACACGGAGCTGGTTGGCGTGGTCTTGGGAACTGGGCTTCAAGGCTCCTCCCTGTGAAAGTTGCCAACTCATTTATTTGTTTCTTTCCAGTGGTTCAGGCTGGTGCGTTATTCAGACACTTCTGAAAGAGTGGGGTTGGGTAAATCTCTGATTCAGTTCGTTTGAAAGCACCCTTGAAGTCCTCCTCCTCCTCCTCCACATCTTGCCCTCTCTGGCTCTGAAATAGTCTTGATGAGGTTAATTTGGAGCCCGTTCCTGAGAAATCATCAGTGCTGCTGTTGGAAAGGTCCCTCAGCTTGAGGGTCCCTGTCCTTGCTGGCAGAGCTGAGATACTTCTAGGTTGGGCCCTCACTCTCCCTGCTTCCTTTTTATGACAGTAGTCATGTTAGCATCCAAAACTCTGTAATCTTGAGACTGGCTTCAGATTTTAGTACACAGAGCTGGGTGAGTGTTGCCTCCTGGTTGTTGCATCAGAGACACAGCTCCTTGTATTCAGAGGATAAAAACTGACTTTGAATGAGAGATGAGGTCCTTAGGTATGAAAATTATTTTAGTGGAAAGCCACTGTATGTAGTACCACTCGCTCTAAAATCGTAGGAGTTGGACATTCTGGAGAAATCAGGCAACATCTGGTATTTGGGGAAATTATTCACAGTACAAGGACAGCGTTTTGTTCAAGGACAGCCTTTTGTTCATGTGCAGCTGAATACGTAGCAGACAGATCTAAATTACTATTTGCAAGTGTTTTGCTACAGTGCTGTGTGCAAGACCCTTACAGAGTGGATAAGGCAAAAATAAGATCTCCTCTGACAGATTTTGGTGGCTCATTTCAGCTGCTCCATTTTGGGGAGGAAGAGAGAGGAGTGAATGCACGACAGTTGTTTTGTAGTGAAGAACCTGGGAAATTTCCATCACGCTTGGGATCTGCTTGGGTGGACCCAACCTGTGAAGAGAGACAAAATGTCTGGCAGATCACAACTAGATTATTTCAGAAACTCCCTGGAAGTGCTTTTTGCCCAAGTCCTGAATACTTTCTTCCCTTGGCCTTGGCTCAGTTCTCCAGTGTTCCTGTCCTTTCCTGGGAGGGGTCCTTCTTTCCCATCTCGATGGTTGTATCGATGGCAGCCAGGTCATCCAAAGCAACCAACCTGAGCTGCTTCCAGGAGAGCAAACCAGGGTACCTGCTCACCCATCCACCTCCAGGTGTTCGGGAACCATGGCAAGGCTTCGGGTAATGTGTTTACAGTGCATTTCCCAGATGCAAAGGGAGAAGGGTTTTCTTTGCAGTTGTATGTAAATTGTTGTGGAAATGGAGAGTAATAGTGTTCTTGTTTCGAGAGTTGTCACGAATGCTTGGTTTTGAGGCCAACCATTCAGCGCCTGTTATCTCTAGGAATCAAGATGTTTATCTCTCTAAATGACTGCAGTGTGTCTCAGGTATCTGAAGGTGGCTCTTCCTATTTGTGGGAAAAATAATAAAAAAAAAAAAAATTAAAATAATTAATCTTTGTTTCCCAAACTATCAAAAGCTCATTAGCCTCAGGCAGATCTTTTTATCTGCAAGGAATAAAGCAGATATGTCCAGATCCTCAGCCAGTATAAATCTGTTTAATACTCTTGGTCCATTACTTTTTCTCTTGCATTTTCTCTCAAGTGGGATTTAGGCAATATTTAAGCATCTTCTTGTTTTTGTGTGTCCAGTGTAAAGCTCAGCAGAACAACCATTAGGTCTGGCCCTTGGAGAGCTTGCACTGGATGCCATCCTGGTCTCCAGGGCCTACAGAGTCGATGGATTGAGGATGGGAGCCCTTTGTCAGGTAGCCAAGTAAGACAATTGCTTTGAAGGGTCAGTGGAAACATGTGAGCTCAAAAGGTGAAGGAGAAGGTGGTGGAGCTGAGCTCAGGTGACCCCAGATACCAGCATCGTGCGTACCTGTGCCTCCCAGTTCACTGCAAGGCTGAGGCAGCTTATCTCATGTTTAGAACTTCCCCTAAGGCAGTGGGTGCCCTGGGGGGCTGCTGAAGGTTTGGGCTTCCCACCTTCCTTGCTTCCCAGCTGAACTGACTGGTGCTCTGGCAAGTGGGATATGTCTCCAGAAAATCTGGTTGCCACATTAAATCAGATTTTTTTCCTCCCAAAATAAAACCTACAGCTTCCACTTGCAGTTGGTGACTGGAGGACATAGAGTTGAAAATTATGATGTTCACAGAGACACAGAGACCCCTCTAACAAGATCCACATCAGGAAGAGGAGAAGGGCAGTAAAGGAGTCTGGCTTCTCCTGTTTTGGGGTTACTGGTGGAGTAGGACCCTCTTCCCTTCCCAAGAGGACAGCTACATTGGCCAGGGGTTCTGCTGGCACCAGGCAAGGAGGTGAGGATGGGGGTCCAGGAGGAGGAAACCTGCCTGGGTCAGCCCCAATCCCTCTGGCAGCTCCTAGCCCTGCAGAGCACCCACATGCCCCCACGCAGAACCCTGGGAGGGCAAACCCTCATGGATCCACAGGTGGTTTTGTTGGGATGAGGGTATCAACTCAAAGCCGGTTGGCCCTTCTGGCTGAGAAGGTCAGGTTACTGATGTTCTCCCCGACACGTTTTCATTTTTTATTTGAAGGGCGTGGTATATTTTGTAAGTTTTGTGTTTATCAAGAAGTTGATTGTGTAAATAAAATTGTGGCCTTGTGTGCCAAATAGCTGGGTTATGATTTCCTGGAGCAGAGCCAGGCGGTGTGTGGGAGCATGCCAGTGTTAATATGTTCACTTTGCTAAGGAATATGGCATGTGTGGAGCAGGGAGAGAGGACACTCTTCCAGCCCTGCCGCTGCTTAACCCTTCCATGCCCCCACCGTCTCCAGGCTCCACCGGGCTTCCCCCAGCAGTGCTGCACAAACAGTGCGTGCATTCACCGGGGCTGAGGCACTGCTGGACCAGCCTGGAGCCTGGCCAGCTCAACATGGGACTTCTCAAGGCTCAGGATCCCACCCTGATTCCCCTCCCACTGTTTCCTTCGGCCGGCATTCGCACAGACCTCAAAGGGGCCACCGAGAGAGGCCAGGTCAGGCACGTGCCTGGGGATGCCAGGGCAGGAACAAGGGCCTTGGGCTAGATGAGAATCAGCTGTAATGACTTTATTCCCTATTTACTACTAAGTGCTATCCAAAGTTTATCCTATTTCTGTCCTGCAGATGCAGCCAGAAGTTTTCTCCAGTGGCTGTTGGAATAGCAGCTGAATCACTGAATAGTTTGGGAGTATTTTCAGCATGGGATGGTGATGCAGAGGTGAAGCCTCATGTCACCTGAAAGCAAGGGGAGGATTGCTAGCAGATTTTGGGAACACCAGAATTATGCTCTTGTTGCTTCTTTTGTTACTTTCTCCCTACAAATCACACAGTCCCTGTCTCAGAGCAGCTTATATCTCCTTCTGCTCATCCTTAGGTCGCTGCGTTCTGGCAGTATTTAAAACAAATGAATGCAGAAAATGTAACCTCTGGCTTTCCATCAAAAAGGAAATCATGAGTCGGCTACTTCTGCAGACAAAGCAGAAGTCCCAAGGATGCATAAAAGGACTTCATTTTGCCAAGCAGGAGGGAGTGGAGTTCTCTGTGTTACAGTGGGGAGGGGGTGGGGAGCTCGTGTGCACAGGAATTCTTGCAACTCAGACAAAAATAGTGACTTCCATTATTTACCTACCTAAGCCGGAAACCTGCCTGCATTTCAGGCATTTATTGTAATTCCTCACATAGCTGGGGATGATAAGCCCTGTTAACTAGTCATTGCTTGCTGACTGAAAATGATAGTTAGTGTACACCAGCCACCCAAACAAGCTGCTTCTTTAACCCTTTCAAACTGCTGGCTCTGGGGTTTGTGTGTTTTCAGATAACATTGGTGCCGATCAGCCTCACCCCAACCTCCATCTTCATCAAATTCAGGTTAGTGGAACTGTTTGATCGCAGTCTGGTCTAGATGGGACACTTCTCAGAGCAGTTCACACGTCTGAGGTACAGTAACAGTTATGGCTCAAACTTCAAAGGAATCAAAGGCAGCCATTTGGCCGACTTCCACTGAATGTCAGTGAAATTTGGAAGCATAACTCCCATGTGTGCCTTGAGCAGGCTGCATGCTGTGGTTTGAGCCTGTTAATGATCCAGAGCTGTAGCCCATTGCAGCCACTGGGATTCTTTTCTTTGTGCACAGTTGGGCAGCATCTCAGCCCAAATGCCAAGGTCTTTCCTCTCAGGGGAGTACAAAGGAGAGGGAGCACCCAGCTCAGGCTTAGAGTTTAGGCAAGGGGAGCTTACCTTTATCTGTCCGTGCTCGTGTGTGTATCCACATCTTCCTGCTGCCATCCCAGCTTACCTTTATCTGTCTGTGCTCTGTGTGTATTCACATCTTCCTGCTGCCATCCAATCTCACTGCAACTATCATGGCTTTCCGGTGTGCAGGAATGTGCGTGGCTGTCCCTGGCACCCTGTGCCAGGCAGGATTTCCTCGGCAGCATGTGCTGCCTGGGCTCTGTGTGGCACACGGAGCCCCAGACCTGAGGTCACCGCTGAAATCCCTGATGGAAACTTTTACTAATCTCAATTCGTGGGGGAAGAGAGAGAAAGAGTTTGCAGTTGGGCTCCTGCCCAAAGCTGTTTGTGGCGGGATGGGGCATCACATGACTCCCAGCAGGCTGTTGTTTCAGGGATTTGGCAACCTTGGAGGTACAAGGTGCATGTTGATGTTTGGTACCAACGTTATATAAATGCTGCTTGCACAAGATGTGGGGAAAGACACATCCTTTTCCAAGGGCAGGATTTAGCCCGAAATGCAATATCTTCCCAGCCACGATACAATAACAATACTTAGCAGGCATGTAGTTTTTAACATCATCAAAGTGATGTACAAGCAGCAACTAATTAATTCTCACAACACTCCTGTGAGGCAAGCATTGCCATCCCCATTTCACAGGTGGGGATGATGTGACTTTGGAAGGTCAAGTGACTTGTCCAGGGCTAAACAGTCTGGAGCTCATTAACTCCTGGCTCACAGCCACTGCTCAATGTACTCACCCAGCCTATTATTGTATTTTATTATGCAAATCCCCATGGAAATTAGAAGCCCAAAGCAATCCACAGATCTAAACACGGTGCCTTAGTTTAAATGCTGGGTCCATTTTGTTTGAAATTGGTTCTGAAGGCCTTGCAGTAATTTCAGTGGGTTGTGGGTGGCAATGTCAAAAACCAGAAGAGGCTGGGATTCTCCAAGAAAAAACGAGGTTCTGAAGGTGTGTGTTGGTGGCTGTCCAGCTTTGCCATTGTTTGTACAGACCACCAAACAGCACAGGGTATGACTGAGAGCAGTAAAATGACAAAGAAGAGTTCAGCGTCAGTTCTTGCAGGTGTACTGCAAGCAGTGAGTGGAGACTGGTCTGCCCAGTGCCTGAAGACTCTTCGGCCGCGCTTTTAAAGCTGGCTGAAGGGACAGCCCAGGCAAGCCCTTAGCTGCACTCAGCTGGGGTCTAATTGAGACATCAAGGTTTCTTCGGTGTTGGCAAGCTTTGCTCAAAAGCTGATGTTGTCCATGCAAACTGGCACTATTGTGATGATTCAGAAAGTAAGCCAAGCCCTGTTTGGCTTGCACAACTGCAGCTCTTCCGGAAATTGCCAGGGATTTTGTATGTGCAAGGAAAGGAAAAGATATTCACATGTAAGGTTGGATTAGGACTGGTTCTTAGCTCCGTGTTTCATGAACCGACCAGTGTGCTGCTGGATTTCATGAGGGTGTCATCATGCCACTGAGAGTTATTTACACTAAGTCACCCTCCAGGAACTGGGTCACAACTTTTTCTTTCATGAATCTTGGCAGGGATCTCAAGGTTTACTAGAAGCTGAAGAGAGGATACCTCTGTGCAACGCCAAAACCAACTGAGATGCAAAGGGAACTGGGCCCTGTGCCACTGATCCATGCACGGCATGTTGGGCTCTGAAGGGCTGGGGTGGCACCTCAGTGCATTGGAGCTCCAGCGGTTGCTGCTGTTGCCTTTTGCACTCTGAACAGGTGTAAATGACTACCCAGAGGCAAAGCAGGGCAGAATCGGGGCCAGATCTTCCGCTGGTGTCAATCAGTGCCTCGGCTTCAATGGGGCTGCATCAATTTGCCTTAGGAGAGGGTGTAATGTGGGAAACAGAGATAAAGGAACTCATGTTCTAGCACCCTATATCCTATATAATTGCTATAGGAGCTCAGCCCAGAGCGGGTTTGCCAGATGCTGGGGTGGTGCAGAATCCAAGCTGTGTTTCATGGGCAGGTTTGTACATCCAAAGGGAGGCAGGCTGTGGTTAGGATGGGATCATTCCCACTCAGAGGTGCCAGTAGCGAGGCAGGGTGTGGCTGTATGGACCTCAGCACTGCACCCCTCTCATTGCTGGGCTTGCTCAGGCCGTGTCTCCCTGTCCCCTCTGCTCCTCTGACCCACGGGAGCTGGAGTGAAGCCAGCACAGGTCTGTGAGCTGGAGCAACAATCACACCTTTGTTTTGTGGGCAGATGAATAGACAGATAACAGCGAGTTAATGGAGGGCAGCCCCTTTCCCCCAGAATGTCAGTCCTATCACTCACCTCCTCCCGCAGCAAACGAGGAGGCCTCGGGGACAGAGAAAGAGCGCAAAGATTAAAACTAACTTTGGAACTCCTCGGCGAAAGGGGCTGATAAGAGAGGGCTGAGATCAGGAATCAGATTTCAGGGGTAACAAATGAATAACCAGAACATGGAGGGATGCCGAAAGGGTTATCAGAACAGAGCGAGATGCTGAGCACGTCCCAACAGCTTCTCCTCTAGGAAAAAAAAAAAAAAAAAAAAAAAGAGGGAAAGGTGTTTCTCTTGTAGCAGCTCCAGACACAAAGAGCTGTTCAGACCACTCTGAGCCCACCAAGACCCTGCAAAGACGAAAGACAGTCCCAGAGCTCTGGTGGAGGTTTGTGAGCTGTTAGTCCAGCACAGTTTCCATGCTGGCAGATTCCCGGGAGCTGTAAGCCCTACTGTTCTGTGCTCTCGCCGGGAAGCGATCAGCACTGGAAACACTCGGGGAGTAGACAGGGCTCATGCAGCAGGCTCTGGCTCAGGTTGGGCAATGTGGTTTCAATTTAGGAGCTCTCCTCTCAAAGCCTCCATGAAGGCAGCCTGGATAGAAAGTCCATGTTCTTACAGAGCAGAAGTGCTGGGAAGGCTGTCCCCACCTCTAAAGGGGAGTACGGCTCAGCAATGGAGGCTTCACAAAAGTGCTGCAAAGGTGAAGTTCACACCTCTACAGATCTCACAAAGAAGTCTTTGGATCACTGTGTGATCCAAGTTGTGTATTTCCCCTGCTGAGACACAGATTATCAAGAGTCAGTAGTGCAGGGGGAGAGGCACCAGGGAGCTTTTTCTCTTTTCAGGATGTTGAGGAAGGGGATGTCACTCGCTGTCTTTCATCCCAGCAGAGATTGCAGGGGGATGTTTAGCTTGGAGCAGGAAGGCAGAGAGCTGTGGCTATTCCAGCAAGTGCAGAATTAGCAGGATTCCCCCTGTTAGCTGGGAAATCTGGCTGGAGCCCTGAAAAAGGCTAAAAACAGGCAAGGAGGATCCTGGGGCTTTGTCCCTCCTGCCTGCAGCGGGGTGACCTGGGCTGGTTTTGATTCTGTCTTTAAAAATAAAAGGAAGCCTGAGGAAAGGGAGGAGGAGAGAGCTGCCTTTGAGAATTTGTTTTCCCATTCCCAGTGGCTGAGCCTGTCTACTCACTCGGGCACGTAGTAGTTAATACAATTTTCTTGATAATAATAAATTGGGGGCTCTGAAAAGCCAGCAGATGGGAGCCAGATAAACCAGTTGGGAAGGTAAACATGGACAACTCCTCGGGTGGCCCCAGCCATCTTTGGCAGGGCTGTGGCAGCCTTCGCTGTGGGGTTGGAATCCCATCTCCATCTGCTCTTGGGGCCAGAGAGCTCCCTTGAGTTAGACCAGAACAACATTGTCATCAGACACACCTCAGCAGGTGTCTTTTTTTTTACCACTGGTTGTAATAGGACAAGGCCTCATGTGAATGCAGTGATTTTGGTGTCAAAGAGACTTGTACTTTTCTCCCCCAAAAGAGAGATGTAGCTTCCCATGTTATAATACACTCAAAGATGCTCTACCTTTGTATGTAGATGAGATGTTAATGGCAGAGACTTCATCTCAGTGTGGTGAGGGTGAGCAGGAAGGTAATTATAGGCTTGGTTTTATTGTTCTTATATAAAGCTACTGTGAATATTTCCCACCCCAGCTGTGGCTCCCAGCCTGCCCGGTCTTACCTTCCACTGCAGTGTGTATTTTAGATCCACAGACTCAGGGTTACGTGGCAGGATATCACAGAATGGCTCATTTCCCCTGTGCCCTGGTCTCAGAGACAGACCTGTGTCTGCAGATTTGGTCTGTGTGTGAAGCCAGTCTTGATGACCAGTTTTCTAGAGCCAAGTCCCCAAAGCTGGATTCTTAGACTGTCAGATTTTTAAGGTTACTTGAAACCTGAACTTCAATTTCACCTTAAGTCTTGTGAGGAGTGTTTGCACTTATGATAAATCAGATCTGTGTTATACCATCAGGAATCATTCAGTAACTTTAATGTGTCCTGTGTAAACACCTTCCCTCTGCAGAACACAACCATCCTGAGCCTGATACTCCTCTGCAAGAGCTGGGCTGTGGCTCAGAGCGCTTTTGTTGGGCTCTGGGGTTTTCTGGCTGTGTGGCTGTGCTGGCTGAGCCTCGTGGGTGGGCTCAGACATGTGGGGACTTTCCCTCACCATCAGGGGAACTGTGCTTCTGGAAATCCCAAACTAACGGGGTCATTCCTCAAGTCCTTTCAGATGAGATTGCCAAGCAGGGAAATCAAGGGCAGAAAAAGGAATGTGCACCAGTGTTTCTTAGGCTGTGTGTTTTTCCTCCCCAGCAGTTCTTGACAAGTTCTGCAAAATTACTTCATAAAACCTTTCCCTGAGGTGAGAGTGTTCTTGCACCCTACAGAAGCAGAAATCTCTGCAAGAGCTCAGCAGGCATTTCACACCTGATTGAGTACTAACAGAAACATTTAACGAATATGAAAAAAACACCATTCTTTAGGGTTTCATCCCATGTCCAGCAAAGATACCCATCAGGGATCTCACAGCTGAACAATCCTTATGATTGCACAGTTAGGTCTCTGTGATTCCTCGGGGAGATAACAAGAGATAACAGCCCACATCCCATGAAGTAACTGTGGCAGGGTTATCAAACCTCGTCTCACCACCTTCCTGATGCCGGGTCACAAATCCTTCTGTTGGATGCCTGTAGGACTGGCGTGTTGGAACCTGTGAGCTCTGCAATGACAGTGGTATTAGTACTACTCCTATTAACACCACGACTACTGCTAATATGTTAATGAGTCATATCGTTAATAGATTAAGAGTGAATGATGTACTGAGGTAATGTGTATGTGTTACACCTCGATTCCAAGTGAAGGTCATTTGCAAATGTCACGCATGCCTTGCTACGGGGATGTGTTTCCCTGCTTAGGAACTCCGGAGCTGCAGAAACATTTGGCATCGCTCCTGTTTTCCTAGAAGTTTTCCATGGAGTTGCTGTTTGCTGCTCATTTTGCTCTTGTTTTCCTTAATGAAATAAGAAAGAACCCAATTCTGTATTTTGTGAGGCCCAGATTTTCCCGCTAGTTTTGAAGGGAACTGGGAAGACAAGAAAAAATACAGGGCCAGTCCTCAGACATGTTCTTTGAGATAGTAGGGAAGGGACAGCAAAGCATTGCTCTTTCTGACTCCTGCAGCCTCAGAGAAAATTCCCAGAGAAGCCCCTTTAGTACAATAATATCCTTAGTCTCTGCCTCCCACGGCCCAGACAATGCTTGTGCAGCACGTGGACAGTGATATTCCATCAGGACCATACTTGATTGATATTTGCAGGTTTGAAATCTGATGCTGCGATTTAATTTTTGGTGGAACTGTGTTCCCTTCCAGGGGAAATTCTTGTGTAAGAAAGAAAGGAAGGGGGTGGGGGAAGAAAAAAAGAAAAGAGCGAGAATGATAGAGGTTGTGATAGTATTACGTTACCGATTGGATAAACTGACAAAACAGCCCACTGTGACTCGGGGAGCTTGATTTTGTACATTTTGGCAACTTCTTAAAGTAGAAAATGAGAGCAGCACTGTCAACAGGGCTTTTGATATTTCTGGGTGTTTATACTAGAGATGAAAGTGCATTCTGAATGAGGGGGAAGGCAGCAGGCCAGATCCTGACTCTGGCGACAAGAGGTGATAAACTCTGCAGATCTGCCCCCCGTAACAGCGGGTAGGAAACGGTTCTCCTGTTGCACAAGATGTTGGGAGATTGCAAGTTTTTTCCATGCTATTTCCATCCAGGCACGGGGTCTGTGAAGGTTTGTTTTTGCTGATCACTGCAATAAACCGCTGGACAGCCAAGTCACTCGCTCGGCGCTCGGGAGATCCAGCATCACGTTCCGGCTCCTTCTGGTTGTCTGTTCTGCAGAACTGGGCTTGCTGTTACCAGCAAATACTTCATGACTTACAGCCAGTATGAAGTGACTCCCACAGGAAAGCAACATCCAAGAATGGCCTCTTGCCTGGGGGTTTAGATATCCCTCTTGGATTTAGGACATCCAAGTTCAACTCCCTGATCTGTATCAGGCCTTCAAAAGTGCGTCTCCTGACTGCTGAAATGGTTGGCTGCCCTGGCCAGCTTTTTTTGTGTGTATTTTGACCAGAAGATTCCTCCTAGGCCAGAGAAACCTTTTCCCAGTGGAAGTTTTGCTGAAGCTGATGTTGAAGAAGCAGAACAACATGTTGAGGGGCAACAACAACCTATCAGAACCAATTCTCTGACCAAATAAGGGTTCAGACAGATGTTTGCCAACCACTCTGTGCCACTGTGCCACTCTGTCCTTTAGCTAAGACTTAATGGAAAGAGCTGTAAATCGTGATTCTGATTAGCCAGCAAGAAAGGTGTCTGTCAGTGAGTTCTGCCACCCTTGCTCACGTGCAGTGTTTCATTTCCCAGGTCATCTCAAGCGTTTGGCTGGACCGTCCCTGCGAGGCTCTGCCCGGCTCCTCTCCCGGCTCCTCTCAGCCTCCAGCACTGCTGTTAAGGGAAGGAGGGACTCGAGAATTCCCGCAGTCTTTGGTAAGCTACAACTTCCTTCCTTGCTCACAGCTAATGAGAAAGGCTTCACCTCTTCTCCAAACCTTCTGGCCTGTTTGTTTGTAGAGGCCAGGATCCAGACAGGATGGGTAATGCTTCAAACCAGACTTGGACCTGGGATTTAGGCTGGTCCAGCTCAGCTGCACAGTAGAGTTTTTGTTGGGTGGAGGCATCTTAGCGTCCTGCTTGGGACATAAGATCTCACCTCTAAATAAATGGTCTGCCCTACAGGGTAAGGTGATTCTCAACAGGAGTGAGGCTGGTGGAACTGGGCTTATAAAAATATCTGAGCAGGGGAAGAAAATAACTGCTGTTTTCCAAGAAGATGCATTTTTCTATTTTAACTTCTTAAGGCTGTGATAAAATTAATGTTGCCTATGATGTAAAGCTGAAGGGTTGACCAGAACTTCCTTTGTGGTCAAGCTCTTTTTTTATTGATTGATTTTGAGTCCTCTAAATTTGTCAGGCTCACAAGTGCAGTGGTGGCTTCAGTTATAAGAGAATGTTTGTGTCTTTAAGGAAAAATACAGTGACCCCTTCTCCCCCTTGCCCTTCTCAACCTTGCAAAGAAACCAATAGTTGGGCAGAATATTTTTTCTTCTTTGGTGGAAAATGTTGATTAAATATTCAGAAAAAATAGCAATTAAAACCCCCAGCCTCTTAAATCCCAAGAATCTTTAATGGAAAACTGCTGAATATGGAATAGTTGCATAATTGCATAAAAAGTGGCTGAGAATGCACATTGGCAATTTTTTTGGTCGAAGCTCAGAACTCTAGAATAAATGTCTTGAAAAAAAATCACTTTTCTATTGATAAAAAGAGACATTTTTTCAAGCATTTCTATGCAAGTTGTTCTGCTGTTGAGTTGTTCTGCTGGCTGAACAAAGCCATGGCCACTGAAAGACACATGAAGTACTTTCTGTACTCATTTTGTTTTTAATTCCTGAGCCAGAAATTGTCCCAGTTCAGCTTTTTGGTCATTCTCCACACCAGATCAGACATCAGGGTTTGGGCTGGGATCATCTGAGTGGTCAAGTCCAGTCTTGTCACACTGTACTGCTGCTGCTCTCAACCCCTCAGGGTCTAGCACCCAGAGCTCTCTGCATTTTTGGGGCACATCTTTGCTTAGCTGGTTTTACTGGGGTTAGAATTCCTGCTCTTATTAATCCCCAGTGGCACACTCTGCTTTCCTGCTGACTCAGGTTTGTTCTGGAGGCAGGGTGCCAGTGTGGTGTGTGCAGGTACAAACCCTGGAGTGGCCAGGTGGGATGACCAGCTTATGGGAAGTCGGGGACAAGAACAGCAGAGCTCAGCTGAACTCTGTGTGGTGAGGTCACAAAGGACTCAGTCCTGGAATAATTACACAATTGCTCACCTTCCTTCAAAATCCATGCCTGCTTAGGCAGATGGCTTTGAATGTAGAAATGTGTGCAGTCTGGGTCCATGAAGGGAATTCAGGGAAGAGAAAAACAGGCAATATGAACATGGAAGAGCTTCACAAATCCATGTAAGCCCTGCACTGTTTCTCTTGTTCCCTGGGCAGGCTGGCTGCTTCTCTAGTGCATTCAGGGGTCCTCGGGGTCTTTTCTCCCGTCTGACTGGGTGATTGAGAGAAGAGATGGATACTGGCAATCTGCAAGACTGGGAAGAGAAAAGGTGGAGCCACGTTTTGATATCAGTTGAGATCACTGGCACCATTTAGGATGTGGACTTCTCTGTTTTGTTTTCCCTGAAGGAAAAGAGATACAGAGAAATTAAAGGAGCTCCTGTGTGTGATTGCACTGTCAGTCAGCAGCAGAATCAGCCATGTAGGTTGCCTGTGGGGGTGTTTCTTCACGTTGGCTCAGTGTGGCTGTTGTTGAAGTCAGTTTTTCCAGTGATCTCTGTTATAGGAGCTGAGGTTGGCCATTCTTCATCCAACATCCCTGTTGGCCAGGAGTACAGCTCCAGAGTAAAGCAGATGCTCACAAGGTACACAAGGTAGTTTCCAATGGCGCTAGGGAAAGCAGAAGGCTATGAGATTTCTTTGTGCAGACCTTTGTTTCAAAGGGTATTTTGGGGTGCTAGTTCACCTTTCCTTGGGTCTCTTGCCAGCAGGTGGGAACCTTTTCAAGTTGTCCTTTTTCTGAGAAGGGCTGAATCGTCCGCCCTAAAGCATCCCTTAATGCAATTAAAACCAGCAGTACTGCTTCTCCAACACTGGGGCCTCCGATACTGGGAGGGGAAGCGGTGGCTCTTCTTTGAAGTCCCACCTACGTGAACATCAGTGGCAGGACTTCAAAGGGAAGCTGCTATTTCCTGTTGGAGCTCAGCCCTGGTGCTCAGCACTGCTAACAAAGCAGTCGGACTGGTTGCAAAGGCACTGATCCAGCAGAGAACTTAAGCACATGCTTAAGTCCCTCAGGACTCAACCACATGGTCTGCCGGGTTGGGACTCACTGGAGACTGGACTGATGGTCAGGGTTGTGTCCCCCAGGTTGGATTTTCAAGGGGAAGAGCCAGGTTAAAAAGCCTTTCTCAAATAGCTTGATGGGTTCACCATTCATGACCTTGGGGCACCTGTGCAGCAGCAGGAGGTGGAAATCCCATGCTATGGAATTTAGCAAACAACCTGGAGATGGACAACGGGCCGCAGTAACTATGCTTGTAAATCAGGGATTGTGAGCCAGCCTAAATCAGCATTGCTGAGTTCACCTCAGAGGATCTGGCCCAATAAATAGAGCTGTAAAGGTGGGAGTCTATTTGCAAACAGGTGAGAAATGCTACAGGCACAATCATTCAGCCCCACCTTTTGCTGAGTAATGTTTTCCTTCAGTGTTAGTTCCTCTGCTGTCTCGGGAGCTACTTGCAGTCTAACGGGTGGCACAGTGGGGATGTAATTTTCTGACAAACATTATTGAGCTAATTCATGCAATCTGCACCAACTTATTCTCTCAGTGTTTGTCCTCAGGCTACAGACAGACCTTGTGGTCGTGATCTGCAGCTGAGGCACAGGTACCACACTGCCCTAGCCCTGTTCTCAGCATCATCTCATCCCCTCTTCAGCAGCACAAGAGCTTCTCCCTCATCACAACCTACACCAAGCCTCATGGTTGCCTCGTGTGTAGCAATTAAAAGATGTCTGGGAGATGTTCCGTGCTTACAATTGGAAAGGCTGCTCTTCTTTGTGGAACAGAGGTAGTGGATTGAACACAGTAGGGTGTGGGAATAAACAGGTCACGAAGCCTGAGAAACCCCAGTAGATTCCAGGTCCTCTCCCTGAGGTTCTCCTGTTCCTCGGGTAGCACAGCCTGCCAAACCCGATCGCAGGCTGCAGCTTTCCTCCACCTCACTCTTCTCCCCATAGGGGAACTCACTGCCTGCTTGCTAATCCCCCATCCCAAGTGAGTGAACTGAGAGCAGTGCATTTCCCAGAGATTATCAGCTGAGACAAGCTAGGAACTTTGTTTGGGTCAAGAAAACACCAATGAAACCATGAGGATACTGGTCTGTCCCAGCAGACATCTGCCCGTTCATGCAGGTTCCCGGACAGCACTCCTGGCGGATCTTTCCCGTGTGGACGTGCACTGTGCAGTCAGTGCTGACTGAAGCACTAACCCAGTGCTGGGCTGGCCTGTGTGTGAGAGAACTGCCCAGCTCTTGGAGCTGCCACAGGTGTCTCGGCTGGCCTTGAGAAGTTCCCTCGCTCTCTCTTTCCTTTGGTGTCCCACTGTAAATTAGGCTGATGACTGCTCACCCGTGTGGCTGCTGGCCAGCCTGTCCTTCAGGTGAGGGGTTTATCTCACTGCATGTTGTACGGGTACTAGGTTGGCTCTGGAGCAGTATGTAAAATGTAGAAATAACATTAATAACCAATCGAGACAAGATGGATTTTTTGGAAGGATTTCTTCCAAGGGCTCTTTGGATTCAAAGAAGGTGCATTTTGTTAATCTTCTTCATTTGTGTGGTTTCTACCCACGGGTTGGTACTAAAAGGGTTTTATCCGATTCAGGGTGTACATGCAAATATTTCTATTTGAATAATACTGGAGAATAAATTTAGAAATGTTTGAAGAGGGTATGAATACCTCAATCTGCTAGGTGGAAAAATTACTACTTCTTGTGGGTAACCCAACCTGTTTAAGTTGCTAAAAACATACCTGACTTTAAAAAAAAAAAAAGAGAGAGAGAGAGAGAAGAAGGAATATTTGAAAAGAGAGCTTTTTTAAAAAAACAACTCTCTTCAGATTTTGACTTCAATATTTCAGTATGCAACAGTATTTTCATAACTGCAGCTTTTTTGGGCAGAGGTGGGGGAAATTAGAATATATTAAAGAACTCTGGAAACCACTTTCTATTTGTAAAACATGTTGTGTGTGTATCATAACACCTACAGGACTTGTAGCTCTGCCAGGCTGTGCATCCACTGCCAGAATTTTCCTCGCTAAATGACATTATACTACTTTGTGGGTATTGAAAACAAATATTTTGAGGGGAGGGACCATTCTCATCCATAAAACCTTCGTGGTGCTCACAATGTTCAGTCACAGAGTTTTATTTGAAGGCTGCTGCGTTTTTCAGCTGCTTGCCATAAGCCAAAGGATAGGTTTGAGGAATGTTTGCGTGCTCTCCAGCTGTTCTCTGGTGTGTATTTTTTGCAATCTAGCAGCCCCTAGGGGCTCTAGAGGAGATGCTGGGCACTGTATGGACAGGGAGCAGAGGGCAGTACTGCAAATGAGAAGTGTGGTGGTTCTACAAAGAAGTGCAGCCCCACAGTGGGTTTTCTTGCACAGGGTGGTGTGGATGGAGCAAGGCATGAGGTATGGCAGGTGAAGCCACGGGGCACTGCAGCTGCTGGCACGGGCTCTGGCGTGTGGCACTGGGACCTGAGGAGGTGGGAGAGCTGCACTGTGGGCTGGCAGGCTCTGCTGCTGCTGGACACCTTGCACAAAGGCTGCAGCGTCTGGGAGATGCTGGGATCTGCTGATAGCTGTGCCCAGCTGCGGTTCCCAGTTAGCCCAGTTAACCACCCAGCTGTGGGCTTTGAGGGTGGCACACACAAGATGAACCCTGACACATCCCACTGTACACCAGAGGAGCGAGGCAGTAGGGAGCGGGCTTAGAGGCTGCTGAGGTCTCGGTTCAGCTGCAGGAACAGCCTCCACTGGGCTCCAGAAGCAAAGCTGCCTTAGGACGGCTCTGCCTCACACCAGGGTTCTGCCCCAGCCACAGCCTGGAGCATTGCTGTGCCAGAGCCCAGGAGCAGCACGGAGTGTTGCCCAATGCCCTTCCGTGCCCTGGTGTCATCAGCACGTTGCATTTGCCAAGCACAAAAGTGGAGACGTTTGCTGACATTTTATATTATGTTTCAGTGGCACTCCTGGTTTTGTTTGGCATGAAAGCCGTGACTGAAATGCCAGCTAATTAGTAGTTAGTTATTAATATCTACTTGCTTTTTAATCATAATAGACAGCTGTGATCAGTTTTCACAGGTATAAAGAACCAGTGTCCTGCTAAAAACTGTAACGTGCTTTAATCCACAGCTGAGCAGTTTTCTGTGACTGGATAGATCTGCTGGGTTTTAGAATTTGTTATTAGAGATGGATGATTAAAATAGAAAGGAAATGGAAAGATGTTTTGGAGCCAGTTAGGAAAAAATCTTCAGGAATGGACTTTTCCTTTTTTTTTCTTTTTCTCCCCTTCTCCTTCTAGAAATGATATTATCTGGGATGGATGGTGTTGCTCCAGAGGCTTCAGGGCACATTAAAGGGTAATAAGAAGGGCACGGGGTGAGAAAAAGGTTCCTGCTGGGTTAAAGAGAGACACTTGATAGCTCATCTGGGAGCAGAGAGTCAGGTTTAATAATGTCCTTGCTAAACGCCGTTAATAATTGAGGTCAGGCCCCGGCCCCGGATGAGGGCACTGAGGGGATAGTGTCCCATGTGTGGAGTGATGGGGTAAGGACAAGCTGCTCAGAGCACACGGGCCATGCTGATGGCAGGCACACAGCTGGGCTGGGCTGGGCTGGGCCACTTGGGACCCTGATGGCAGCAGGTAGTTCACCCAGCACTGCTTTTTTTGTGTGTGTCTTTTTTCACAAATGCCCAATAATTGCATTGCTTGCAGAACAGGGGGGCAGCAGGGCAGCAGGTGTGCTGGCTAGCACAGCCGGAATGCCAGCTGATCAGCTGGGGGAGAGATGGGGGAGACAACAGGCTTATCTTGCTGCATCTTGCTGGTGTGGTAACATATAGCTGGAATTAGGAACCACGGTGTTATAAATGTTTCCATCACAGGGATCGGGTTTAGGCGTCTGAGGGTCATTCTGCATGTTGTGCATCAGAGTCCCTTCCAAAACGGGGTGCAGCCACCCTCAGAGTGCTCTGCTGAAGGCAGGGTTACCTTTTCCTTGTTGTACAGATGAGGAATCAAAGTATCAAATAGCCAGAGCCTTGGCTGCAGCTGGGCTGGGAGTCAAACAGAGGCAGGTTCTCACTCAGCACTGCTGCTGGACCCTGCCCTGAGGGCGTTTGTGCTCCCAGGGGCTGTGTTGCTTCTGACTCTGGCACATTCTCACAGCAACACTGGGAGAAGAGTCTGGACCTTCCACAAGAGATAAAACAAGTGATGATCACATTCAAGACACCATTTTTGGATGGCAAATGAAGCTGAATTATTGAAAATAGAGTAAACGTTACTTTCTCGTTAGATCTAGTTGACATCAGTCTGAAAAACTCAAAGCGCCTGGGTATCAAGGAGATGGTGAGGAATAGCCTTTATCTGAAAAACACAAACTTATTTGATGTTCTGCTCGCTTTCCATGGCCTCTCCTTCTTGTCCTGGATCTTGCCATAAGGCATGGGTGGAAAGTGCCCATGGATTTTGACGGGGCCATGGACTGTGTGCTGCGAGCCTGGTGCTTTCTCTGCAACAGCATTTGAGCTGCAGCTTTTTGGGATGAGGCACGTGCCATTCCTGGCACAGCAACCAATCACAGCTTCTTCCACCTTATGGCAAAGTTGGAGGAAGGATGGGAAAAAAAAATACTCTCTGATTACAACTCATGTATGTGCTTTGGCAGAGAGACACAGAGTAATTGTGGGCCAGAATTTTGCCATTAAGTGGTAAATCCTTGAAAACTGTCGTTCTGCAGACTTTAGGCAAGGGAAAAGCATGTTCCCTAGGTTTGCTGTGGAGAGATCACCTCCAGACACTTGCCCAGTTTCTGTTGCAGCCTGGCCCCCCCTTGCACTCGATCAGCCAACATTTTATTGCCCTTCCCATTACATAGGAGGGGAAAACTATCCCTACCTACTTAAAAGGGCTGGGAAAAGCCCTCTTCCTGGTCAATACATTGCCCAGCACAGCATCCAGACGTTGCCTAGCACAGGCACAGGGGCCTGTGGCCTGCAGGGACTGCTGTGCCAGCAATTAATAATAAATCACAAATATCATACAAGCTCCCTGACAGACCCTTCCTTCCTTCCACAGGCTTGTACTCCAGGCATGGGGTAAGAAAAACAAAAAAGGAAAGGAACAGCTCACTAAATGGCCAGATTGCATTAGTTTGGCAGTCTTTGCTCGAAAAAGGCCTGGTAGCACATGAAAAATTAATCAGTATGTGAAGGACTGGAACATAAGCACAAGATCTAGTAGACTGATGAGGGACTGAAAATACTGCATGAATAAGTCATTCATAGCTTATCATCCCAGGAATCATTTCCTCAGTGATAACAACTTTTTAGAAAGCATTAAACTGAACATGGCACGGACTTAACTTTTCAGATAAATGCGGGTGACATTTTGGCTGGGTGTGAGGTTGAGTGGCAGAGGGGGGATGGCAGGAAACCAGCCTTTTCTGTGGGCTCTTTGTGCAGGGACACGTGCTGGGCAAGTCCCCAGGGGCAGCAGGACCCGAAGGGGCATCTCTTAAGGGATGCAGCTTTATCCAGTTCCTCTCACATCTAAATGCTGCACTAGTCCCGTGTCAGGAAAATACTTGACATAGCTCGTGCTGGCTGGACCTTCCCTGTCCCTGCTTCTATTCCATGGGTCCAGTTCCGAAAAATAGTATGTGGTCTGCAGAAAAATATTATACTGTGAGGCATAAGTTGGTCTTAATTGCTGCGTTTCCTCACTTTTTGGGTTTGGCTTTGTCGCTGCCATAATGTTCTTTTAATGTTGTTATTGTTTCTTGCATACATGAAGTGTTTTGCAAATGATGGATGGTCGAGTCTCTCTGATGTTTGGTTGCAACAGCTCAGTTACATGTGGTGCTAAACTGCCGGCCAAAGGAGGTCATCAGGAGTCTGTGTGTGCAGCTACGATGGATTTGGGGCTTCTGATCCTCTGTTGTCTGTCCTCAGAGGTATTGCTGGCCCAGATCACGCTGCTGTGCCCCTGCCGTGGCTTCGGCATTACTCCACTGTTCCCAGGGGAGAATCCATCCCTGCCAGTGGCGGCGGGTGCTCCCGAAATCACAGAGTGCCAATTGTCCTGGCCGCGCGATTCATTTGCCACATGTTTAAAAATGAATGTAGCTATGTGAATAAGAGGAAAAGTTCAGGCAGAGGAATAATTTATAATTCCCAATAATATTGCTTCTAGCTACTGCTCTGTAGTGCCAGTTCCTGCCCAGTGTGGTTTGAGCAGCTAACAGCTATAAAAGTTTGTTGACCTGAGAGGCTTAGTATCAACCATAGGTACAGTCAAAGTCAATATGGAGGCTGAAAATCCAGTGCTAATAGAAAAATAGAAGTCAATATTTAGGATGTGAGTCAGGAACTTAAAATAGGAAAGTGAAACAGATGAGGGCTGTAGCTCCCAGAGTGCTGGAGGTGAAATGTTTAGATCCAAGGACCACTGCTGATTACTATCTTCCCCTCTAACAAGGTTGCTCATTCTGCTTCAGAAATTCATTTCCAGTGGCCAGGCCACCTCCCTGACCTATATTCCTCAGGCTGCCATTACGTCAGAGCTGCCTATTTGGGGCTATAAGTGAAATCCTCTGTCTTCTGGGTGAAATCCACAGGTAATTATACGTGGGGCAAATATGGGCTGGGGCACGGAGAGGCCAGGAGAAGAGTTTGGCTTCGCTCTGTTTGTACTGGAAAATCCCCTTTCTAAGGCTGCACTGTTGAGCCTTGGAGGGGAGGGGGCACAGGGGAACTCCCCCCCTGCGAGGCGGGAGCTGCCGGGAACAGGGATTTCACAGTGCGGCTCTTCCAACCGAGCGTCAGGAGGAAAAGTAACCAGCCCTAAGTGGGGGTTTTCACACTGCAGAGGGGCACGAGGCACTGAGAGCTCCTACCCACAAGGGAAAGTGATGTGGCCTTATTTCCACGCTGAGGGCCGGGGAGCAGTGCCCGAGCAGGCTGGTGATGAATTTATTTGCCCTTCAGTGAGGAGGTGTTTTAATTTATACGTCCCTTCCGCAGTTTGGTTGCAGTGGACCAGATCTCCTACAGATGTGAATCTGTCCAGCCCCATTAAAGTCAGCAGAGCCTCTTTATTCCAGCATCCACATCTCCCGGTAGTTAAAGAAATTGCCACCTGCCAGGTTCTCCCATTGCTCTTCCTTTTCATGGAGAGGCTTGGCAGCTGAGAAGGTGTTTGGGATTCACAGTGACATTATTTTGCTACTGTAAGAGGAGCCCATCACATCCTCCTCTGACACATGCGATGACATTCCTTTGTTTTGGCTTTGATGTCATAACATTGTTTTCCCAGGCTTGCCCTGATCTTGTTGTGACAAGGCCAAGTCCCATTCAATTCAAGAGGAAAGTATTAATACGAGGGTGAAAAACCCTGGTATTAATTAAGCTCCAAGCAGTAACTTCAGGTTGATGCTGTTTCTCCATTTCTTGCACTTAAAGTGCTTCAACCAACACCACTGGTTCATACTGCAATCCCAGCTTTGGCTGGAAAAAAAGCTGTGTACCCTAAGGAATGACTGCTGGACAGCAAGGAACCAGACTCCAGTTCTGAACTGCTCCAAAGCAACACCAGCAGCAGCAGGGAGATGAGCCTGACAAACCATGTCGCAGCACCACAGCCTTGACTGTGGCAAAATCTGCCATTGCACCTATTTTTTTTTTGTGAAAAGTAAGGTTTGAGCTTTTCATTTTTAAATCCAAGTGCCCCAAACATCAAATATTAAAGCTGAAACAGTTTGATTGTAATCGAGTTCCTGTTTCATGCTGCCCCATCTGACTGTTGTGAACACCATCAGTTTTTAATTTGATGTAATTGCAGGTTGTCTATGATTTGTGAGCATTATTGTAATATCAATAATGTTTGTTAGCTTTTTCTGAACAAGTGCTCAGGCAATATGGCACATCAGCACAACCTCAAATATATACATTGGGCTGTGCAATGCCTGGTACCTCTTTAACTTCGTATTTCAGGGGTAGAAACTGAGGCACAGTGCAAGGAATGGTTTGCCAATGGTTCTTAATGCAACTGTAGTAGGCTCAGTCCATAACTGGGATGTTTCCCTGAAATAGAAGTCCAGCCACCTCGGGATTCCCTTTGCTGCAGCCTTACTCTTGCTAGGGAAGAAACAAAGTGATTTCTGTTCATCTCCCCTGGGAGACCAGGATTACAATGGGTAGGGCACCCTTCAGCTGGGGAGTTCTCACAGATAAGGCATCCATACAGACACAGATCTATATGTAAAGGTTTATGTAGAGGGTTCTCTCAAAGTTGGCAGAAATTCAGGGTTTCTGCTTCTCCAGAAATCCAAAGAAACTATTTTTCCTTTCCTTTTTTAACTTCAGGTAAAGCAGCAGCAGCTCTTGGATCTGGCAGCTGCTCAGTTTGCCTTCTGCAGCAATTTCACTGAGCTGTGCTTTGAAGCCTTTCTGCCTCTGAGGGAGAAATTCCTGTAGCCCTGGCCCCCCCACTGCCCTTCAGCTCTGGTTCCATCCCTGCACAGCAGTGGGACAGCCTTTCTCCGGTGTTGCCACTGGTGTTTTTGTGGCTGCCCCCTGGGCTGGGTGATGGGATCTCCCTGCTGATCCCAGCGCTCCGTGGAGGAGCTTCCACTATTCCCTGCTGGGGCACAGGGCAGAGGGTGCCCACTTCAGGGTCACACACGTCATCCGCTGCTTCCAGGTATTCCAGCAACACAATTCCAAATCCTTGCTTTGCCTTTGATGGGGCAAGAAGGAATCAGGATATTTCATATTAAACTTTGTCGAGGTTCCCTGACCCGTTGTGTCTGATGGAACTTGGTTTCCACAGAGAGCCTTTCAACAGGGAGCAGTTTTCATCATCAAACCTCTGGGGTAGTCCCAGGATTTTGGAACAGGCAAGCCATGAGTTATAAACAAAACCACAAACAAGGTTTTGTTTGCAGACCATTGTACAAAGTTCTGGGTATGTGTTAAAGGTTCCAAAGATTTTGTTTTAAATATAGTTGGGTTTTGGAAAACATTCTTGTTACAACATATAGATTTCCTATCATCTGGACACAAGTTCAGCAGTGCAGATTTCAGAGGGACGGAATGTCCTAAATTGACCTAAAATTGTTCTACTCTGCATAAACATGTCATGATTTTTAAAGAACTTGAGCTCTTTCATGGACAGAAACTTGGAATGTCTCCCCTCAGACAGTACAAAGATTTCCATTGTGAGCTCTGATGAGTCAGGAAATATTGGATCTTAAACTTATCACTCTTGCAAGACTGAATGTTGCATGTTGTGTTGCTCAGAAGGTTGTAATTTTGCAGAGGTGTTCCCCATTGAGGAACAAAACTTGAACCACTGTCACCTGGTCTCATGTCTAAGGAGCTGTCTCCAAGGAGGTCCCAAGGAGGAACATTGACATCTGTTTCCTTACTCTGTTTGCCAAAAGGAGGATGAAAAATATCTTGACAAGTGGGCATGAGGAGCTTTGCAGGGCTGGTCAAAGAATGAGTTACGAGACAAAACAACAACCCCTTTATTGAACCCAGGACTGTTCAGAGTAGAAGAAACATTATTCCCTGACATCCCCAATACAAAGAGCCTGATCGTGAATAAAGAGAAGGAAAAAAAAGTTAGAAAGCAAAATAAAATACGTCTTCCTGAGAAGCTGTTTGACACTCAAGATAATCATACAAGTGGGAGGACAAAAGCCCTCACACCCTCACAAATCCCCTGGGAGAAGCTGGAGCAAACCAACCCCAGACTCCTAGGCTAACCTGCTGCAGGTACATTTGCCCCCCTTGCCTAAGCTGTATTTCATTAGTACATCTCAAGGAGGATGGGTTGTTAAATGATTCAAGCTGGATAAGATTTGCTGCAGTGGAAAATGTGTGTGCCTCTGTGCCTCTCTAGCTGAAAAACCGTTTGCAAAAATGGGTTAGCAAACCATCATTGCAAACTGGGCTTCTCACCTAAGAGGAGAAGATGCAGGGGGATTTGAAACTGCATTTTAATTTGTCACACTTCTGAATAATTTATTGCACATCTCACCATATATTGAAATTAAAACCTGAAGTATGACATGCGGTAAATAATTCAGACTGGCTCTTTCATCGAGTGTGAGCTGGGTTATTGATACTTCATTTTAGTTAGATAGACAGCCATGTCAGCTGCTCTTGGTCATCTCTCCGTGGGCTAATTCTGCTTGTGTTGGTACCAGTGAAAAATTTAGGGCTACAAAGGTGACCATAGGGTTTGGGGTTTCTCTCCAGGCTGAGGAGTTGGGGTTGTTCAGCCTATTGCAGCCTTTCAATACTTAGAGGAAGATGGGGACAGACTTTTTAGCAGGGCCCATTAGGACAAGGAAAAGGGTAATGGTTTTAAACTGAAAGAGAGGAGATTTAGATTAGAAATAAGGAAGAAATTCTTTATTATGAGGTGTGAAACATTGGCACAGGTTACCAGAGAGGTGGTGGATGCCCCATCCATGCCCACATACGAGATCATGTTAGACAGGGCTCTGAGCAACCTGATCTAGTCGAAAATGTCCCTGCTCATTGTGGGGGGACTGTACCAGATGGCCCTTAAGGGTCCCTCCCAACCCAAACTATTCTGTGATTCCATGAAATCCTCCTTCAGGCATGAACTCCCTGTGCTCAGCTCTCCTTCAGTTCTCCTAATAAAGCTGACTGCAGGGAAAGCTCCCTGCAGCCTGTCAGGCAAGGGAAATGAGCTCATCTGAGGGTGTAGCCTCACAAATCCTTTGGGAGCAGCCACACGACCTTGAGGAGAAGGCTGCAGGTATTGATCAAACCCTGATCACCTCCAGCTCGTATCCAAGCCTGTGTGTGCAGGGCACAGCAGGAGCGGGAGCCAGGGCAGGAGTAGGGTGTTGTTCGCTGGTCCACGGCCCCGTGGGGCTCTCACACTGCAAACAAAAATGCGTGTGTTACTGCACAACTGTTTTTGTTATTTGAGATCGAAATCTTCACAGCCAATTAGTATCTCATTAGGGTTTTATTTACATAGCTAATGAAGGTAATTTATGAGGAAAGAAAACATTTGAGGCTCCCCAGCACAGTAAATTGACTTTAACTTCGGTGGAGCAGCCAGCCAACTGCGTTGAGAGCTTCCCTTTCGCCTGGATAAGAGGGACAACAAAAGGACATTAATCCATGGTAAAGCGTGGCTTAATCCTGCCTGTGCCTCAATTCCCACTAACCAGGGCAATGTTTTCCATTCTCCATGCACTGTTTAGACTACTGACTTCTTTTGAGCAGAAAACGTGTGGTTTTTCTTTTCTTTGGCTTTTTGTTTTGGTTTTGTTTTGGTTTTTTAATCTGAAAAAAAGAAGAGGGGTCATCAGACATGTTTGAAATCTGTGGATTGGTCCTATTGGCCTGTTTCAGAGGAAATCTGCATTTTGTTGTAGGTAATCCAGAGTTTACTGCAGAGTAGTGTGAGTTTGTCATTCCTGAATTTGGGGAACTACTCAATTAATGAGTTTCAGTAGTGAAAGATGGTGTTTAGAGAGTGACCCCACACACCAGACCCCTTGGTGCTGCCTGTAGTATTAGAATTTTAGGGAATGCCTGGGAGGCACCAGCTCAGCCCTTGAGGGGTGGGAAGGAGTCAGTTATTTTTAATTTGGAGGGGTGTCAGCAGCTCTGCTCTTGTGGCAACTGCAGCTCATGTTTGCAAGGAGCAGAGCAGTGAGAACATGGAGCCCTGGTCTCGGGGCACAGGGAAAATCAAGCCAGGGTAGCTGTGAGCTTGGCTTTTGGTTCCCAGGGCCAGGTCAGGAATTATCTGAACAGGGCCCAGGCCTTGCAGCTTCTCCTCTGTGTGCTCCTCAAAGGCTCCATGGGCCAGACCGACGTGTAGCACCGTGTTCTGGCACTGGGACTTGGATGATGCCACTCCCCACTTCATTCCCACAGCCTTGGGGAGCAGCTGTCTGAGGAGGATGGAGCTGTGGTTGGAAGTGTCCAGAGCAGTGCTTTGGGTGGCTGCACTTACCTGCCAAATATTGACATTTCCTGCACGGCACAGCTTTTGTTCTTGAGTCGTTGTTAAGGAAAAATATTGACAAGGTTAGAAGAAAATCTAAAGCTAGGGCCCATGTGGGAATCCTGGGAGACTGTCTTTAAGGAAAAGATACTTGGTGTTTTGTTGTGTTCAATCAGGGACTCGTCCCAGAAATGCCAAGATATTGTAACAACTGGTTTTAGGAAGGGCTTAGTCTTAAGCTACGTTGAGTACACACAGTTTCAGCTGAGCTTTACAAATTCACTGGATTTAGCCTTGATATTCCTCTCCAAGACTTCAAACAGGAACACTAAAAAGTTGCAAACCAAAGCTGAGCTAAAGCAAAAAGTGTCCTGTGTTACACTGGAACATATTCAGACCCAAAGAAGCCATATAAAAATGTGAATCTGTATTTATGATCTGATTGTAATTATGAGCAAAATGCACTCTAGAGATTAAACCACTTGTAGAGGCAGTAGAGAACCTTTGTGGACCTTTGGGTGGGCACAGGAAATTAAACCTCTAATGATGACATCTGGGTAATAAAAAGAAGAAACTAATGTCTTAAAATCAGAAACAATCCATCTTCTTTCCCTCACTAGTAACTCCTTGATCACTCCTGGTCTTCCTGAGCCAGACTCTGAAATTTGTGCTTTGCTGGCTTTTCTCCCTTTGCCACTTATTTTACTGGTGCTGCAGGAGCTCTTCACTCTCATGCTGTTGCTGATCCAGTTGGTGCAGATCACATGGGAAGCATTCCCAGGAAGACTGGGTCACCTAGGAAAAGAAATCAGCTTGGGAAAATCACTCCTCTTTTTTTCATACATCCTTGCTCCTCCTCCCCCTGTCCTCATGTATGTGTCTCTCTCACACTAAAAAAAAAAGGAGGAGGAAAAAAATGGCAAAAAAAGCTTTGAAGGCTTAAATCTCAGATGTGAACTTACTTGAGCTTTTATTGCGTTTTTTTTTAATCCAGAAAAGCTTAAGTTCACTCAAAATGGCAATTACTTGAATCTAATTGGAACCATTTTATGTAGCTCCAGACTCATTGCTTGATCTCAATAATAAATGAACTCACAAAATATTTTTGTTACTAAAAGCATTGTAGTTGGGTAGGGCAGATCATCAATCATGATTTCCTTTTGTAGGCTTAATGTGAACCTCATTTGATTTTGAACAAAATAACTTTAGCTGCAGCATTTGCTACTGTACCTTCAGCTATGGCAGGGAAGGGAACGTGGCTCCTAGAGATTTTTAAATCCTGGTTTACAAGCTAAAGATTTCAACTGACATTTACTTATTAAATGAATTTACATTTCATTTAAGTGTAAAGGGGAAGAATGTATTTGCAATATAGAAGTTGCAGCTGAGACCAGGACCCCACTGAGCGAAGTGCTGTGCACATGCTCAAAGAAGAGATTACTTCTCAGACAAACCAGCTCTTTGAACCTGTTTGTTGCACTCCTTTTGGCAGAAGAGATGGAGCAGGGCTGGGGCTGGGAAGGAGGAATCTGCTGGGAGGGATGGTGGCAGCATGTGGCTTGATCTGATGAGTTGTTTGGGACTCTGTTCTCGGCAGCCAGGATTACTTCCCAAAGTTCCTGTGCTCAACAGAGGGCAGATGGAGTGAGGAGGGATGGATTTGCCGTGGAAAATGCCAAGCCTGATCCCAAACAAGGGGTTATGGAGCTGCAGTGTGAATGGGACAAGTGGCTTCACTGTGGTTGTGCAGAAACCCCAGGCACAGATCAGTGACCACTGGTACCTCCTGCCCACTTTATGACTCCACAGTGAAGGAATAAAACTTGAGTGAGGCTGGACTGCATAGTTGTCTCTAGGACAGATTGCTTCTGGGGAGGAATTTGGGACCATGAGTTCATTTGGTGAACTGGATAAAAACATCTTCCTTCCCATCACTGAGAGCTGTTTTCTTTTAAAAAAGCCTGAGATAAAAAGCTGCCCAAAGAGGTGCTGGTCACACATCCTCACCTGGCAGCAGCACTTCTTGACAAGCCCACCACTCATCCCTGCTCCTCTCCTCCTCCCCAGAGTTGCTTCTCCCTTTTCACCTGCCAGCAGAACATACAATTAATTGCTCCCTAATCTGGGCTGGAGAAAACAGTCAGATTTAACTTAAATGTCCAGAGAAGTTTCATCCTAACTTGGAGAGCCCTGAGATAGGGAATGGTTGTGCATGTGAAGTGGAGGATGTGGGAGGTGAAGGTGATCCCTTTCCCTGCTCCCTGCAACCAGAACAGGCTTTATGGCCACAGTGTGACACCGTGGTAAAGAGGATGGCAGCCACAGGTTGGGTGCCAGTTTGTGGATCAGACCCAGTGCCAAGCCATGCTGTGCTATATGCTGTTACTGTGCCAGTGCAGAGCTGGCAATCCCGAGCACAGTGTGTGGCAAAGACCCTTCAGTGCCTCAGTGGGAATGGCTGAGCACTGGTTGGGGCCCCTCAGGAGTCCTCAGGAGTCATTTTGCCTCAGCCCTGCTCTGGCTTCCTGGGATCCTCCCCTGTTTCCGTGGAGGCCTGCCCCAGAGCTGCTCCCTGGATCACTGCAGCTCCACTTTCAAGTGGTTTCCCCTCTGGGCACCTTTAAAGGATCCCTTATCAACAGCTCCTGTACAGATAAAAGTTCATCAGCTGAGTGGATGAAATCCCCACCAGCTGACAGAAGTGGTGACACTCTTAATCCAGGTCCCACATCCTCCCTGTGGCTCCAGGCGGGCAGAGGTGGGAATGGCCTTGGGCTGCACCTGCACTGGTTCCCAACCAGTGAACTGGGAACACAGCTGGGCCTGGTGACCTCGGCTGTGCTTCTGGCCCAGGCCAGGCAACTCTCTCCCAAGCGGTTTCTCCCTGTGGTTTGTGCTGACATTCCCGGGACCATCCCCAAGCAGCAGTTTGCATGCAGCCATGGCGGTGTGGAAGCGAGCAGGGAAGCAGGCTTTTCCCTGCCAGCTGGCCTCCGTGCCCAGGAATGTTCCCAGGCACACTTGATTTACTGGTGGAGATGTAGCCTCGGAGCAAGAGATACAAACAGAGCGGTGGGTCTAGCTTGCTCCCGTGGAATTTTGCCCTGGGCTTTGGAAGAAGAAGATTTTGCTCCTCTGAAAATGCAGTGGGCTCAGGAGGAACGTGGAGCTGTGGGAAGGGAAGGAAGTGGGGAATAAGATAGATTTTTTTTGTCATGGCTTTGAGATTGGGCAGTGATATGACAGGTCACTGTGGTATTGCTGCACCTGGGCTGCTGGGGAACGCCCTGAGGGGTGTAAATAGTTCCTTCCACACAGGAGAAGGAAAACTCTGCCCCTGATCCCCCATTTCCCTCTTGAGGGACATGGAAAAACACCATTTCAAATGGCATTCAGTTGGGATAGCAGTGAAATCACTTCAGCTCAAGGAAATGAACCTGTATTTTATCACAGATGTAGATATTCCTTTGGAGAGTTTGTAGAAAAGCTTTTTCACAGTTCCAGCCCCAGAAAATTCAACTTGTTTTGTCAGAAAGTGTCCGATATTGTAAACAGATTAAAGGAAGAAAGGAAAAAATAATATTTATATATTATTTCAGTGGTGTATTTTTTTAATCTATCAAGGTTCCCTAAAATTAACGTCCGACATTTTAGAAGTTGCCTAGGGAAAAAAGAAAGAGATACAAACCAGTCTACTTTTTATTAAATTTATTTTGTAAGGAAACTATTTTCCCACCAGCTGCAGAAATGAATGTCACATTTGATTGTGCAACTTGGAATTTCAATTTTCCACTGGTAGGGAGAGAGTAACCCTGATTTTTCAAGGATTTATTCACAAACTTGAATTTTAGGTCCTCAAGGTTCTTCATGGGCCTTGTGAGCATCTGAGTGAGGACTTACAGAATCCATTCAGTCAGTTTAAAATTATCTGAAGTATTAATTTGGTGCTTGGGTGACCTTGCTTCTTTCCTGATTCATGTGCTGGCTGCTTTTTCTGGCAAAGAGGGGCAGGAGGAATTTTGAGGCAATTCTTTTTCCGACACCCAGTGGCTGCAGGGGGCTTGGGATGCACAGAGGGGAGCAGAAAGCAAGGGAGACAGAGGCACAAAATAAATGAGGGTTATTCCACGCTTCCCCAGCCTGTTTGTTTGTTTAGTATTTTGATTTATTTGAAAGGAGTTTATCCCGTGGCTGACTAAAGGAATGTATGCAATGTTTAGTACACCCACCTTGAGCAGATGGGAATGTGTGATGAGTCTCTACCCAGGAATACTGTGTAGGAAACAGAAAATGCAAGGAAGGGCAAATCTCCTATGGTGACACAACACCAAGGCTGTGTAAGTGCAGGCAGGGAATGCAGAATTGATGGGAATAATGGAATTACTAATTGGACAGTGCTGCACATCGTGAATGTTTTATGGTACTGCTTTTCCAGGCTAGTCCTGACCAGGCTGATGGATGTGCTCACTTTTACAAGCACATAAACTGAGGACAGATAGGCCAATGCAAATATCAGGGAAAAGCCGAGGTGTGGTGAGGGAAGGGAGTTAAAGGTATTAAGGAAAGTAAAGGTTGGCCCAGGCTTTCCCAAAGTGCTAAGACTGGCTGTACAACACTCATCCTGCAGTGGGGCCTGAAGAAAGGCAAAGGGAGGAGGTGATGGCACAGCAAGTGAGGAAATTCACTCTGACCCTCGGCTATGGCAACTGATCCGGTTTGGGAGCAAACCTCTTTGTCAGTGCTCTGACCAGCATCTCTATTTTCCTGGCTTGTGAAACCCCCTCTCTCTTCAGCAAAGACAGACTCTTACAAGATCAGAGCTTTTCTCTGTTGTTGAATAAGATTATCATGCTCCTGCTAGGATTTGTGGGTTGTGGTAAGAAATGTGGACAAGGCACTGCAGGAATTTGTCTGGAAACCACTGGTAATAGACTTGGTATTGGGCTCTTCAAAAAGGTCTCCAGGAGCTGAGTGCTGAACATCTCACTTGAAGGTTTGGGATTTTAACCCCAAAACTGTGTCTAATCTGCTTATGCATCATCAAAAATCTCATTGTGACCTCTACAGATCTTTGGGCCCCTGTGTGCCTTTCACAAAAAACAGTCTCTCTCTGCCCCTTTTTCCCTTCTGTAAAATGGACGTAGTGGTCCTTGCTCCTCTTGGAGAGGAATGTGGAGGCCGAATACAGGGAGATGGCTTTGACTATGACACCATGACTTTGAGGCTGCAGATGTTCTGAGGATAAACAGTACCTTGAGGCAGTTTAGGGGGAGGCCTCAAAAAGTTCCACGGTGGTGTTTGAGCAGAGACCTGTGCCCGTGGGAGCTTCTCTGGGAACTGGGAACAAGGGATGGCATTGAAAGGAGCTCGCCAAGGGCCTCACTGGCAGCCTGAGGCAGGTGCAGCAGCTGGGTGCTGTGCCCAGCACATGCCACGGGGTAGGCACAAAGCTCCACTATTGCTGTCGGTGGTTCTGCCCGGTTATAGGAGGATATTTAAAAACTGGAATGATAATGACCTGAGAAAACATGACTTTACACCAGAATATAAAACTGCAAGCATTCATTATCAAAGGCAAAGGAGTGTTAGAGAACAAGAATGCCCGATGATGCAATGTTTTTCATCCTGCAACTGAGCACAGAAAACCTTTTCATATGCCCTAAATCTGCAGCTACAATAAAGCCTTCATACAAACAATCTGCTTAAACAGAACGTCACGCTTGCCTTTATTTTATTTTAATTGCAAAACATTATCCAGTTTCACTGCTAAAATATGCACTTCTTAAGGCAATATGCGTAACTTTATTTTATCCTCCATCTTGCTTGACGTCATCTCTGCAGTGATGAAATTCTAAGCTCCTGAAGTGGACCATCAGTGACGCAGCCATTTCCATTTTTGGGGAGGGGAGGAACACCCTCACCTCATTGTCTTCCTAAAAAGACTTACATAATCAAAAAATCTCGCTTTGCTCTGAATTTTCTGACCAGTTGGCATCCCCTGTACCAAATGCCCGTGTTATGGCATTTTCACCTCTTGATGGTAAAAGCCACATGCCAAATACTGGATTTTGAAATCTGGAACTTTGTAGCATCGGTGGGAAAACAGTAAAAAAAAGGTTATCATATTAGATTCCCTTCTTCCTCTTTCCCCAGTAATTCTATTATAAACTGTAGGAATTTCTCAAAGCTGCACAGCCATGTGAACTGGTTGCTGCATCTTTAATTGCAGATCTAACAAACTTGGGAGCAACTGTTATCATTCATGAGCAGTGGAGACATACTGGAAATGTAGAAAATCCTGGGCCTGCATTGTATTTCCTGATAAATTCCAATTTTCCTGCCTCTATGATGGAAAGAGCTGAGATCTGATGAATGAAATTGAGACTCAGAGCAACAGCTTTGAAGAGCTGCCAGATTTCAGCAAAGGTGAATAAGAAAGAAATAGACATTTCTGAATAAGCTACCTTTCCCCTCTTCAAAAACAAATCAACCTCTTGTAAATCATCTTCTCGTGTGAGAATCCATCCTTCAGGGAACAGGAGACAGGCTGTGCAGCACAGGCTGCTGAGAGACAAACCACCAAAAGACAAATATGTCTTCAGAAAACAGTCTTAAGTAATGTTTTAAAGAATGGCCACACATCGTATTCACACAGATGCCAACAGGAAGCACAACTCAGGAACAGAAAAGCCTTCAGATAATCTCCACCCGTTACAAAGGCAAAACCTCAACATCACTAACACATCTTAACTCATTCTCAGCAGTTGCCCTTGATGCTGTACCATGTGTATGTTTCATTCTTCAGCACAGAGTTTTATCAAGAGGTTTATTCACTAAAATGTGCAAAATCTATAAACCCCCCTCACTACTATTAATATTTCATGTCTCACATACTTGTCATGTCCAGGGGACAGGGCGCTAGAGTGGGAATTTTCAGAAGTGCTCAGCGTTGGTCTAACGGGGCTGCCGAAGTGAGGAGGGAAACTTTTGAGCATCAGTGTACAGACAGCGATGTGTTTCTACAGATCTGTGTCTCTAACCAGACCAGAAATTAGGAAGTTTTGTTAAGGATTACAAGTTGTGGTCACCAACCCTAGTGAGATTTCTGCATCTAGGTCTTCCAGCTGAAGTGTTTGGCCCATCAGCAGTGATAGTTGTGATTTAACCAGTTAGAAAAAACCCACTGCAGGATAGCAGTGCATAAATGGGATTTGGTATAGGATTTGTAAGAAAAAGTGCTGAGGGAAGAAAGATTTTCTTCTTTGCCTCTCTACTATTGAAAAAGGAACTCACCATGTTGTAAAACCTGTTCTTATTTAGATACTTTTTTATCATTTTTCTAAGAAACCCCAACAACAACTGAAGTTGATACCTATCAGCTGTGTTTGGGTCCTGCACAGGAACACCTGGATCTGAATCATTAGCAGCATATTAGCAGCAGGTGCTGCTAATTGAGCATTTACTGGCTAAAAAAAAAAAAACACTAAAAAAGAAATATAAACCAAATAAAAGTAGAGTGCACATGGGAAAGAAGAAAGAGATGAATCAGTGCAGTTAACTATACAAAGTTCAGGAGCAGGGAAGTTTCCCAAAGGACATTATCAAGTGTGCACACTCACGTCTGGGTTGTTTGCAGACATGTTTGGCTCCGCAGAGCCAGTGCTGTGTTCGGTGTACCTAAATACACCTGTGTCCAGTGCTCTCTGTCATGATGAAGATGCTTCTCAGCTGGGGAGCTCAGGTGTGCTGGGGTGATACAGCAGAACAGGCCTGAGCACAACAGTCACAGGCAGTATTTAGTCAGTGAGGAGGCTCAGACCACAGTTAGAGCTTCGTGGATGATGTGTTGAGGGCTTTATTCCCTTTATTCACCAGGGTGTAGGCTGGAAGGGAAGCAGATCTGCCTTGGTGAGTAATTTTTGTGTGCTAGGGCATGGCTGAGGCTCTGCAGTGGGTGCCAGTGCTTTCAAGGAACATGCTATAGGTGCTTTAGTGCTGTCTTTTGGGACCTCAGGGAAACAGATGGGAAGGCAGAATTGATGTCCCAGAAGCTCCTGATCCAGATAGACTAACCGATGATAATGTAGAAGGGAAATGTGTTTTGTGGCCAAGAGAAAGACTGTGAGAGCCTATTTATACTTGAAATCAGAGAGGGGCGAACCTACAAGACCCTGTTGATACCAGATCAGGGAATATGCAGGCCTCCAGAACAACCACAAACACATTTCTCCCTTCTAAGGCTTGTCATCCTAATATAGAAAGCTCCTGGAGATAATGCAGAGCTGGGCATACAGTACAACCTATGCTCCAGGCACAGGGAGTAAGTGTTGAGGCAAGAAATGACTTTTTCCTGGCATGACCCACTAAGATTGAACTGGAATGGCAATTAGAAGTTGAAGTGCTCATTTAATGTCAGTGATGTGTAAACTACGTTGCCATTGTTATTTTAGTGCTGATTTACATAATTGGCATACCCTGAAGTCACACTGCATGAACTGAAAGTTCGTGCTAAAGACTTGCAGGAAGTCATAAAATTAAACATTATCTGTGCTGGAATGCAACGGAAAAATAGCTAAACTTCTGAAGGATTTCACCTCACTCTGTGTCCCCTCTCCCACCATGAGTGAAAATCAGGTTAGCAAATGCTGGGAGCTGTTGGTGTGAAGGGGCTTTACCAGCTCTTGAATTACACTGGTGTGTAACTCCTGGGGTGAGCTCCTCATCCTGCAGTGATGTTTCACTGGAATGGGTGAACTCACCCTAAGGTGATAGGAAAACCAAGGGAAGCAGGTCCACGGGAGGAATTATTCCAGTTCAAATGTGGCTGAATTCCAGCCTCGGATCAGTGCTTTTCCTAGGCTGAAAGTGGAGGGAAAGGGGCTCTCCCAAAGGAGGAGCTGGTAATGGACCCTTTCTGTCTCCGTTGTTACTGCTCTAAGTTCTCCTCCGCTGGAATTCAGGGTGTCACAGGCTGGCTGTGTCCTTTGCAAATGAAGCCCCTGAGAGGTGTTGGGAAGAGGAGGGGCAGTGCAGAGCACTTGCCTTGCCGGGAAGGCACCCAGACCCCTGCTAATGACGGTGTGCCGATGGCTGCGGCTTTGATGAGGACCCTAAATTGCTGGGTACTGCGTATCTCTGCAAGGGCCAGGCCCTGCCGCAGAGCCCGAGCAGACAAACAAGGGATGGGGCGAGGGACGCGTTGTGTTAGGATATTCGCAACATCAGGAAAGGTAGCGAGGGGTGCAGCTTGGATTAGAAGCCAGATCCCGCTGAGCAGGACGTGCCTTCTTCACCCATGCTACCTCTGTGCGGTGCCGGGCCCAGCGCGGGCGGTCGGGGCTGCAGCCCGGGGAGCACCGACTGGGCACGGGAGGGCCCGGCCCCGCAGAGAGCGCGGCTCAGCCCCGGGCAGGTGCGGAGCGGCGGCGGGTGGTTTGTGCCGGGGTTGCCGTGCCGAGACCGGCGATCCACCGCCTTTCCACCACTGGAGGGCAGCCACATCTTAAAAAAAAACACCACCCAACTCAACCCAGCCCCTCCGCCGCCCGCACGATGCTGAGCCCGCATCGGGTGCGCCGCAGCAGCGCTGCGGGAGGAGGCTCCTCCCGAGCCGGGGCGCTTCTCCTGCGGGGAGGAGAGAGCGAGGAAACCCCTCGCGTTTCCAGCCTCCGGCTCGGGCAGCGGGCTCCGCGCGCTGGTGAAGGGAGAATAATAAATAAGGAGATACATATACTTAAAGTGGTTTCAAAGCACCGGGATTCTCCCGGTACCTTACGTGACCTTCACACCTTACCACCCCGGCAGTCCGGGGCACGGCGCTAATCCGATTTGCGGCGGCGGAGCACTCGGGGCTCTACAATGGGTCATTGTTCGACCCGGCCCGGTCCCGCTCCGGTGCGGCTGCAGGGAGCGGGGCAAGGGACCGGCCCTGCTGGGGGTCTTCCCGCATCGGATCAGCCGCCGGTACCGCGGTTTAACGGGACAGCCGTCCGCCCCATCGCTCGCCCCGGCGGCACTGCGACCCGGGCGCGGGCGGCAGCCGCGGCGAGGGAGGGAGCGGGCGAGGGAGGAGGGAGGGAAGGAGCGAGGGAGGGAGGCGGCGTCTCCTTTAAAAGCCGTGCGGGGCCGCAGCCCGCTCCCACAGGGCGGCTGTGATTGGCGCGGGCCCCCGAGCCTCCGGGGTCGTGACATCGCCGCGCAACAAAAAGCCCCGGCGGCGGCGGCGGGCGGCCACCCCCGGCCATGGTGCGGTGCGGGGCCGGCGGGGAGCCCGGCGCGCTGCCCTAACGCGGCCGCTCCACGAGGGACGGCGGCGGGCGGCTCCCCACCCTTTTTTTTTTTTTTTTTTTCCCCCCTTTTTTTTACCCTCCTCCCTCCTTTTTCCTTTCTTTTTTAAGGGAGCGGAGACAAGTCAAACTTCATCTTGATGTTGCTGCGGGAATCTCGGTAAATGACCATCTGTCCGATAAGCGTGATGCAAAGGACATTTTTTAAAAGGAGCCTTTTAACTCCGTAGACACGTAGGGACCCATTCACGGGCAGGCACACGCACACAGGCGAGGAGGAGGAAGAAAAAAGAAAAAGAAGGAGCAACAACTTTTTGATCGCTGCTTTTAAAAGGGAGAAGCCTTTTCCCTGGCCGGGACTTGCCTTCTGCCTCCTCAACCAGCTGCTAAAAGTATGTTTCCGAGGCGGACTGCACTTCAGGGAACTTCTATTTTCTGCTCGGCAGCTGTAGAGGAGCAGCAGAGAAGTTTGGAGTAACACCAAGTGATGCGGGAAAAACACCCCGAGAGCAGAACACCCTCCTGCAGACACAACCCCTGCTGCTGCACACAGGTATAGCTCCGGCGGTCGCAGATCCGCTGAAAGCCTTCTCCGCAGGATGACTCCGTGGGCCACGGCGGAGGTGCTAGCGCTCTGGAAGAGAGAGGGGGGACGGGACACTAATCATAACTACTATTATTGTTATTATAATAATCCAGCCCAGATTTTCACGGGGGAGAATGTCAGCCTGTGGGTTTGGCTGAGGACGTAGCAGGATTTTTACTTTCCTCCTTCCCTTTTTTTCACTTCACGGAGGGAAAATAACTTTCCTTTTCCCTCCGTTGGGGGAAGCCGCTGCCCCGCCGCGGGAGGAGCGGAGCCGGCCCCGAGCCCCCGCGGCTCGGCTCAGCGGGGTGTCTGGGGGGAGCCCGGGGGTCGGGACGGGAGCGCAGCTGGGAGGTCGCTTTGCTAGGCTGGGCAGCCGCCCCTTCCCCTGCCGGCGGAGCGGTGCCGTGCCCGGCCCGGGGCACACCTGCGCCCCCTCCTCCCCTTCACCTCCGCGCTCCTTTGTTGCGGAGCGCCCCGCTCCGCTCCCCTGCGCCGCCCGGCCGGGCCCGGCCGCCGCGCTCCCTTTGATCTCCTGCCGCGGGGCTTTCGGTGCCGCCGCGCACCTGAAGCGGCCCCGAGGGGGGATCCGCCGGCCGGTCCGCGGCGGGGACTCCGCCGACCATGGCCCGGTGCCGGGCTGGGTCCCACCTGTGGACCGAGTCCGCCCGTGTCCCCCCTCCCCCGGCGCGGTGTCCGCGCTGACTGGCTCCCATCGCCTCCTCCTCCTCCTCCGCGCAGGTTGATCATGGTTGCCGTGACCCGCTCCCTCCTGGCGCTGCTGCTGTGCCAGGCGCTGCTGGGCGGCGCGGCCGGGCTCATGCCGGAGGTGGGTCGGCGGCGCTTCATCGAGCCGGGCCGCGCCGCCTCGGCCGCGCAGCGCCCCGAGGACCTGCTCAGCGAGTTCGAGCTGCGCCTGCTCCACATGTTCGGGCTGAAGCGGCGGCCCAGCCCCGGCAAGGACGTCGTCATCCCGCCCTACATGCTGGACCTCTACCGCCTGCACGCGGGGCAGCAGCTGGGGCAGCCGCCGGCGCTGGGGCTCCCGCTGGAGCGGGCGGCGAGCCGCGCCAACACCGTCCGCAGCTTCCACCACGAAGGTACGGGCGGGCGGGGGCTCGGCGGGCTGCGGGAGCGGAGGGAAGGGCAGGGCTGGAGGAGGAGCGGGGGGCGGATTCCTCCCGCCGGTACCGCGGGGTTCGCGCGGGGCACGGGCGCTCCCGGCTGGGCGCGATGCCCGGCGGGCTCCGCTGAGGAGCTTTTGCCTCCCTTCTCCCCACCCTCCGACCGACGGGGCGCTCCCGTTTATTGGCTTTTCCCGGTAAACCTGCTCCGCGTTAAGCGTTCCCACAGGCCGCCGCTTTCCTGCGAGGCTGGAAAGCAGCAAAGGCTCCCTAATGCGCGGCTGAGCCGGGCCGCTGCGGAGGTTTCTAATCCTTGTCTAATCCCCGTGAGAGATCAATGAGACAATCAATCGCGACCTCCTCTGGCGCTGCCGTCGAGGAGCGATGTAGCCGGACCCACGCCAGGGCTCCCCGGGGTTTGTCTCTCACCTGCGGTGCCTCAGCAGCGCCTCTGCTGCCCCTTCTCACCTGCAGCCCACCGAGGCAGCCGACGCTCTGGGACAGGCCATACTCAGCCTTTGGGTGCTTTTTCTGGCTCTTGTAGCCAAAACAGTGGCTGTGGCATCAGCCAAGGCACAGGTAGGCCCGTGGAGCTGGTGGGGCACGTGTCGCTCACGTGCTTTTTGGGAAACATTTCCGCAGGTTGTAATTGTTCCTGGCTGCTGGTCTCCGGTGTTGGCATGCAGTGGCCCCGCTGCAAAAGTAATGAAAACGCAGTTTTCCCATGCTTTTAACATGAAACTGTGTCGAGAAAAGAAATCCATTAGTATTTAAGTTTCTGATGGATGAAGGAGGTGGCCTCGGAGAAGTGGATGTGCTGTTTAATGGAAAGCCTTGTCAGGAGAAAGGAGATGAATGATGAAATCCAACCTCTCCTCTTCCACATTTCCCTACATGGGAAGTAAACACCTGGCAGTAAATGGGGAAAAACCAGTGCGTGGGTCATTCCCATTAAACCCAAGGATGGTAGGCAAGGGGCCGAGCCAGAGAGGAGCTGAAAGGGCAAAGTTGATAATGTTTAGGCAAATGTAACAATCTGCAGTTTGAAGCAGTCATACTGTTACGGCAAGGGCTGGTTTTGTTAGGAAAGCAATTTCGTATCTTTCACAAGGTTTAGAAAGCGTGGCTCCCACTTTCTCAATGAGTTTTCACTCTGCATCAGTGGCTTCTTGAAAGCATTAAGTTTGCCTAGTGACCATTCAAAACATCTGCATATTTACAGATGTTGATCTGGTCCTGAAATACTAAGGCTGACTCTTGCCTTATGCAAAAAGTTGTAGTGGATTCAGTGGGGAATGGTTGCATGACTAAGAACTGCTGACAGCAGTTATGCCTTCCCCTTAGAAAGTGATCTTTTTTTTCTTCAGCACCATAATTAAAAACCATGACTTGAGGGAGCTTTGTTTTGGCAAATACTTCTAATTTCTTCTATGTCTGTAGCAACAATGTACTTAGCAGCCCTAGGTATGTTTTACTCCCTCTGGAGCTCCATTCAGAAATTTGTTGACTCAAAGGTGAGAATGGCCTGGGGTTTAGTGACTTCTTGAATTTTTGTTTTTGGTGGTTTTGAAAACTTGTTTTTTGGAGGTGACTTGTTTTGTTATCCCTTTATCATCCACCTCCTTTTTACCAGTTAAATCTTCCTGCTGTTCTTTATGTCCCTTTTGGGTAAATACTAGGCTGTACCATGTAAAGTACCATTACAGTTACTGAGTTCACTGTCTCTAACTAAAGATACAAAAATCCGTAAGTTTAGATTTGTAAGTCACCTAAATTGCAGAGTAATGTTTTTCAGAATGGAGTTTAAGGGATTGATGTTAGAGCTGTATTCTTGAAAAAAGCAGAAATGCAATAGTTACCCAAAGTCCTCAACTGGTTTTAATGGTTGCCCGCTAACTTCAGGGCTTGGGTTTTCTCACCCTGTCCTTGAATTCCAAATTAATTCCAAATTTCTTGCTACTTATGAGGAGCACCTGGAATGCAAAGGGCACCAGTATTCAATCTGAATGCATAACAATGAATGAAGCATTTTTGACTTGATGCTATATATGCTTGCAAAACAAACAGAAAGACAAGGGAGATGGTATTTTCTGCTGGAAAGTCTTTCAGATCTCGTGTGCCACGTGTGTTAGCTGTCATTTGGAAGTTGCCAAAAGCAGACTGTCTTGAAGGGTTTGGTTGCTTGTCTCAGTTCCTGATTTTCTTTCCTTTTTCCTCTTTTTTTTTATTTATTTTTTTTTATTTTTCCTGTTTAATCACATTAGAAGTTTTGGAAGAACTGCCAGAAACGAGTGGGAAAACATCACGGCGCTTCTTCTTTAATTTAACTTCCATCCCTAACGAGGAGTCTATCACCTCAGCTGAACTCCAGATTTTTCGGAAACAGGTGCACGGAGCCTTTGAGAACAACAGCAGCTACCATCACCGCATTAATATTTATGAAATTATAAAGCCAGCCACAGCCACCTCTAAGGACCCTGTCACAAGACTTTTGGACACCAGGTTGGTGCATCATAATGCAAGTAAATGGGAAAGTTTTGATGTAACGCCTGCTGTTTTGAGGTGGATTGCACATGGACAACCTAATCATGGGTTTGTGGTAGAGGTGGTTCACTTGGACAAAGAGAACAGTGCCTCCAAGAGGCACGTTAGGATTAGCAGGTCTTTACATCAGGATGAAGATAGCTGGTCTCAGCTGAGGCCGTTGTTAGTGACGTTTGGGCATGATGGCAAGGGACACCCGCTCCATAAAAGAGAAAAGCGTCAAGCGAAACACAAACAGCGTAAACGCCACAAATACAGTTGCAAAAGGCATCCATTATATGTGGACTTCAATGATGTGGGGTGGAATGACTGGATTGTGGCCCCGCCGGGGTATAGTGCCTTTTACTGCCATGGGGAATGTCCTTTTCCGCTGGCAGACCACCTAAACTCAACAAACCATGCCATTGTTCAGACTTTGGTCAATTCGGTGAATTCCAAAATCCCCAAGGCTTGCTGTGTGCCGACAGAACTGAGTGCTATTTCCATGCTCTACCTTGATGAAAACGAAAAAGTTGTATTAAAGAACTACCAGGATATGGTCGTGGAGGGTTGTGGGTGCCGCTGACACAGCAAATATATTAGACAAATGCAAAAAAAAAAAAAAAAAAAAAGAAATAGCTGACACTTTAATATTTCCCAATGAAGACTTTATTTATGTAATGAAATGGAAAGAAAAAAAAACACAACTATTTTGAAAATATATTTATGTCTACGAAAAAGTTGGGAAAACAAATATTTTAATCAGAGAAATATTCCTTTAAAGATTTTAAATGTATTTTAGTTGTACATTTTATATGGGTTTAACCCCAGCACATGAAGTATAATGGTCAGATTCTTATTTTGTATTTATTTACTATTATAACCACTTTTTAGAAGAATAGCTAATTTGTATTTATATGTAATCAAAAAAAGAAAAAAATATAGGGTTTGTACATAATTTTCCAAAATTGTAGCTGTTTCAATTGTGTGTATTTAAGTTGAAAAGAATACATGGAAGGTTACTATGGCAAAGTGCATAGCACATTTGCTTTCTGCTGTGCTACTGTTAAGGTCACAAGTTCAAGTCCAGAAAAAAGTGGATAATCCACTCTGCTGACTTTCAAGATTATATTGTACAATTCTCAGGAATGCTGCAGGGTGGGCTGTCCAATGCATGAGAACTGGCATCCTCTTTAGGTGGAACATTTGGATAAGAACCAGACGTTGCTGATCTAGTATAAATACTGCTATTCCCAACTAATTTGCGGCGTGAATATAAGAAGGGCCAATAGAAATCCTCTGGGAGGCGGGGGTGGGGGAAGTCTGAATCCTTTCTAGACCTACAGAAAAGTGAATGTTTGATGTTTCCTTTAAAAGTCCTTCCTTTAAAAGTCCTGGCCAAATATAAAATAATAAAAGCTAAAATGTCATCTTTTTTTTTTCCTGTCATTATCTATGCCAAAGAGGAATACTTACCTTATTTGTACCAGCCCTTGTCTTTAACAGTTGGAAAAGCATTGCATACTTCCTCACCTCAGAGGAGAGCTCACTTCTGTGGAGTGTTATAGTGAAATTAATCTGCAATTTTTGGCCTGCATTCAGTGAGCTGTTGTCATGTGCAGCCTTCTCTCTAACCTCAGCTGATGGGTTTGCTGTTTGGCAGATTAGCATCTCTTCATTTCCAGGGCTTTGTGTTTGAAACCTTCTTTTTCCCCACTTCCCTGATGTTTAAATCTATTTCAGATAATAAATCATAGAACTCTGATATTTCTTCCTGAAAAGTCCAGTCTGTAAAAAACACAGTTCCCTTGTGCAGCCATCACAAGAGCGAGGTGTGGTTGCATCCTTTTGCTTTTTAAATGCTTCATGTGAGGGGCAAAGGCGTGATTTGCAGTTGGCAAACACAACATTAGAGCGGCTACTGACGGTGCCTGTTGTGTGGTACAAGCCTGGTCTGGCAGTCAGGTCCCTGGAAAGCTGAGCTGAACTAGCAGAGTGGGAAAGCAGCTTAAATGGGCTTCTTGGCCATCCCCTTGAGCTCTGGTGTGGATCCACTTCTGGGTTTGCTGAACTGAGGCAGCACTTCCTAAAGCCACAAGTGCAGCGGGGCCTTTAGAGACCTCTCTGAGTCAACTCTGGGCATCTCTGATTCAGGCCTCCTACTTCTTATTAACAAACCCTTCTTCTTTCTCATGGCTCCCCTCAAAATCTTTTTTTTTTTTTTTTTTTTTTTTTTTTACCAGAATCATCTGGGCTGCAGCAAAGTTACTAAACAGATGAGGTGATCAGAAAGGCTAACTTGATCAGCAGGTCTTATAGAACAGCTCTCTACTGCTAATCATCACAAAGATCAGTGGGTACAGAGGATAGGAGAGAAAATCTGATTTCCTGTTGGCTGCCTCCACTTTTTATCTTGTGAGCTTAAAAATACCTTAGGCTGTAAGGTGCTGTGGTGAGATAAAAACTCATGTATTTCTTTGTACCAGCAGTATTTTTAGCAGCTATTAGAGAACAGTGTCCCACTCTGCAGTTTGACTCTGCTTGTTTTTGAGAGGTAGCTGATGTTGGTCATGCTGATACTACAGTTGTAGCCCATGAGCTGACTGAGTGGACAACCTCCAGGTGGTTTTTCTGGTGCTGTTCTGGTGGCTAATGTTTTTAGTGGGGAAGCAGCATCTATGGGCAAGTTTAGCTTGCCTTTTGCTTGTTTCCACCTTTCCCGGTGATGGGTGAGTTTATGGCTGTTGCTCTGGCAAGGGTGTCGGTCCCAGGATGTACCGCAGTGGAAGTTCAGAGGGAATTTGTTCCCTGTGGTGTGTGGCTGTGCCAACCAAGTCACAACTGTGTTAGTGCACTGTAAGACCTAAGCCTGAGAAAGCTGGGTGTAAAGTGCTGAAAATGTGACGATGAGCGGGGAAGGCATGATCCCAAACCTGCTGAAAACTGTAAAGAACCCACAGCACTTCCAACCAGGTCCTCAACTCTGGTGTTACAAGGCTCAAGTTTCACAGTTCCTTCACGTGTAACGAGACTGAGGGAGGCTTTTTACAGTGGTGACTGCTTAACTTGTCCTGTAAGGCATGAGAACACATTGGTGCTAATCTTGTTTCCAAAAAATTGGCTATGGCACTTGTCTATGCATGAGCAGTAGCTGGTCATGGCGTGATGCTGCATTCCTTGCAAACTTAAACCTCCTCTCGCTTGACAAAGATTCTCATCCTTTGTAAAAACACGCTGTGAGGCCACCGTGGAGTTGTAAACCTCTTAAGACCTGCTCTCGTAAGCATTTCTACAAGTGAGTAGTGTTAGTCACAGAATCATCAGTTCCACGCTGATTTTGAGGAGGAAACGTGTGTTGTGTCAGGCTCAGCATGGCAATTCATTTCTGCAGAATTGGTTTCGTAATGTATCTTTACGTCCTTAACCTTTAGCCTCACTCTCTGCATTGTAGGCATGAGAGTGTTGCACTAAAGACTTTCTTTAGGATTTGAGGTAAAAGAAACAAACTTTCATAGATCAGTAGTAGAAAATTCTCCTAGAGCTGAGTTGGGTTCCTGAATCCTTTTTAGGTAGGGCTGATGATCAGATAGCCCTTCTCTAAGGTTTGGGCTTTCTGACGTCTTTTAAAAGTCTGGTAATGACTGCTAAATAATGCTAAATTCTAATGGTATGCTGTCACCACAGCACTCCAGTACTTACTAGTGTTATAGTAATCTAGTTATTTAGGACTTACTAGTGTTATAGTAATCTACAAGTGTATATATATAGTATAGTATATATACGATAATCCACAAGGAGAAATGTAGGGTGTTTTTTCCTCTTGAGGAAAAAAAGCAAAATATTTTGAAGGCAAAACTGCCTTTGTTACCTTATAGTCCCTAAACATTTTGCTTTAGGCACTTATATAATCTAGGCAGAGATTGTGATAGATAATGTCACCCTTTGTGCATTTCAGATAAGCATCTCTCTAAACACAAATGTGATCAGGATCTCTCCCTGTCCTTTTGAGAGTCAGTAGCAGCTTTGTCAAGTGGCTTGATAATTTTTGCGCAGAATTCAGTTGGACTTCTGTGGTGCTGACCATTAAAAATGCCGCGGGAGGATCGTCGGTCGAGGTAAGCTCTGCCGAGAGCATTGCCCATCCCCAGCGAGCAGGGGCTGCTCTGCTGCCCACCTGGGCTCACCACAGCCAGGTACCAGCCCCTTCCTGCTCATGTGGGGCTTGGGTGGCCCCAGACCATCAGTTGCTCCCCGCTACCAGGCAGTTGAGAGCTCACATCCACACCTTGAGGCTTGGAGAGAGGAACACGAGTTACTGTGCTCTCAGCTTTGGAGAGGGAGCTCATCTGGATGCATTTATAGTAGACCCACTTTGCTACACTATTAGAAGAGGATAATTATTGAACTATTTTATTGTATAGCTATTCCTAAATTTTAGATTTTTGGGGGTTTTTTTTGTTGTTTTTTTTTTTTTTTTATTGATTTCAGGAGGCAGCTAATTGCCATATGGCAGCTTGATGTTAATGTTTTATGAAGATCAGGAAACAAAAGTTTATGAAAAGCTTTTGTATAGTAACTGCAGAGTTTCAAGAACTGTTTTATACTTCCTGACAGTGCAGGTCTGGCTTAATGGTTTGTTTTTATTGCTTAAGAGTGTAAACCTTTCTTTAGCCGATGTGTGGAAATTATATCCTCATCCCGCATTACGCATTTCTCATTGCTCATTACTCATTCCTGCTTTCATTGCTGCCATCTGTAATCAGAGCTTTACTGTTTCAACTGCATGCAAAATGCTCCTCTCCTTTGCACAGTAAGATACTTTTCCTTAGCACTCACCCACCCTTTCAAAGAAAGAAAAAAAAAAAAGGAGGGGGAAGGGGGGGAAAAGGGGGAGAAAAAGCCTACTCTGCCTGTATTGTGTTTTTTCTCTGTTTTGGGTGGAGTCTGTGTTAGATTTTGGTTGCTAGATGGTTTCTGTAGTAACAAGCAGAGAAAAATCCAAGACTGAAAAGGCACTTTTAAAGGTGCCATATCTTGCCTGAAGTATTATTTATCTAATTATGGATATGGAATGTTTAGCTTTTCCTTTACATGAAGGCAACCCCTTTTGGAAGGGCAGACTGCTGCTGTGAGATCTTGATATGTAGTGTGACCTTACAACAGGAGAACCACAGATCTTGTTCCCAGTTGACTTAAGCTGCTCAAAATAATGATGAAAAGCCAAAGGCATTAAAATGTATTTTTGAAGATTGTTACAGGCACAAACCACTTTGGTTTTTAGTTACATAGGAAAGAAGCAAGAAGCTAAGTTCAGAAGGACACTTGGACTGTACGTGTTGCTGCTGTAAGGAGTGTGTTGGATACAAGCAACAGTGTTTTATTTTGTTAGACTACTGTATACAGGGAAAAAGTCCCAGCTCCTTCAGAACATAACCTTACTCTGCTCTACTCCAAATTTTTTTGTTTATTTCTCCTAAGAGATTTTGCAGGTGTGTGCCAAAGTAACTGTGTGTCTCTACTACTTTTGCCTTGCTTGAGCACAAAAAGAATTCAAAAAGTATTTTAAGGTTACTTCTTTCCTGTCACTCAAGTACTAATCCTTCCTTACCTGTATTCCTGACAGCCTTGCCTGCAACAAGCAGTAATGGTTTCCTAAGGTGGAGTTTCCTCTCTTTTTGGAATCTAGTCACCTGTCAGTGCCCTCCAGGATTTAGCAACGTTCCATCCGCGAGCCTTGAGCAGTGGTCACTTAGAAAAGCAGGTACACTGGTTTTGTCCTGGGTCTGTGTCCTTGGCAGAGGCAGTTTGTCCCAGCCTTCAGCAAGGTCTTCGTTTGGGAAGGGTCTGGAGGTTGAACCCCTGGGTGTGCAGCAGGAGACACCCCGTGACAGCAGGGGCTGTGTCTGTAACTTGCCAGAAGTCTGAGGGCCAGAGCTCATTTGCATCCGTATTTCCATAGTGCTGTGAAGGCACTCGGCTGCAGTACCTGCCTGGGCTTGTGTTGGCCTCGATGGATGAGCAGAGCCTCAGAGCTCTTGGACTTCTCCAGGGGTAGGGAATCTGCAGGGGACCAGCCTGGCTCTCATCTCCTGAGAGCTGGGGCTTCTGCACAATGTGCTTGGCTGCCCGCACAGCAATGACAGCAGAGCCACGGGGTGAGGGCTGTGGTGGGAAGAAGCAGATCTGTGTGGTTTTGGTTGGAAAAAAGGCAGGGATTTTCAGGGGAAAAAGTGGTAGGTGAGGGAAGTGGGGAAGGACCCTGCAGGCTTTTGAAGCTCAAAGTGTTAAAAGCTTCTAAGGGGGACTTCAGGTAGAAAGATCAGAGCAGTGAATTGATAACATTATGAAAGTTCAGGTTCCCACAACGGCTGGACTGTGGAAGATTTACAATTTAATGAGGCTGATAATCCCATTAGAGATTAAATTAAGAAGGTTTTTCTGGGAGATCACCAAGAAAATTATGAATATTGTTCTGCAGCTTGGCTTACGATGCCAAGGCAGTGCAGAGCTGACATGTACTTCTTGCACTGCAGGACACTCTTTCATTCAGTGTGTCTCATTAAAACAGAGCCTTCAACTCCAGCAGTGTTTCACTACAAACAGAAGCAAATTATTATTACTACTACTGCTATTACTATTATTACTATCATCATCATCATCCTGGAAACAATATGCAGATTAAAAGATGGAAATATCCAGCAGATCTGCAGATCAGCACAGCTCTCCTGACTTGGTTCTCAGACAATCCAACCCTTTTTATTAAAGCGAATCCTCAGAGGGCAGGGTGACCACGGACAGAAAATAATGGATTTAAGGTAACCATTGACATAACTCCAGTAGCTTGGAACTTGCACAAACCACTTTTTATGGCATTCTGCACACCCCAGCGATGGGAAAGTGTTGTATGGAATAATGACTGTGTAACCACAGACTTCAAAAGTATAGAATGTCTGCGGTGTGATGGAAATAGCTGTTTCCACATCAATAATATACACACAGGCGTATTGAAGCTTAATTGCAAGGCCAGTGGTGATGGGAGGAGGAAGGGGGGAGGGCTATCTGACTGCAACTGCACCAAAAGCCTCTGCTCTACAACCAGAAACAGTGATTCACTGCATGATAGACTTGACTTTTGCATTTTTCTCGTGACTTATTGATAACCTCATATGGGACTTCATAGACCAAAGAAGTTATTGACTCCTTAGGAATTAGAAAGATGCTCAGGGTTTGTATTATTTCTTAAAAACATCACTCTGGCTTTGTGTTTAAATTATTCTACTTTTAGGACAATTTTAACACAACCTTTTCTCTTACTTTGAATGAGAAAAAACTTACTTGCAAGCAGATTCTCATTTTAAGAGCTCTTTTGCTCCATTGTCATGAAGAATCCTGACCTTCCAGTTGACACCATAATGTTAACATGAAGGCAGTTTTGATGTCACAGGCTGCAATTGGACTAATTCCTAATGCACATGGAAGATGTTTTCCCAGTGCTGGCACTGTAAATAAAAGGTGGGCCCAGTAGCTTTAAATGAAAAAACGAGCACTTTTGTTCCGCAAAACACTGGCATTATTGTTAGTCTTTTATTCGTGTTGAACAGATATACATTGTCATCATAGTGCTTTTAGTGTACAGACTTGCAGCAGGATTACTGTAAAGCTGGAGCCTCGAGAGGACACCACGGAGCCTGAGATTCTCAAAAAGAAAATCTCTTCACGTTCTCTGGGGAGAGGCCTCAGAATACCACCCTGAGAACTGAAGTTCTCTTTTTCTTAACCACACTAGTATTTTTAAAGTTCATCAACGTTTTTGGTTACTTAGGATTAGCAGTAACCCATATTCTAGATGTTATTACTGAGGGGAGGATCAAAGACTAATTGATTCATATTTCCTGGTCTGGTGATTTTTTTTTTTTTTTTGGAAATAGTTAATTGTTAACTACTTCTTGACGTGTTGGGTAAAGAAGTCTCCCAGATTTGCAGATGAAAAGATTTTCATCTTTGAAAACATAACCTAAATGTACCCTAGAGGGCAGAGTCATTTAGAGAGAACTCCTGCACACCTGCTGGCTCACTGGAGTGTGCCCACTGCCAGTTCCTTGGAGAGAGGGACCAAGCCCTGGGAAAATGGTGTTGGGAGCGTGGGTGGAGCCTTCTGGCTTCTGTCAGCAGCATGAATGTCCTGAGAAAAAAAACCCCAACCAACCAAAATCCATTAAAAAACCCCTGAAAATCCATATTTTGCAGAGCTCCCTCCAACCCAGCAGACCACACTGCTGGCAGGGAGCCATTGCAACTCTCTCCTGCTGGAGGGTCTTAGCCTTTTTTTAATGTTTATGTTTAATTTTCAAATAGAAGCAGCTTAACTTTTGTTTTACATCAAGGAAAATAAACCGGGTGTTGCCCCTTGCAAGAGCTTTCTCCATTGAGCCTGAGCTGCTCAGTGGTTACTTTTCCATCGAAGTGGTGAGGAAAGTTTGTTGCCAGGCCTTTCTCTGTGAGCGTCTGGGAAGAATTTGGGAAGGTCTTTCCAGCTCCTCTTGTATGTGAACACTTCCTTCAGGGTTTCAGGCTCCATTCCTCTCTTCTTTACCTTGTTCATCTGAGGGGGAGAAAAAAAAAAGAAGGTCAAGTACTGGGACACTTTGAAGAGTGTGCCTTTACCAAGCTTTGGTTTTTCTCTCTTCCTGGAACTCTCATTACATGATCCTGGTTTTCTGAGCCAATTGTTAGCCCAAGGCCAAATCCTTAACCTTGGGCTAGATAACAAAAGCACAGCTGAGGTGATCTTGACTCCTTTAAAAAGGCTGTCTGCTCTTTGATGCACTCGGAATGAGACGCATAATTCATTTTGGTTCCAAAGGTTGTTCTTAGCATGGGAAATTAGCAACCTCGGTGATAAAAAGTCAGCATGTTAGGTGTGTGTGTGTTTTATGTTGATCTTTGTCTTCCATTGCATTCCACATCCTGGAGGGTGTTGGTGTGTCTGGGGAGAACCCAAGACTGAATCCCATCCGGGAAGTTTTACTTCATGTAACTGCATCTGTTCATAGCAAGGCCTGAAGACTTTGTGCCAACGATAGGAATCAGCGTTTGGAAAATGCAGCTTTCTGACTTGCAGCTCCAAATGAGAGCAGTGTCTGATTGGAGTGTGTGCTCAGGAGACATTGGGACCAGGTTTTTTAATGCGTATCAAAACTGGCTTGTGAAGTACAGCCCTTTTAAATGCAACAGTCCCAGAGGCATGGGAGGCCAGTGGGTGTTGTTCTTCTTTATGTGTGGAGGTCTCTCCAACAGATCCCTTCTGAGTTCTGTCTTTGGGAGAGGACTCCTCCACCATGTGCTCTGTTGCTGAAGTCCCTGTGCTGCTCTGAGTACCTTTGAGGGTCTGTTTTGTGCTGTAGTTTACCAAGCCTGGTGGTGAAACCCAGTGTCACTGGTGCTGTAGTGTCAAGTGGGTCAGGTCATGAATGGTAGTGGAATTCAGAGCCAGGCTGGGAGCTTTGGTGGGTAAAACTGTTAACAGGAAATGCTGCTGGTCAAACACTGCGTCAGGAAAAAGGGGAGTGGGGCCACCAGACCGAGGACAGGAGAGACAGCAAACTGCTCAGCCATGAGCCACTGGAAAAGTCCCTCGCTGTCCTTGTGTGCTGATTCTCAAATAGCTCTTCCTGCCTCCCAAGTGTTTTGTAATGGTATGTACCTTAAAGAACCTGGAGATGCCTAAATGCACTGCTGTTTATCCTGTAGGGTAGAGATAGATGGCTACATTATATGGCATAATGACAGGTTTCATCCATTGGGAACCACTTTGCATGTGGACCAGGTCTGGCCAGTATTAAATTGGAAAGCAAAGATGGCTTTGTGATTAAGGTGCTGGAGTGGGACGCTGGAGATCTGGGTTCAAGTTGTGGGTCAGCCATAAACTCCCTGTGTGACCTTGAGCAATATAATTATTCTGAGACTTCAAAGGTATCTAAACAATTTGGACACCCATTTTCCAGTCATTTTAATTAACTGGGATGCTTTGAAATGCTCAGCTTTAATCTCTCTGTGCCTAGAATTCTCATTTGTAAAACCAGGATAATAATATTTCCTTGCTCATGAAGAGGATGTGTGTGTTAGGGATTGGGATGTGTGCATTAAGGATTAGGAAGTGTGCAGCTACTCAGAATGGAGCAGGTACGGAGCTTCCAAGCTTAGCGAGGGGGAACGTGTTGAGTTTTACAGGGGTGGGTTTTAAATTCAGATATGGGTGCTCTGCGCAGGACAAACAGCCTGTTACATGTGGGCAGAGACTTACTCTGATGTATTACCTTCATTTTGGTTCATGGGAGATAAATACCACTGCAACCAAAATATTTACAGAGAGGAACAGCTCATTTCTTCAGTATTTCATTTGAGCTCCATAACAACACGCTGCTGTTTCTTTAGTGTCTTGCCATTCTTTAATCGTGAACACTAAACTTTTACAAGATAAACTGAGTAGTTATTAACATTTCCATTTCTGTGCTTCATAACGAGCCCTGCTCCCCCTTTAACATCACCTCGGGTTGTGTCCCTTTGTCTGGTGTTACGTGACTCTAATGAAAAGCCTGGATTGCACACAGGCAGAGGGAAGGGTTAAAAGAGTCTTTAATTCCTTCCTTTTCTGACTTTTGTGGGTTTAATACACAATCTTAACATTCCATTAGTAAGTGGTTGCTTTTTTATTTTTTTTTTTCTTTTTAACCGAGGAGATTAAAGGTTCTTTTAGATTTTACATTTTTTCACTATTTCTTTAGTCATGTCAGCTGTGTGTGCTGGGCAGGCAGGAGAGGGAAACGTGTGCTCAGTAACTGTTGGTGCTGCTCCCAGAGCCCAGTGATGGATCTCAGGGACATACCTGTCCAGAGGGGACTGCTTTTCCCAAAAGAATGTCTACCAGGGTAGGGAAATGTTTCCCAGGCCCTGGGATTGGGTTCCTCACTGGCCTGAGATGGCCATCACCCAGTGAGTAAAGGGCTTTGTAAACTACCTGCAAAACACTGATGTGTTACAGTCACAACATCTCATCCTGCTTGTTACAAAACTTATTGATGTGTCTGTGGTAAATATATGGTGAAATGAGGTTTCATATTTAAGTATGAAGGAAAGGGATGGCTACTGCTCTAAACAGCTCCCACGGAATCAGCTGCATCCGTGACTTTGGTATGAATCAAACCAGAGTCATTTCCACTCCTCTGTCCATTGACTTCTTATAATGCCTGCTCTGTAAACAGGAAAATCTGACCTTCCCATTGGAGTAGCTTGTTATTTATCATAACTAACTCTCACATCTGCCCATCAAAGTATGCTTTTCCCTTGAAATTTGTTTTTCAAAGCAACCATGAGCCAAGGACTTCTTTACTGTGCTGGGTGCTTGCAGGACAGGTGACCAACTGTTCCTCAGTTTTATTCTAAATTCTGTATTTGAGCATTCTGAATGTTCAATGGCAAATTTTACTCTAAAACTTCAGAGGAATAAGATAGTGAAAACTCTGTTTGTGTTTTTCACTGAAAACTAGCAATCCAGAACTGTAAAGGATTTGGGGTGGTAACTATTATTTCCAAGGATTTTCCTGTTACTTTGATTTAGTTTTTTACTGAGAGTGAGCAGGTAAGAAGTACTGTCAAACTATTACTTCATATTATGTACAAGCAAATATCATCTGTAAAGATTTTGCAGAATATCAACTGGTTTATGACCTTAAAGAACAATGCTTCTGGATTTAAAGGGAAAAATAATGCATTGAATTAACTGAAAAAAGAAAAAGAACAAAATATGGTAATGCTGCCAGGTTTTTTTAATTTTTTTTTTTTTAAAGAATGGCCTGATTCAGCAAAACCTTCATGTTCTTATTAGCTATTTTGTATTCTTGGCCCATGAAAACCTTTTGCAGAGAACTTAATTTAGTTCATTGTTACAAACTCTGATACCTGCCCGACTTTATCCAAGTTCATGAACCTTTTTAGCAGCGACCCCCTCTCATGCCCCTGGGGTTCTGGACAGGGATTTATGGTTTCATGTGCAAAACAGTGTGAAACTTGGCACTTCTGCATGGCCTGAACTCTGACAGCTGCAGGAGCACTGAGCAAAATCAAGGCTCGTGAGCTCAGAGGCAAAGTAAAGCTTTATTGAATCTCGCATGAACTTGAACCAAATTCCATTAAAAAAAAAAAATCTGGCCCTTACTGTCCCATCATTGCTGTATCATTAACATGGAGGGAATCCATCCCACGTGGCAGCTGTGGAGATAAGTTCAGGAACATTTATCAGGTGCTCAGACGAGGACGGTGGCAGTGGCGGTGTTGGAGGGGAAGTCGAGAACGTCTGATGTGCAGGAAGGAGGTTGATGACCCGGAGATATGAATGTCCTAATAGTCGGTGTATGGATAGGAGAAGTTCTGAGTTCCTTGTTGCTGAAGAGCCAGGGCAGGCCAGTCATTAGGGCTGTCTGACAGGGTGAGTGAGTCACAGTCAAAGCAGGCACTCATTTACATCACCAGGCAAACTGCAGGCTCCAGTTCATACTGAGAGCCGGGTTTGCCTTTTGCTTGTTCTGCTTTCAGGGGGTTGGAAGATCATGAGGGGAATTTGGCTAAAGGTCAAAAAGCTACTTGCCTCCTGATTTATAGACCAGCAAAGTGCAGCCTTCATTAAAAAGGCAGTGTCAGGTTCCTAATGTTATTCATCTGCAGTTGTGCAGATCCTGTCATTTTTGAAAGGATTAAAGTCCCTGGCAGTCACTGGGGTTGTCTGATGCTGGGATTGGGCCCACAAGGTACAGAAATGTTTCTTCCTTTACTCATTTCCTGGCCTTGCCCTCTGGACTGTCTGGCTTTGGAGCTTTCATCATTCAGGTAGGTCATCCTATGCCTCTTCTCACCAGGTCCCAAAACGGGCCAGTGTTGCTCAGATGCAGACCCAAACTGGCTGTCAGTGAACACTTCTGTGTTGTGTTGCCTGTACTTCTGCACTGTATAAAGTACTCCAGGTGTCCTCCACAAGTGAGACCATGGGATTTGTCAAAATGGGCCGCTTTCAAAGGTGCTTGTGACTTACATGGTGTGGATTCCAGCTGTGATCCTCCAGTGTGCTTCCGATGGCGGACCTCGGCTTACAAAGTCCCAGTAGGAATATTCTGCTGTTAACTCACACAAAAGGCTGGTTATCGAGAAATGGGTCCATTTTTCTGACTGCAGGCCAAACCCTTTCAGGATAACCATGACCCTTCCCACACCTGCTGGAAGGGCGTGTGCTGGGACATAAGAAATTTGGGAGACCTACAGAACACGTCAGGCTCAACATTTTGATGCTGGTGCTGGATGAGCTGATTGATGGAAACACTGGGCTGGACCTGCTGCTCCTGAACATGGAAGAACTGTTTTGGGGTGATTTGGCTGCAGTGTCATGAGATGGCTGTTTAAGAACATGAGGGAAGTGGGAAAGGCAAGTAATATAATAATGCCTCAAAACTTCAAGCGTGTGGACTTTGGCTTGTTCAAGGAACTGGTAAGCAGCATCTGCTGGGAGTCTGCCCTGGAGGGCAGAGAGACCTGTGAAAGTTGCTTGATCTTCAAGGGCAGCCTCCTCAAAGCACAGGAACAGTCCATCCTGATGTTCAGGATGCTGAGCAGGTATAGCAGGAGGCCAACTCGACCGAACGGGGAACTCCTGACTGATTTCACATGCAAAAGGGAAGAGTATGGAGGTGGAAGCAGGGACAAGCAACCAAAGAGCAGTACAGAAACATTGCCTGGGCATGTAGGAGCAGAGTTAGCAAAGTCGAAGCTCAGCTGGAGTTGGAACTGATGAGGCTTTTGGAGTGTGAACAGGTTATTTCTGCAGGTAACACAGGGAAGGCCAGGGAAGATGTGGGCCTTCTGCTGAGCGTGGCAGGTGGTGAAAAGCATGGCAAAGGCTTGAGTGGTCATGGGCGAGATCTACTGGCAGCTCTCTGTGCGTGGTGGCGGAGCTTGAGGAAAGAGGTGGTGCGTGCATTAAGGAATTAAAGATCTTGTAGGTAAATGGGGCACCTACAAGTCCCTGGGGCTGGTCAGGGAGGATCAGGGGCTGCTGAGGGGCTGGTGCTGTTCAACACCTTCATCAGTTGGCCCTTGAACCTTTGGAGAAGTGAGGGGGAAGGATGGGCCAACAAAAATCTCTAGGAGTTCAAGAGATGAATGCAAGGTCCGGAAGTACCCTGTGCTCAGGTGCAGGGGTAACCTCTGCTCACCCAGGGAGCTGGGAATCCTGGTGGACACACATCCAACGTGTCAGCAACTTGGCTCCTGCAGGAATGAAAGCCAGCTATGTGTTGGGTTGCCTGGATTGCTCTGACTATGGGGAACCCTGACTGACCCTAAAGGAGGGGATGGGGTCAGACTCTTCTCAGAGGTGCACAGGGCAAGGAGAGGAGGAGCTGCCCCAGATTATAGTGAAGGGATATCTGTCTGAATATAAGGAAAAAATTCTTCCCAGCGGCAGCAGTTTAACATTGGACATAGAGAAAAAACACTGAGCAAGAGCAGTGGATGGAGCAATGTTAATGTAGTGGGTTCTTGTTCCTGTATATACCATGATATTTCCAGTTTCTGCTCCATTTGGCAAGCAAAGGAAAAGAGAAAACCTCGTGGTTTTTTTTTCTGCTCCCCCAACTCATCAAAAATGTGTAGGCAGGATGTGTGCCCAGCATGCAGATCAGGGTGTCATTTACTTGTAGAAACTTTGTCCAATATCAGCAAAATAATATGAATAATAACTGATCATTTATTTCTGGCAGGCATTTTTTTTTTCCTCACAAATATCAGTTTTTAATGAATCCTAACAATGAGTTAAAAAGTATCTGTGTGTACAGGAGAGACCTTAAAGGTAGCTTTAACTTGAGCTTTTACAACAAAAATTGTTCAGTACAGGATAGGAAATTATTTCAGTAGAGAAATAAAGTGGGGTTTTTGTTGTTGTTTTTTCTCACCAAATGGACAAGAAGATGATACAAGGACATCTTTGACCTTGTTAAAATATTTTAAAAAAGATAGCAAAGTATTTGGCAGCCACTGGCACCTGTTAAAACACAAGCCCATGCTGGAATATCAGGCTTCTGCTGGAATATGTACTGGGTGTATTTTTGTGTTTTAAATATGACTTCCCATCCTGGTATTTGCAGGTGCATTGTACTAAAGTGAACACAATCATTTTGTTAATTGCAGTTCAAGCTCATTAGGGAACTATAAAGGCAGAAGAATGAATGTAACCGTGCATTAAATGGTAAATGATTTTGGGGTGGGAAGCAGTCAGGTGTGTTGCCCTAGGCTATGATTTTCCCCAAATTAACATACAGAGCAAAGAAAGAAAGAATGAGGCGGGTGGGAAGAAAGAAAGGCCACAGGTCACCACAGCAAACCTCCCCAACTCCAGTGACGCTGAAGGGGACCGTGGGCTGCGGGAGTGCTCAATCCAGCTGGGACCAGCTCACACCGGGACAGCCTTGGGATTGGTTTCGGTTCATTCCAGCAAATATGGGGAAAGCCGAACCACCTGGGGATTGTTCTCGCAGTTAACGTGTAACTCCAGCCTCGGATGTGCAACGTTCATGGCTATTCTTACAAACCCACCCAAACAGCCAAGAGTCTCCCCCCAGGCTTCTCTGGGAAGATCTGTAAACTCCAAAATGTGCTAATCACAAAGCTTGGTTGCTCCCCTCTCCCCACCGGCCTCTCAAGCCAGCAGGGGTCCATGGGTTTCCAGATGGTTGTACAAGCATGATTTGCTGCCTCAGAACAATAATCATCGAGTGAGATGGAAACCTTGGCCGGCACTTCAGGTCTGGATGGCAACACTGAGTGTCCCGAGGTTTGGGTTTCTAGGTGGACATGGCTCCAGGAGTAATTTCTTTGACTGGCCATGATTTGGACCTTCTGGAAAATCAGGCTCATTTATGTTGCCTCTTGTTTTCTCTTTTACCTTGGCTTGAAGTGGAAATACTTGTTTTGAAAAAGGAGGAAGGTACTGGGAGAGCTGAATGCAGAACTGAATGAGAATTTTCCCCTGGAATTATTTCAACTGATACTGTATTTTATGTAGAACCCCCTATTTTTTTTTCTTTGCTGTTTGTTAGTTCCTTTTCCATTTCCTGAAAGCATTTCCATTTTATGCTGCTCTAGGGATCTGTTCAAGCAGTCACCAAAGGTAAAAGTTTCATGGCTTTCAGGGTATATCTATAATATTTGAATGGCAATTGAGGTGCAGATGTCCTGAGGTTTTTTCTTAAAGCTTTCCTAAAAAGAACTGGTTTCTGTCTAGCCCTAAAAAAAGTCCTTTGATAGAAAAGAGGGAGAGAAATACCATTATTTATTAATTTTTTTGTCTGGTAAAACTGTACACTTGTAGCCATTGTTTAATCATATTTGGTTCAATTTCTTTGTTCTTTAGTTGTATCCCAGGGAGAAAAGAGACATCTGTGGACAGTCTTTGCTGAGAGCCTAAACATAACTATGAAAAGCAATTAGTTCAAACTAACAAAAGTGCTTATATTAGTCACTAATTTTATAATTATTCGGGAAAATAATTGTACTCTCAAGCCCTAAAAGTGTACGTAATAGACAGAAGATTGATATTTCTTCTCTTCCCTCTTGTGTAGCTGGTGCTGTGTAGGGTCAGGGAAGAGCTTCTGGAATGGACTTGGCTGAATCTTTTCCAGCCAGTCCTCTGTTCTTTGAAGTCCCAGCGTTGGCAGCTGCTGCCAACTTTACTGTCCAACACGAGACCAGTAAAACCAGATTTTGCTGGTAGACCCAGTCTCCGAGGTGGCTTCTTTTTGTAGAACCAAATATGGACAGTTAATTTGCTTTTTGGATGTACATCATATTTAACAAGATGGATATTTGTTCCTAACAGCTTAAACACAAAGGCCTGTGCTCTTGTCTACTGCGTCTATTCCAAATTAATCCACTTGCAGCTTTTTTTAGCACGTTGGTTATTTGCCTATTACTTATAGTAGGTCTGCAAAGAAAATGTAGGCAACTGTGTGAGTCTAAATAAAAGCAGGCAGGTGATGAGCTGTTCAATCCAGTGAGGGATAAGTAAAAAAAAACAAAACCAAAAAACCTCTTGCTTGACAGATAATCAAAAGTAATAATATTAAAAACAAGCCCACACCCATGGCTAGACTGGTACAAAAGTAATCTTTATTGGTGGCATGTGGACAAATATAGTGGAAATACTTCTTAAAACATTACAGGAAGGGATTTCAGCCACTGTGGGGTTTTCTGTTATTATGATGGGTGGATCTGAAATCTAAAACCTCCCAGACATTTGCTGTAAATCGGGGCTAAGCCATCTCTTCACTTGACAGTGCAGAAGTTCCAGTGGCAGTGGGTGTTTATGCACATGTGTGTGTGGCGTGTGGTCGATGTGGGACTGGCACCGCCAGCTTTTGGAAAAAAAAAAAGGAAAAAGGACGTTTTTCTTGCCTTGAAACAGTGAGATACCCGCCAATCTGAGCAGCTCTAGCACCACCGTGCTGCTGAGATTTGGCAGGAGAGCGACTTTCACTTTGTTTTCCTGCCAAACTTGGCCACTTAATGAACATTTCGAACCTCTCCGCTTGCACGTGCTCAGCTGGTGTTTGAGGGGGAAATCTGGTCTTTGCAGAGCCGGCAGGGGCTCCTCCTGCTGCTCTGCCACAGCCTCCACCCAGGAGGGGTCTGTCCCTTGGGAACGGTGTGTGATTCCAGCCCTGTTGCAATTCACTGCCAGCCGTGCAGTGGATTTTTGTAGCTTCATTTTGATTATTTTTATTTTTTTTTTATGTCAAGGTCATCACACAGACACATACACACGTGTGTGTGTGCAAACTGTACTTAAAAACACAGAGGATGCAACAAAATTGTCTTGCAACTTTAATTCTCTTCCTAGCCCTGCTCCCATCTTCTGTGTTATGAGGCAGTCTTTAATTAGACCACTACAATTACAGACCTGCTTGGGGAGTGAATCAGGGTTGTGTGGTAAAAGACACCATTGTCTGAGGATCTCTGCCCCGGTTCTGGCAGGAACGGAAAGAGGGATGGTGAGTGAGGTGGGGGTTTGTGGAAAGAGGAAAAAGTATTAAAGGGTGTTCAGATGTTCACTAGGGAATTAGCACTTGCAGTCCTTCTGCCAAAGTGGTTCCAGACAAGTTACTTAAACCAAACTCTTCATGGGTGGTCACTCTTTTAAGTGTTCCTCGTATTTTGGGTGTCTGACTTGAGACCCGGGGTACTGACCTGAAAACCTGAGCAGTCCCTCTTGCAACAGAAGCTCGGGAGAGCTGAGGTGTAGGAAATACCACTGTAGAGCTCTGGAAAAGGAGAAGTCTTTGGCATGCCTGGTTGCACCATCCCCATGGCCCAGGCCAGGGTGAGCACCCTGACGGGAAAACAGGAGTGTGGTCACATCCCCACAGGCTGTGTCACCATGCAAATGCGTGAGGGGAGGTAAAATTGCTCCATTTCCCATAATTCTGCCTTTTCTTACCTTTGCAAGCACATCAAGTCATCTTTATCTGTTGTGTGAGCAGCAAACATCCCTATGCACCCCCCAGCAAAAAAATGCTTTCCTAATGGCCCTTTGAGGCAGAACTGTGTTAGTGGCTCTTGTTATTAGGAAGAAAACTTGGATGTTGATCTTCTGCTGCACAGCAGTTTATGGCTGGATAAAAGGTTGCTGAAAATAGGTTTGATTTAAATAAAACAACTCTCTCCACTTTAATTTTTCACGTGTGAAGGCTCCAGGGAGAGCTTCTGTGAACGTCATTGCAGCCATGCCATTGCGTGCCAAATTAGAAGTTTCGAGATCTTTGAAATTAGGCATCTGTTATCTCTTGCCTGGGGTTTACTTAAGGAAAACAAGAATTCCAAACATGAATGCGCACAATCTTTACAGAAATACTGATGTTTACAGTTTGACCTTTACTTTCTAGTGTTTAACTAAGGGCTAAGTATTTGGAATTATGCTTTGGCTTATAAATGTTTATCATCAAATAGGAATGATATCAGAGTTCTTGCAAAAATAAGAGTTCCTTGGAACAATTTGACTCAGAAAAGATCCACAGCAACGAGAAGGGAGGGAAAATAAAAGCTGAAAGAAGGGTTTGGGACTTTCTGGCATCACTGTAGCTCTGAGAACAGCATCCGTGGGCAGGTGTCCCTGCTGCGCCAGCAGCCCTCTCCTTCCAGGGGTGGCAACACACTGTTCCTGTCTCCAGGGAGAACCGAAGGCCCCTGGGGAGGCCCTGAAGGGCAGCCCTCAGAGCTGCTGGCAGGATTTGAGCTGCAGCGGAGTGAGCAAAGGGACAAGTTCAGCCCACGTTACAAACCTTGTGAAAGATGACTTGCAGTAGTGGGGTTGCAGAAAAGCCTGCTGGGTTTTGTCCTTTTCTACAGAGTTACATAGAAAACTAGCAGGTGGAATTTCTGATCATTGTTTCTGAGAAGCTGAAAGAGGGATGAGATGATGGTGCATTGGGGAAAGTGAACAGGCTGTAGGAAGGGTCACAGAGAGCTCTGAATGTACACTTTGTCTCCCTCACCATACAGTATCCCGCTTTTCCAGTTTCCTGAGCACCTCAGGTTGTCACAGGATTAATTTAATGCAATTACTGTGAAGTTCCTGCGGGCCTGGCTGGATGAGGAGTGTGTATGAATTTCCAAAACCTCCGAGAGACCTCTGCATGCACTATGCCACTTCCCCCCCACCCCAGATTTATGGAAAGAGAACAAAATGTGAAGCAGGTTGACAAGTTTTCTGCTGATGCCTCTGTCATTAGCTGTGCTTCATTAGCCCAACCTTGAAGAGATGTTCAGGGGTCCAATAAAACCCATTCCAGACCTTGTTTTGAGAGGCGCGCGGGAATAGGGACAAGAGGTTCTTCACGATGTCCTGCCTTCCCTTCCTCTTCAGGAACAGGGTTGGTAAGTTCTGCTTCCTGCCTGCCTTTGAAGCTGTTTTTTTCACGTGTGTTAAACAGTGCTCAGGCTCACATTCTGACGTGGGGGGGTTTGCAGGACTGGTGGTGAGGAGGACAGTCCCACCTCTGCCTGTCCTGCTCCCTGTGTAACTTTACAGAGTAAGAGCAACGTGTGTGCAAAGCTCAACCTTTTGAATCCACGTGGCACATTCTACCTTTGTTCCCACAGCCCGTGGGGCTGATAAACAGCCACTTCAATTCAGAGGAAAAAAAATCCTAGGAGTAGCATTTTTAAACAAGTCAGTGTCATTCTTCCACCCTCTTTTGGGTGTGGGTGTAGTCAGGAAGTCAAATTTGACATTTTTGACCCAGTAGATGTACAAGAGGTAGAGGTGCAAACACAATTGTTAGGTTACACATTTGTCCAGGTTTATGACAGAGGCTCCTTGTTAGCTCATATAAAATGGAGAGCAACAAAAAAGTCTCTAGATGCTCCACATTAGATTCTAATCTCAGTTACAGGAGATGTGACTCCAGTGGTTTTGGGGAAGCTGTTCCTAATGGATACAGGTAACTTCGGGCAGGGTGAAGGCCATCCTGGTTTAGAAGTCTTTAATCCTGGTCCATGTATTAATAGATAATGGCAATGCTAATTCAGTCCGGGTGCTTGAGGTCCCTGTGGATGTACCAGCTGGACTCATCTGACCACAGGGAAAACAGAGATTCTCAGATTTAGGACAGGCTTGCAGACTCTTAGACTGGATTTATGTATTTATTCTAGAAATTTATTTCTCCCAGACAACTTTTTGTTTTATCTTGGTTTGGAACAATCCCTTTCCTGTGTTGGTGGCCGGAATTTGGATTCAGGTTTCACTAAAAGAAATACTTGACATGATCCACCTTGCTCTGTCTCTGGTCTTTTGGGTACTTCAGCTATTTTCCCTCTGCTTTCAACATTGTGGTTTCTAAATGCCACTGCCTTCCAAAGGCCAGGGGCAGATGAATTCCTTTTTCTCCCTTTTGAACTAACTAATGGATGGAGCAAAGGGAAAGTGGAGCCACTGCTGGAATACCAGTCTTTCCATCAAACTTACTGTATCCTCTGTAAGGAAAACTTTCCAAGTCAAATGAGTATTTATGTGGAGCAGCTGAATTTAGTAGCTTAGCAGCTACTGAATAGCGCCATTATTTTTTCCATGCAAACTTTCCAGTACTTCTTTCCACTGTACCCACCTTTCCAAACAGCCCATTGTGCAGTGTTATCTCTGAAACCACTGTCAGATAACACTGGACAATGCACCAGTACAGTGCAGGCATTGCTGGTTAATTATCCTCTCCCCTACCAACACAGTTTTAACAAGGGAGCTTGTCCTGATGGGATGACTGGTAGGAAGTTGGCTGGTTTCCTCCTTCTGCAAATGCTGTTGGTGGTTTGCTGTTGATGGCTGCATGTTCTGGTTCAGATCTGGAACTCAGTGTACATGCACACTGACCTCCCTGCAGTTCTCCTGTGTCACATGTGTATCATCCTGTATCACCATGCGGTGGTAAAAGAAAAAGAAATAATGGGAAAAAAACCACCTCCACTCACCAAAACACACACACAACTCCTCCTATTCCTTTAAAACATTTGGTTTAAATGCTACTGGAGGGTCCAACACAGAGCACACATTTGCTCTCAGGTTTGTGAGTCGTGTGCTGGTGCTGAGCTGTGTGGTGAAGATAGCAAGGGCCAAGCCACCAGTGACAGTGACAACACACTTCCTGAAGTGTGGATTTTCTGTGCTTTTGTCACACCTGCACTGTCCTGGCATCTCTGCACTGAAAGGTGTTTAGTCTCTTAGAAGAGGGACCTGCCCTGTAAGGATGCTCCTCGTGCTTTCTGTCCTTCTGTGAGCTCTCCTGAGGTTTTCCCTTAGTGTTGTACCTACCTCCATTACTGATTAGGGAAGAAGCTTCACCAAACCCACTTTTATCCCAAAGCTTTCAGTTTTCAAACTGAGCTCTGTTCAAAAGAATTATAAGCAATTTTAGTTGTCATTGCTAACATGGACAAAATCCCATTTACACCCGAGGCTCTGCTGTTGAGTTTTACCCTCAAGACTTTTTTCTTTTTTTTTGAAGTCGATGCCTAATTCCAAGCAGAAATTACATCCCTTTGGTCACCTGGCCCCTCCATCCACCACGCCCCACCCTTCACATTTCTGGTCTGCTGTTGAACCCCTGGTTTTGTAATAGTACTGTGAGAGTGTGAACCCCATAGCTCCACTGGCAGTGAGTGCTGCTCTCTCTCTGTGCTGAACTGGGCACTGCCGTGGTGCCAGACTGTTCCTGTGAGCACAGGGATGCTGTTTTACCTGGTGGAGAGGCTGCACCATCCATCAGAACATTTCCTGTTGCTGAGGATTAAAAAAAAAAGCTGCTTGCTCTGGGAGCAGATGGCCACCTCTCCACCCATCCACTCAGGTATGGGGAAGCAGCCAAAAACCAGCTTAAAAGAGCAAAGCATAACCCGTTCAAAGGAGAACAGAAAGGAACATTTTTTCAAACAGCTTAATGAAGCACTTGTTAAGGACTGCCAGGGACAGATTTCCATTCTACACAGGATATTCATTAGGAAAGTAAACACCCTCCAGCACCATTTGTAGGAACAAAGCAGCTTGCATTTTATAACGAGGTGTTAATTTAATGAAGGAGGGGACTGGCAGGAGGAGCAGGAGGCAGGAAACCAAAGGACAGACACCTCTTCCTGGGAGGATGGGACAGCTGTGCCATCCTGCCTTGCTGTGTGGTGGAGGCAGGGGGGTGCTGCGCACTGCACAGGCAGGGATGATCCTGGATAAGGAGCCAGGAGCACGTGCAGGTCGTTGGCCAACATTTGGTGCTTGGATTGAGGCTCTCCAGAGCCAAGTGCCTTGGCTGAACCACCAGGGCCCCTCAAGGCAATAGTTTCAGGGTAACCTCTCGGGCACTTTTTTTCCAGGCACAAAGATTGATGGGATGTAGCTCCAGGGGAAGCTTCCACCTCTGCTGCTCCCCGGGCAGGAACCCTTTGGAGTGGGGCCATCCCATGCTCCTGCTCCGTGCCCTGCTTCAAGGCCTGACATCCTGGGATTTCCCCAGTCTGCTCTCAGGGTCCCTGATGTTTATTGTGACCCCAGGGCAGGGTAAAGTGTCAGGTACTCAGGTGTCAAAGGAGCCAGATGTTTATTTGTTTCACAAGGAAACAAATCCCGTGGAAGGGTTTCACTTTTTTTTTCCCCTCTTAAAATGAAACTAAACATTCTGAGTAATTTCCTTGCTGTGGCAAATTGTCTTTCTGAAGCTGGTCCCACGCACAGACACTCACGAAATGTCACAGCTTCTTGCAAAATAAAGCGTGGCAGTTCAGCCACCTCTGCTCTGGTGGGGATGTCCACAGATTTGTGACTCACTGGCCAGGAAGAGCTGCTGTAGGGCTAAGGTGTGTTCACCAGTGGCTCGTCCCAGTGATGCACAGCTCTGGGGTCACTCACAGGAAAGGGGGATGGAGTGTCCCAACCTGCTTTTCTGGAGGGGTGAGAAACACCAGGAACACTTCTCCGTGCTGCAGCTGCGGGATGGAGGTAATCCGTGTGCTCCCAGGATTAGCCAGGTGTCACCGAGGGAGAGCTGGGAGCTGAGGGCGAGTTTTTCTGCATCTCATGCCAGGACTTTAGCCTCAAGCTTATCCCTCATTTTCATACGTGTGTAATTCCCACCAGGGAATTTCTGCCGGAGCATCCAATGCGCACAGTTGCTCCCCGTGGGGACGAGGCCGAAGTTAACCTGCACTCCCAGCTCCGGGAGAATGGGAGTGACTGTGGAGCTTGGCCAGGGAGGAGGTTTAGGAGTTGGAGGGAAAGCACATGACACGAGGCCAAGCCTCATTTAATGGCACTCTCCTGTTTTTTGATCAGAGCACACGGCACGCCGGGGACAGAGCGAAAATAAGGCCAGTGGGAGAAATTCTGGCCACAAACCTATACAATTGTTCAGAACATTGGCACAGATGAGGTCATTGCTCGTGTTTATATTGTTCCATGCATTGTACCCTCCTGGTGTCACTGGGATGCGAAGGGAATTTCCTGCGCACGCACAGCATTGTTGTTGCGGGGCTTTTGTGAACATAAACCACTTCAAGCGGCGAGGAGAAATAATACTCTGTTCTGGCAGCAAAAACACAAAGTTAGGGAAAACTCCCACTCCCTCAAATCGTTTTCCTTCTGGTTGCTTTGCTGAATATGTTATTAGAAGATTAGAAGGAGAAATGGCCGCATTTAGCAGCTGCTGACACGTCCCAGCGCTCTCCGAGTGCCGAGGTCAGCTCCGAAGGGCTGTAAATCAGCCCAGCCGGGCTGTGCTCTGGCAGCGGGGAGGGGGCTCGTGGAGAGGAGCACGTGGAGCCCTCCTCTACTGCTGTACTGGAGGTTATCTCTCAACTCTACAAGCAACAAGCGTGTTGGGTGGTGAGGTTTTACCTTGCAGCCCCTCACCCTTAACACGTGTCACTCGGGATAGTGGGACGAGTTGGAAATGTGTGCGCCCCCTTGGCTTCTGGATCCCGTAAATTTCTTGGACTAGGGAATCAAAAATGCTGGTTAGTGCTGGGAGTGATGAGACACGGGGTCCTTGTCACTGGGCCAGGTTTGGACTGATGCAAAATGGCTGCAATATTCCAGCAGTATTCCAGCAGGGCCCAATTAAAAGCAGATGTGCGAAGAAGGATCACGTCCTGTCCACCCCCTCACTGCTGCCCCCAGCATCAGCCTCCGAGGCTGTGGCTCAGGGGCAGCAGAGCTTGCCTGCTGAGGGCAGGCAATAAAGCCATTCCAGAGGTCTCCCAAGCCCCAGGCCAGAGGCCATGGTGCTGTGGAACTGTGAAAATGCCTGAGTGAGGCTTGTGGAGAGAGAGCCACCCCTGAGGCTGCTGCAATGGGCACAGCTTTCTGGCAGCACATCCCCTTCCCCAGGTGGCATCTCTTTGGGAACGTGGAGACCCTCCCAGGCTCTGACCAGAACACAACTGTGCCGATGTCCCACCTGGGCGGGGAAGGTGACACCAGTGAGGTGACAGCCATGGGACAGGGCAGCGATCCAGCAGCCAGACCTGAGAGAAAACGGTGGTGCCCCAGACACTGATAACACACCTCTTCCAAAATTACACTTGGAAGAGGCTTCAGAGTGCAAAAAAACAACAACAGGGAAAGAGAAAACCTGAACAAAAAGCCAACCCTCATGTAAACCCCAGGGCTGGAGGAATAAAAGCACCAGAAAACATTTATATTGGGCTCTCTTGATATCAACACAGATGAAATGGATCCCCTTGCTTCCCTCCAAACCGCAGGCTCTAAAGTGGATTCCAAATCCCATCCCCACTTTAATTTAAGGGCCTCCCAATTAGACTGTTGGATGCCTTTCAAAGCCGTGCATAAATTGGAGATGGTGCATCCAGCAGCAGAGGTTTGTCTCCTCTCTGGAGCAGCCACTGGCCAGAGCTCGCTGCCCAAGCTGTCCGGCTCCAGCAGGGGAATTCCAGGGCCAAACGGGGTGTCCAGGTGGCCCATGGAGGGAAACTCCAGCCCCGCTCCCCCAGGGCTGGTATCTGCTCCAGACATTCCTCCTTGGAAAACCCTTCATTTTCCAGCCAGGGGGCTGGAAGTGGCAGGGCTGTGGGAGGGAGCGATTTCTCCAGTGTGCTGACTGAAGGGGAAAAATCTCAGGAGAGGGAAAATAAAAAAAAAATCCTTTCAGGTTGATTTGAAATGTTTTTGCTCTTCTTCCTCTTCCCTCCTCCCCCAAACCAGCAACCAAAAAAAAAAAAAACAAAAAACCCCAAACAAACCAAAACTCATCACAGAACATGGCACAAATCCAAATAGTTTTCGTTGTGATGCATTTTTCACAGTTGGTTTTAAAGATTTGTTGTTGTTGTTGTTGTTGCCTAGACCAAGGATTCTCCTGTATATTCCTAAGAAATACTACAGTTCTAGGTGATGATATCTTTTAGTAGGAGAAGGAAGAACCAGAGGTATTTCATTCCTGGGTGAGCCTCAAACATTTCCTCCCATCCCGCTTGCATCCCTTACCCTATTCCTGGACCTTTATCCAAGGGTCTCAGGGGATGGCTGGAAAAGGCCTCCCTAAGGTGGCAGGAGATGCTGGGTGGCTGCTGTGGTCCTGCTTTTCTCCTGTTCCTCACCAGCTCTGTCGTTTCCCATCTGCCTTCCCCACCCTCTGCAGCTGCTGGGCTGTCACATCCTGAGCAGAGCCTGGTTCTGTCCCCATCTGCTTGGAGATGAGGAGCTGCCACTCGCAGGACATGGGATTTCCAGGAAAATGAACCAAACCAACTGCAGATAGGGAATTTTATGGAGTTTCATACTGATGGAAATGCGATTGCTGTTCTTACTTTCACTATTTTCCATCGGGCTTCTGAGCCCAAACTCAGTCAGTGGGCCAGCTCATTGCACTGGCACTGACTGCCCTCAGTGAGCAGATCAGTTTAATAATTAGTGATTAAGGGACCAAGGGGCTGGGAAGTCATTTACTCAGGCTTTTCACCATGAGTTTGAGACTGGACTTCCCGAGGAGCTGGAGCTGCAGGGAGTCCTGAGTCCTGTCACCCAGGGCAGATTCCTCACTTTTTGGACCAGCTGATGGGTGCCAAATGCAGAATTTGATTACAGCAATTTTTATTCCACACCCCCCCCCAGGTCTTTAAAGTCATTTTTCATGGTCAAATGCCCTATTTGGCATAGTTCAAATTAGGACAGTCTTTTCTGTTTTTGGCAGAGGAGTGGAGCACTTCCAGGATGGCTGATCCTCTGCTCCCACTGGTGCCAGCTGCTTTAAGCTACTGAGCCTTGAGTGAGGCGTGTAGGGATGGCCTGAGCTGTAAGTTCTTTTTTTCTCATGCACAGGAATGTCCCAGTTTTATCAGTCTTCCCTTGAAACATGAGAATTCTTCTTCTTTAAAAAAAAAAACAAAAAACAAAAAAAAACAGGCAGGAAAAAAATAATCATAAACCCCAAAGGATAAATTTGTGTCTCTTTTAATGTAAAAACCACGACGTCACCATTAAACTGTCAAATTATCCTCTGTTTAATTTCTGTATAAATTTTAAAACTTTCTGCAGACAGCCAATAAACCTCAAGGTGATAGGACTTGTTTCTGCTTTCATTGAAGTTGGTGGCAAAGCTCCCATTTATTTTGGTGTGTAGGATCAAACCCCCAGCACATAAATAATCAGGCACTGTGATTCTTCTGTCCCTATCTCTCCCTTCCTCTCTGAAAACTTCTGAGGTTGGGCCCAACATTGATCTCATGCACAGACTGGGAGCATCTTTATTTCTTTCTTTCTTTCCCTTTTTTTTTTTCCTCCTCTTCTTTGTGGGTTTTGATCTCTCCCTTTGAAATGGAAGCAGATTCCCTGCAGGGTGCTCTGTGATCATTTGCTGGGTGTAGTCGCATGCTTTCACTTCTTGCTGTAGGTGAAATGGCTCATGTGCAAGGATATTAACTCTCTGCTGGGCAGGAGCAACACTGCATTCCTTCTGTTTTCCCGGATTTCTTAACGGGCTAGGCAGCTTCCCCCATCCCACAAAAACTCAGTGTGAGCCCTGGAGTTGTGCGGTGCCGTGAGAGAACAAGTTCCATGAAAGGCAAAGTTTTAGGGAGAGACATCTTGGACAGACCCTGGGCTGATCTAAATAAATAATATTACCTCTTCCTGCAAACCCCCGCACAATCGAACAGTTGTTGTCCCCCGTGATTTGCTTGCTGGAGAAGAAAATGCCATTTTCCCTTGGTTTCACTGGAATGAAGCAGTTGGAGAGGGAGGCTGAAGAGGGAAATTACAGTGATGGGATAAGTGTTGGGAGAAAAAAAAAAAAAAAAAAAAAAAAAAAGGCTGTTTTAACAGGAGGACTCTGGTTAGGCCCAGCCCAGAGAAGTATGTAAGAATGTGCTTGTGATTTGCTTCCAACAAAATTTTTTAAGCCTACACTTAACTCTAAGAATGAGTATCTCGTTGCTTAAGGTTAAGCACGTGCTGAAATACTCATCTGGAGGTAAGCCCTGGCTGGCAAGGCTGGAAGAAACAGAGATCACATAATCAACTTCCAAAGCGAGAGCCTAATCCTACCCAGTCAGCTATTCTGGGGGAGTTTCCAGGAAGGCAAAGAGGTTGCAGGAGGTGGATCTGCGTCTCTGATCTTACAAATTTCCTGGCAGGTGCAAAAGCAACTGCTCTGAACAATACCAGAGGTGTTTGCAGGATTGGCCTAAGGCTTTGTCTGCAGCAGAAGATGAGGTTAACAGGCTATTTAAAACAAACAAACAGCCCCACCTCCCTCCAAAAATTTTGTGAAGATGGCCCCTGTGGTTGTGGTGTGATTTTTAAAAAGATTTAAGCAGGATTGCTCTGAAACTGTTCCTGTGGCTCTAGAAAAAAAATTCAGTCTTTGCTCCGTTGTCTCCATCAGTTTTGCAAACTCATATCCCGAAGTCACATCTGTCTTAGGGAGTCAGTCTGGGCATCTCTTTCTACACCCCCACATCTTGGAATTCCATATTATTCAAAAAAAAACCACCAAGTGACCCTAAGCAGTTCTTCTTTAAATTTTGTTTGCTTATTTAGTAGGAATTTTACCTGGAAATTTTCCAAAAAATTGCACTTAAAGAATGTGTGTACTGGGGTAAATTATGCTCTTTAGTCCTGAGAAAATGCATCTGCACACACAGGCACAAAACAACAAGGAAGAGAGGGAAAGGAAAAGCATTTGCTTGGGGATATGGAATGCAGTTCTGAAAATTGGTTTGATTTTACTCCCTTGGAGGATGTTCCGTGGGTGAATGCAGTGCCATCTCTTACCATCTGTGAAAGACAGGGTTGTGTTTACGGCAAGCAGAGAGAGAAGCAAAGACAGGAGGAGGGAAAACAAGCGCAGGGCGGGTCTGCTGCTGCTGCTGCTGCTGCTGTGGCCGAGGGGCCGAGGTCTGCCCGGGGCACACACAGAGCGGGGTTCAAGGCGGCTGGAGAAGGAGGCTCTGGGCACTCCACACTTGGTCCAACCCGGGTTTAAGGTCCTGTTTTCATTGCAAAGGCTTTTGGCAAAGGCAGTGTTGATGAAGCCACTGGATTTCTTGTATCGAGTGGAGACGTGAGGGAGGTGATTGAAGTGTTTCCAGGTGTTTCTGGCTTCAGAGAAAACTCGGGAGAGCTTTTGGCTCGCTGGTGGTTTGTGCACTGCGCTCGGGGTGCATCAGCACTTGCTGCCCTCCTGGGGGGCTCGGGCAGCTCCTGGTTTGTCCTGCAGCTCTGAGAGCCGTCCCACAGGGACAGCAGATCCCTCCAACCACCCAAGGCCTTGCTGCCAAAGGCATGGCAGCTCAGCAATGTCTTCTGCAGGCACTGCTGCAACCTCTGGTTCAGTTGCAAGTGCACTGGAGAGCAAGGCTCTCGTTTCCAAATCCCAGCAGCGCGATTGTGAGCCAGGCTGTGCGTGTCCCAGTGAAATACCCAGCTGGAATGGCACGGATGATCCTCATTGGTAAGGCACTGGTGGTGAGTGGGTCCTGTGCCTGTTTCAGCCAAGCCCCCGCCCTTGGATTTCCATGGAGCTGATGAGCTACAGAAAAGGTAACAGTGCTGCAAACAATGGAAGTTATCTGCAAGTATATTCAGGAAGGCCTGGGGCTTTCAGATGCAAATACAGAAATATATTTAACATCTCGACTTCTATTCTTTTGTCATAACACAAAGTGGAAAGACAATGTTTAGTAAATGTTTACATCTCACAAAGGGGAGTTTTGCAAATTGCATTGTAGCTCCTTGGGAGGAACCAGGAAAGAGGGCAGGATGTTAACAACATAAAAAAGAATAGCAATAAAACCCACCCCTAATATTAATTGTCTAAGAGGAAATGCATCTATCTCTCATCAGGACATTGCAGACTCTGCTTTGCATTGCTGGAAGCCTGAGAACACTAATCGTTTTTTGGCATGGAGAAGCAAGTTCTTGCATACTTGAAACACAGCTCATTTACAGTTGTTTTGGTGGATGCTTGTAAGCAATATGGAGAACCTCCCAAGTCCCTTTGGCTCCCCAGGCATCAGAGCTGAGCCACAGAGCTCAGAGGCAATCCCGAGAGGGAGGCACAGCCCAGAGAGCTGCAGCCTCGTCCTCTTCCTCCTTGAAACAGCAGCTGGAGCCACCAAGCACTGTGGGCAGGTGGAAAGGCTGACCTGTAAGAGCTGGCCCCCAAAGTCTGTGTGTGTTTTTGCGCACACATGTGTGTATGCAGGGAGGTGGAACAACAGGTTTGTGGCTGCAGTGAAATCCTTCATCGCTGGCCAGTGCCCAATGTGGTGTAAAAGCCTCAGCTGTTGATGTTATTTACTCAGATGTGAGTCTTTGCCCCATGCTTCAGTTTCTCCCACACTGCTGCCCAAAGATGAGTTGGAAGATGAAGATCAGCACCACGACAGTAACTCTTGTGGGGAGTGATTTCTTCTCCCCAGACCCCAGCCTGTTTCTCCTGGTGCCCAGAAAGCAAAACCCCAAGCAAAGTGGTCTCCAGGGGCAGTTTCTCTAAGTGATGGAAGCTATTACATTTCTGTCACATTATTTTCACCCCATGCTGAGTCAAATCCCATGAAGCTGCAACAAATAACATTTTGGTTACGTCCCCTTGTTGGGAGGAAAAGGAGTGAGGTTGTAAAGTGTGAGTGTCCAGGAGTCCTGCACGTAACTCACAGCGTGGCTTTGTACAGGGAGGATGCAAAGACTTCTACATGAAGACTGGACATCCACTTGTGGAGACACAGAGGAGCTGGTGGGTCCTGACTGCCATTCCATTCCATTCCGTGTGCTCCACATCTCTCCCCACAGCTGGCAGGGAACTGCAGGACTCTCTTCCTGCTCCACCCTGGCAGGAGGTTTTGGAGCCCTGCAGGGAGCTGCAGACCTACTGCTGGCTGACGTGTAAGGGCAGGTGAGGTGCTCCAAACTCCACCTGGGAGTGAGGGAGGTGGAGGACCTGCTTGGCCAAGAGGCTTTCCAGAAGACAGTTCTGGAGGGAAGAAAACCTTGGAGCAGTCAGGGCTGTGCAGGAGGTTCAGGTTGGAAGCCCTGGACAGTGCCAGTAATTAAAGTAATTAGTAATAGAAACAAAATGAAAGTCTAATAGTCCAGGGGAATATTGGCTATGATGTTCATAATCATATAAAACCTCCTCTGGGATCCTTCCTGAACACACAGAGAGCCTTTTCCAGCACAGCCAGAGCCTCCCAAAGCAATGTCATGTCCTAACAAAACCTGGAATGATCTACAGGGTCTTTATAAGTCCAAAAAAATATTTCCTAACTTTTTCAGACCAGGATTTTTTTTTTTTTCTTAAGGATCATCCTCTCATGTACAGACCACAACTGGTCTTAGAGAGACTCACTCACATCGGGCTGTGATAATGTTGCAGCTGGGACAAATAAGAAAAGAAAGGACATTTAGGATATCTGACTTCCAATGTGATTGCATCAGGACAAAATTTGCAAAATCTCCCAAACTGGCTTAAAGTAGCATTTTTGGAAGCAACTGAATGTTTAGGCTTTGGCCTCCCTCTGATTTTCTGTGGGAGAACATCAAGTCAAATGTTCAGAAGCATCACAGTTCTTCAGCCAAACCCCTTGTGGGTACTTGGTAGGTTTCCCTTCCCTGTTTCTAATTTGGTTTATACCCCAAAGCCAACTGGTTTTTGCTTTTCATTCTGTGGGTGGGAAAGCTTGTGAGAAGGTATTAACAGCTCTGCATCCCAGTGGAGCGATTTCTCCTCTGAACTTTCCTGGATGCAAGGAGGAAACTCTCCTCTGAATCAATGGCATGTTTTCAGGCCTTTGTTGTTGTTGTTGTTATTTTTTGGTAGGCAGATCCACATCAGGAAATCTGAGCACCTGGAGAAGGTTCAAGAGCAGACTGAGCTTCAGGTCTCAGCTTGGACTCAGTAGATTATCAATAACAACTACAAATCTTTCATCAGCGCCGCTCTCCTACATGTTAGTAATACCTGAAATATTGTTTATTACTCAGCGGCTGGTGCTGTGGTTGCTCTGCTGTCACCCTCTGAATCCCCCAGAGATGCCCACCAAGAGCTTTATGGGCTTTACTGTCCGTGGGTTTGGGTCAGTGCAGTAATTCCTGCAGCAATTCCACAGTCTGGGAGAACACATGCTCCAGACGCAACAGGGACCACATAAAACAGCCCACGGTTTTTAATCAAACTGCATTTTATACTAATGCCACACTTTATTCTTTTGAGAAAAGGTTGGTGATCAGAACTTTTAACTGCATTTCCAAACCAGGTTTGTTGAAGTGGGGTGGAGGGGGAGCCCTGGCCAAGGCTCCATTTAAAGTTCAATTCAGCGCCAATGGTTTATGGCTGATAATGAATTTAGCGAGCTACCAGTGAGGCTTTGATGCTAATTATTTTAAGTATCATAGGTTCTGATTCACAAGGCAGTAATCACAGGTCGTTATTACTGACATTATTAGGTTAAGTTAAAAATTAGCTTTTAGGCTTAGAGCACCATGTCCTAATGCCTCTGAAATGGAACACCTGTGTGATGCCTTAGCAGACAATTGAGGGAAATTAGGCTCCTTGATTAAATGAGCTACAGCCCTGCACTGTTTGTTGTTACACTGATGAAAAATGGTATTTGCACCTTTAGACAGCAATTTTCCATAGCTGAAACGGGACACTGGTTGGAAAAAACGAGCCCAGGTTTTGCGGAACAGCAGTGACTTTGCCTGGAGATATTTGGGTCAGGGCCCCACACGTCTCAGGAATGAGCTGAACCAAGAGTGATTTTGTTGGCTGGACTAAAAGGGCTAAAACGGGATGAGCAGAGCCACATCCATGTACAGGCTTTGTGTTTTAGGTGAACACGCACAGAAATCCACTTTTGTGATGCAGCTTTGGTGACAGGGCACAGAGAAGCAGTGGGACCCTCGAGGTGTAAAATCCAGTGAAAAGGGTCTGCAGTGTGTGGGACTTCGATCCCTTTGCATCTCACAAAGAATTGACAGACATTTAATTCCAAGGGGGAAGGAAGTAGGATAATGCCCTCACCTCAAGGGGTTGGCTTTCTTTTGGGGATGAACCTAAAAAAATAAATGAAAATGGAGGCTCCCTCTTCTAAAATGGTGTCCAGCTGAAATGCTATCTTGCATCACCAATATGCACCTAAAGTTACAAAACCAATCTGGATTGTTCTGGTAAATCTCTTAAAGATAACCAGGACAGAAAAGAAAAATGAGACTATTCAGTTGAAATTGTAACAGGGAAATACACAAGAACACCTAGAGGATCTGAAACCCCAGGGCTGCAAAACTGGGCTAAGGACTTACTGTTTGCATTTTGTGTCTGGAAATAATGGCAGATCCCAGTTTGTTCAGTTCTGAAAAGAAAAATAATGAGCGGATCCAGGCTTTTAGTTATGAGTCTCAGGGCACTTCAGTGGGCTAAGCAAGCAATCTTTTTCTTTTCCTAATGTTATTCTATTTTTCCTCTTTTTTTCTTTTTCCTTTTTATTTTCTTTTTTCCTTTTTTTTCCTTATTTTTTTCCTTATTCTTATTCTTTTTCTGTTTCTCTTTTGAGAGAGAGATATGTGGAACTCAGCACTGAGAAAGGGCTCTTTGACTCTCACTCCACTGCTTTTGCTTCTGGGCTAAGCTGCAGTAAATAGTTGGTTGCCAGTGGTGCATCTGGATATAAACAGAATTCACTCCATCACCCAGGAATTGTGGGTGGTGGGAAGTTCTGCCTGATGGGGCTGTGGATTAAGTGTTGGTGCTGGAGGATAGGGTGTTCCTGAGAAGAGAGAGCCCTTGACTCAGGAATTTGCTCCTCACAGAGGTATGCCAAAGCCCCGGGGCCTCCTGCATCTGGGGTGTGATGTAAGACACAGCTCTTTGTTGAGAGCTTTTCTCCTGACATCCTTGCAAGCCAGGCAGATGTGTGGATATCTCCTGGTAGTTACTCCTGGAAGGAAACATTACTGGATATCCTAAGGGGTAAACAGTGCTCAGAGCTGAATTCAGAAGCGTTGTCTCTGGTTACTCCAGTTCTGTATGCACCCCTAGCTAACTATTTTTAGGGCAAAGTGCTCATGTCTGTTAGCAGTGGCCAGTTTTCCCTATGGACTCCCAGACCTGCAGAGATGTCCTCTTTGAAATCCAGAGGAATGAGGAATTTCCAAGAGCTTGGGTTTCACTGCAGACCCAAAGCTCAGCTCACACTCGATGAAGGAGCTGCCACAGGGAGATGGGAATGGATGGCTTGGAAGAGCACACAGCAAGCAATGGAGCCACAGGGCTCCATCCACAGCCCTGCTCCAAAGGCCAACTCCTGGCCAGGAGGCATCGCCCTGTCAGCTCGATCCAGGTGGTGGCCTCTCCTGACAATTCCAAGCAGCCATGACTTGTCAGGACAAGGTGAGCACACCCTGCACATCCCTGTGCCTCTGGGAGTGTCCCTCATCCTTGTTCTCCTCCTCCAGTGGGAAAAGCTTCATCTGCTCTGCACAGGCATCTCCTGCTGTTTGTTATGGGGCATGGAAGTGGCTGTTTTTTGCAAAGCTCCTTTGGTGAGTGGCAGAGCTCCTTGTCTGTGATGAAGGAGATACCAAAGCCAAAGGATAAAGTTGTGCTCCAGCAGCTGCTGCTGGGTACATAATAATAGGGATTTCAAATATTTATTCCTAGACTTTCTAAGAATCTTTCTTTCTCTTATCTTTTGAAAATGTTGAAATTTTCATCATTCAAGCTGGAATTTTACCTAGAAATAGTTTAGTTTTTACCTAGAAGTAGTTTAGTTTCTAACAGGTTGTTTGGAAGGACAAGGTCTTTAATCCAAGATGGAATTGCCAGAGGAGAAGAAGGGATAGAGACAGACAGTTACAACCAGATGGATTCACCCTTACTTATCCCATATTTCTGTGTGTACCAGTCCTAGACACTCTTGGTTATGTGGGGATTCAGGGTCCAAACAATGACCCTGTTTGGCTGAGATCAGTGACTTGCCCTCGGGTGTCTACTTCTCCCAGGCAAACTCCCTGTTCTGAGAAAAGAGGGGCTCCTTGTTCTCTCCAAATTAACAGTACAACTGTTGCATGCTCAGAAGTCCTCCTGGCTGGAGCTCTGATTTTCTACCTAATGCCATTTTTTATCCACCTTTCCCTTCTGCATTAACTGGGGTGGGATCAAAGCACTGGGAGCAGAGACCTGTCATTACACAGGCCAGGAATTCTGTATTCCCACCTCAGATTCTCAGTTTGGTGGGGATTGAGCAGAATTCATGAGAGGCCAAGTGGTTTTGGATGTCAAACCCAGAAAACAAGTCTCCTGTTTCATGGGTGGTGGATGTACAACAATCCCTGTGGCCTTGCCCCTCGGGGGCTGTGCTCCACCTCAGAGCTTCAGCTACCCTTTCACTGGACTTGAGCTCGACTCTTACAACAAACACACAGTCCAGCCAATGCTTCTGCCTTTCAGGTTCTACCCAGAGCACTTGCAGCAGCTCTGCTAATTAATATTAAAATCCACTTACAGCCAATGAAACACTCACGATCCCTACTTCAAGGGCACCTTTGATGTGATGATCTCAAAGCAAATCAATTAAGGGTTATCCCCCACCCATGCTATGGATGGAAACATCAAATGCGTGGAGAAATGAAGACTAAATTCACTGGCCAACTGGATGGTGCTGGTTCTGAGGTCCCAGGCTGCACTCAGGGGTGATGGAGCTGTGAAGGATCAACCACGTCTGATTAGACGGAGTGCTCTTGTCCTCTTCTGCATCCCTGAGTGTTCCGTGCACAGGGACGGGCGGCCAAAGGGGGGGTGAGAGCCGGGGCTGTGAGTGTACGAGGTCAGCACCATAGTTTTGCTGCTGTACATGCAAACTGCAGGATTAAGCAAGGAAAAGCTTTCCCTCTCACCTCATGCTTTGTCCTGAGCACTGGTGGTACTGGGACTTACACCCCAAGCGTATTTGGAAGCATTTAAACCCACAGCTGTGACAGGGGAAGGGGGAAATGGCCTCTCTTCAACTGCCCGAGGTGAGGATTTACTTTCTGCAAATTGCCATAGGATACGATGCTTCTTTAAAGCTCACGCCTCCTTAAACACATGGGTCTCTGTCTAAGGGATGGATTTCCCTCCAAGCTGACACAGCCTTTCTTGCAGGGCTGGAAAATATAGGCAGCTTAATGGAAACAGTCCCTAAAGCTGAGGAGATTCTCCAATTTGTCCAGTTGGGCAAACATCTGCGTGTGACCAGAGGCTTCTGGGTTAATCTCACCCTCTTGCAGTTCTGGGTTATCCTTTCATGTGAGTCATAGTTTGTATCTATACAAAGAGAAGCTTTAAACTGCCTCAAGTGTGGTATTTTTCCAGTACTTTAGCACTAATTAATCATTAAAGTGCCAAGATCAAAGGGTGGGGAACTACAGTGTTGGTATGTTCTTATGATCACATTGTGGCCAGTTCCTCTCATAAATCCTGGTATTTTGTGTTTCAAATCAAATCTCCCATGGAAAATGATTTGGCAACAAGATGGTGGGCTGCTTTTCTTTGCACCTTCCTAAAGTAAAGCGAGTTTGACTCCACGAGGAATGCAGGGTCAGCCCCACAATAAAAGGACCAGCTATTATTTTGAACAAGTTGGCACCCAGAGATGCCAGTGGACTTAAACACCCAACCTCATGGAGTGAGAGACAGCAGTCCCTGTCCTGAAGATGTGGTCGCTCAGCCAGACCAGCAGCAAACTGGCTGGAGGCTGGAGCCCTATTTCAAGGGTAACTCAAGGCAGTGAAGGGTGTAAACCTCACTTCGAGCCAGTAAGACTTACTATTTAAGTGCTTAAGTTACTTCTGAAAGTGAAGCTTTTAAAATGCTGCTGCTGCTTTTGAAAAAACGTAGCCCAAGGCCACGACTTCATTGAAGCATTAACCTCAGTCTGAAATGGCTCTGGCTGTTGTCTTCTCACCTGAAAGGCCAGCGCTGGCATCTGATGCTGCTTTCAACTGCAGGCAGAGAGTTGGGCACAGCAGAGGCGTGGGCTGGGGCTGGGCTGTGCCTCGGCTTGCTCTGATACCCTGCACCCTTCCCCAGGGCCATGGCCGGGGTCCTGACACCTCCCTGCCTGCAGGAACCATAAACTCACCTTCCCTTGCTGCTGGGGTTAACTCCTACCAAATCTGCAGGGCCTGCACGCTTGGGAGCTAAAAAAAGAGCTCCCATGCCTATGGATTATTAAATGGAGAGAGAGGAGCACATGGAGTGCAAACAGGCCCTGCTGCTGGTGATCCCCAGAGATGGAAACACGGGAGCCGGGATGCTCTGGAGGACAGGGAGGGGGATTGGTTTGGTTTTTTGGGGAATGAGCAGACTGGGGCTTGGTCTTTCTGTGTACAGAGACCTGCCCTGGGGAGCAGCAGGCAGGAGGTGAGGCTGGGACTGAAGGAGAAACACAAGCCAGGGGCACAAATAATGAAGCATCTGTAAAATTAGTGACTGATAATGGTTGTCCTAGGAACAGATGGGATGGAGCAATGGTATTTCCAAAATATCTTTTTTTTTTTTTTTCCCATAATATGGGGTGTTTGAAAAGGACACTATTCCTCCTCCTCCTCCTCAAAAAAAAAAGTATTTCTTTTTGCTCCCCTTCTTTCTCTTGTGGGACACCTGGGTCTTGACAGTGTGGGCTTTTGTCCAGCATTTGTCCTGACCTACATTTTGATCCCTTGTTTTTTAAACCCTTACCTTCTGCTTAGCTGGCTACTACCTCTAAAAGACATGCATATAATCTGTAAAACATTTGTTTCCCAGTAGTTGTAATTTCTGTTTTCAGGACATTCTGAAGACTACAACAAAGAAATTTAAATTACAATGACCATAAATACTTTGGGCCACCTAAATAATTGTAATAGGCAAGGGACATGCAGAGCCTTATTTCTGTAACCCCCTGGTGGCAACAGATCAGGAGTAAAGACAAAAAGAGGGAACAAACAGCCTGAGAACACTGGCACCAGTCAGGGATGCAGCTCAGGCTGTTGGAAGAGCAAAGGTGCTGTGCAAAACAAAACGTGGAGGGTCTTGTGTACCTGTGCAGTTTATTGATGGGTTAAAAATATTCTGTAGGGAGAGAGTTTGCTGTGGAGCTGGAAACAGCACTTTTCTCTGTGTCAGACAGACCAAGCATTCCCCGCTGGGGGCTGTAACCACTTGGCTGTCAGGTCTGTGTGCACAAAGCAGCACACCCAGCAAGGACATAAAGGCTCAGAGGGAGCTGAGCTTTCCCACGGCGTGTAGCTCTGCCCTGCTGGCTTACCTGGCTCTGCTACAGCCCAGCAAGTCCATGTGGGCAGCTGTTGGGAAGGATTTCCAGCCTCACGGAGTGACTGGAGCAGCACCGGCCAAGCACGAGCCACAGCCAAGGCCCGGTGTATGAGCTGAGGGACAGCAAAGCCCAACACCAGCACTCGGGTTTCTCCCTTTTCCTCCCCTCCAAACCCAGCAGGCCCTGTGTGCCAGTGTGTGTGCACACCCCAAGGACTGCAGTGACTCCTGGGAGAGGAGGACAAGGTGCAGCCCCACGGCCCCTCTCCTTTAGGTGAGCTGCACCACCCAGTGCAATTCATACGCTAATCCTGTTTGATGATCCAGAAAGAATGTTTCAAGAATGTTTCATCCCTCGGTAATTTTGTTAACCTCTCCTGGCAACAAAAAAAGGGCAGGTAATGAAGTGGTGTTTTCAAAGGGCATAAAACCTAGAGAGCGTTTCTTTCCTTTGGGAAAGGCTCAGGAGTGGACCAAAGGCTTCTCATGGCTCCGCACTTCATCTGGGACTTGAAAAACAAACCAACCTCGTGGGATACTAATTCAGTCCTTGGTTTCTTTCTTGTATCAAATGCTGCCAACTGTGCCTTAAATTTGGGCCAGATGCACGATGGTTTTATGACGTGATACTGGGAGGAAGTCTGGCTTAAATCTACCAGGGGCTCTGCTAATGGGGCTGCTCCTTCAGGGCAGCGGTGCTGGCATGGGATGCTCCGGCCATCCCCTGTGCCTCTGTGGGAACATGTCTGCAGCAGGAGCTAATGGCTGGGTCTGCTGGGGGGGATGAGGCTGCTGGGGCTGACTGGGGCAGGCAGTGTGGTGAGAGCAGCACATCTGATGAGCTGGGCTTTGGGGGAGCCTTCCCCGTCACCCTTATTGGAGTGTTCAGGTTTGTCCCTGAATTACTTGTGTGCTGCAGGAACCATATTCATACATTGCCAGGGCAGATCCTGCTCCTTGTCCAAATGGACAAAACCAGCAAAGACAAGTCATGTTCCTCCCGGGGTCTCCTCACCCACCACAGCTGGGCTGGGAAGCGGCACAGCTCACAAGCCCAACCCAGTGCAGGGCACTGTCTTGCAATCCAAACCTAATCACAAGACTGTCCTGTTCCTTTCTGATCTCGTCACATCCCAAAAGCTTTGTGGAGGATCAACCAAATCTCCTGTGTTTTCATTTGCTAAGCTCAGTCAAGTGATACAAAACCCAGAGCGCTTTTTCTGCCAATCCGAATTTGCAGTGATTAAACCGTGCTGTTGTAGGGGGTTCATTTTCATGGACAGATATGAAAAACTATCAGTTAATATGCTTAAGAATCGTAAGGAATATTTGGTAGTCTTTACAGCTACTTAGCTAACAGAAATTGGCATAATTCCTTTGAATTCCTTTGTTGTAACTCAGTGTTGTCTCTTTTTGTTCTCTTTCCTAATAATCTGATCACTGTCTTCACACTGTGGTGAAACTTTCTCCTCTTTATGCAGCATTTATTTCCCAAAGACAGCCCAAAGTACTTGTTCTTAAACTTGCCTCCTGAGTTCCTGGCACTCCAGAACTTCCTGTGGCAATGGCACACTCATTGCTACTGTGCAGGAGTTGGGAGCTGTGAGTGAGCGAGGACAACTCAGTATCAGCCTGTTCAACTGTGTGTGCTCTATATAATAAAGAAATAAATACATTATTATATATTTAAAATGCAAATTATTGGGCTCTGTACAGGACTAAATGACTGAATTCTATGGCTAGTGTGATGCAGGGTGGCAAATTATGATGCCAACAGTGTGATGTATTGAGAGCGAACCATTCCAGTGGAACACAAAGCTTGCCCATTTTTTTCTGTGATCGATAAACAGAAATAACTTGAAAAGTTCTCTACGCAAGAAAGAAGCACAGCAATTTTACTAAATTTACCAAATTTACTAAAAATTAAGGGAAATACAGTCAAATACCGTCAGGTAGTAGCTTAAGCCCAGTAACTTGTGATTCAGGACAGAATTACATTCCAAGTGTGATGCAGGAACTCTTCACATGGCCATTACTTTTCTACCTAATTTTCACTTCCCATGAAAAAATACTTTTACAGCAGAAACATTTTAAAATATTACAAATATTACAACTTCTCCCCTATTTTTTTACCTGTCTTGAGGCTCTGTTAGCTGTTAGCTGAGCACCCCGAGCTCCTCGCTGTGAGTCTGACAGCAGCCCTTCCCTTTCCTTGGAGAGCAGAGTGGGTTTGGTGGGACGGGACCGTGGCTGCACCGGCAGGGTCTCCCCTGAAGCTCTGCCCACACAGATGTCTGTGCTGCAGCAGAGCTGAGATGCTACAGGGCTCTTTCCCAGCGTGTGGCTTAGAAGACATGGAGAGGGTGTATTATCATTTCCCTGACCACTGCAGGTGCAGAGAATTTGGTAACAATATTTGCTCTGGAACCAAACTGCTCCCAGACTCCCTCCGATGTTTTCTCAGTTGCAGGCTCTTCGGCCACACAACAGGCACCATGGAGGAATTCCCAGACATGGTATTTTCCTTTTATTTTATTCCCTTCTGAAACAGGTGTCTAGACAAGTGACAAATGGTTTGGCTGCACAGTTGAAAAGTACCTGAATGTTTCGTCCCTCAGTCCATCCCCCTGAATGCACTCGACCTGCCTCAGCTCCTGCAGATTGGGCCAAGCTTCCAGAGAACAACCTGTCTTGTGAGCTTTTCATCTCCTCTTGCTGTTAAGGAGTCCAAAGACCTTCCAACCACACAGCTTTTCCAAAATACTTTGCTCTTTGGGTTTCTGTCTGAAAGCAAGAAACAAAGCAGCATGACAAAATAAAATTAAAAAGTAATATAAAACCAATACACATATATCCCCCCAAACCTTAACAGAACAGTGTTCTTAATTCAAATTAAAAACGCAAAAAAGTGGCTTCCAGGAGTTTATAAGAGGAGAAATGTTTGAATCCATGTTTAAGCTCATTTAGACCAGGAGCTGACTGCCAGTAGCCTGTTGTCCTGATGCCCGTGGCATGGAACACAGCAACATTCCATATTGCCATGGAATGGGCCACAAAGGACACCTGACCAGCACAGCCCATGGCCATGATCAGAGGCTGTTTGCTGAGCTGAATGGATGCTGTTGGACAAATCCATTTCAGTCCAGGGGGATTTCGCTGGACAAAGAAGTCTATGGCAGGGCTGATGGCAACATCTTTAGTACATGCATCAATATTTTCCTGCTCTAAAGTAATGACAGTCAGGGCTATTAACTAGAAACAGTTAATTAAGTGAAGGCAGTTCAGAGCCTTTTAGATTGTCTGTCCATCCATTTTATTATGTGTTTGTCCAACCAGCGATGCAGCTGGCCCCACCCTCCAGGCAACGGATAACCACGTGTTTTGGTAAAGTTTGTCCCATTTATACTATGTCATAATTTTTAAAAATATTTTTGGATGTGGGTTTCACTTTAGTAAGTCATCTAGGAACACGCTCCAGCACTGCCATCAGGTTTTGTTCCAAGGTGGAGGTAGGAAGGGGGTGGGAGCAATTTGGTTCAAAATGCAGAGCTTTGGTGTGGCTCTGGTCTCTCCACCACCCCGCTGGCTCGGTGCTGACACACAGCAAATACCTGAGCTGAGCCAAAGTGCCTTACTCAGTGTGGGAGCGGAGTTCACTGCAATAAATTAGGAAGGAACAGGGAAAACCACTGGTTTCTGCTATCCAGCAGCTCATTTTTGTTCTTATTCTTCAGTTAGCAATCTATAAAAAAAATTATTGCAAAACTTGACTCTTCTCTCCAGAGTCAGTAACATCCTCTGTGCCAGGTGGTGCAATAATTCAAAATAGGGCAGGCCTGGGAGAGAGTTAGATGGGGTTAGGAAGCAAATTCCAAACCTCCATCTCCACTGCAGCTGGTTCCTTACTGCTAAAGGCTGAGTAAGGAGAAACCCAATATTGCAGCTCTGCAGTAACACTGGAAGATTGTAATTTCCATTCCATTCGAATTTTCACATGAAAAAAAAGTATTTCTTTGGCTTGATAAATTCCACGCGTCCTTCCCACCTGTTTCCATTTTAACGCAAAAATAGAAACACTCCAGTTCATATCTCGTTTCCAAGTTGGCAGAACTCCCTGGGTTGGTTGGTAGTTCTGTAATTTAGAGCATGGTGCTTTATTTTGCTACTTTTTCCTTCCCCCCCCCCACTGTACTGAACACTGAGAGCTGCTGCTTCAGTTGTTGTCAACCGGTGAAGTGCTGGCTCTTCCGAAGAGCCCCATGGCTTCTGCAAATTACTGCAACGTTGGTAACGTTACTAAGAAACATAAAAATCATGTCTCTGCCTAATAAATGAAGGCTTGGACCAAGATAATGCAGGTAACCACAAAAAGCCCCCCAAAAATCTGTCCTTAGTTCAGTGTTAGGGATCCAAGGGAAGCTGCTGAGCTGCCCCAGCTTAAGGAGCTGTTTCATACACAGCTTGTTGACACGGAGAGAGGGTTTTTTTTAAACTGTGGGTGATGTCAGGAATAAAAGACCTTAGTGAATAATCCTAAATAAGGAGCAAGCATTTAAACAAAGAGCCACTGTGGAATTTACAGACTAATGCATGAATTGGCCCCTTGTAAAATGGACAGCATTGGACTCAGGGGTGCAGTGGCCACTTCCAGCCTTTCAAATTTCCACAAAGTTTTGGAATTTAAGTGCTAAAGATGATAAAAAAGAGAGATGCTAATCAGTGATGGGATTGCATCTGTCCTCAGAGTTCTGACAGGTTCAGGCTGGACATGAGGAGGAATTTCTTCATGGAAAGGGCTGTTGAACACCAGAATGGGCTGCCCAGAGAGGCGGTGGAGTCCCCATCCTTGCAGGTGTTCAAGAAATGACTGGGTGTGACACTTAATGCCATGCTCTGGTTGACAGGGGGGTGATGAGTCAAAGGTTGGACCCGATGATCTCAGAGGTCTTTTCCAACCCAAATGGTTCTGTGATAGGATGTGAGCATTAGCCCACCTTCAGGACACCTGGACTGGCTTCAGCCCTCAGATCCCTGTCCAGCTGATGAAAGGCAAGCACAGCAGCAGAACGGATCTGCTGGGAAAATACAGCTGGCCAGTCTGGATGCCTTTGCACCTCCATCACCTCCCACCCAGACATGTCAGAGCTCCCTTTCTGTGCACACAAATAGCAGCTCCAAGTATGACAGTGTGCTGGTGTCACACGTGCAGCTTCTGCTGCAGTGCAGAACACTGCTGGCTTTTATGCTTTGGTGTCAATGAGAAGAAGAAAAAAAAAGAACTAGTGCTGCCAAATTATTTGTCCACACATAGTGTAGCAGAGGAAAAAAAAAAAACCACCCAAGAAAACTGTGTTGTAACTTCAAATATGTATATATTTCCATGCTTGCAAATCTCCTGCGTAGGTGTGTAATGATTCCCACTGATGATCTCAACATATGTTTTACTTTTCTCTTAAAAAAAAAAATTCAAACACATTTTTGTGACATGTTAGACTGGCTAAAATAACAGATATAATCCTGCTCTGACTACATTTAATGCCACCATTCCCACTGACTGAACTGACTCAGGATTAGAGCCCCAGTGAGGAGAAGTCCACACGATGTGTAGGACTGTAAATGCACTCTGCACTGGGGACACACTCATCTCTTCTGGTACAGAAATAATATTTCTCCATGACCTGGATGTATAAGATGGTCCAGTCCTGCACAGCGCAGGCAAAGGTCCCACTGAATTAAGAAGAGACAAAACCAGGCTGAAGATCTGCAATTGCAGCTGAGGTCAGTGCAGCAGGATCAGTGTGGTTGGGAAATCTGTAGATGTTGCAGTTTTCCTTTGGAAAAAGTTGTGGTCTCCGAACATGCTGCTCCAGAAGTGTGTAATTCCAGCAGGAAAGCTTGGCTCCCCTTCCAATTAGGATCTCTGCAAGCACCGGGCTCTCCTGTTTGTGGCACAGCTTTCTGCAGTGCTTTATCTGTGTGTCCAGCAAACAGGTTTTCCAGGTGCAGAGTGGTGCTGGGAACAACACCCAGAGGGGTAACGCTCAGAAACTCATGATAACTTCATGTGGCAGGTCCTGCACCACAACAGAGCCAGGGGAGACCTGAGTCACAGTCCCCAGGGATGCTTCCCAAACACAGGCCTTTCCAGGATGAGGCACAAGTGGAGTGCCAGGTTAAGTTTATCACAGGTTTGGCCCTTCCTGCCATTCCACAGGGCCACCTGACTGACGGGGGAGTGAGAACGAGCCGGGACAGCAGAGAAGTGGTGGTGTTTTGTGAAACAAGGAAATGGCTTGCCAATGCTAACTGCCCCTTGGGATCTCACACTGCCGTGAGGGCTCACCCTCTGGGAGAATGGGCTCTGCACCATCGTGTGGCGCAGAGAAAATCTCCTCACCTGGACGTGCAAACAGGGCCATTCCAAAGGAACTGAGCTCTTGGTGTAGCTGCCAATTCCCCAAGAGAGCAGCAACAGGTACTGCCCAGCCACATCAAACCAATTTGGGATGCTGAGGTCTCCTGTAACAGGGCATTAAGGACAGACTCTGTGGGGTTTTTCTGATGAGCTACAGGAATTCAGTACAGAAGGTGTGCAGCTCACCTGTAAACAGATGTGATTCTGCATCTGGCAACCAAAGGCACTGTTGTAGCCGAGTCCTTCTTACTAACCTGAGGTCCCTGTGCTTCATGGTCTGCATGGATTAGGGAGAAACCATGACCAACAGGGACAGACTGATAGTTATTAAAAATAATAACCCGACAAACGACATACCCCTGGCTGTGGAATGAAATACTTGACACACCAGATGGGCCCCCTTATCACTGATTTCTCCAGCTTACCCACTCAGTATTGATAACGTGCTCAGAGGAGTCTGTAGAGTCGTGCCAATGAACACAAATGCCTAAAAACTGTCTGCAAGGAGCTTTCATGATAAGAGATGAGAGAAGAAAGTTACCCCTGAAGTTATAAGGAGTTAAAAGCTGTCTTTCTGGAAGATGGGTATAAAGGCTGAGTGTTCATTACTGTGGGTCCCCTCGAGGGCGTGGGCTGGGGTCTGCCACACACCTTTGTGTGAGAGGGAAGGTTTTATGCATTACTTAGAACTGAGTTGCTGAAATACTCATTTAATAGTGTTCATATTAATAAATATTCCAGTAAAAAGGATGAATAGTGAGATGAGAAATTTTGCAGATGATGCAAATCTGGCCACAAAGCACTGCAGTGAAATGGCTGATGCAGTGCAGCGTCAACAGAGGCAGAGCACGTGCAGAGAACTCACCCTCGCTGCACCTCAACACAGACGAGCCCTCAAAAATAACACTCAGCAAAGAGAGCTGGGAGGCCTCTGCAAATATCATTTAAAGTCCATCAGAAGAGGCAACTATCACGTTAGGAATGAGCTGGCAAAGAGGCAGGAACAAATCAGAAAACATCATTACAGCACTGCTCAGTGAAAGTGCAGCTCCACGGTAGTGTGTTTTCTGGCCATCCAACTCCAGGAGAGCTGAGCTGAACTGGAAAGCACAGGAAGGAAAGCATTCAGGATGAGGAGAGATGGGCAACAGCTTCCACAAAGGTGGAAAAACAAGCAGATGAGGAGCCTCCAAGGTGGAAAGGGCAGACAGAAGCAGGAGGTTCAGTAAAGGCCTCTCAGATCATGACTGACATAGAAAAAATCAAATAGGAACTGGTTGTTCACTGCTCCTCCTTAGAGGGGACCTGGTGGTGCTGTCACACAAGAAGGTTTAAACCAACAGAAGGAAGTACTTTTTCATACAAAGCATAATTAAATTGTGGAACTCATTGCCACAGGATGTTGCGGAGGCCAAAAGTTATAAATGGCTTCAGAAAGGGATCAAAAACATTTGAGGAGGACAGATCCATGGGTGGCTGTTAAAACACACTGCTCTGGAGGCAGCCTCTGCTTTGGGAAGTCCATAAACCGTGGATTGCCTGGGGCGAGGAGGGTACAGCAGGGGAGGGATTACTGAGCCTCCTCCAGGAGTTTCCTCCTCCTGCACTGCCTCCTGGCTATGCTGGGAGATGGGATACCGGGAGATTGGAGACTGGCCCCTGTGGCCTTTTCACGTGACACCGACAGCTCAGGTCCCACCTCCCTCTGCTGTCTCTTCTTACCTTAATTAAAATAAACCCCAACAAAAACACCGCCTAAATCAGGAGAGGGGGAAGAAACCACCCCAACCCTCCACACACTGTTAGTAGGCAGCCTGGTAGTTGTTTTATTTTCTTTAGAGTGGACTTTGTGTTGCAAGTGGCAGGAAGCCATGAACCACAAAAATAAAATAATTCTAACCCTAGTGCTAAGTAAGGAAAACAAAGATGGCTCAGCAATTAGCAGCATTATATATGTTAGTACTAAGTAACAACAGATGTCAGGACTCGAGCCCTTTGCATTCCTCGCAATCCTTCGGAAACCAAAGCCTTTTGACGTCGCTATACATTACTGCAGTTATTTTGGGTCTGAGGGAGCAGCAAAGGCTCTCTGGCTGTTGAAATGTGTAGGCTGCTGGGACTGGCTGGGCCTTACCTGTGCCTGCCTCCCCATCCTGTGTCCCTGTGCTGATGAACAGGCGGCGTGCGCTGGAAAAGCCCGCTCTGTAAAGCCCCGCTCTGCAAAGACATGCGCTGGCCATGAGTCATTAGCAAGCATGCGAAGCTAATTGGCAAAATACTCATAAAAGATTTTGAAGGTGGGTTAATTACAATTCATTACACTGTAAACTGTCCCCAGGCTATTGTTAAAAAATGCAGGAGTTTCAAGGTCCAGTATTTTATGATTCATTTTGCCATGCAGCGAAAAACAGACTCTATATCAAACTACATTCATTATAGTTAAGACCACAAAATCTTTATTGGTTTTCCCAACATTCCCTCCTTGTTATATGAATTCATATGGACTGCACATTTCTAACAATTGGCAAGAAGGCACGAAATAAAATTTATTATATTTTCTTACCTTCTACTCAGTGCAGCCTTAAAAACTGCCTCTTCTAGTTGCTTTACCTCCTCCCACCTTAATTCGAGCTGATGGGATGGGACACTGAAAATGGAGAAATGACTGGGAACAACTTTGCCACACTCAAGATTTGGTTGTCTGATGAAGGCTCTTGTTTCTAAGCCCAGGATGCACCTTCAGAGATCTGCTTAGGCAAAGGCACTTTACTCACAAGAGCGATACTTGTGATGCTTTGCAGGACAGGGACCTTTATCTCCTCACAGCCAAATTCTCCAGTTTATAAAAGAAGATAACAGAGCCTTTGACTGCCTTTGCTTATGCCAGGACTGTCAAAGACTTATATTTTCTGGAAGGTCTGTGGGAGGGAGGCATTACTAGTGAGTAGATTGGTGTAATTCTCAATACTGCTGTGTTGAGAAAAATTTAATAGAGGACCCAGCTGTGACCTCTGTGGAAGCAAAGCCAAGCCCTGCTCATCAGTGCTACCTTTGTGCCCTTCTCCGGGGGTGCTCCTTATCTCCTTGTGCTGGCTGGCACTTGGGCTCTCCTTTGAGCCTTAAATGGTGCCATTCAGCCAGGCTTTTTGTCCACCCAAAAATGCTGAGCTCTGTCTGCCTCTGCAAACCCAGTGGACTTTCTCCTGGCTGGCCCAGCCTGTGTCTGACAGCACCCACTCCTCTCATATATGTCTAAGGGAACCGGGGCTGGCATTTTCAGCTCAGCTGAGTGAATTTTGGGGTTAAATAGCTCAGCTCTAAATACACCATTATTGCAAAGTGAATGATGAAAGAGCCAGGGACTCTCCCCCATGAAAAAAGTTGATGACATGGATGGATTTGGTTCCTTCACTTAATATTTTACTTTTTGAATTTTTTGAGGTGATGGGGAGAAGAAATCTCTCACTCAGGCAATCGCTGAATTGCTGGTCTTAGTTTTTTCTTATTGAAACCTCTAAATCTTTCAGTGAAAGTGGACATTTTTGGAGGCAAAAATTTTCATTCAATTGAAAAATGCCTTCTCCATTACAAAAGAATATTAACAGCAAAACCCAACCCAAACCCTTCCAGCTCGGAACTGGTCACGTGGGAATGCCAGTTTGCTCTGGTAAGACTCAGCAATGGATTTACTGTAGCGTGCGATGTTTCTGTTTGCATCAGCACAGTGTGAAGTGATAAACATCTTGGATTGGTTCTGTTGTCTGAGGTTTTCTCTGGGAAACTGGATTTTTTTAAATGACAGTGCCAGAACTGCCATATTTACTGGGACCAAGACCGTGTCTAGCTTGACAGGCTGATCCCTGCCCAGTGATGTGGCTGGAAGCTGTGACACAGGAATGAAGCTTGAGGGGTCACCTGTGTCATATGATTTACAGAGGGACATTTTCCTACCTGGACATCCACTGGATGGGATGTGCCTCTGGCTTCCCCTCCTTGATGTCCCAATTGCACTGATGGGGACCAAGAACTGGGAAAATCCCAGTAGGAGTTCCTAGCTCAGTGGCCAGAACTCGGCTGGATTTTTCTTTGCTGCTTGGGAGCAAAGACTTGGAAATCAGAGCTCAGTGACAGTCATATTTATGGGTACTCTGACTAATCTCTGTGCCTGGGACCTGACAACCATATCCAAAAACATTAGCAAATACTTCTTTTGTCTTGTTTTGTTTTGGTAAGAATTATAACTGCTCCTGTTGCCATCTCACCTGGAACAAGCACACGAAGCAACTTCATCAGCTTCACTTCATGACATTTAGCAACGTCAGTGCTGTTATTGGGCAGTGACTGAAATGGAAACAAAGGAGGAAAAAATGAGTGACCAAAATTTTCCAAACTCTCGCAAAATATTTGTTTCTAGTGGTGGAGATATTTTGCAAGTGGCAGGTGTCAGTATTAAGTACCGAATTCTTCATTCTCCCTTTGGTCTCGTTATAAACACGGTATTTGTTTTTAAACTAGACTGACCTTTTTCATCACTTCTTTTTAGGGTCATTCCTCTGTAAGGCACACAGATGCTGAATTTGGACAGGATCTCTTAGCCACAATATAATATATAATATAGTATATAAAAGGTAATATATAATATATGAAGCTCCAAAATTTCAGAGACTCCATTAAGAATATTGCGCAAAAATTGGGATCTTCGCCATTGGCTTGATGGGCTCTAAAATTATACCCTTGCTGCTCCTTGGAATTCATCTTTGATTTGGAAATCATCTTGACAAGTGCTGTGATCCATTGCTCTCCAAGGAGATTCCTGCTACTTCATCGTTTCAACGAGGCCGTAAATAACAGAAGAGCCTTACTCATCAAGTGCTCCTCCGGTCCCAGCTCAACTCAGAGCAGTCAGGAATGGGCAACAGCAAAATGTTAATCAAATTCCTTCAAATCTCAGAAGAAATGTTGAGTAGAGCTTCTCCAGGACTGCAGAAAACTCTCCATGGGAAACTGTCAACATTTCTATTTAACATATTGTGTCAACATTTGGCATCTGTGAATCAGCTGGTGAAGTGTTTGGAAAAACCAGGAAAAGACAATGTTTTGGATATTAGGAATATATAGCTATGTGAGTTAATACACATAAAATGCATCCATCTTTCTATCTAAAACAGACATACTACCTATACATAAAGTTTTCCTTGCCAGCTATGCATGTGTGCAGATGTGATATTTATAGGCAACAGGAAAATGCTCAGCCAGCTCCAGCTTTGAGCCACCTTGAGAGCAGATTTGTTTCTTGCTTGGTTGTTCAACAAGACCCATTTTGACCAGTGACCTCTCCTAGCCAAGAGCTGGACACCCTAAAAGCCACTCAGGGGCATTTGGAGTTGGCCATCGCTGTCGGTGCTTCCAGAGTCACTGCCATCGCTAAAGGCCTCTGGACATCTCCGTGCAGGTGCTTAGGGAGAAAGTTCTGCCCCCTGGCAATCTGGGGCAAAAATCCCATTGACTTCAGCTAACCTGGATTTCACAGTCCAGGAAGGCTTTTACAGATGAAGGTAATGTGGAGCCCTTCAGGTGCCCTGTGTGACCTGGACAAGGTGCTCCCTGCCTTCACTTCCCATCGGGAAGATGGAGCAGTAGCACTCCATTTGCTCCTCGTGTTTATTTAAAAGATGAACTCCTCCAGGCAGGGCAATCCCTCACAACGTGTCTGTACAGTGTCTGCTGGAAGGCCCTTGTCTCAGCTCAACCTCTTGTACTACATGAAGGCAAATAGCAGGATTTGGCAGGCTGCAGATTTCCAGCTAGAAATCTAGCACCAAATAGTTCTCATTCTCTCTTGCTATTGGCACTTGGCCCCATTCATGATGATTTTGGTTTGTTTTTGGTTTTGTTTTGTTTTTTTCAAGAAGGTACAAGACCAAATCCTGAGGGCCCTCTCTCTGTCTCTGATCCCATGACAGTTTGCATGACACTCACAGTCTGTCCCAGAAGTGTCCCAGGGTTTCCCCTTCAGATTTTAAAACAGCAGAAGGCAAGACAGCGTGACCTCTCTCTGGTCCTGGAGCTGCAGCTGTAATCAGAAGCTCCGTGATGAAGTTCAGCTGGAAGAGCAAAGGAGAGGAGAAAAAAAACAAAACACAAACCAAAACAAGGGAATGCCATCAAAGTCTTTCAAAGTCAGAAATTCATTTTACCTTTGTCAATGGCTGTGGTTTTCAAGGATAAAGATCAAAGTGCTGACCGTGGGCAGAGCTATGACAAAGCTGAGATCAGTCTGCTGAACCCTAACATTAGTGCTACAGTTAGACTGTGTCTAGACGAGCTCAGGTTTGGCAAACACGGCAGCGCAGCGCTTGCATCAGAGCTGCAGCAAGGAGAGTGAGGCATCCAAATTGCAGAGGGGAGGGAGCAATCACACTCCAGCAGAGTCGAACTGGAAAAAGGAAGTTTAGGAAAAAACTCCAACCCCATAAAAAACCCACTCCCAGAAAGACAGCTGAGAAGATCCATCCCTCCCTCCTCACTCCTGTTTTTTGTATTGTGATTAATGTACACAGAAAGCTGAGATAACTGAGGGAAAGTAATGCCAAATTCTTATCAATACAGATGAGCTGGCTTCATATTCCTCCAGCCCTTTCATGTGGAAATGAGACTGCATTTGATGAGGCCAAGCCCATGTTTGAAATAGCTCAGCTGGGATGTGCTCCTGGTAAGGGTTCAGGTGCCTGTGCAGAAAATCCCTCCAGCTGGACCCTTCCTGAGGGCAGAGAGAGCCTTCAGCTTCCTGCCATTCCCTCTTTCTCCTGGGGAGGACAGAAAATCGATCCCCACTGAGCCTGAGCTGTCCCTGTGCAAGAGGCAAGGTGGGTTTGCTGAGGGGCCCTGGCCTGCAGGCTCCCCACCTTTCCCTACATTCTCTTGCATGGACCATTAAAAATAACACCCCAGAGTGGAGGGATGGATAAAGGAGCAGGAGGTGGATAAACAGCCCCCAGCACCAGAGCATCTCAAAGGTCCCCATAGCCTTTACACCAACCCTTTCTCAGCACAGCTCTGCTGGCCTCCTCTAGGCATGGCAAGTTCAGAAGAAGCTGCAGCCTGACGTGGGCAAACACGATCCCCGGTGGATGAGGACAAGGGGTTTCAGCTGTGCCTCACACAGGGGAATGAGCTGCCCATTGCCAGGAACATGGTGGAGGACCTGCTGGGAACAATTAGCCAAGGCACTGGTCATACACTATTCTCAGCTCTGCTCCTGACTCAGCTGCATGGCCTCAGGGGACTTACTTGGTATTTGTGCCTCAGTTTACCCTTGGTAATGGCAGAGATAGTAACAGTCTCATGGAGTGGTGTGAGAATTAGTTAATTAATATTTGGAAAGCACTTTATGCCTTGACGTCTTTGTGCCTTTGTTTACCCATCAGGAATATCAGAGATAATAACTGTCTCATGCAGAGGTACAAGGATTAATTAATTATTTGAAAAGCAGTTTGAGATCCTTGGATGAAAGATCCTGTGTGAGTAAAACGTATCATTAAAAACATCTCCCGGTCCTCTGTGAAGTTAAAATAAAGCTGGAACTTCTTAGTCATTCAAATAATTAAACCATAAATACTGTTTATTTTAATCTTCCCTTAAAAAAAATAATCTAATCTAGGCAGTGATACCAGCCAAAGAATGAAAAATGTTTCAAATTCAGGAGACCTATCAATTTGAAGAGCTTGATTCTTAATTGCTTTTTGATGTCTATCAATGGAAAGTGAGAGCAATTGTATTTACAAATGCCTGCAACAGCACGGGGCAGCTGGGAGGACGCCCACAGCTCCTCTGCAGGGTTTCATCCTGCACATTCTCATGGACACAGCAGCTGTAGTTGCACAGAGTTTCTCACACTACCCTATTTGACTTGCTAACCAACAGGGAGGTGCAGAATAGCCCATCTTACAGGCATGCCAAGGCTTCCCCCAAAAACATGGGTGCACTGAAGCAGGGCTGAAAGAGCAACTTCTCCTGCCAGGAATGGTGGCAAAGACACCAGTCACCAGCAGAAGAACTGATGGAGTCTCCATTTAAGATCATCTTTTGGTCAGAGGGGTACATGCCCAATATGGGAAGCCCCTCTTCTCTGGGGACTTAGTGTATATTGGGGCATAAAATATATGCAACTGGCCCATTTATCTTTCTTTCTCTCTAGTTCTTGTTTTACAAAGTCCACATGTGAAACAGAGGCTTGCACAATCAAGGTCACTGTTTTTAACCGAAAGGGGCCTCTTTTAAGGTGTGACTACTGCTGGGAATCTGCTGTGCTGGTCACCCCAACCACCACCTTCCCTCTTGTCTCAGCTTTTTCATGGCCTCCCACTCCTCTCTGGCCATGGAAGGTTTTGCAGCCATTGCCAAGCAGCCTGTGTGGGAACGTGGGGCGGAAGAAAGGATGTAATTGCCTTCCTGAGCTGCAGCGCTTTCATTAGTTAAATGTCCTCCCGTCCTTCCACGCTAGTCCAGCTTCTGCTGAATTTTCATCAGGCCAGAAGAGGCCTTTAGGGCCATTTGAAAGTAACCATCAGATAAAAGCGACTGTCACCCTCCTTATGCGGCAGGCAAGGAAGCAGACACGGGGAGACTGGTCACACAGGAAGAAGAGGAGGGACCCAGTGACTCAGAGCTTTGATTCCCAGCTGGGAGCTTGAGACGCCACTCCAGCCAAGCATAAAAGCACATGGTTATCTCTCCACTCATGAATAATCCCATTGATTTAAGTCATAAACTTCAGCATCATGGCCTTAACCATCTGTCTATGCTCACCAAGAGCAGATAAATGGGAGTACAGGTCTGGGTAGACACTGCTCTGGACATAAAGAACAGCAGCAAATGGTAGTGTCCCTGGTGCAGGTTTCTGTCTAAGAGAAGCAGCAATGGGGATGGAAAGGTGGCTTGGTCCTCGAGAGGAGGAGTCCCTCAGGGATGATGGAGCTCCTGTGCCCCACCCTAGGAGCTCTCTCCATGCTGGATGTGAGTGGACTCAGCCACCTCCCTCAGGACCATCCCACTGGATGCAGTGTGGGGCTGCTGAGCTGTCTGCAGAGACACTGACCTTTGTCGGTGATTCCCAGAGCACGATGCCCAGCTGATGTGATCCCAGTCCCCAGGCTTTGCTGAAGGTGATCCAGGTTCCCCTGGGAGGTGAAAGGGACATTTGCACATATGATGACATGTGATGATATATATGATATCTCTCCCAACTGGGATTTACTGAGTTCTTTATCCCTTTGCTCACACAGAATTGGGAAATGACCTGGTTGTTAAACAGAGACTTCCTTCAAAACTCTGAAACCCAGTTTAGGGTACAGGTCACTCTTCCTGTCTGCTTCTGACCTGACCTCTCTAGCACAGGGCTAAGAGATCAAGAGAAATGAGAAGGAAACCACATTCCTGTTACTGATGGGAGAGCAAGCAAAGCATCTAAATTATACGATGGTCGATCCCTTCTATTATGCAAAGTAATAGTTCCACAGACACAGTAGAGGGGACCACAGATACCAGAGCACTTGGGAAGCATAGCTGACTAAAAAGTGTGTCTGGTGACATGGGATTTTATCTGAATGCCTGTTGTTCAACCCTTCCCCAGAATGAAAGGGTATCAGCTCAGGGAGGGAGCAGAAAGGCCGTGAACCCAATTGGCATTGGCAATTCTGTTACCAATTTATAAGGGCAAGGTTTAGGTTTTGCAGACTGGGACAGGAGGTGGTGGCTTAAATAAAAATATACAATAAACCTGGGTAAAACCCATTTTACTTCTCACTTCTGAGAAGTTTCAGTTTGGTCCTTTGCAGGTGTGGCCGCTGCCTCGTGATCTCTCAGCTGGAGATGTGAGAGCTAAAGGGACCCAATCCCCATTGCCTAATATGTCTAAATATTCTTCCTGGTCTGCATCCATCTGCTGCCTCATGTCATTCTGGCATGTCGACATGGAAACTGGAGGTGTGAAAGGAAAGCTACTGCTGCTGCCCTGAACTCAGGACAGTTCAGATACGGCTGCAATGCTGCCCCGGCACTGTGTGAGCCTCAGCTGAAGGACTGCTGGACCCCATTTCTGGGGCTGGAGCTTCTAGGGGGGCTCCAGGATATAAAAATAGGCCAGGCTTCCCTCATGGCTTCTTGATAACTGAAATTCAACTGATTAAGTCTCGGATTAGGAAGGCTGGCCCTTGTTCTCACTCAGAGCTGTGGGTATCAGCTCCCTGTGGCAGAAGAAGTTCAGTGGCCAATACTGAATCCAATTCATGCACTTGGCTGCAGATTCCCCTAGCAAAGATGCTGGAGCTTATAATTTGTATTTAATTTTCCTCTCTTTCATTTTTCCCTAGGAATGCAAGGGGGAACAAAACCAGGAAAGGACAGAAGGGATGGAGGAGCCCTGCTCCAGCCTGGCACACTGCGTGGGGACTTGGCAGTCTGACTCCTGCTCCAAGCCCTTCCTTCAGACTGCTGCCTGACCTCAGGTAAACTGCACCATTGCTCAAATACAGTTACATACACCATCCTTTCTACAGCCTTTACAGACCAGCAGGTGAGAGGCATCCCCCTGGAGCCAGGTGCTTGTAATACTGCTTACCACGGTATTTACTCCCAAATTCAAGGCATGGAAAAACCAAGGGTTTCATAACAAAGTGTGGAAAACCCCCAATAAATATTGGCTCCAACTCTCCCTTTCAGGCCACGCCCCAAGAGCAAGTGAGACTATAATGGACAAATCCTCCTCTGGCAGCGGGCCAGAGCTGGAGCACCCTTTGCCCAGTCCCAACCTACTTCCCACCATGCAGAATCACTGTGGGAACAGGCTGGCACGGCCCAGACAATCCATGGCACTGTACCTTTGCTCATGACAGCAACACCAGCCAACTCGCAGCGTCTCGGTGTCTGGCCAAAGCGGATGGCAGACGGCTGTCTGAAGCTGGGACCTGGGAAAATGGGGATAACATCAGGAAAAAACAAAACATCTTACGTACCTACTGCTCCCATCTCGTCCCGCTCTGGGGAGATGCCTCCTTGCCGTGCACTGAGTCAGCTCCTGCTCTTGTGGTCCCTCAGCTCTCTGTGGAGCTGCTCTCTGCTCACAGGCTTGGGGCTGTTGGCACATCCCGTCCTATCTGCTCCATGTGAGGACGTTGCAGCCAGCACTGGGAACCAGTGGCTTGGCTATTTCCACCCTGTTTCAGCTGGTCTGGCCCACCTGTGTGTGTGAACACACCAGCAGCCTCCCCCGTGGGTCAGCAGGTCAGGATGGAGCAACAGCTCCTACCTGGGAGTATTTGCTGGCTCCTTTGAAAAATCTCCCCAGATTTCCATTGGATCTTAGGTTACCACAAGGTATCTGCCTGGATCTGGGCTTTGATTCCCTACTCTGCAGCTTTATCCCAGGCTGGCTGGGGCAGTGCCTTTCCCTCAGAGACCACAACTGACAGCTCTCCTCTAGGGGAGAGAGAGGAATGGGGCAGTGGTTGTGTTTTGAGGGTGGGGAGAGGGAAAGGCTGTTTGAGGCCACTCTTTGCATGGGGCAGCTGCAGGAGTGGTGAGGATGATCATTTCTCCTTCCCTGGGTGGCTAACTCGATCATCTGGGGGACCACACTGCTGGCTCTTCCACCGCCTCCCTCCCCAGGTCCCACATTCCTGGCTCTCCCCACTCTGCTGTGCCACCACAGCTCTCCATCAACCCCTCTACTGCTTCCCAGGCCAGTCCTGCCCCTTCAGCTGTGGTGTGGCAGAATTCAGTTTTGTCCACGTGGATGAGAAGTGTTGGCCCTTCACACAAATACCATCCTGCCTACAGGGAGCAGGGTGGGAGCTGGGCCACGCTGGGGCCTCTCATTTCCTGCAAAGGCGTGTTTGTGAGGCACCCGTGGGGAGCACCAGGCAGCTGAGTGACAGGGAAGGGCAGGGCCTGCTCCCAGTGAGGGGAAAATGGGTTAGATAAACTTACCCAGATTTCCAGCAGCTGTGGGGCTGGCCAGGGGACACTGAGGTAGGCTTGTCACTTGGCATGGATGGCTCCCCTCCTCTGCAGCTGCAGCATGCACGGGTGCCTGAGCTCCACCAGTGCCGTCTGCCCCACCTGCTCTGCTGCTGCGAGTGGCTTCATCTCTGCAAAGGAAGCACATGCACAAAAGCTGAAACTGCCAAGTGGGATTTCAGTTTGTATTCACACCCAGAGCTGGCCAAAGAAGGAGAAAACATCCATCTCGGAAGGGTTTTCAGGATTTGGCTTCATGTTTCGGTATGTTCAAACACAATCTGTCTACTCCCATCAGGAAAAACAAGAGGAAGAAAAAACAGCCTGGTCTTTAAAAGTCAGGGCTGCCATGGCTAAAAAGTACATGAAGCACTTGGCTAAAAATAGATTAGTCTGAACCCATGACATGAACACAAATCCACACCCCATAACTGGGTATTGGGGGGCTCCTTTCTCTCCTTCCAAAATTAAAGCTCAGCTGTGGAGCTTCCTCAGCCATGTATATTTTGTGTTTGAGAAAATTCCTGGTAGGGTGTAAAGATTTCACCTCTCTGAGCTTTGGATGGTTTCGTTATTAGTAGGCCACAAATGAATTGAGTGGATGATGCAAAAATGAGCGCCAATAAAATATTCACACCAATTCTTCGTTCCTTGTGAAACAGCTTTTATATACATGTATATACGTAATGCCATAAATAATAGAAATTATGCTCGTATTTTAAACCAGGGATGTAAACACTGGTCCCAACAGCAGTGGCAAATGAACCACTCACATTTTCTGATTGCATAATTTGCCTAGAGGATGAATACATAATTACACTATAATTAAGTATAATAAACAGAGAAAATGATTTGAGAAGGAAAAATTATCACCGCCTCAACCACATCAGCCAGAAGTTCTCTTCTAATTAAGTTATTTTATTAAACAAAATGTTTTTAAGGTGGGTCCCCTTTGAAAATGTACATTATAGCCCATGTAATGCAATTTACTTTATAAGTAAAACATGGCTTGTGTACGGACAGATGGTATCTGATGGGACCCATGAAACACATGGGTCCAGTCCAGCCAGGTGCTGAGTCCCTCACACCCTGATATAAGGAGCAGACCCCAAGTGCTGGTCTGGGAAACTGCAGCCTTTTATTTGCATCACTGATGGGCTCCTTCTCTATTGCTTGGTTGGGTTTTTTTTTCCTGATTTAAAGGGAGAAATGCAAGCAGGTAATTCTGATGGTGTCATCCTGTAATGATACAATGGAAGCAAAGGACAAGAAAAGAGGTAGCTCAAGGTGGCCCAAACAGCTCATGCTGTTTGGAGTTGAGTTCAAAGAGTGTTTTATTCCCTCTCCAATGCTTTACTCTCACTGATCCTGCTCAGTGCTTGACAAGAAGAGAAGATGGAGATGCCTTTTTTGTTACTGCGGCTGAAGAAATCCAAAATAGTGGTTCGTGATCTGCAGGACTCAGGAGGAACACCTAACCTGCTCCCTTACATGGCAAAGGCCAGCAGACAGCCTCCAGCTCGTTCCTCCTGGAACTACAGCTTATTTTTCTAAACACCTGCCCCCCGCTAGCTGGGGAGTTCAGGAGTTAATAGAGGAGCCTTGGAGCATTGCTCTGCAGTCAGGCATGGCTCCTGTTTCATTCCCCACTATCACAGAAAGGAAAAAATGTTCACCCTCAAGTTTCAGCCATAAGATTTCTGGATACATCTGCCTCATTTCCACATTTCTCTTCCTCTTGTGAGTACTTGGAGATTGCGATCAAGCCTCTCTTCAAACCTCTCTCCCCTAAGCTCACTGCTGCCTGATACCGATCTCTGCTGGTTTCCTGGCTCTTCAGGGCTCCTACAGCCTTGCAATGTTCTTTGGGAAGATCTCTGTGCATCACTGACCTGATTTCTTAACTATTCACTCCCTTATTCAGTTCCCAAGTCACTTCTAAAGGTTTACTTGCAGTGACAGCTTTTCTTTCAGGTCACTGTAAGAAAGAGCATAACCTCAGTAACATCCCTTTGGTACCTGCTAGGGATGGATCTCAGAATGGGCTTACATCCCAGCACAGGAGAAAACACCCTGGCCAATGCCAGCTTGGATGGGGCCCTGAGCAACCTGACCCAGTGGGTGGCATCCCTGCCAGGCAGGTGGGTTGGAACTACATGATCTGTAAGGTCCCTTCCAGCCCAAACCATTCTATGAATTCTCAGGACAATCCAGGGAAAGAAGAGGCTGTGTCCTAAACCACCAGTTGTCCACAGCAGCACAAGGTCCTCGAATTCAAACTGTGGCACGTTATGTAGTGAGAACACCTCCAAACGCCCAGTGACGATGTCTTTCCCTAGCGCTGCCTACTGCTTTCCAGGGCATCAGAAACACAGTGGTGGTGCAGAGGAATCTTCTCTTGTTTAGAGTTTTCCACTCCTAAGCACTTGCAGATCTTTGAACTGCAGAGCGTGGTAGGTTATTGATGGATTAAGAGGTGTGTGGTGACTGCTCGCAGGCTGCCCCAGGGTCTGTGCACTCCTCACTGCAGCTTCTCTCCTCATCTCCTGCATTCCCAGCGGAATGGTGACCCGATTTCAAGAGGAGCTGCCATGACAAATCACGTGGCAGTCACAGACGTTGCAAACTCAAGCCAAAGAGTCATTCTCAAATGCTTGGCAAACGCCAGACCACAGAAACTCAATGTGTCGTAAGATTCCACTTGGTCCCATAATGATGGGTGGGAAAAAGGAGGAGGATTATCCGTAGACCTCAAAGTGTTTTACAAAGGGAGACAAATGCTGCTATTCCCATTTATTGGATAGGGCAACGGCAAGTTGAGACTTGCACGAAGTCACCCAATTAATCAGCCAGAAAACTGCCACTGAAACCCATATTCTGGTCTAAACAGGTTCTCAGACTGCCCTCATCATGTAATATCTGAGTACCCTCCAGTAGTGCATCAGGAGAATTTGGGCATGCCTACACTGGCTGACAAACAGCTGCCTGTCACTCCAGCCCCCTTCTCAGCCAACTGGACAAAAGCCATCTCCAGGTGGAAGGTGTGTAGCCACGTTCACACCATCCCGAGCCCAGGTGTAGGAACCCCACCACAAGCTGGGCTGAAAGCTCAGCCCACCACCCCTCTAACTCAACCCTGTGGCTTTCAGGGTGTAGCTTGGTCACGGGGCATGGACAAAGCAGATGTGACACTGTCCCTGAGAGCAGAGAGACCTTTTTTATTCTAAATCCAGTTTCATCACCTGTAGTGCCCCTCAGAGTATTTTCCTCATGCTTTAGTTCTCACTGAGCCGTGGACATGGAGCACAAAAAATGTGTTGGTTATCTGGTTACAGCCTTATGGATCCCTGGAGGAGAGACCTGGAAGATGACACTTAAAACAGGGATATTTGGATACACCACCATAAAAAAAAAAGAAAAGAAAATATCCAAAATATATGCAGTGAGTCATGAAAAAGGAAAGAGAAGGAGGGCATCTCTAAACTCAAGATCTATTTGTCATGAGCAAGAGTACTAAAAAATGGGTAAGGTAATGACCTGAAGGCAGACTAGCTGTTATTACAGGGCACTGTACTGGCAAAGCTCCTATACATCACAACAATCATTCTCTCCAGACTTCTCTTCCCTTCCAAGGCATGAGGAAACACCAGTGCACTTAGCCTCAATTCCCTGGCAGGCAGCATCACTTCCTCGTGAGAGCTGACACAGCCATGGGAAGGCCGCCCTTTGTAGCAGCCACAAAAGCCCCGTGTGACCCAGCCAGTCTGACGTAGAGCAGGAGAAATGAGTCCTGCTCCAAGGAAGCTAAAAATCCCAAGGTGCCCTGAGACCTCGTCCTGGACTACTCACGCTCCCAGGTTTGGAAATCCTTTGAGGGTTGCTGAGTTCACACGAACCACTCCCCGCTCTGGAAGTCCAGCTCTGCTCACCCCGATTTTGTTTTCCTCCCCGGGTGCCCACTTCCAACGGGCCATGGGGCGAGGTGGGCTTTGATCTGGGGCAGCACAGCTCCTGTTGTGGGATCTGAACCCCTGCTGGCAGGGATCCAGCGGCTTCCCCAGCTTCGCCTGGGGAAAGCAGGGCAGCGTGTAGGCGGCTGGTTCTTCACAGCTTTGCATTTGTTGGACTTCAGCGTTCATGCATATGCACGAGGGCACAGACGCTGCTGGAGAAACGGACCTGCTTAACTTGGCCACGATCATCCAGGAAGTTTGTGGCAGAGCTGCAAATAAAATCCAGACATTTTGCCTTTTGGGGCTGCGTCTTCACAACAACGCTGCTCTTCCTCTGGGCATCTGGGCTTGTTGTCTTATCACTGCTCAGCGTGTCTCCTTAAAGGGGAAGAGCGCCGGGAAAGCCACGCTTTCATTCAGTAGGGAAAATGACACCACCTACATAGGAAAACCCCATAGATTTTTGCAATTACTGCCATGCACGGATAGCTTTCCCTCCCTTTGTGATCTTTACCACTTCCTCAGCATATGGAAGAGGCCTGATCCTGATGAAAACAGTCATGGTTCCAGAAATGCCACTCAGACGATGTTGCTTTACCTCCACAAAGGATGTGGCCCAATGCTTTTGGCCAGACTTTCCTGCAAGCAGCCAGTCACATCTCTGTCTCCTCCACCCAGAAAGCTGGGAGAAGTCATGCAACAATAACTTTGCTCAACTTCACCTGGCCCACCCAGGGAACAGCTATTTCTGTATAGACGCGGAAAACCCCAGCCTTGTCCCTTTAATCTAACATCTCCTGCGTGTTGCTAAACCTAATTTGAAAAAAAAACCACCCAACAACCTGAAAATAGCATTAAAGGAAGCAGAGGATTTGAACAGCACTATATTTTTAAGATGGTCTTTCTGGAAAACACTGTATTTAAAAAATGGCCTTTTTACCATTAGGTTTCTGAAACTACAGAGCCATCCCAAGCTTACTCTGAGATAAGGCTTGTAATTTGGAACTGAGCAATGGAGTATAAACACAACTGGCTTTGTATTAAGAGGCAATATGTTGTACTGCCCCCACTCCAGAGGGGTTTGGGGCTATTTGTGCTGGAAATTAAAGCTAAGAGCAACTTGATGATGAAGGTTGAAGGTTGATCACCCTCCATGCCTGGCAGAAGGATGCTGTATCAGGGTACAAATCTACCTGGAAATCTGGAGGCAAAAATCCACTCCTTTGAGAGTTTATGGTCCCCTGTCTCGCACACTTGCACGGCTGTTTATTTAAGATGTAAGCCTGCAACTTGAAGTGTTTGTAAGGGCAGCTGTTGAGCTGCGGTGGGTAGAGGTGGCACACTGCACCCTCCCCTTAAGTGGTGTGACACCAATTCAAGACTATTTTAACAAGAAAATCTCATTCCTTCATGTTCCCTTGACATATTCCTATTAAAGGGATGGCAAACCCAGAGAAACACAGGAGTTTCTGTGGTAGTTTTATGCCAGGTATAAATATCTATGTAGGAGCCTTTCAGACCTCTTTGCATTCCCAGAGCAAGGACCAGATCTGACTTTGGATTTTTTAATTTTCTCCCAATTTGCTGGCATGGAATCTGACAGCCAGGCAGATGTGTCTGCCTTGATCTGTGGTGTGGATCTCCTCTTGCACTCTCCTCTGTTTTTCCAAGCCTCAACAGGGGAAAGTGCAATTGCTGTCCAGAAACATTAATCACAGCATCTCAGGTCTGTAAATTCTCAAGAGTTTTCCTCCTGGAGCTCTGGAAGACTCTGACCCATTTTCCAAACTGGGCCTAAAGCATATATACATAAGGGGAGCACACATACTCGGAGCATCTGCAAAAACATATGGTAGTTTCACATCCCACTAACCAGTTTCCTGGACTGCACACACATAAGTGCAGGCTTTGTGAGAACCAGCAGTTTCTGAGCGCTGGGTTTGTGACTCTCATCCCTGAACCGCAGCCCTTCCTGGATGCTGGGAGAGATACCATTTCCCTCCTCATGTGCCAAGTTATTGCACCGGGTCCTCCTGGATCCTTATTCTGGGACAGCCTTTTCTGCAGGTGGAGCTCCTCTCTGGCTTCCCTGACACAGAGAGGTCTTGTGCTACCTCTGCTGAATCCCAAATGGGGAAAAGAGCCGTTTGCAGGATCAGTAATTACACTTCCGATATCCTGGGGTTGTGCTGGGCTGCTGATCTGCAGAGCTCATTGCAAACCTTTCCATCTAAATCTTTTGTGTAACAAAAGGCCATTTTGCCAAAGGACCTGCTTTCCTTAAATATACCTTAGTGAAGCACAACTTCTAAGACTTGGCAGTTGTTTCTGACAGCGATACCCTTTTTCCTGTCTTATCAACATTTTCTGTGCAAACATGCCCACCCATCAGCATGTTTTCCTTTTTAGCCACCAAACTGGAGTCCCTCATGCCAACAGAGCAGTAGACCCCACAGAACTGATTTAAGCAAACACATGTAAATATGGAGAGAACTTCCTGCACCTGTCTGTGCCCATGCCACTCACGTGGTGCATTAGTTTAAACTCGTAGAAACACCCAGGGATGGAGATCCAAAGCCTCTCTGCATCATCATTTCCAGCATCTCCCTCCCCCTACGGACAGAGCTCTCCTAAACTGCCACCTCCTTTGTTTTGCTGAAAATAAACCAAGTAGCTCTTGTCCTCCCCATGCAAACAGACCCAGTGATCACTGCACTCTCTTACCACACCCCTTTCAGCCACTGTCTTCATGGGAAGTGCCTCATAGCTCTCCTTGGTTTTTTCTAGACTAAACAAATCCAATTTAAAACAGAAATTCCTTACAGGTCATGTTTTTTGAACCCCCTTATCAGTGCTGTTGCTCTCCTCCAGACTTCCTCCAGAGTTTACATCTCTAGTTGAAGAGTGGAGTGCGGATCTGAGGCCTGGGCCTCTCCAGCACCACAATGACCTCCACGCAAAGACTCCATGCTCTTGTTACATGTTCTAATCACAAGTATCTTTCTGGCCGCAGCATCACACAGTAGACTTAGACTGGTGCTTTTCCTCTACCAGCTCCCCTGGCACATTGCCAGGACCCTGACCTGATTCCTTAATCCTTTTTTCACCTAAGGCTATTTTTAAAGTGCATTCAGAACCTTTAAAATGAATTCTCCTCCCAAAGTTCGGGTTTCCCAGACTATTCTGTTGGTTCCACCTACTGTAAGAGCCCTGTCTGCTGCACCATCCAGACTGCTAACAGAGATTTAAATGAACCATGAGCAGCACAGACTTGTGTTGATGGTCCTCTCACTTTGACAATGAATCACACCTGCCTAATCTTCAAGTGTGTTATTACAACTGATGGCTGAAAAATAGCAATTATTTCTGATAGGTATCATGTCTGATACCAAGGGTTGTCCAAAGGAGACCTGAAGCCAAGAGTGATACCAGTGAATAATACACCGGTGAATCCCTACTCATCACCTGTACACAGAAACAGGCTTGAGTACCTGAAACTACACTCTCCATTTTTACAGGAGGACAGCAGCAAAGCTGGATTATTCACAGCTCTGAAAGCAGGACGGGCACACCAGTATGGTCCTACAGCCAAGATGATGAGCTAATCAACCTCGTATTGTTAGAGGAGTCCCCACCTATGCTCACACAAAGGGCCGATTAGCTCACAGGTATGCAAACCTCTGGGATGATGCCACCTTTCATCGCCACCACAAGCGTTTAATACATGTTAGGGTGCCAACAGTTAAGTGTTTGTGTGTGCACAGACAGCACAGCCACTGCTGCTGTCCCAGGAGATGCACACCGTGCCAGGGCAGTGCTGGGCACAGCTCTGCTTCCCTGGGTTCAGCTGGGAGTCTGCAGTGTGTGGGGCCCTTCCAGCACTCCTGCAATGTCCTGGGGCAAGGAAGCCATAAACACCCCCCTGTCCAAGTCACTGAGGGAAATGCTGAGTGCCTGAGTGAGCTAAACACACTGTTCCCACTGGTGTGCTCCAGTGAGAATGTCCCTTGAGGAGCAGGGCTGTAAGTGCACATGGCAGTGTATTACTGCTTGGGCTGGGTGGTGTGATTGCCATTTCACACCGGCAGTGATGATGGGAAGCACTGTGTGAAACACATGATGGTGAATCCCCATCACCACCCCGTGGGCACTTGATAAACACCACATTTACACTGCTGCCACTGTCACCTCTGTAACAAGGGCTGCATGGTCTGAAAGGGAAACAAGCAGGTGGGAGGAGCTGGGAAGAAAAGTCCTTTGAGGTAACACCTTCCCTTTTCCTCCAGGGGTGAAGCCATGCGGTTCAGAGGAAGAGAGGTGCTGGGGCTGCACCATGTAGCCCCTCATTTGCAAACCACCTGCAATTATTTGTCTTCTTTCAGTGTCCACCAGCAGTTCTCACACCACAAACTAGCTACAGCAATCTCTTTATGTCATACATTTTATGTCACAGAAGAAAACAAATGATAACTGGAGGAAGAAATCCTGCCTAGTATGAGAAAAAGTCAGTGAGTGATACATTTGCTGCCTTACAGTGATGTACCTTACCAAGATTTAATGAAGGCAGTAATCTCTTCTTGCCGTCTTTTCCTGTACTCTTCCTTCCATGCTCATTGCTGAAGATTTGCAGGATGCTCCCTATTAGCTTAACAGCCACCTGGAAAACAAGGTAACCAAACAAGTCATGCACTGAAATGCACTTCTGACAAATATGTAACCATCTATGTCTCTCTTAAATGTTTTCTGACTGTAAAGTGAAAGCAGTAGCAGACACAGGAGCACATCACAAAAACATTTGACTGCAAACAGGAGAGCTTTCCTTGTCTTGCTTATACAGGGAGACAACATTTATTGTACTAGAGAGGATTTTTCCACCTGGGCCACCTGTATTCTAAGGAGCAAATGCTGAGGGTGTGTCACCTGCATCTCTTCTTCCCAGGGATGTTGGGCAAATCAAGACCCTGAGGAACTGACTGTAAATTCATGCCCTAGAGCTTGTGGGGAGAAATTATCCCAGAATAACTTTGGTCTGTTGCCGACTGGGTAAATCCCAAATGATTACAACCCTGCAGAGCTTTGCTGGTTTCAGAGCAGCAGTTATGGTTCTAGCAGTTGGGCTCCAGCACCTGGTGGGATCTCCCAGCTCCAGGCCCACTGTGATTCCTCCTCCACATGGACCAGGACCTCTCCAACACCAGCTGCTGTTCACAGCACGACACGTAAATGAGGCCAAGAGGGAGTTTGCGGAGCCAGGCTTTGCTTCCTCTGGCCAGCGCTTGCACCTAACACAGAGCACTTTTAGCCTACAGAAGTCTCTGCACCAAATGACTTTGTCCTAATCACTGCACTGCCTCAGTTATCGCCCGCACACACATTCCCTTCGGATCAACATACCGGCTGGGCCAGGAATCACACAATTGATGTTTTGGTTTCCACTGCCTTATCTAAATCCAGTTACTGCTCAAAATGAGACTAAGTCAACAGACTTAATTGAATGAAAGGGCTGTGAGACAACCTCGAGATTTGTGGCTGTGTGTGTCCGTGCAGGAGTTAATCGCTAAGCAAACACTTTGCCACAGACAGAGCTGGGCTGAGGGGGATCGGTTTTTCCAAGGCCTGGAAGCTCCTGACACGCCGGGGTTGTGGGAGGCATTGTTGGGGCTGGCAGGAGGATTTAAAGAGCGCTGCAAACAATGCACCACCACGGAGAAAAGCTGAGGATGGACAATGGAGCAGGCCATCAGCAAACACTCCTGCTTGCTGCCTTGATCAGGAGATAGCAAAGACCCCACAGCAGTGGCCCAAAATAATTGCTCCCCTGTAATCGCTGCTGTCCAGATATGTGAAACAGCCCTGGGACACCCACTGGGAGCAGCAGGTTGTTTGGCATCCTTAGCTCTTTCTGGGGAGGCAGCTCCGGATGTCCCCAGTGTCCAGCTCTTTGCAGGCATCAAAGGATTTTCCAGGCTGTAGAGCCATGGAATTCCTCTGGTTCTGCAGTTCAAGTGAGAAAGGTATAAATGAAACACATGGGAATGGCGACGCTGGGTCAGACCATTGCTCCACCTCACACCTCTTCCTGTCTTCAGTGGACACCACGAATGGACTCTGAGGAAAGACCATCACCCTGATGCAGTCCCCACTGTTACAGTGCTGCACAAAGCTTTCCAGAGCTGGAGGGGGAACAGGACCAAGCCTTACTCAGCAATTACAGATTGACCTGGCAATCTCTGTGCCTCTCCTTTGCCCACCACCTGCTCAGTTCAGAGCCCCCACCTTGGCATCTGGTGCTGCTGTTTAGGGAGGCTGCAGTGGGAATGTTCAGGTTCTCGCCAATGGCTTGTCTTGGCCACTGCCTGAAGGGAGGCTGAGGCTGCAAACCTCCTAAAATAGACATTAAATGTCTCCTAATATAAGATGACTCACACACTTTCCTGGCCGGTAGGACTTTGTCAGGTGATGGAGAACCTGAATCAGGTTCCCCGGTAGGCAGTGACAGCCTGATGGACACCCAAAGGGGACTTTGCCATGAGCCATACAGAGACAGAGCCTTGCCATTTTAACATGATTTTGGCCGGTAAAACTCATCCCAGGCTACACAGACACCATGCCTTGGACTGGCCACTCACTTGTCACCACCCATTAGCTCTGGACCAGGATGTCTGGCTGTAAAAATGCAACTGTGGGGGTGTCCCCTAAAGAAAAGAGGGCACTGAACCAGCCTGACCCTTCCTCCCAGAGGCAGTTCCTATCCTTTGGCGTGCCACACGAGCAGAATAGACAACTCTTTCAGCAAAGTCAGGAAAGATGGGAAAGCTGATGAGTTTTGTGATCAGGTGCATGTGGCCAAAGTGCTGCACAATGCCAAAAGGAATTGCTACTGAATGCCCAGGATTTGGGATTCAACATGAATAACACACGGCTCTATATTTCACTCCTTTAACAAGTGCTGAATATGCAAAAGCTCCTTTCCCAGCTTCTGTCTTCGTTCTGGAAGCTGGGGAAGAGCTGTGTGTATAATTATTTTCAGATGCCATCCACTTTATTGATTAGCTGAGTCGGATGCACAAATACTGGCAGCTAATGCCAGAGCAGAGGTCAAATGAAGCTCGCTCCCTTTTGGGAAAAGCTGAAATAAACCCACCATGTGAATGGGTCATTGAAAACAGCCTGGAATATATTCCCTATAGTCATTCCGAGAGTTCAAGGGCAGGGGAAAAAAGAGGGGGGGAAAAAAACCCAAAACAGCTGTCTCTGTGTTCACTAAACTTCTAATATCTGAAAAGTGCTTAACAAAACACACAGTTTTTTTTTCATACAATCATGGAAAAACACACTAAGCTTTTGACTCAATAGTTTTGTTTTTCCAGAGAGTCCCTTCCAGGTTCCACGCACCATCCCATAGTCACGTCTGCTGGGTGAGCTGACAGACTCGAGAGGAGCTCTCTGTGATTTGGAGTTTCAAGTATCAGCTTGCTGGAAGTGCCACGGAGAGGGAGGAGGGAGGGAAGCGGCGCGAGCTTTGCCAACACACCTGCACAAGCTTTGGGCTCTCTCGTGGACACTCCGTGTGCTAATGATGTATAACCTGCAGAGCCTGGCAGCTCCCTCGCTGAAGACTCTACCAGACACACTGTGCAAGCCTCTGATTTCTAATTTCTCAAAACAAGTAATAAAGCGCCCCCCTCCCCCAGCCCTGTGCTGTAGGTAAATGCTCAGGATGGAAACTGAGATGTGTTCAGCTGGGCAGAGCTTCTACCAAGGCAAGGAACAAATGACAATTTAATTACGGTGCTTTAGGTCTATGTAATTCCTCTTGTAAAGCAAAAGGGAGGAAAAAAGCTCAAAGAGAGACAGAGTTCATTTCTGCTCCAATGTTCTGCTAATTTTTCTTTTTACTATTAGAGATTCATCTGGATCCTATTTCTAATCCGCTTTCAAATTTGCTCGAATTAAAATCCCAGATCACTGCTGTGTTTTCAAGTTGAAGTGTGCATAGTAGCCAAGGTTTATATTGCAGTTTCTGGAGTTACGGGATGATGAGCTCCAAAAGCAGAAACCGTGTTGGATGCTCAAGTGCTGGGGAAAAAAAAAACACAACTAGTTGGCACTGGTGTTATTTGGAATTGGAGCTCATTTGTAGAATAACTAGCCTTGAAGTTAATACATGGCTACATTTTACATGTGGTTCTGCCCTCTGGAATTGGTGGGTATGGAAGAGCAATGGCTGCCATGGTGGACATGTAGGAGTGGGAAGTGCTATTTAATTATAAAGCCTAGATATTTTTGACCTTTCCCCTGATATATAAAAGTTCCCCACTAGTTTGGGGCTTATTTTAATAAGAAATTCACCTTCTGACTAAAGTAGCACAGTAAGAGTGCCCTTGCTTTGAAATACCTGTGCTTTCTCTGTTGCTGCCCCAATGCCAGTCTGAAAGCTGGCACTTCTCCAGTGTCCCGGTTGTGCTTAAATCCAATAGTCCTGTTAGATTTTGCCACCTGGAAAACACCGTAACTCTCATGGAGTTATGAATCCCAATATTCTCTGGGCTTTCATCTCTCTTTCACGACAATTCCCAGCCGCTGCCAGGTGAAGCCAGGCAGCCAATATTTATGGAAAACGAGTGGACTAATCATTTCCAATAGCGGGACAGGATTATGATATAATTGCAGCAGTTTGCATTGACATCCAAGTGGATGGATACGGGCCAGAAATTGGAATAACGGCTCCACCCACCTACCACCCAAATGTAAACAAGCCAGCATGGCTAAATGGAGGCCTGGAAGCCAGGGCTCGGCTGTTCTCCTCCAGCTGTGTTCCGGTGGGAGTGCCAAGCTGCCACACAACCTTCCTGCCAGGCAGTTCATCCACCCTAAACTGACCCTCACCTCACTCAGAAAGTTCAGCGGCTTCTTTTCACACAGGGCTACGAGTGCACTGCTGTTAATAAGAGTAGGAGATTATACTTTGGAGATTGGGTGTTGCAGGGTCCTGAATTAAACCTGTTGAGTACCTAAAATCCAGCTCAGCCCAAGCCACGACTGGCCCTGATGTTGTGTGTGCATGTGTGGATAGGGGAATATCTGCAAAGGGAAAGGGAGTCTCAGAAGACCTTGACCTTACCCTGGTAACTTACTACCTTGTCCCTCCCCAAGTTGGCCTAAATACAACTAAATTAAGCTATCCCTCAAATGACATTGCCAATAAACTCATGACCCTGGGTGAAACAGCATTTGCTGTTTGTTGATGCATCTTGGCGTGCAATGGTTGATCCACTGCTCCCGGTGCCATCACCTGGAGAAAATGGATGATGCTCAGCTTCCAGTTCTCAGTCCTAAACAGGAGAGAAGCTTGGCCTGAACGTGGCCAGTGCCTGCATCTCTGGTTATCAGAGGCCTCCTCAAACAGGCTGGCTAGAAGGAGGAAGCTCTTGGAGCCCGGGGCAGTTTGTACCAGTGAGGACCTGGCCTGTGAACACTCACACCTGCGCTGTGAGGACAAGCAAAGGCCCGCGCTCCAAAGCATGGTGAGCTCCAGCCTCCTAAGCTGTACGAAATCCCATTTCCTCTCTACTTGTGCTAAGTGTAAAAACAGAAACAAAGACACACACCTAAATAAACAGAAGAGCACAGGGAACAGAAGGGGAGAGAGGCCCTAGTGCAGGTCAGACGCCAATTGGTACAGAGAGATGTTTTCTGTTTGCGGCCCTTCGTGTCAGGCCCTGCTACGTCACGTGGAGGGGAATGTGAGTGGGAGACTTGTTGGACACCGTTGGCTTTACAAATGCCTCACTACTGCAGAAACACCTGCTTTACATTATTTTTCTTGCTGGTCCACAACAAAATTCCTCCCTGGTCAACAGTTCTCAGCAGACTTTTTTCTTCCTTCTGTGTGGATGGCTCAAACCACTGGTTTCTAAATCCTGGGCCACCACGAGATCACTCTGGAACCTCCTTGAGCAGAAGGGCGAACCAGAAGGCAGAAGGGCACTTCTGTGCAGAATGCCAAAGTGTTGGCCAGAGGGCCAGAAGCACATGAGGTTGCTTACTGTCAGGTGGGGGGAGCGAGGCAGGGGGGTTACCCAGGCCAAACGGATCTGTAAGACCCATCTGTTTTCACCATGAAAACCTCACAGCCCACACCTATGCAACACACACCACTCCAGCCACCACAAGTTATTACTCTTGGTCTCCACTGCTTCCTGTGAAGCTGTAATGGGTCTGAGACAGCGTCCAATGAAACCAAAGGGAGCCTTTCCATTAACTCAATGGGCTCTGGATCAGGCCCAACATCTGTTTGGCCCTCTCTGTACACAGCACAGCCAATTTATTCTTTATCCATTCCTGGGCCTCTCTCTCCAACAGCATCCATATTTTTCCTACTTATGGTTGTCATTAACCACACTAAGCACCACCCCCAGAGAGACCATCTGTGCCCCATGGCAGCCAATCCCTTGGCATGGCACAGCAATGAGCGCTTCCCCAAACCCTTATCATCTCAGCAAGGACTCTCCTCTCTGTTCAGGTTTCCAGGACATCCCTTGGAGCTGCCGAGCTCTTCCTACTCCCCCCTCCTCACCAAGTAGAGGGCAGGTTGTGCCTTCTCTTCTATTGTAAACCTGGTGAAGAATCAATGCCAAATCCAGACAGCAAGGTCCAAAAGCTCTCTGAACAGACATTTCCCACCTTGGTTGATGACAGCACAGGCAAAGACTTCCCTGGAGATCCAGAGTAGGAGGGAGAATAGCCAACAGGCAGCTTATCTTATATTGTGGAGTCCAGAGCTGGAGTAAGAGATTCATTCTTCAAACTGTCTGTGTAAGACCACAGAATATCTGAAGTTGGGTGGGACCCATAAGGTTCACTGAGTCCAACTCCCCAGCTCCTCACAGGACTACTTAAAACTAAACCATATGACTACGAGCAACATCCAGGCACTCCTTGAACTCTGACAGGCTTGGTGCTGTTACCACTTCCCTGGGGTTCTTCCCCACCATCCCTGTATCTCCTCAAGTGTGAATGCAAACACTGTGCCAGTTCACAGCACTGCCGTTTCCACTCTCACCAAATTTGTGATTCACTTTGCAGAGACTAAGACACAGGACCAGAAGGCACAAACCTTCTCTAGGTCCCACAGTGACAGACACAGCAATGGTCCATGAGACGCCATCCAATCACTGAGCAATACATGACATTCATTTCTTTATGACTCTGCCAAGCCCTTGGATTCCAGGATCTTTTTTCCAACTGGCACACATGGATTCCCATGCTGTGACATGCATGTCATGCTAAGCAGAGCAACAGCCTTTTCGGAGAAGCCAAGCAGCTTCTTACAGCAGAAAAACAAGTCTCCAGTGCTAAATCTAGAGATTCTTCCAAGCATAGAGCTGCAGATTGATTGTGGGCACTGCCTTTGCAAAAGTGAGAATCCCATGCAAAAATACCTGCCCGACATACCCCCAGAAATCACATGAGTTTGAAAATGGGAGTGTCGCCTGAGGCCAGCTGTGGGGACTGGCAGGCTGCTGGCACTGCTGCAGAGGCACATCTGCATGTCAGGTACTTACTCATTCCTGCATACTTCCCTGATAAAATCTGGATTGCCTAAAGCTGGTATTTTCACTCCAGTTTCCTTATCAAGGTATTTACCACCTCCTGTCTGTGCCTTGTAGACTGAGGGTGTTAAATGCTCCCCTGTTCTCTCTGCAGTACAGGCAGCTGGAACATGTGGGAGCTGCCCTACAGGATGGGATTCCAAACCCACCGGAGCACACAGTGGGTGGCTGCTGGCCTGAGCTCTGTGGGACCTCACCCCCTTGGTACCTGGGATGTTGTTCTTTGGATCCTCACACTGGCTTTCTGCAGCTCCTTCCTGTGTTTTGGGGTGTTTGCTGAGGTGCTTTCTGGTAGTCCCCGATGGCATTTTGGAAGTCCTTGTCTCCTGTGCAGGGTTCCCTCCTGGTGTAGCTGTTGCTCAGCTCTGTGAAGAGGAGGACAGTTTGGGCTGGAGTTACCTCAGCAATAGCAGAAGTGTACACAGCACCTCAATATATGCACATGACATTTTTTATCTCTAAAATAAAAAGCAGATCTCTGTCTCTCTACATACCAATACTGAGCAAGACCCGTGGTCACAACGGCAAACTCCCCTTGGAAACTCTGAGCAATCCCTTTCCAGGAACACCCCACCTCTTTCCCACCCACTGCTGATACCAATCACCCATTTAGCCAATGGCTCTCACACCCTCCTCTCCCCATGAGAGAACATCACCCTGAACCCTTCCCAGGGTGTCCTTGATGGCTCTGCTGTTCCCCTACAAGCTTCATAAAAGAAGAAGAACAAGAGACATGTTCTATAACACAGTATCTTAAAAAATTATTAATCTCCTTGAGGAAAAATATTACTGGATTACCCACTGGGAAAACCTGAGCAACAGATCTGTTTCAGCAAGCATGTAAATATTTCAGCAGTTGAAGAGCAACACTTGTGGGGACTGATCAGCTGGGTTGACCCTGCTTTGAGGGAGGATGTAGTTTATTCTGGGATGCTGGTCCTGCAAACAAGGCTGTCCTCAGCCCCTCCCATGAGCGTTATGCCACAGGTATACAGCTCGTGTCACTCAGACTTAAAAGGAAGCTTTCTGGCTAAATTCAAATGGAAAGAAATGAAATGCAATTTGATTTCAGAAATGCCACCGAGTTACTTTAGTTCAAAAAAATAACAAATAGGAGGTTACAGATTTCATATAGAAGGATTTTCTTCTGATGCTTCCGCTCCATTTTTGAATTGCTGAAATGCAGGAAAAAAATCAGAATCATCACTTGGAGTAGATTTCTAACTGAAATTTCTGTCTTGAGGTAGGCTGGCTGAAGGAAGTGAGATCTCTTCAGCTGCTTTTCCTAAAGAACTGCCCAGCTGTTACCAACCTGAGCAGACTTGTTTAGATCCCACCACTACACACCCCCATACTCCCCATCCATGCAGGGGTCTTGAGCTGCTGGACAACATCTAATGGGACCCAGGAAAAAGACCTCTGCTCAGCATATATCTCCTCTGGGGCCTTTCTGGAAGATGTCAGACTTGTACCTAAGGTTGCTGTCACACTTAACAGTGTCCATCCTGGTGAGAGCGCTCCCAACCCCACCAGCCAGGAAAAGCCAGCAGTCCAGGAGAGTCAGGCTCCATGGGCTGGTTTTTCCCAGCACTGAAATCAGAGGTGGTGTTAATTAGGTGCCAACTGCAATGAAGACAGGACGACATGGGCTTCAGCAGGAGCTGGCTGGGATTGTATCCCGCATCCAAGCTGTAACCTGCTTTGCATCTTCCCTCTCGCTGGTATAAGACTAGTTAGGCTAAAACCAACTTGAGACACGGCCACTCTTGCTGTTTCCATTTAGACTCTCTTAGAAACTGCAATTTTTTGGAAGTGTCGAGCACCTGCCACAACGCCTGCCTTGTACCCGGTGCTGAGCGTCCAGTGCAGGGAGAGGAGCAGCCCTGAGACACCTCAAGAGAGAAGTACAGCAAAGCAGCTGCTTTACAACGTGCAGTTTTGACCTGTCCTGCACCCTCCGAAGACAGTGCATGAGAATAAAACATAGGGAACCGTGTAGTGGGAGAGAGTAGCTCAGAAATTACTCCCGTAGTGAAGAAACCACATAATATATTCAAGATGTCAGAGGTTAGCCGTGGTGCATGTGAATCATGCTGCAAATACCTCACCTTTAACTCTACCGTCGTAATTAGATTACAAAGTTTTTATTACGGTTTTAAATTCTGCCTTTATAGGTTGCTGCCCAGCTGTGCACTTAAATCTGGTTTTATCACACTTTCTGAGCTCATCACATTTAATTCTGCCCCTACAATGCTGGATTAATACTTTAAGGGTCGCTGAAGTCAGAAGTCACTCACCCTTGCCCTACTAAATGGATTCACACCATCCCTGCATGGCCTGGAGTGATGTGTACAGTAAACCAAATTTACTGCTGTGGCAGAGGGGAAGAGGCAGTGGGGCTGTTTGTTTATTTACTCCACTGCTCAGCAGCACTGCTCTGGCAGCTAAAAAGGAGACTATTCAGGTCTGTCTGGGAGAAGTGGAATCTGGCTGATTAATGGGGTACATAGACCTGTACCATCTGAGGAATTGACCCGCTGTGCCCATCCAGGAATCACACCTTGCTGCCACACTCACTCCTGCTAGAAAGTCCAGTCCTGGTATTTTAGGTGTCCCATCTCTGATGTTTGAGTCAGCCCCAGAAGAATCAAAAAACAGTATTTTTTTTTCCCTAAGGGTGACTTCTTGGTTGTTGCCTATCATCAAAAAAGCAGAGCAAAGCAAAAATGAAACTCTTCATCTGAACAACATTCATCCCAACGTTTTACCCCAATCTGTTTTTATTTTCTGTCAAGCAAAGAGGTTGGTGTTAAATACCACCAAAACAAGATGAATCATTGCCATGAAAAAATAAAGGGAAAATCATATTCTTTCTATTACTAAGAAACACGGAGAAATGAGGTGCTGAAGGTCCAAGTGATTTACATAAAGTCCCAGAGGGAGTCTGAAAGGGATCTGGGAAATAAAACTAGCTCCAATGGAAAGGTCATTTTTCTCCTTCTTGCTGGGGAATACTTTGAACAGAATTAGGACAGACCTGAGCCAGAGAGGGACGGTAGGGACTTTAATACAAAGTGGAGGCCAAAATTTGTCACTGAGAAATGCCATGACAATTTTTTGACCTTTGCCATTCAATGACTAGACACATTTTTGGAACCAAGGTTAATAATCTTCAGCAATATACAACCTTCTCCCAAGGAATGTGTGGTGATTAGGGCAAAGAATTTCACATGGTCACAAAATATCTATCTCAGAGTCCTGGGCTTATAAAATACTCTATTTCCTCCATTAATTGTGTCCACGTGGAGCTGTAACTAAGTAGCTGAAACAAATAAAACCAAAGTAATATTGTTTCCTTTTAAAATATTTCACTTAATTTGTGGAAGAGGTTTGGGCTCATTAAAATAGACCATCTCCCCTGAGAGCTTTTTCCCTTTCTTCTCGGAGTCTTTGGAGCAATCCCTAGCGACGTGGACAGCAGCACATTGCTCCCTGGCACAGCCCTGGCCGCAGCCGCTCTCCCGCTCGGCTCAGCGGCTCCTGCCGTGCTGGCAGCCAGGGCACACTGTGCTAACATGGCCGAGCACCCTCTGATGTGCCACTGCCCTGAGATCAACTGCCGCTGACTGCAATTTCCTCCTTCCATCCCCAGCTCATTGGGAAACGCCCCTCCTTGCTCGCACAGAAAGGTGTGACTATCCAAATCTCTCATTTTCCTTTGGAAGTGACAGTATGTTCACTGTGACCAAGCGTGCAAGCAAATGCCTGCACCTCGGCAAGGACATACATAGCTGAAGCTACTGTGCAGGCACCTGGCTGCTTCCTGTGGATCTCAGACTGCTCCCTAATCTTCCAGAGTAAGCTATGAATGAGTTATGGGTGACATCAGAAACCGCTGTCTCACCAACAGACCGTGACAACTCCTTTCCCTGGGCTAATGTCAGTCACAGAACAGGGGACAAAGCACACAAGGCAGAGGTAAAGAGCAACCTGCAGCAAGGCTGCCAGGCTGCAAGAATAGCCTCCAGAAGAGGAATGATTCCACATTCCTTTCCAGGGGAACATCATTTTGTTCTCCTCCACTGAGGTATCTTTTCCAGGTCCACTCCTCCAAAAGAAAGGCATCCACAAACATGACTCTCTCTAGGCAAAAACAGGATAAGATCCAATGATGTCACAGACCCTTGTGAGCTCTCCTATTGCTCTGACCTGGAAAGTGCTGGTGCTGCAGTGGAACTGGGGCAATGCCAAGACCCAGGGGTGGGGGATGGAAGGATCTGACCAAAGGGGGCCAAATATGTGAGTGTTTGCAAGTGTTTGCTTAGGGCAGAAGTTCAAATTGCAACCCTCCCTGTACTAGCACGTTTCACAAGGTAGTAATGCCCTGTTGGCACCAAACATCCTTCCCTCTCCCCCGCTACTAATGTGACTCCAAACTCTCATCAGGTACCCAGGACAGACGCGCTTCAGCTCTGTTTTCTGAGGACACTGCCATAAAATTAGAATCTCTGATCCCTCTCCGAGTTTGTCCTTCACTCTTGTGGGCTCAGTCGCTCCATAGAAGAATTTAGGCCAATATTACCAGGCAACAACCAAACTCCTCGTGAGGGCATTCCAGTCAAAAGGAGTTCAGAGGCTCCCCCAGTGCTGGGTCACTCCAGTTCTTCTCACTCGTTTTGTTCTCCTTCTAGGGGGGAAGCCACATCTGGAAAACTACTGGTGTCCTGCTGTTCACTATGGACACCACTGGGAACTGGCATATGGTTTTGTAAACTGTGATTAGATCTACAAACTAAACTCTCATTATGACCTCTCTCAAGGTCTTTAAAAACACATTTCCCTAACAGCTATGATTATATCCAAATTCTTTCATTTTGGTAATAACAACATCATCCACATTTTCCTCTCTCCCTCCTCCTTTTTCTGATCATAATCTCGTTAGGCACAATAGAGAAATCATTCCATAATTCTCTTTTCTCCCCGTGGACTTGTTCTCTGGGCACAAACACTCTCCTCCTACCAGAAAAACAGTATAAACATAAACAGCTTCTCTGCTCTGGAGGAGCTGAACCTGAGGTGTGGGGCTTTTCTGGACCATATGAAAAAGTGATTACCATCAGACTTTCATTAGCATCATCATCAGTGTTATTACTGCTTATGTTAGAGCCCCCCTTAGAGATGACAGTCAGGACCAAGGCCTGATGACTGTTCAGATGCTGTACAAACAAAACATAAAGGCAGTCCTTGCCCTCAACAGCCTGAGATGTATCTGAGCAATGCAGACAGCGTGAGAACCAGGACCCAGCTCCATTAACCCCGTGTCACTGCCATTCCTCTGCTGCCTTTCTGCAGGATTTGGTGTCTCCCTTCTGCAGGCTCTGCTGGTCACCAGCTCGGCTGTCCCAAATCCCTCTTCTGTAGCACAAAGCCCAGGATTGCCATCACTCAGCCCCAGCAAACACGCTCCCAGCAACTGGTTGGGATGGCACTAAGGTTCTGCCCAAAAGTTTGTCCCCACCAAAAAAGCCATGGGAGAACTTGAGTGGGAAGAAGATTTCTGCCCTGAGCATATTTATTCCAGAGTATAATGTTCTGCTCCAGGCAGGTAGGAAGGCACCAGTCCCAGGTGACTTCAAAAGAGCTAAGTCAGGATCACCTCCGAGCTGAGAGGGAGAGCTGGACCTGCTGACTCTGCAAGGACCAGTTTAGGAACTGCAGCACCTGGGAAAAGGCATCTGACCACAGCAGGACAATTTGGAGTGCCTAAGTCATTCCAGCATTCTCTGAGGGAAAAAACCTACACACCTGACTGGGGGCTGTGTGTTGCCTATATCAGACCTGTAATGAAACATGTGATGGTATTAAATATTTAAAATGCTACAATTGCAACAGAATATCCCATTCAGATGAATCATGAGGAACCAAAGGGGTAAAAAAGTGCAGAAGCAGTTTGCTCAGCAACAGGGAGTGGGAGTGCAGGTCACAGCCGTCCATACAGGCATTTTCTGGATCATGTTGTCCGTGTGTCATAAATGGAGGCAAAAATGAATGCTTGGTTTGAAGGACTGACTCATTTGACTTTGATAAGATTTTATCTGGATAAAACCCGAATTGATTGACATCTCCTATTTCTTGGGTTTAATGAGCTCATAACTGTACTTTAATTGGTTTAATTACCAGAACATAACATTACAGGTATGTAATGTAGACCTTTAATACAGAGTTATACAACATATTATACTTGTTATACATCATAGATTACAACATGTAACGTAACACAGTTTTTCGTGGGAATTATTACCGGGATTATCAGTAGTGAATGTTCAGCGGCATGAACAGAAATTTCCCTTAAGTAATGTCTTTGGGATTCAGCCCTCCTTGTACAAGAACATACATCTGAGGGAAGTGTGAAGGCTGTGAAATACAAAATTATTTGTAGGCTAGGGTGGGATTTGAGTTCAGAAAGCTCAAGGACTAAGTTCCTCCAAGTTGTTTAGGCACCTCACTCCCATTTCAAATTTCCATGTTCACGTCAGAAATACAGTTTTTCCTCTAGCTTTTTCCAAGGCTGACTCCACGCTCACAGCATTTTCTCAATCTATTTATTGTCCTCATTTTGGAAATTACTATTAACAGAGCCCAAGTGTTTTCCTAATACAGTTGTTTAGATCTCTCTGGTGACACAGTTAGCAGCTGGGAGAAGCACCACAGTGTGCAGTTGTGTCTTTAATTATCTCTCCATTGTGAGCAGAGATTCTGTGTGCCAAGGTAGTTATTACACCTGACAAGGACAATGTATTTACAATGGGTGTTTATAAAGACTAATTCCTTATAAAAATACCTTGACAGAAAGTGCTCCACCTGCCTTCAAGTTCCCTATCGCAATTGCTAATTAATATTATTGTGCTGAAAATGATCCTATCAATTAAAGCCTCTCCTGTCAGAAGTGCTGCTCCCTGCCTAGCTATGCCTAATTAACCTGCTGCTGAATCACTCCCTAGGAAGGATGTTCAGCAGCCAGACAAAGTCTGGCTGATCTGCTTCCACTGCTCTGCTCCGTTTCACAGAGTCCTCTGCTCAGCTCAGCATGTGCCTCCCTGAACTTGCCCTCTCTGTCTGCCTCCACTCCACTGCTGCTTCTGATCCAGGGTTTAAAGCCACAGTCAGGTTCCTAGCAAAGTTCTCAACTATTTATCTGGTTAGCAGAGCCGACCATACACATATTTTCACAGCCAAATGCCATCTGATTCACTTTTCCAGTCACACTGCTTCATATACAGCTCTAAGTGCATTTGTGTTTTGGGGCAAAATGATTCTGCAGGACACTGCAGGTCTTGCAAATTTTCTGCATATTTGACAAGCTAAAATGACGTTTACATTGCTGGCATAAATGAGACCTGAGCCTTCAAACTGCATCAGAGTGGAACGGTCTGTGGATCTGTTGTCTGGGAATTGTGCTGGGGACCAGGAAGGACAGTGGGAAATGGCTGCCATCAGCCCCAGACGAGTCAGGTTCAAGCAGTGACTCTGTGCTTGTGTGTAGGTATGCAAGGATACAAACAGCAGTCTAATGGGATTGTCAAAAGGACATTACTCACCCCTCGGGAGGCCAGGCCGCCTCTTCTGCCAAAGAGCTCCCGCGTGGCTCAGCTCAAATTGCAAAACCTCCATGTTCTCCAGTTTCTCATCTGTTACAAGAGAGATAATTACAGAGGTGCTAAGAGGATAAATGTAGTACAGTCTGGGAGGTGCTCAGGAAGAGCATGTAAGATAGATGGGGCATGACTAGTTGCTCCTGTCTCAGGGCAAGCCTGGGCTCTGCAGTGACATGGATGGGGCTTCTGGCCAACCGAGAAATGAGCCGCGTGGCCAAGGGGGCTGGGCGAGGGCTCTCAGGGTACGGGGTTGTCCTCACTGGGTTTGCTGCAGAGCAGCCACTGATGTTGCACTCTGAAGCTTCCTTGGGCCTTTCCAGTAATCAAAAAATCATCAGGATACCCCTGGAGGACCCTTTTTAAATCATATTTCTGGTGTCCCTCTGTGCCACAGCAAACATCACGAATCACATGGAGGGGAAAAAAACCCCAATCTCCTATTTTCCAACTCTCTAAAAAGATCAGCTTCGAAAGAGGAGGAGCATTCCTGCTGGAAGCTGCTGTCTGCTCATCCCAGCTTGCTGGGCTGTCCTCGGTGACAAAGCTGTTTGCCACATGTTGCTCAGTGGCACCACAGCGATGATGTCAAGCCAGAGCAGCGGGGGGACTCATCCTGCCAGCCCAGCACGTGGGGGCTGCGCACAAGGAAACAGGATCTGAGGAGAGAGGATGTCATGTGTTGAGCCTCTTTTCCTTGGAACCAGCTCCGCAGTGCGTGTTACAGATTAAATTCCAAGCAAAGGCAAGGAAATCTTGTGGAGGGATGGCAAAGTAAGAAACCACATGCCCGTGCCTTTGGGCAGATAAGGCATCCAGGCTGCTCCTTCTGGAGATAACCAACAGCAACAAAGAGAGAAAGGCAAATATATAAAACTTAAAAATTGAATGCATCTTCCAGTGTACAAAATGAACCAGTGAATCAAACAGCCTGAAGGAACAGGAAGAGGTGTGGAAAAAACAAGACTTTCATACCCCCATGAAATCATAGGAATCTTGTAAAGAGATGGAAAGGAATTATTTGTTGTCAGAGAAATGCAAGAGTGATGCTGTGTAATGATGAAGCAGGTGATCAGCACACTGTGCTTGGGCATCTTCAGCATGAACCAGGATTAAGGCACTGCAAAAAATGTTCCACTCAAGCCTGTTCCCAAAGCACGCCAGGAGGAGCATCTCAACTCCCAGGTCTCCCTCTATGACAATCCCCTTCCTCCTCCTGTGTTTGGAGATGGGCTGGAAGGTAGCCAGGATTGACCATAGTGTACATCCATCCCTTTATGGAAATACTTGTTCCTGTCAGGGACTCCATGGGAGCTCAAGGTGTGCAGCCCCTCACTGTATCAGCACTTGTCATTGCCACTGATAATGGATAACAGGACAGGGAAGAAATAATACTGCAACTTCCTTCCAACCTTCAGGACTGTGTGTGTTGGGACAGCAAGGAATCCACAGGGCACTTGGATCCTGCCTTCTTTGAAGCAGCAGTAAAAAGAGATGGTTGGTAAAACTTCAGAACAACCATATATGTATGTGGTTAACGGGCTAAATATAAGGAATACACATCTCTTCCTTTGAAATAAGCTGTTTTGCCAAAAGGGGATCACTTAGCAAAAGCAGAATCCTTTTTGAGTGCACTCCGCTTTGAGAGGAAAACATCCAGAGGAAAAACAAAAATACCAAGAGCGCTGCAGTTGTGCCATCTCAAAATTTACAACATGAGGCATTTGGCTTTGTCACCTTCAAGTTTTCACACAGATCGTTATGCAAGACTGTGAACAGCAGGAATGGAGACAACAGACTTGGGCTCACTTTTCAGGAGAGAAGGTGGATGAGGAATTTTTCTTCTGGGGTGATTCTTACCTCATAAGTCAGATTTCAAAATTCCTTCTTGTCAGGGGTTCCATTTGGAATATTGCTCCTATCACCACCCATCACATCTCCTGGTGTGCCAATCCTCCCAGAGCCCACAGGCCACAGCTCTGGGAACTGAGGCGAGGAGCAAGGAGGTGGTTTTTATAACTCACCAAAGAGCATCACTGGCAGCACCAGTGATGAGCTGTATATTGTGACTCTGTGATCCACAGCCCGGCCAAAAAAAATCCCCTTTTCTACTCGGTTTTGAGCCAGCCTGGGTAATGACAAGGAGTCTTTTGTTGCCATGTGAGGAGCTGTTTGTTGGTCCAAGCTCTCTCTCTCATTAAGGAGGCAGTGAGGGGGGAGCAGAGGCCGATCCCAGCGGGAACATGTGTCCTAGGTTGGCCCATCTGCAGAATAATTCTCCGGGCCAAGAGCTGAGTCTGGGATAAGCTACATGGCGAAGTTCCCTCGCCACGGCAGCCAGAGCAAGTGTGGTGACAGTTATGGGCAGGGAAACCGAAATGTCCTGGGGAGGAAGGGCACAGACAGTGACAGCTGTGGCAGTGGTCTCAGTAAGGGAAGGAGCTGGTGGAATACATAATGCAGCAAGGTGGTACTCTCAGAAATCTAGGACTTGCCAGAGAAACAAATGAAATCCACCAGCCTCATGATTTGGTTTGATTGCTTCCAAACACATGTTTAATCTGAGTTCTTTTCACAGTCATCACAACTGGGCTTGCATGAATCGTGGGGCCTAATCCTTGTCTGGTGCAAGCTGGAGTGGATCCATTTAATTCAAGGAAGCCTCGCCAGTTTACATCAGACTGTGGTTATACTTAAGTGTAGGTCATTTAGAAATATGTAAATACTTATTTCCAGCTATACTTTTTGAATGAAGCAAATAAATATGAAACCTACCAGGATACAGAGTATCCCAGAGTTTTCTCTTTTTTTGAAGCCATGGGACAAACATCCCCGGTGCTGAATCACTTACATTGCAATGCAGGAAACCCAAGGACGTCAAAAACAGTCAAGATCTCAGTGGAATACTGCCCAGTCCATCCTTTTCCATGAAGGGATATCCAGAAGGGTGCTAGGCTTCTTCCAGGTTCCCCTACTGACTGAGGGGGTGCAGCTCCCTTGAAAGAAACGGGACCCTTTCAGATTTTCCCAGATGAGGATTTTGCTGTGGGATGCAGACAAGCCCTGGTCTGACAGTCTCATGGAAGAACTTGGATGAGAGATGTATCTGGAAGCAACAAAGCTCTGACCAAACCCTGGGTCCTTCCTCACCTTTCAGAAGTGGTCAGCCTCAGCTTCCAGAACCCCAAATAGCCCCTCTCCAGATTGAATTTTGCAAGGAGGAAGGCCAGCCACGATTTACCTCAGTGCAGGGGCGAGTTGGGTCTATAATAGTCCCCCCATGCAAGAGAGAGCACAGACTTTGGGATTACTTCTGATTCTTCATCTCTAGTGACAATTCTGCTTCCCACATCCTAATTTCTAGCCATGGTGAGTTGTTTTGACCTCAGTCCTGCAGATCTGTGTCCACAGGAACATTCTCAACTCAAGGAAGGAGTCACAAGGTAATGAATGAATGCATTTCCCCAGGAAGGAGAGACCATTTGTAAGTTTAAGAACAAAAAAGTGATTACCTGGATTGAATGTAGTTCAGTAGGTCAGCAGCAGCAGCAGCTCCCTGAAAGACAAAGACAAAACCCCATTAGCAGTGGTTTCTAGGGAAATAAAGTTTCAAACCCAGGGATGACCCAGGCACCAGCAGCTCTTTCACTGCCTTTTGGCAGCAGCCTCTAAAACCCTCAGTGCAAAGGTCTTCAGACAAGACCAAAACCTCTGGGTAATACCTGAGTATCAAGAGAATGTGCAGTATCACCTAACGAAGTCCTGAGTAAGAGAAATTCCTATTTTTTCTCCATGCTTTGTTGTTGCTTTGTTTTTTTAACATCCTTTACGCTTGAGTAATTGTCTCCCTTAGCAAAAACGGTGCACGTCATGTATGGCAGAGGCAAAAGAGCTGTATTAAAAGCCATAATTACTGCAGTTTAACAATTAGTAGTTCTATTTGAAGATGTTTTGAGTAAGATTTATGGTATGTTTTCTAATTTTTAATTTCTAATTAGGGGAAGAAGCTTAGCCCTGAGTATTTCTTCTCTAAAAAGTTTAAAATAATATATAGTATGGTTTTGGTCTGTAGAGAGGGATACAAAACCAGGAAAAAACATGCAGGAAGAAAAGGATAAGTTTTTGTGTGTGTGTGTAAGCAAAGTTTAAATGGAATAATTAAATTTACCATAATCAATAAAATGTGTGAGTCGAGTTTATTGAAGTAGCTATTTCCCATTGCATAATTTCCCTGGGGGACTTTCATTTTTAATTCAAAAATAAAAAAATAATAATTAAAAAAACAAACCCCTGAGCACTTACTGTAAATATGCCAGCATATGTGTGAGGTTAAGAAAAGCACGAGCCTACACCCAGGAATCAAAGAGGGGCTTACCACTGCTTTGACACTAATTGTAAAAGCTGAACATTTTCTAGAACCATAATCAAATCTTAACTGCCATGGGGGACTCATTGAGCAGCTCACAGTAATTCTAATAAGATACAGAGCCTTTCACCTTTAGGTCACCAGTTCAAACCCACTTTGGGTTGGGTAGTAAACAGAAGGTAAATCCTGAGCCCGGTGAGTGCCACAGCACCCACAGGAGATGCCAGAGCAGCAGGGGGAAAGGGTTTTCCCTCCCTTCCTGTGTCATCCATGCATCCCCTGGGATTGATGTGGCCAACTCCTCAGGGGACTCGCCTCATCTCCTTCAGCCTCAGATCGTCCCTTCTGGAAAGAAGATGGGAATCTGCCCTTCCCCCATTTCAGCTGGAGCCTCCCCAGATGCCCCATCACACCCCCACCCAGAGACCCCGATCTCGCCACGGCGTTTTTCAGCACTGCCATAACGCCCCTCCCAAGAGAACATAAATGGTGACGTCATCTCTGTCCCACTTCCACGTACACAATTCCTCTTAATCAATGGGTTCATTTACTTGAGCACCACATGGAGAACAGAGGGGCCAAACAAGCAGTTGAGAACACCAGGTCCTTGCCCTGGGCAGCACAACAAACAGCTCTGCCAACACCGGCAGCGTTGGGAACCCAAGCCGAGTACTCGTCTCGGCACTTCACCTGGATTCAGGTGGAACTTCCTGCATTGCTCTGAGCTGCTGGTACAGGAAATCACAGCTCCAGCTGCAGCCCCCGGCACCACCAACAGCCACAAAGTGCCTGAAGTTCTGTGGCAAGCACCCCATGTGCTTCCTGCTACACCAAGGCCTGGATGGGTCCGGCTCTACCGCATCTTCCTTGATGATGCCATGAACATTGGTGTTTCCAAGTGGGTAAATACCAAATGACAGCTACACGACCCAACCCGCCTGAGGATAGAGTGGCCACCACCATGACAGTCTCCTCCTGTGTCCCTCAAACACACGTGCGTGGGGATGATCGGAGGCTGTTTTGCAGTGCACAGCCCCATCCCTCCGGCTGTGACGGTGTGCACAGTTCTGTGCACGTGTGTGAGTGGGTATAATAGTCCGATGCCTTAATTGTGTCTCGTGTTACTACAGCTGAGGAGTCGAGGAGCTCTGAGGAACAATTCATTCATTGTCCTCTACACATCTGGGTTAATGTTTCCTCCTTGGATTAGTCTGTACCAGTGTGTTCCCTCTCTGCTCACCACAAGCTACCAGTGCCAATTTCCCTCCGTGGCAGCTCCAGTGACAGCTGTTTACTTGGAAGTTCATGAATTTGATATATGGGTGCTAGCCACAAATTAATGCAATACTTTCCAGATGCAATGTCTTTAAATATTCAAACAATAAGCCAAAAGCACTGAGTTGTTCTGGCCATTTTTTCCCTCTTAGCTCTGGATGTCTCTCAGAGAAGATGTAAACACAATTTCTTGTGCCACTGACCAGAATACTTCGATGTTTGAAAGGTGAGCAGCAGCATGAGGTGCTGGGTGGTAAATGGTGCCATTGTCACCTGAAGCCAAATCCAAAATGGTCAAAAACCAGCAGAATAAAGCAAAAGGAAGTGTCAAGGCTGACCCATAGGAAGTTTCCTTTCCAGCCAGGGGCTGCATGTGCTGGCCTGAACTCAGGTGAGCTGCACAAGCTCCAAAGGGTGGCTCCCCAAAACAGCTCCAGAGGCTCATCTGGAGTATTCCAAAGCAACAATAACAGCCTGCTGACTACCCCTTAAACCTCTTCTTGCTAGCTTTCCTCTAGAAATCCTCCTCAAGCAGAGGAGTTGATATTTAGCTCAGAAATGGGGACAAGACCTGCCCCAGGTGTGCCTTCCTCCCCAGTCCAACCCTCAGCAATGGCACTGCTTCTGTGACCTCAGTTTGCACTGACATTCACCCTAACGCTGAGGACTGGCACAAAAACAGCACTCGGGAGGGGAAGATCAGCACACAGAAATGGACAAAACTGCTTTGGGGCTGGTGTACTTTGGACTGTTATCACTCCTGCTGGAAGTTGACAACAGGTCAGGCTGAAAGCTGTGGTGAAGTGGAATGGCTACACCAATGATCTACACCACGGCAGAGCCTGGGCCAAGATGTGTAGTTGATTTCTTGGCCAACTTACATCACTTTTTCTTCCCTCATTGCATTTTCTTTGGCATTTTCTTCTTTGCATTTACTGATTTTCCTCCACTGAAATTTAACATGATCTGGACAATTGAGCCACCAGGATATGGGTTTTCTATCCAGTAGTTAAAGGGAGGAACCTTCTTACATACTTGTATCTACTTAAAAATGCCAACAAACATGAGCTGTGGCCTTAGATTGGAGGAGGGCAGGAGAGAGCTCCAAGAAATCCTGTCTGGATTTGAATCCAGTTCAAGCCTGAAACGCTGCCTGTTTGAAGGTGGTTCCTTTATTCCCTCCAATGTTGGGATTAATTATAGAATGAAGAGTTATTAATCAACTTCACTGAATTGAAAAGTTCAAGTTCATTATCTTACGGGAGGAAAATGAACACCATTTTACAAGGTTTTTAAAGCAACAACGGTAATAAGAAACCACCCCAAACTCTAGTCCACAGGCAGAATGGACATCTTCTAGAAAAATATGATTATTCCCCCACCCACCACCCTCAAATTTAGGGATTTGTGGAATATGGGCCTTGCCTGAAGTTGCTTGGCAGAAATCCTCACGTTAAGTTCTCATTCAATGAAATCATGTGGTAGTAAATCAAACATAGAAACAGGAATAAGTAAATCCACCACATCCTTTGAAAAAATTATGGTTGGACTCTGTCAACCCAAGTTGCCTGGGCGATGAATTATCTGTTTTTGTCAACTAAAAAGTGATCAGTCCACCTTTCTGCGTGATTTCCTAATCTTCAGTCCCAAAGCTGAGCCAAGAGGCAGCACAAAATGGGCAGGTCACCTGCAGAAAGAGCTCCTGCAACCTGCACTGAATGTTACATGAGAGGTAGCAAATGAGTGTCAAACAATGAGAGGAAAACCAAGTAGGAGAGTGGGAAGGATCGATCACCAGGATCGTGAAAACTGGGATCTAGTACCTACTAAAGCCAGCAGAAGCCCTTACACAGGTCCACTCTCCATGGTTTTCTCCACGCCCTTTGTGCTCCCACGTGCTTCAGAGCCAGGCAGAGGTGCTGGGTGGACTTTGTCTGCTGAGAAATTCATTATTGGTCCTACAGAACCCAGGCCTGCTGAAGCAACAGTATTTGCAGGCAACGACTGATCTCCTCTAAATTACGTTTCTGTTTTCTCTCCTGTCTTCCCTCGTCTTCCCCAGAAAATACGTATTTGAATTTTGGTGCCCAAAATCTCTATGGGAAAAGTAAGTTCAACAAAAATTTCGAATTTTTCTGCAGGAAACTTAGATATCATCTGGCAAGTCACAACGAAAAATGAACATTCCTTGTCAACATTTGCCTTACGAGTACAAAAACGTGGATTTTACTCTGTGATATGTCCAAGAAAGCAAAAAGAGGAGAGTGACCTCACTGAAAGCAGTTGAGAAATGCACTCTGTCAGATCCTGGGTGCCCGTTTTGATCCCAATCCACTCAGATCACTGTCCAACACATGGCTGCTGCTTGAAATTAATTTAATCCATTTTTGGATCCATTATTGCTTCAGCCTCGCGATTCATCACTGTGAAATCAATGAGAAAGGAACTTCTCGGAAATCTCGGGATTTCTCGGAATCCCCATCCGAGCACCGTTTAAGAAGATCTGCCTCTGTAATTAACCATTTCTGAGGGAGTTAAAAATAAACAGCTCAAACCTGGCATTTTTACAACCTTAATAAAACCAAAGGTGGCATTTACTGGGTAGAGGCTTTTAGGACAAGGGAGAGGTCGCTACAGCAAAAGGGCAGTCGCTGCAATTTTGAGCAAACCTGATGGCAACTGCAGAGCAGAAAGGTGCAGGTTATTGCCATAACAAAACCCAACACATCCATGGTGTGCTGCCTTCAGCTAAAGGCACTGCTGGAGGGATCCTTCCCAGCTATCCAGAGCATTCCCTGCTGGGAGGAGCCAGCAGTGCGTGCTCCTCCCGGTGCATTTGCTTCCTTTGTGGCCCAATTTCCAGAGGTAAAGGATAACCTGAACTACAGGCAGGCTTTATTTAAACTTTGGTCTTTATGTGAACTATTTGTTATTTGGGCTGAAATTTTCCCTCTGGTAATTTCACAGACAAGTTTAAAAAAGAAAGAAAAAGGGACACAAATTCTGAAGTTAGTGAATATTTTCATTCTTATGCAAAGGAATGTGCTTGTTTATTTATATTTCAAATTCTGTTTGTTTTCAAATGCCTTTCCTTTCACTCAACAAAGGTAAACTCCAAGGCGGCACATTTGGGGCTGAACAAGTGCTACTTTTTCAATGTGATTTTTCTCTTTTCCCTTTATTTCTCTTACTGAAAAAAAAAAAAAGAAAATCGGGGAAAATCCTTTGCTCCAGCACTACCTCTCCACAGAAGGTGCCCTGCTGTTGCCATGAGTTGTTGTGCCCTGTCAGACAGCGACTGGGACCCAGGCACGCATTTATCCCATTTCAGACAGGGATTGGGACCCAGGCACGCATTTATCCCATTTCAGAGCAAAGAAGAGGTGAACTTGGATCGAGCCTTTGGAGTTGAATGACCTCCTGCTCCTCTGGCAGCAGGAATGGGAGCAGCCAGGAGGCTGGAAGTGGCCGCCGTGTAACTCTACCCATGTCGAGCTCCGGAGCTCTGCTCACAATGAGCATTACATTTTATGGCTCCTGCAGAATACCGGGGTATACTAATTTTACAGGTGCATTCTAGCAAACTGCAGTCCCTAATATCAGAATGCCATTAAAAATAATGCACTCCTTATGCCCAGGCAGTTAATTTAATATTAAATCAATAAAACATTTACTGGAGCTGGTCAGGGGCCTGGTTGCTGACAGCAGACTCAGCTCACGGCAACAAATGTCTCCTCACCCTTCTCAGACAGCTGCTGGTTTATTGTAGAAGACGTCTTTGGTCCTGACAAATAGCCTCCCTAAGCCCTAATGAGTGCAGAAATTCAAAACATTTGTGGGACATTTATTAACAAGAAAATGCACCGGCCCTTTGGGAGATTTGGATCGACGGCAGCAATCATCCATGGGCCGAGCTCAGCCCAGCTTGTGCAGGGAACACAAAATTACTTTCTTGGCTACAGGGAAGGAGATTGTAGCTCTTTCCAGTTGGTTTCATCTCTTGGATATGGAGGCTGGGGTGGGAGCTCTCCCCTGTGCTGAGTTTTCACTGGTGGAGTCATTTTACAATCCATCAGGTTCCTGACAAAATCCCGAGATGGCAGAGGTCACTGGGGTGGGATCCACCACATCCCATCTGCTGCTGAGCATGAGCAAACCACCTGGCACAGTCACCTTTCCCTCTCCATGATCACTTCCAAATTAACTCAAGCACAAAACACAGGATTTTGCCAGCATGCCTGATGAGCAACGTGTTACAAGTGACATTAAGAGGTAAAATTAGGGAACAGTTTTGATGATTTTGGGGGGGTTTTGTGCAGGGTTTTTTTTAATAGAATAGAGGCCAACTTTTTATCAAGAATATGAGTATGAAAACACAACTTCTACAGCAACTGCAAATGATACACGAAGTAAATAAAACAACTAAACAAAACAACCCTAAACAAAACAACCGAAAACAAAGCGGAAAAAGAGAGAGAAAAATGGAAAGAACACCCCAAAAAGTATCAAAACAGACAAAAAATGGACCAAGCTCCCAGAGAGTAGCAATCTGGCACATCTGTATGAAGAACAAGCAGATATCTTCTACCCAAATAGTATTGTGTGGAAAGCCCAATTATCTGAGAAGTCCCTGCACAGGCTGTTTCCCAGCATTGTTCTCAGAAGGCTGGTTCTGCCCCGAGCTGACAGAGCTCCAGGGACCCACAGCCACCATCCTTCACTCAAGGAAGCCGATTTGGGATGCTGACTTCCACAAGAATGGAATCACGCACTGTGTGAGCACAGTGCCCCCCAAACCTCTCCCAGCCGACTCACCTCCTCCAGCAGCAAGGACTCAGGCGCTGGGATGGCTGGTGGAGGAGGTTGGTCCAGGCAGAAGGTGCCTGCCTGGAGGACACGGTGTTTCCTGTGCCTTCCCCAAGCCCTGAGCATCTGGGACAAGTCAGGGCCTGGCCCAGCTCTGACTTGTCCCGACACCGCTGACGTGATGTGCGGATGAGCCGCTGCTCTTACAGGAACGTTCGAGCTGGAAGCCACAAGGCCAAGCCCGGTCAGAGTTAATACTGAGCTCAGGCCCTAGGAGCTTCCCTCAGACATCAGCATTCCAGCACATCTCATAGGAGGAAAACAAATTTCATGCCATGAAAGCAGAAATCTGGGTGAGGTCTGGGAGCATAGTTAGGATGTGGTTTTCACAAGCACTCAGCACTGGCTTAACTGCTCTGATTGCAGTCCGGGGGTAAGAAAGTCCCACTGACTACAGTGGGAGCAGAATCAGGCCAGCACTGAGTGGTTTTGAAAATCCCACCCTCAGTTTTTATATAATGTAGAAAATAAGAATCACATGCCAACCTTCAGAGGGGAAACTGGCCCATTAAAATGCGTATCATTATTTTAGCCAACATTTTTAATTTGGAGATTTGTGGCACCGACAAATGAGGCCTGACGATGGCTGGGGAACGCCCTCCAGTTGGGAAGGGTCAGACCTCTTTGGAGAGAGGAGTGTGACACCAGGGACATCACAGGGCCAGCTGAAAGGAACTTGTTGATGCTCTTCTCCGTCAAAAAAAAAAAGAGTATTTTCAAAAACCAAAACATATTTGTAGGGATTTTGGATTTTTGAGGGAAAGAAGTACTTCTCACCGAAAGGACCAAAGTCTCCTACCCCCATCTAACAGCCCACTTTTATGTTCTTGTGTTTGTCCTGATTTATGACAAAAGTATCTCTGTGGCTGGAAACCAAACAGATCTTGTCATTCCACCCTGCCTTTGGAATGAAACGGAAAGGGAAATGGAAAGCTTTGTTCATCAGTAGCCTTTGGCAGGGAGGTGCCAGTCTCCTGGCTGGCCATCACAGTCCTGCTGGGATCAGAGGTACCAGGTGGGACATGGTGGGATGCAGAGCTGAAAGGGCAGGATTTGCTGCACCAATCTGGAACACATTATTCAACAGCCCATATTCCAAGAGAAAAGGAAGAGTAAGAAAAAAGCACTGTTTAAAGGCTGCAAACCCGCACGCTGTTCCCTGAAGGAGGAGTGCATCACCATTTCCTCGGGAGGTCTCTATAGGAAGCACAGAGAGAGGAGGTTTCCAGAGGGTCTGCACCCTCTTGAGTGTCTCACAGAGACAACCACCTTCGTTTGTCCCCAGGCATGATGTGAGAGTGAGTCAGGAATGACTCACAAAGAGGACAGACTCAAGAAGCTCAGGCAGAGGAAGAGGACACCCAGGACACGGAAGCATCAGGGGGAGAGGTTGCTGGGTCTATTCACTGGTACCAGCAGAGCACAAAGCAGGGGCAGTGCAGTATTTCAGAGCTTTGCCATCACCAGCAGGGATAGAGGGAAATGGTCAGTGACATGTTGCTTTCTTACCCCAATGTGCTCCAGGTGAACGTGGGACCTCCCCACGTGTCCTGAATGGAAAGTGCTGTCACCTTAATCCCAATGCTGTCAGTAGAGCACTTATCAACTGATGTATCAGCTTGGGATAAAACAGTGTTGCTTTGGAGCAACATATTCAAGTCCTCCCAAATCTCTGCTGGTCTCTCACTGCCCTGCCCTGGTCCTACTACACACGCTGATCATAAGCGTTCTGGGGATGCCCTGGTACGTGAGATGCGACCCCAGAGGCTCGAGGCTGTTGGGGAAAGGATGCTTTTATCCAACATTTTTGCCATAGCAGAGCCAGGGAGCTCTTGGCCAGGTCCCTCCACTCCTTCCCCTGCTTTATTTGCACAGATGTTTTTGCCAAGGCTTGTCATCAGCCTGGGGAGGGGGCAGTTGAGAAAAAAATAAAAACAATAAAAATGACCGAACAAGTTGAAGAAATTGCAAACAGTAAATCTGGCGCTCGCTAGGCCGAGCCCAATAAGTTGCTGAGGTTGTACTTTTCAGATTCGGTTTTAGGCTCTTGTAAATTTTCAGTTATTTTTAACCCACCTTTCTGAGCGAGCCTAGGAATGAGAAAGTAATTGTTTCATCAACTCGGGCTGTATAAATCTCCTTGGGGTTTATTATTTGCTGTTTCATTTTACTGGCACAAGAGCTCCTAGGAAAGCACAATAACCTCCTCGTTGATTTACAGCTCTTGGGCAGGCGCACGCTGAAAACCCGGGCGCGCAGCACCTGAGCAAAAGCGCCCTGAGTTAATTGAAAAGCTTCAGGGAACTGGAATTCCTCGCAGTGATACTGTCACATGCGTCAGTCACCAGATGTAACTCCAATTTTCTGCTCTCATAATAGGAATCCAATTGATATCCCCAGAAATAAAAGTCTGCAGCCAGAATAACAGCACATTTATCACAGGAAGGTTTAAGCCCTGCAAGAGCGCTGCCCTCAGCACAGGGCTTGGTGAGTGCTGGAGGTGCTTTTTCGTTTCTTATATGAGCAAATACCTGCAGGTACAGACACACAGACATCTGTATCCTCCAAGGAAGCCTAAGATTAGGAAAAGGATGTTGCCTCTGGAGAGTTACTGCCATTCCTGTGTTAAACATCGCTGCCCTCATTCCTTTTTAATCTTTGTTCTTCCACTGACCCCACATCTCCATCCTTCTCTCTCACACACAGTTTTCCTGCAGTCCTGATCTGTGCCATTCCTTGTTAGTAAAAGGGAATGTTCTCCAAGTGGACTGTTGCCTTTGGGGAGCTCAGCCAAGACTCTCTACCATGCTTTCTGGAGAAGAGTCGGAAATAAAAATCTCCCCACAGAGGAAACACAGGGAATGGCATTTTTTTGGCCAGATTTAGAGAGGCTTCCAGCTCAGGCAGCTTTCACACTACCCTCAGCAGGGCTTGTGTTTGTCAGGACAGGGTTTGTCACGTCTTGTTTAATCTGCAAAATACCCACCTTCATGCCCTGAGATTTCTTCTGGATGCCAATATGGAGCATCCCTGTAAACAAGGCCACTTGGCTCCCTAGACATAAGAAACAGGCTCTGCATCTTACTTTGGTGAGAGTTTGTCCCAGCCTATGGGTTCCCTGGTGTACAGTGTCCCCAAAGGGAATGTGGCTGTCCTCCTAAAGCTGGCAGGCACTTGTCTAATGTAAACATTCCCAGGCAGACTTTACATACATTAGGGTGAAAAAAACCCTTTGCTTGTTTTCCAGCCAGTTTTAGGCAAAGTCTGACTCAGACTGGCTGGAGTTGGTTTAAGGACTTTCATTTTAAAAAGGACAGCTCTGCTTCTGGATGAAGCACAAGTGACCATTTCCCCCCACGTACAGCTGAAATGTGTGATTTCAGACAGAAACCACAGAAGACAATGAAATTAGAGTCCCTACTGGAATTTAAACTCTTTAACATATGCCTACCTTCAGTAATCTTAATATAATAATCTATATACATGGGCAATATCAAAATGAAATGCACATTATAATATTGTCACCTAAGCAGCACATTTGCACCCCCACCCCCTTCCACATCAGAGCAGATTGTTTTGCTGCTCATACCCTCCTCCCTGCATCTGCTCCAACACTATGCCAAGTTGAGGTTTCTATTTAAAGAAAACACCCAAATTGTAAAAATTACAGCAATTTAATCACGTCAGCTAACATTTGTCCTGTCGCCTTTTACCAATCTCATCCCTGTTAGCAGCACACACGTTATCTCAGGAGTAATTCAGCTCAAGCATAAGAGGTCAAATTACTTCTCCAGTTTGTCAGGCCTTCGATCCAGGCTGATTCCTCCCAGCAAACCTACTCCAAAGCCACTTAGGGATAACACCACTGACACAAAACACCACCTTGGAAACCGGCCCCACTGAGCCCTACCAGAGGAGCATCGGGACAGGTTGCAAACCTCTCCCCTGGTCATGAGGGCCAGAAACATCACCCTCCTGCTGGCTGTAGGGAGATTTCTCCCATCAGCTGCCACATGAGAGCTGCGAATGGCCCTTCCTACAGGTCCTGGATAACTAAATCCAAGCTGTCCATGTGTTTGGGATAAGGTGCTTTTTGGTTCTTTATGCAGAGTGGCCCCTCTCCCACCTGAGACCTTCTATTTTCATTTTGTATTCATTTGCCCAAATCTCACCACTGCCTGTTTTTTCATGAGACCAAATGGGTAAGGTTTGGAAGGCTGTCTGTGGCAGGAAGGACTGATCCCCAGGAGCAGACCAACAGGGCAATCCCACAGAGGAGCGGAGAGCACCCCTAAGGCTCTGCCCTCCCCAAGAAGAGCCAGTCCAAGGAGTCAGCCCAAAGTACTCTCATATTAACCTGCCTCTGAAGTTTAGGTAAACTTCCTGATCACTTAGACTTTCAATTTATTTTTAGGGAACTATTTCCAGTAAGTGGTTCAAGATGGATTACAGTTTAACTGGAAGCTTGGGAATAAAAAGATAGTCACAGAAAAGCTGGGTTCAATTCTTGCCTCTGCCACAGACTTCCTGTATAAATCTGGACTCACTGCACCAGGGGGGGCATTCACCCACCTAACTCAAAACATCTAATTTCAATGGCTCTATTAAGAGCTCAGGCTTCCATTACAGCCAGGCTGGGAGGATTCGGAGCACTTCCAGGAGGGCTGCACTCCCTGACTGGATGGGGAGCACAGGCTCCCAATTTAGGAGCATAAAGCAGACTTCTAAATCACCTCTGCCCCCTTGACGTCCTCGGGGTTCAGTCTGTCACCCGTGAAATATGTTCTGGATTAGTGACATGAAAAAGTGGTACCCAAAGGCTGAGCCCAAGATAGAGGCAGAAGAAGATGCATCAGGCAAGACCAAAGTTCAGAGTTAAATTTTTTTCCCCGGTACCTGTGATTTATCAAATTTCTGATTTGAAGAAAAATGTTACAAAAGGAAAACGTTTCAAGTACATTTTTATAAATTTGCTTTTCCTCTTTGTTTTTTTTAATTCTCTCCCAGTAGTTGTCCCTGGGATCTTGAGAACACAGTATCATTGCAAAAGCACTTCTGGGTAACACTGGTGAAAATACTGCCACCAAATTTCTGAGCTTCATGAATGGGACCCCAAAAGAAAGTATCTTTCCCCTCAGTGTTTTTGAAACGAAAAAAGTAGATTGTGTATTCCAGTTCTTCCCCAGACATAAGTTGTCAGGATTTTTTTTTGTTCACCTTTAATTCTCAATGATTGAGAATACTGCTCTTTATATCTCTAGAATGAAATTCTTTGGGAACATTGTTCGAAATGTCTCAGAAGTGAAGAGCAGCAACACGGACCAGCATCCAATATTGGGCAAGGAATTTTAAAACGTGAGGTTTCACATATATCAGATTCAGCTCTTAACAATAAACACGTTGAACATTCCTGAGGCACTTTTTTTTTTTTTCCTGGGGATTGGTTTTGGTTTGGTTTTTTTTTTTTTAGGACTGCAAGTAAACTCTCCCTCACCAAATGACCCACTTGGGATTGACGCTGTACCAGTATCTAAAAATTGTGCTACTGAGCAGCTACTCAGAATCCTGCTGGTGATAAATTAAACCAGAGGAAACGGATCATTTCTACTATCAGGGTCACTGTTGTCAACTCCTAACAGGGCAATTGACTTGTCAAGTTGTCTCTGAAAGCCCCAGCTCAGGTTTCATTGCCTTTCACGTTTTTTTTTCAGCGTTGTATACAAGGGTCTCCCAGACTGTCTTTCACCCGGCACTTTGGGAAATTCCAGGCACTGATCCTGCTCATAAATTGCAGAGGAACAGCCTCAGCATGAGACTCTCCTACGGGAGCAGCACTGTGGAAATATTAAATCCAAGAAAAGATACCATAGGGATGTGCACGGGAACAGATGGGGATTTGCCTGTGTGTCATTATCAGACACGAGCAAGAACTTCAATGGTGAAAGGTCATTTGGAAAAGCCACAGGACACCTCTGGCAACAAGAAGAGAAGAAAAAGAAAGCTGTGACACTGAGGGTCACTGTATTGTTATGAATAACAACCAAATCCACCTGCTGGAGACCCACTAATAACATTCCCTAGTTACATTTTTATAACTTATGTAAGACAGACTTATAAATACCCACAGCAGTTAGAAACCAAAACAAGATCAGTTCTGCATAACAGTGTTCACTCAGCAGGAGAGAGATCCTCTGTTTTAATCAACTTCCAGGCCAGAAGAAACAGGTACAGCAGGAAAAGCGACTCGTTTGAGGATCACAGAGAGCAATGCTAGAGACCAAAGGCAAAGCCATCTCCATCATGCTTGGGTCATGCTGCTGCCCAAATCAGAGTTTCAGTTTTCCAATAATGCTCTGGGGTAGTGCAGAAACTCAAGAGATTACTTAAGGGAAATGTCACCATTACAAGAAATGTTCTTGTTCCAAACCCAAAATTGGTCAGTGGTCAGCTAAAAGATTTCTTTTGTTGTCATAGATTTCTTTTGGTGGTGGGATTGCTGCTGCAATTAAATTGAAAGGGTTCTATTATGATGATTAACAGCCTTGTTTTTATTACTGATTAAATAAATAGTTCATTTCTTTTTTTTCTCCCCAGAACTGAGTTGCATCCATTTTTCCATGGAAGACCTCAGTTTCAATCAAAATCATTTCTGGAGGAAAATCGTTCTGTTGGAAAATAGTGACCAAGTCTTATAATTATGGTTGAAAATCCAAACACACCCAGATGTACTGTAAACCCTTGTTATCTTTGGGATGTCTAAGTTCCTGTGGCATCTTCATCTACAGCCATGGCACAGAGGAGTTGAAGTAAGAATATGTGTAGTGGGTTTCTCTGCTTGGCCCTGCAAGAATTCCTCTTCCCTCCACCCCCATAAAAGACAGCTTTCCCTCCCAATTCCATGCTCTGTACCACCTCACCCCCAGTTTACCCTCTTGTCATTTCCTCTTGCCCTCTTCCCGCCGTATCACGTTTCCAGCTCAGAATCTGCAGATCCACAATTGTTTAAAAAGCAGCTCAAACTTCCAACTTATAAACATTGCTTCCTCTGTCTCCTGAATTTATTTTAATAGCTGATATTTGAGCCCAGGGGATTGTTTTAACTAACACTGTATAGTCAGAAGGAATCACTTTCCTCCAGGCTACCTCTGGGTCAACAGCATAAGGCAAGACCCCCTCACATTTCATTACCCAGGGATCAGATCCCCTTTCCCAATCCATCACTCTGAAGCTCATTCCTCCTATTCCTCTCAGATTTGCCTGCATGATTCATGCGGTGCCAAATCAACAGTATATTTGCTTTTTTCTCAGTTCATTGTTTTTATTTGCTTACATGTTCCCTGTCGTAGTTCAACTCATAAATCAACGCTGGTTTATTTTTTACAAACCCGTTGAAAGTCTGAGCCAGTTTCCACTGTTATGAAAGACTCCCAATACTACGTGTCCTTTAACAGGTGGAAAATGTCTTCGGAGGCTGTTTGGATGGGAACGATTTTCTAACTTAAAGACAAAGTAGTATTTATTTATGACTTAATCTAATTCCAAAACAGAGTAACAGTTCCCTGCACCGAATTATCTCCTCATGATGCTCTCCCACTAACATATGGTTTTATTATTTAAATAAAAAATTGTAATCCTGAGACAATTTCTAGCTATTAAACTTGTGTAACTGATTGTGGTAACACAATGTTCTTGAGATACTTTAACAGACCATTTTAACTTAAGACGACCCATAAGTGTCTATCCTAACTAAATTTGGCATTAAAAAAACAAGCAAACAAAACCCAAACACACTCTCCCCCTCCAACCTTCTTACCTAACTTTGCTGTAAAAGAGCTGTTGATTTATCAGGTTATCAGTGGAAGGAGAACACTCCTTTTCTCCTGAACTTGACATGGAGAAAAAGAGACTGCAAAGAACCCTAAGCCTGAGTTTTGTGCCCATTACCAAGGTCAAAGCCTGGCTTAGCAGGCCAAGCCCATGCTGGGCACAAGGCTCACTCACCTATCCAGCCTGGCCAGGTACCAAACAGAGAGGAACCTGCCTCTGCAGCTACATCCCACCTCAATGCCACTTGCCACACCGGAGGGCAAGTGGCTGTTGTGAGCGACAGGCCCACCCCTATCCTGGGGACTGGACAGGGTGGGTCCCCTCTCCTCCCAGCTCCACACTGCAGTGGGATGTGGTCCCCCAGACCATCTGGTGCCTTTTCCTCTCCCTGGCTGACTTCAGCTCTCTGCTGCCGGCCAAGGGAACGGCTGCAAGCCTATGTGTGTCTCTAATGATTCTTCCCTGGATGAATGACACGAGCCACTGGGAAAAAAACATCTGCCTCTGGGCTAGGACACTGAGGATGCTCACTGGCAGCTTGGAGGACAACCACGTGCTGCAAGTCAGCAGCTTCAGTGTCTGCAGAGCAGGACAGGAACAAAGAGCAAAGAAGGTTGTGGCCCTGACAGCCCCTGTTTGACATGGAGAAGCCATAACATTTATCTCCAAAATGCCAAAGATATTTGCTGTGACAATTCTGAGCTTCGCTACCTCACTTTTTCTTCAGATGAAAAACTGACTGAAACTGATTCTTGTAATGTACTTCAGATTTGTCACATCAGCATTTTCCAACCACAACACACTTTGAAGAAACTCAACCAGCTTGGACAGTTGCTGTGAACTTGCACACTCTGCTTGTTCCCTTTCAGCTCTGGGATCACCAGGGATGGATCCAATACTAAGTTCCTGTAAGTCAAGAATCCCTTTGTCCTGCACACAAGTTGCCATCTCACAGGAAACTCACTTCCAAGACTTCTCCTTGGTGGAGTTAGCAACCTGTCCTTCAAGCCTTCACAAAAATCCCTGGATAAATCTGCTGCAAAGCCATTAGAAATAGCTTCTTCTTCGTAAGCACCAATACTATTTTTGAGGAAGATCAGCTCTAAGTTCAGATCAGGTGTTTGCAAAGGTTATAACCACTCAATAAAAATGACAAGGAACATAATGAAAAATTAGGAAGGCAGGTTAAAAGCCATCATCTGTTTCCTTCATTTAAAAAAAAAATAAAAATCAACACACAGTCCATGACAAGTTTTCATAGGCTCAGTTGCTAAGCTGAATGTCATCATACTATTCCTTGTCAAAGGGGTGAGTGAGAGGCGGGTAGATGTGAGACCAGAGCTACTCAGATGAAGAGGAGGGTATTTAGTGATGAGAGCAAACAGCCAATGCCGTGGCATTCCTTGCCAATATTCCCTGCTGATAACTTCCCCCCTCCTGAAGCAAGGCCACCGAGGTGCTTTCTGGACACTGTGCCACATCAAATGGGCAGCTGCAAGTCTTGTGCTCCAACACCAATGGAATCCTGTAGGCCAGGAATATGGATTGCCCAGCTAGACATTTCCTGATGTTTTAAAATGCATTATTTACTTCTACTTTCTGTTTGCCAGAGCAAGAAGCTGACTCTCCCACAAACCCTAATTAGACAAGTTGTAACGGCTGGAAAAAATAATCACATTTTCAGGCACACAAGCCTTTTCTGTGCAGGTCTGTGTGCCCAAAACTGTTCCAGCTGTACGAGCTGAACTAACAAAGAAGATTACCTGCACCTGAGAGCCTTGTCTGCCTTATGTCCATAGACAGTCCAGGCTACCACAGCACCACTGTGCATTTCAACATTCCTGGCACAGCGAGACTTTAAGCTTGGGTTTTACCTCTGGAAGTAACAACACACTGGAGGCAATTAAAAATATAAAAAAAATAAAAAGAGGGTGCTCGCCTTCTATTTGTCCCCTTTCAAAACCTCCCCCACTGAAACGAAAATTACATAAATCCAATTAGGAAGGGAACTAAAAAGGTTTGGATTTTTATACACTCCTCTAAAAGACTGGATTAGCTGCTGCAGCCCAAGCGACTCCCTGCAGGATGCCGCTGGTGGACATGGACCCGGCCTGGAGAATTCCTGCTTGCTGCCATGAAAACAAGAGGGTTGTTGCAATGCACACAGCCCCATTATTATTATTAATTTCCTCCAGCTCCTGGGCAATTTTTGAATTGTTCCTCAATTTTTAAAGAAGTGATTTATGGGCTATAGGGAGAAGAAAAAAAGTAGGGGTTTCGCAAATAGTCCCTCCTTTTCATTCCATTGCAGGGCATTAATTGCTCATTGTCTGTAATTGGAAACAAAGTGCATTCCTACTCGGATCACATGCAGACAGCTGCCCTGATGTGACTCAGTGTACAATAACCCTCCAGTGTGGTTCTGCAGACTTGCTTGCATTAATAAACATATATGGACTTTGAAATCCAGGGAAGTTATGTCTAATGGGCACCTTTGGATGAAGAGACCATTGAAGTTCCTGCTTTGGGAATATCCCTCTCCTCTGGAGACATGCTCATTAAGGCAATGACCTGAGATATCACAAGCATTCCCAAGATCTCACCCTTCTACTTCAAAGCCAAAGTTTTGAGTAGCATTTTGACTTCCCTATACAAGGCAGGCCTCAGAAAATTCCTGTAGAATTGAAAGGAAGAAAAACAAAGAGACATAAGTGGCTGTTTTTAAAATACAGTTTGCCATTTCCCCAGGTTTATCTCTGTTTCTGAGCCTGGTAAATGCAAAAAGGTGAAATGCAACCACATGATTTTATTGGCTTGACAGCCAATTTCCCAGGCTATAACTTGCCTTTAGGAAATGTGGCTAAGAAAGGCAGTCCATTAACTTCCCCATTGCTGTGAGCAAGCAGAACAGCGGTGGTTCCCACAGACAGAAGGGAAGAGGAATGAGTCTTCAACTCCCTGCCTTGGGTCAGTTTGAAGGAGACTCCCGTTTGACTAAAAACCCTGCTTTTGATTTGACACTGGGAACTATTTAGAAAGCCCACAGCTAAATCAAACTTTTCCTGCAGTTTCCGAGGAAGCCGAATGAAAACAAGCTATTTTGAGTCAACCTTTCTGGAGAGAAGCAGGTAAAGAGAAGCCTTCACGAGGCTCAGTGACAGGAAACCGAATCCCTGGAAGGATCCTGGGCATACTTGAGAAGCCTCTTCACACGGGGTGGGGAGTCATTCAAGGGTCTGCAAACCATCTTTGTTAAGTTAAGCTCGAGGATTTTGCCTGAGGTAGCACAGGAGAAACACAAGTCATTTCTTCTGTGAGCAGATTTGTGGGACTGCAAAGCTCTGATGTCAGCAAGAGAAAGGAAGATGTGCTGGGATGGGTGCTGGGACCTGAGGGCAGCAGGTGACAGAGAAAACTGAGATACCGAAATCCTGGCTCTGGGCCAGGCGTGGTGACCCACCAGCTGCACCACAGCAACAGGAGAACGTGAAATAGTTAAAATTTCCAGGGACAGTTATGTTTATTTTAAAGCTCACAGCAGCCCTTTAAATGAAGAAATAAAATCCTTCATCTCCAACTGCATATAGACCTGAACATGAAAGTGGTTTGGGGGAACTCATTATTAAAATACAGACCACACAGTAAAGGCTGAAACAACCCAGAAGGTATTTTTGTTTCCAATGCTAAATTCATTAGAGATATGTCTTTCACTTACAGGAACATCACCCTTTCCAGGTATTGTACGGAAAAACAGCACCAGGCAGCCCCTCCTGAATCCCTCAACCACCACAAGGATTATAGACAAACATGCTTGAAACATCTACTGAAGCCCAATCTCCCTTTAAAAAGAATATAAAAATTAATTTATGCACCATACCATGTCCTGATTATTGTAGACTCTGACAGAGAAGACTTTTTTGTTTAAAAAGTAAACAAAAACTGGCATGCTGCAAGAAAAGTGATTGCCTCAATAGAGAAGTGCCCATTTATGTCATCCCACAATTATTTCAAGCACTATAGTTGAGGTTAGTCCCTCCAAGGCATGTACAAATTGCAAATACACACAAATAATAACGCTCATACTTTTGGAAAATGTGAAACCCTTTGTTTTGGAAAGGTTGTTCCTATTATTTGTGGCTTGCAACTGTCATCATTATTCAAGCCTTGTCTTCTTTCATGATTGTTCTGCAGCTACTGAGTGCTTGAGAACTTCCCCAAAATTAATATACTTCAAAGAACCAGACATTTTGTATATAGCTTAATTACAGCCTATATAATTAAGCTTTAAAATGATAAAAACTCTTCTGTGCTGTAAGTGTACTCAGACTTCTGCTCACAGGCAAGCTACTACATATCATCCGACAGAGCAAAGGGCCAAGAAATTCCATTTCATTAATTGTTTCCTCCAAATCCGAAATGTAATTACATATTTTCCAGGGACCTTTGACATTTTCACACTGTGGCTTGGAATGTGATCATACCCTGAAGTAAACTGCCTGGCTGGTCACAGAATTAACAAGAAAAGATGGCTAGAGAGGTAAAGCTGGCCTTTTGTGGAGAGCAGAGGAGTGAGTTGCATGGGTTTGGGTCAGGTTTTGGTACCAGAGCCTTGCAAGGAACGAGGAGGAGATGATGAGCTGAACTGCTGTCTCGAGTAATCGCCTTCAGAGTGATCAGAAAAAGCACTGGGAGAGAGAGAAGAGCCTCTCTTTCCCGCAGCCATGGCTGGTTCACACAGGAGCTAAAGGAATTCTTGAACTTTCCCTCACCCCGAGTTTTGGGCCCCCCATGCGTCTGGACTCTCTTTTTGAGCACAAAACCCAGCCCAGGTGAGCTGGTAGATCTGATCCATACAGATGTAATTCTCCAACACCTGACTCCTCCGAGAAACATCCCAGAAGGTGGGCTGCTGCTGGGAACTGGCCCCAAGTGCTGCCATTCTCATTCAGGGTGGGCATGTCCTTGGGTCTGTCAGAAGCCACAGTGATTTTATTAATTAATCAGTTTTACTAATGAATAAACACGAATGTGCTCACTGGTTGAGGATTCTGGGACTCTCATCCAGCCCACCATCAGTGCCAGCTGAGTGTGATGTGTACACGCACAAGGTACACGTGTGTTAGCAAATAACTAGCTGACTTGACTTTCTTGTAGAACACATCAGACCTCAGTGCAATCAGCCTTAAACTCCTGCAAATGCTAAATTCACATTAAAATTCAATTTTTAACGTAACACCATGTGGGTTTTTTTAATCTCAGAATGCTTTTTTTTGTGTTGCTTTGGATGCCTCAACTCCTAGACAAAACATATTTCTTCAGAATGTCGTTCTGTTTCCCCTCAGGTTCAGGAACGGGAGAGCAGCACCTTATTAGAAACAAAATCGATGAGTCTCCATGAATCATTACTCGGAGTTTGGAAAGGAAAAAAGAAATTTGGCAAGCCTCTAGTCGGTAATATGTGCTTCTAAAACCTACCCTTTGAAAGGGCCAAGTTATTACGCTGTGAAAAGTAGTTACTCAGCACGTGCTGTAACTTTTCATAGGGATTTTTAGGCCAAATTTAAAGAGTGCTAATGATTTTGAATGCCAGACTTGAGACCCTACAGCAGGATGAGGTTTTAACAAGACTTGAACAACTGCCTTCCCTCCCCCAGGTCGTGCCTCTTTAAAGTGCTGGATTTTTGGTGCCTTAAAATTAAAGTACCCCGTATCTCCAGGCATGGAAAGTCTTGGCCTTCACATCCTTTTCAGTACATGGAGAGTAAACTCCCACTCAAGGCAGTGGGAAAGCTCCTGGCATTCACCAAAATATGCTGGCATACTGGGAACATCATTTATTACTAGGAATAAGGAGAAACCACAACTGCAAGCGCCTTGTTCAGCAGTGTGAGTGTGCACAGTGACAGGGCACATCAGCTCCTTTCAGGTTGCAGAGCTCTGGTCCTGGGAGCAATCTCACCATGGAAACTTGGAGCTAATTTATTCTGCTCCTCAGTTACCCTCCCAACTCACCTATCACTAAGGGGAAGCCTGTTGGAAGGTTCTCTGACTGGCTTATTCCAAATGCTTTAGAAGATGGCATAACCCGAGGGTGATGTGTGGTAAGGGCTAGCACCTACTACTTATTCCTCTTATTTATTTCAATAAATAATTAAAAATACTTGTGAAGGCAGACTAGAGATAACGTGTAATTAATTAGATCATAATTCTTGGAGCTTGCCAAATATCATAGACAGGTGTTATTGCGGGGAGACCAAGGAAGTAGAACCTGATTCCTCTACTTCCAGCGCTCCAGCTCAGGGCAAGCCAGCAAAGCTGGAGCCTTGCAGTGAAGTGGGCAGGCAAGAAATCCCGATTTAGGACCCCCCCAAGAACCCCAGTGCACACCCAGCCAGCCACCGGCTCCGAGCCCCTGAACTGCTGCCAGGTCCCCCGTCAGCCACCTGGTTCCCCAGGGATGCAGCTCCGCTGCAACCCGAACTCTTCTTTAACATTTCCCAAAGAAAGGAGAGATGAAAACAAAAGGATCATTTACTTCCTCTAATTGAGAAACAAGATAGGAAGACAGATAAGCCAAGGAAAACTGGCACAATTCCACAGACTTCAACTGATCCTAGAGAGCAGGGTGATGAGCACGGCATAAAGAATACGAGTGTGGTACTATTACTGCCTTACGACAGCAATGCCAGGCTGTCACCCTACATGTTTCATCTTGGGATATAAAACCACTTTATAAGGGAGGTCAGTATCACTGAAAGGAAGCGGCATCGGTTTACCCAGAAGGAGCTGCCCCAACACTTTTTTCCTTGTCATTCACAACCGGATTTTTTCCCTTGCTAGGACAAAAATAATACAGTGCTAGTTGTTGCCAAATATCCACTTCTGAAACTCAGGCCCAGTCATTTTTAGCTAAGCAAACTTGGCACAAAACAAGTGTTGCCTATGGACAGAGTTTATAACATGGGAAGTTTGCCAAGATCCTATTGCAGCCTACTTTGAGGTCTGGTGCTTCACCTTCTCACCCTACAACAAAGATTAAATAGTCTTCTAACAAGGAAAAAAAAAAAAAGAACACCTGATACTATTTTTCTCTTCCCTCCTTAGGTCTTACAGTCCACAGGAGATGAATTTCAATAACGCCATGAGCAAAAACATGGCTTTGCCTGAAGCCAGCAGTACTTCTCCAGGCTGTGATTATTGATGTGCAACACACATGTAAACACATAGGCACACACAACCAGCTTTAACAGGAGCCTGGTAGAAGAGCTCTGCTTTAAAGGCACAAAGAAAAATATGCTGTTAAAAAAAAAAAAAAACAAAAAAACCCCAAACTGTCAAATAATGCAAAGCCAGAGGGACTACCCTTTCAGAAAGATACACAGCAGCCCCAGGGTGCTGCACGTGAGTCAAAAGAAGAGCTGTAACACAACAGAGCTCATACATTACCCCCAGTAGGGCAGAATGGATCCCAAAAAAGTCTCCTGACCAACAGACCTGGCAAATTCCTCCAGGCATTATTTGTATCTACTTGCTGACAAGGGAGTCGGAAGCACAAGCTACAGCACCACCGTCCCTGGTCTCTTCTTGCTTGCAGCAGCAGCAAGAGGCCTTCAAAAAGTTCCCTGCTTTCCTGTTCCCCTGCTGGACAGGGGAAAGTGAAAAGGACTAAGAAAAGCTGTGACATCTCACCAGAAAGGAGAGTCTCTGCTCTGTCGGAGCCTGTGCACGGCTCCCACCTCAACAGCCTCAGTAAAGCAGTTGGCATGTTCTGGGTGTGACACGGGACAGAAAACGAGCGGGATGGGGATGTTCCCCTGGACCAGCTCTCCTCCTTCGCCTCTCAGGAAGAATAGCTTAGACAAGAGGAGAGGGTGTGGGTGGGAGGGAACCACGGAAAGATTGATGCAAATTCATTTTTAAAAACCAGACAGATGAAAATAATTTTCACAGCCCTACAGCTGTTCTATGGATTTTTTTTTTTTTTTTGGCCCAAGCTTGAGCAAAACACGGTGCAGATAACAGCCCAAACTTTGGGCAGATCAGCACTGCAGAATCAAGACAGACCCAGCATCCCCCCCCTTCCTGGTAGATAAGCCAGGACAGATAAGCATGTCTCTCTCACAGCCCTTTTAGTCCATTTGACAGCCACATTCAGCACATTGCCCTTTGCCCATCGCTCTCCACTTCACGCCTGATCCCCAGGTGCCCTGAGAGCAAGGGCAGCATCGCTCCGGGCATTCCCCAGCTCCCTGCCAGCACCTTTCAGCACAAAACATGTAGGGGAAATAAAACCAAGAGAGGGAACAGACACAAGTCCCAACACTGCACTCTTCAAGGCGCTGCTGCCAAGCCTCGGACCACAGGACTGACAGATGGACTTACAGCTGCATTTATCCCAGTTATTTTCCTATAAACCAGCCCTGCCAACAGCCAGCCAGTGCTCTCTGCAGCTTCCACTGCACTTTGTAGAGCAAGATCTTACACTGGTTTTTAGAGGCTACAAAAATCTCTCTGTTTTGGAGCCAGACAACACATGTTCAGGAACTTACTGTTGTGCTCCATGCCTGCTAGGAGGCAGAACTGCCTTTTCCAACACAGGGAAAGCAGGAGTGCCGCGGGCACACCAGCTCCCTGTGGGCACCCTCTGGCCAAAGACGAGGCCCAGCACAAAGTGATGGTGTCGCTCTGCGTTGGTCCCAAGGATTGTCCCCCTGAAGTCAGACTGAGCCCAGCCCTCATCCTCACCAGGCTCCGGGAATGGCCTCAAAGAAATGATGGAGAATATGAAACGCTACCATGCTTTCAAGAGTCCAAGTTGGCACCTTTGCCTGACTAGATGTTCCTAAGTGGAGTTGCAAACCTTGCTCTGAATGTTTTCTCTGGGACTGTTTCACTAAATGAAAGTGTTCAAACCTGCTGTTATAAAAATTGCTGAGGCTCCGAAAGCAATACCTCGAGCAGACACAAGCAGGGTGACTGGAAAGCAACCACTAAAGGCACCACCAAATGGGACTGACCATGAATGCTAAACCTTCAGGCGGGCTTAGGGCACCTGGGCTCAGCAGCTCCCACTCCTCTGGATATTTAACCCCAAAACACAGCTGAACCCCTTGGGACAGGGAACAAGAGGCCTGGAAGGGCTCCCTGTCCTCAGGGCAGCACCCCCAGCACAGGGCTATCACATTGCACGTTGTTTACACAATGGCACAATATAAAATCCATTTGGAACCAGGGCTCGCTCGCTGCTATTAAAGAATCCATCAGTGAATTTCATTTTTTATTGGTTCACTTACAAAACTCACAGCGGTGTGTTGTGTTTATTTTTCCAGAGCACCAATAAAAACCTTTTTTGATTAAAAAAAAAAAAATGGAGAGAGGGAAAGAGAGAAAGAAAGAAAAAGGAAGAAATGAAAAGCTGACCTGGTATAACCCAGGCGAGTGCTGAACCTCAGCAGCGCTGGATGAAATGAGCCAACTGCTGAGCAAATGCTCGGCTGTGGCCGTAACCAGCAACAATTGAAACCTGTTTATGGCAGAATTTTGGCTTTATAAAAACAAGCACGGTCGAGCCCTGCTATATTAAACCGGGTTTTGTCACAGACCAATCACTGAAGAGAAGGCAGAGCAGATGCAGAGCCCCAGGAGTCAAGTACGTGGGCCCAATCCTGCTGGATGCAGACAGTACAGCTGGCTCCAAGGATTTATGGTGTCCCATTCCCATGTTGCCCCAGAAATTTAAAATAATCTATGTTTGGTGTTTCTTAAGACTTTTCTTTCTTTCTTTCTTTTCTTATTCACAGGCACACATATTTCTCAAAACCAGCTGCCTTTGGCATGTATGACTTGCAGTCCTATCTGGCCTTTGTTCAATCTTCCTACTGAATAAGAAATAAAATTTGCAACTTTGAAGCAAAAATAGATCTAAACCTAATTTTCTAAATATGAATTCTATATTCTAACAGAATTAGTTAATTCTATTTTTTTAAAGCAGGTTAGTTCTGGCCTTTGTCATCAATTATTTCTCAAAACATAAATTTGTGTAACTGCACTTGTAAAGAAAAAGCAATTAAAGAAAAGGAAACAACTTGCTTTAAACAGACTTGATTTTCCCCAGCTTGGTTAAGAGAGCTCATATTCAAATGTCAGGTAAAATTTACATATAGTTCTTGTTCTTTTAAAATCCACCTTATAAAATAGGAATTTCTTTCTTACTTTTTCTAAGTTTGACAGATATTACACTAGGCTGTGCCTGGGGAAACCACAGGGCCTGGAGCAGGGGAGTGGCCGCCATTTTGTGGGACAGCTGCCATTTTGTGTCGGGGGAAACCACAGCGCGCGGAGCAGGGAAACGGCTGCCATTTTGTGTCGGGGGAAACAACAGGGCGCGGAGCACGGGAACGGTCGCCATTTTGTGTTGGGAGAATTCACAGGGCACAGATATGGGAGCGACCACCATTTTGTGTTTGTGGAAACCAGAGGGCACGGATATAGGGATGACTGCCACTTTGTGTAGGGGGAAACCACAGGGCACAGAGATGGGAACAGCTGCCATTTTGTGTCAGGGGAAACCACAGGGTGTGGAGCTGGGGAACGGCCACCATTTCAAGTCTGGGGAAACCACGTAGCAAAGGAATGGTTGCCATTTTGTGGAATGGCCGCCATTTTGTGTCTGGGGAAACCACAGGGTACAGAGCAGGAGAAGAGGTGCCATTTTATGGAATGATCGCCATTTTGAGGAATGGCCACCATTGTTACCTATTACACCTTTTGGAATGTTAGTGAACTGCTTGCTTTGGCTATTCATTACTAGTTACTGATTCTAGGCTGGCCACCATAGGACTACGAAGCAGCTTCACAGTAACATAGGCATGGGCTTTTGGTATGAATTCTACAGACATTAATAAACCAGAAACACCTCTCTGGTCAAGAACCAAGGCACAGAGTGCCCGACTGGAACAGCTGTCCAGAACTGCAAAGAACATTTGCACTCACTCACTTTGTCATCTTTGCTTATCTTTAGAGGATGACAAATCTTGCTAAAAACCAGCTTACGTGTTGCTAAACCTCTTGGAGGCTTTTAAGAGCCTTCAGCCTGGGACTTGTCTAACTTGGAAAACAAATTTTCCAGTTATCACAGGACAGCTACTTATCGA